>NC_138126.1:67977033-68577033 GCF_964188305.1 Podarcis bocagei
ACACATAAATATACATTCAGCATCATAATGGGACTGATTTCCACAAATGGTCTCCACTCAGCAGATCCAAATATGCATTTGTGCTTGTTGCTGTATATACTGACAGCACCAAGCACCTGTTAAAGGAAAAAAATTATTTAGGCTGAAAACCTATACGCATCTAACATGTTTGAAACTCCCATTGTTCTAGGCATATTTTTGTGACAGGGAATTTCATTACTGCTAGCAGTTTCTGAGCTCTGGGTGCAATACTGCTCCTAAGATTTCAGATTAAAATTGCAAAGTGGAAGGAAATGAGAACCTTTTTCTGCCTCCCCACTTCCAGCTACTCTCTGAAGACTGGAGAAGAGACCCTCTTAGGAATATTAGGGGGGTGGGCAGGGGAAAGAGTAGACCAGGTGAAAAATGAACATCATATTTTAGCTGCAATTCATTTTCTGCTTTGTATTCTTGTTATAAAAAAGCTCGCCTAGACATTCCGTTGTTGCGCCCATAATCTTGGTTTAAGGTGCCATTTAGCTCCTAGCTTTCATAGCTCAATTTCTAACACTGACATCTAGCTGGCAAGTGAATTCTATTGTACCCAGTGGAACACATATAGGATTGCTCTGACAATTTCCACATAAATATGTGTTTGGCATTGTTAAAGCTGAGAACAGGTGGCAAGTGGAGGGCATGAATCTCCAGGTGGGCAAAAACAACCTTAATCTTCTTTTCTCATGAAGAAGGCACAGCTTGCACAGGAGCAAATTATTGCATAGTCTCTCTGGGGAGGGGGGTTGCCCTTGTTTGCTTCCAGACTAAATGGTGGAAGGGAGCAAAGAAAAGGAAAAAGAACTAGGCTGGGCTCTAAAGGATGACAGGAACTTATAAGTGCCTATTGCCAAGAGACAGGAGAGTCTGAACTGGAGGTGGTTTTTATTGTCATCTGAAGTGGAGCGGAGACTAGCTAGATCATTTCAGGGACAAAGGTGGGAAGGGCAGAAAGAGGCAAAAGGCAGAAGCAAAGAAATTTCACAGGTTGGTTTTCAATCCCTGAAATATTATGTGGACAATACCTCCTTTTGGGGATTCACATTTGAATTCAATCCACTGATGATCTAAATGTTTGGCACATTTAAAATACGATTTTCAAATTTCACTGAGGTTCCAGGAGTCGGCTCTAGTTTCTGCTTGGCCAGCACAACAATATCAGCCATTGCTTCAATTAATAAGGAAATTAACTGTTCCAAGCAGAATTGTGCTGTATATTAGTCTTCTCTTTTGCACTGGGAAGCTGCTCAGGGCTTGTGAGAACATGTAAGGCTGTGAGGACACAGCAGAGCGATTTGAATGGGGGAATGTTTCTTTGCCCTCATATCCTCAAAGAGGACTCAAGAGGCAATTTATTGTTGGTTTTTATTAAGTAATATAAATAGAACACATAGAGCCTGATTAGTGAATTCAAAAAGTACGGGCAGGTGAGGTTGTGGTAATACAGTCCTCTGGACATATTAAAAGCTGTCACCTGTGACTCCTTAGCCAAGATTAGGACCATAGCTGTCAACTTACAGATTTGAAAATAAGGGACCAGCAGCCTCGAAAATAAGGGATCAGCAGCCAAAATAAGGGATTTTAGCCATCCAGCTGACATGCAAAGTTAAAAGGGACCAGATAATTTGGGAGAGGAGTGCCGGTTTTTAGCCCTTTGTTTCCAGAGGTTGCTGCTCAAGACACCAGCTGATGAAACACTGCAATTAAATAACTACAAGCAGCAACCACTTTTCGCGCAAAACGAAGTCCAAGCTATGAAGGTGCTGCTGCAGTTCTGTATCTTTTGTCTCATGCTCCATCTGCAGCTCTCAGTTCCATCAGGCGGGGCAGGAGGAGGGGGGGGGGAAATAGTGCCCAAAGTAAACCCGCAGATCAGACCATCTATGCTAGTCTACCACTACAAATCTATGGGAGAAGTGCCCTTGGAACACCTGCCTGCGCTTCTGCCTCCTCCTCCTCTCTCTGAACTGCTTTCTCTATGGTTGCCCTCACTCTCCTCTCAAGGCTCCTCAGCAATTCATAGGCCGTGCCAGGCTGCCCATCTCATCCGGGTCCTTCGGCAGTGCAGCCGCAGTACGGCCTAGCGGGAGCAGCGCCGATGGGCAGAGAGGAGGCCCCAGGCAGAGACATTCAGTTCGGCGGCCGCGAGGAGGATGGCGTCAGAAGGCCCAAGGCTCCTGCCAGTCCCGGCGGGGAGGGGCTCCTGGGGGCCGAGGCTGGTGAGAGGAGGCTGGAGGGGGGCGGGCCGGGCAGGGCAGCCAAGCAACACAGTTGGAGCCTCCCTCCTCCCTGGCCGGTAGGGAGGGAGGGAGAGGAGCTGTTTCCTTTGAAACCCGGGAAATTTGAGGGACATCATCAATAAGGGACAGCAGTGGGACACAGCGCTGGGATAAGGGAGTTTCCTGCCAAATAAGGGACGGTTGACAGCTCTGATTAGGACCAAATTTCTCCTCCTTCTAAGTGAATCTTTTACTAAACTGCTGAGCATCACTCACATTGTTATCATACAATATGGGGAGAACTCTCCATTCCCCAATTCAAAAGCACACATGCCTTTAAAAAAAAAAGAGAGAAAGTTAAGCAGCATTTTCTGTAAGGACATGGTGTTCTGTGTGAGATATCCTGATAAATGTCAAGACATATGAATGTCTGGACTCTGGAGCAATTCCTTTTTCCAGATAAATCATTCAGTAGGTCCCCCTTTTGGAAAACATTTATGAAACATTTATGAATATTCATCACTACTGAATATTATGCTTCCCCACAGAATCAAATAACCTTACCTGACCACACTGCCAGTCAGAAAGCCTGATTTTCTCATTCCATATTACCCATGAGAAAATCAGACTTTCTGAAATGACCCATATATCATTTCAATGGTATCTCCATGGCATATTTGAGTTTTTCTTTCTTTTATATTATCAGTTGATGATCTTTAGAGTGCAGTAGCCAGGTAAGTAAAAGATTCTATTCAATATGCAATTTGATGACAAAAATTAGCATTTACAACATTACTAGGTCGTTGCTGTTATATTTCTCTTGTTAGGAAATGTCTGTAAGGTTGCAATAACAACATAATTTAAAAGCATTAACCTTTTCATATATATATTGTTTTTACCTATCGAGAATAAGACCTATACCTCACCTTAGGAAATCTTACAGTGCTCAGAAGCTTACAGAAGTTTACAGATCCTAGCACCACACATTCCTTCTTATACACATGGGAAGGTGAAAGGAAAACGATAAGGAGCCAATGAAAAGGGATAAATAGTGGCGCACTGACAAGGGGGATAAAATGAAAGGGGGAGAATTAAAGATGGAGAGGGGAATCCTAAGGGTGAGGATGGGAAGGTAGGGTGGATCCTGCCCCCCAAGGGGTGAGACATCTGTCACATTTGACTTTGATGAGAGCTACATATACTATACTACTTGTGTCCTTTAGGTCTGCCATGTTTTCATGGCATATTGACCCTACTGGGCAATGCTTCCAAGTAAATTAGAGCAGCTTGGGAAGGTTGAATGGAAGCTTCCTGCATGACTTCTTTGCACATTGAAAGGTTGCAGTTTAAGGCACAAGTTGATCAAAGTGATGATTGGTTCCTTTACACATGAAACATGGGTGAGAGCAAGAGCACAAGCAACATTTAACAATACTCATTTAAAAGGCACACGTGCCCTGAAAGAAGTTGATTTTCTTCTTTCCCGACACCTTGTTTCCATGTTTATCCTTTTCCAGGAATCTTTCATTTAATGTCAATCACAGGGTTTACAGCTGAGGCAGTTTCTTAGTCAGTCAATATTGCCTGCTTCAAATTATCTTTGATATTACAGTTTAACATCTTTTTTGTTCGGTGTTCTTCTTTCTCATTTACTAGGAAATGTTGGTTGTTTGTGCCTGAAGTTAATTTCCACAGAAATCTTTTCTGGCTCTTCCAACAGACTAATTCTGTCCTCAGGTAGAAGACTGACTTAATTGAATGGAACTTAGATTCAAGTTCCCATTAGTGCCTGGACAAAAGCCCTTTTGAGCACGGCGAGGCCTCTGAATAAACATAAATAGGGCTAGGCCACTCTTCTCTCTTCTACTTTAAAATTCATAATTAAATGTAAAAAAAAAAAAGATGGAGCAATGAATCCAAAAGGATGGATACAAATTTAAGTCATGCTTAGAGTAGTACTCTTGAATTCAATGAGAATTAAGCTAGTCTCAGTTGGTCTAATTCTAGACATGACTAAATATGAATCCAACCATAAAATATCATCTAATAAATGTTTGAGGGGGCACATCCTGAAGTCTTTAACCATGTATGTGCAGACTGCATTTGAGTAGTTAGTAGCCTACTCGATGTTACTTGGGCTGCAGTTTACTATAGAGCAGGGATATCTGTTGGATTTGTGGTTGGTATACAGTTGCATCCAAAAGTATTTTGACCAGTTTGAAAATTATTCATGATTATTCAAGCAATTTTTTTTTTGGGGGGGGGGGGCGTGGATGGAAACAAACTGCCTGGCATGATACATGCATCTTAAAAGTGTGTGTGCTTTCTTCACAGCAATTACCTTCATTTATATGGTTTTTTCTATATTTGACAAATTCATTAAACTCCTACTATTAATTTCTTTAATTAAGTAAGGGTCATCTCAAATCAATATATTAATTACTGCCTTTGCAAGAAGTGTGAGGAACAAGAATATTCACTACCTATAAACACAAAGCCACTCCCAACATAAGGAGGGGGGGTTGCGGGCTCACGCCCCATCTACATCCTCGCGGGGTTGGCTGCAGCCCCGCGGGACTTGGGGAATCCCGGGATTCATTTAGTATTCATCATTCAATGCGCCAGCTTTGGCGCCTTGCGCATAGGCAAGGTAGTCTGTGAGGACCAACCGGATAGAAATAACAGGGGGCTCCTCTTAGAGGACGTGACTTTGTCAAGCTCAGAGGTAATCCTGAAAATTCGCAGCTCAAAGACCGATCAGCTTGGTAGAGGGGCCCTAATCCACCTGCAGGCTACTCAGAAGGCTGGCCCTTGCCCAGTAAAGGACACAAGAAAGTTCCTGTGCTTAAGACCAAAAGCCAATGGCCCTTTCTTCATACATGCAGATGGCTCTCGCCTGTCAAAGTACCAGTTCACGAGGGTTATGCGCAAGGCAATCACGGCCATTGGGCTCCCATCTGAGGAGTACGCTGCACATTCTTTTCGCATCGAGGCTGTGACCACCACCGCGCACATGGGTTTACCGGTGGAGAGGATAATGGACATGGGACGGTGGAAGTCGAACGCTTACAGGGGATACATCCGGAAACCATGCTAACGTTCCTTTCCCCATCAGCCCCCCTGACCCGGCTCTCTTGCTCTTTTATTTTCAAGTGTCGGGGTGGTGCGTCTGTGGATCATTGGCCACAGCATTGTCCACTGGGCAAGATTGCGTGCGGTTACCAGGGGCTGGTGCGGCGATCTGCAGCTCCCAAACAATGTTGAAGTTTCCTGGATCGCGTGTCGTGGAATGCGTTGGGAGGAATTCTTCCCAGGAGTTACAAAAAGAATTGCTTTTGAAGGCCCACCGGAGGCAGTGGTCATCCAACTGGGCGAGAACGACCTAGCTTACAGAAAGGGGGTGGACTTAATGTGGCATATTTTCAATGACCTGGGGGAGTTGCAGGCCTCCTATCCGAATCTAACAATTATCTGGTCATCTTTGCTTGAGAGGCGCGTGTGGAGGGATTCCAAAAACCCTGTCACTGTGAACAGAGCCAGGATGATCCTTGAGCACTTGGTGGCACATAGAGTGGCTGCGATGGGTGGGTGGGTCATTGAGCACCCAGGCATCCAGTTTAGCAAGGAGGCCCTCTACCGCGGGGATGGCATGCATCTCTCCGATGCTGGTAACGATATTTGGCTTGCTGACATTTTCTAGGGGACCAGGGATTGGTTACAGGTCTGAGGGTATTGGCGGCGAGACTGGCTCGTGTGGCGGTTAGGCATTGGCAGGGGTATTATTATGCAAATAAGTTTGGGGGAGGAACGCCATCACCTCCCCCAAATGTTGAATGGCAGTTCGCTAAAGGACTCCAGGGGGCGTCGCCTCATCCGAAACCTATGGAGGCTAGGGCCTAAAGCGCGCCCCTGAGTGGTAACCCCTAGCAGAGCGCCTAGGGATGTGCATCTCGGGGCTCCCCCTGTTGGTGCTTAACCCTTCCCGGTTTTATACCGGTTAGTCTGATAGGGCCAATGCCTAAAGCCAATACCGCTCTTACCTGTAATCAATAAAGTTGTGGCCATTTTTCGCCCATTAACCTAAATTCTGGTGTTCTGTGTCTTTATTTATTCCATCTGTGGGAGGGGGCAGGAATCGCCACGCAACCATTCTATATATAGACAACTGACCATATAAACCAATGCTACTATTGTTCATGAGGACCTATATTTCTTAAACTGTTTTCTGGTTGTTTTCCCTATTATCTGCTCCCAACATGGGTCCTTTGTAATTTGAATATTGAAGTTCCATAAATGCTCTCCTAGATTTGCAATTGAGTGATCTGCAATTGAGCTACAGCTCTTCCTAAAGGAAGTTACTATTTATAAGTGAATACTCCTTTTTAAAAATAAATATTTATCTTAAAAGTCTTTATGAAGTGAACCTCCATCCTGTGATCTATTAAAACTTAAATATGTGAGACAAAGAAGTAATGAGAGTCTTGAGCATGGGGTTCTTTTCTTAATGCTAGGGGAATGCTGTTGATGATCTTAGGAAGTTAATGGGATGTTGTAGAAGGTGAATGTTGGAAAGCAGGTTGAATGGGGGGGGGGGCCTTCAACAATATGCACAACCTTTGATGGAGGATTGGAAATGTTGAATCTTCCACCACCATTATATGGAGTCTGAATGATGAAAAAGATTCTGAATGATGAAACATAATTTTAGAAGAAAGAAGTGTGTAACTGCTCTATATTAACTTCCCAATGCTGTTACACCCCTTTGTATGAATTGACACCTGATGTTGTGAGAGTTGGGGTTTTTAAATAGCTTATAATAACGTAGATTGAACAGACGAATTTATAACAGTCCTTGTGATATTGTTTCCCCAAACTCTGACATTGTTAATTGCTATAAATCTCCGTTAATGCTTGTGAGAGAAAGTTTATTGTTGCAATTATTTTAAGCTATGAGTTGGCCGAGCCCACCCAATTCCAATTTCTGCCCTATATAGTGACTTCAGTTACTGTCAGTAACATTTACAGAGCTCCAGGTAAAGTGTATTTTTTTATCTTTTTATTTCACTTTGCAGGGAACATCTCCAAATGTTAATATAATACGAGTTTGGTTTTTGTATCACAGCTTGATTCATGTGTTCAAACACTGCACTCGCTCAGTCTAGTATAATAGAGCTGAGTCAGGAAGAAACATATATGAATTAATTTGAGGCATAAATTGTCTGAGGGCAGACTATTAGGCTTTATCCAACTATGCCCTTCTTTCATGAGAGACTCTTTGATTCAGCAAAAGCTTCCGGGAACAGAAGAGAGTATTTTACCAGGTTCCCCTTTCCATCTGCAACCCCGTATACCAGGCTTCCTCAACCTCGGCCCTCCAGATGTTTTGAGACTACAATTTCCACCATCCCTGACCACTGGTCCTGCTAGCTAGGGATCATGGGAGTTGTAGGCTAAAAACATCTGGAGGGCTGAGTTTGAAGAAGCCTGCCATATGCCCTCCAGAAATCCTCTCCAGAAGTTTAGATGGGTGGGTATGCTCTGAAATAGTATGGGAGATGGTAGAGGGGCTATAGAAGAAAGAGGGAATTCATGGAAATTGTCTCCATTTCCTTTTCCCTTTCCATTCATGGAAGCCTTTGCTTGCTCAGAGATGCTTCCATAAGCAGAAGGACATGTCTGGATACAACCCAATGTTAGCAGTCCACATGAATAATTAGGGACATAGGAAGTTGCCTTGTATTGAGTCAGACCATTGCTCCATGTGGCTCACTACACTGACCAGCAGTGGTTTTGCTGGTTTCAGACAGGGACCTCCTCTTCTCAAACTTGGACATGCTATGGAACCATTTGCATGTAAAGGAGATGCTTTGCCACAGAGATAGGCTGCCAGACCTGGTAAAGGCATAGCAGATGATGAAAAAAGAATGACAAGAATGGCCAGAACCACATGTGTTAATTTCTTTTTTTATTTAGAAAATTGACAGTCTAATTAAGTAGAAAATACCCTAAGCATAGACTACTGTCAGGGGCTGGACTGAGGAGGAATGGTTGGGACCACCACTCTGCTCTCCTGAACTTTCCTGAGAACAGAAGGACAGTATAGATTTAGAACAGTGGTTTGCAGAAGGGCATAGTTCAGAGGCTGCAGAGGGGAGAACCTGGGAAATATTGGGAGAGGAACAGCAGGAAGAAAAAGCACCAGGGGAGAGACATCTGACAGACTCAGTGTCTTTGGAAAGCATTCCTGACCCCCCTTCTCCCAGTACCAGGCATGCCTTGAGAGAAGTAGAACAGAAAGCTCAGAGGCAGAAAGCTCAGATTAGCAGACACAGGGATGATGTAGAATAGGCAAGACAGAGGGGGTGCAACTTTACTCTGAGCAACACCATTGTCTTAGGGAGACTGCATTCCTTCATCTCTCTCTGTGAATATTGAATAAATTACTTGGTAAGAACTCCTTTTGTTTATCTGCTTCTTGGCTGCCACCATGGGAGGGATAGGATTTCCTGAAGCCTGACAACTACCATGCATTTATTTTATTTACAAGGACTTGAAAGTATTATGGATCACTGATCTAAAATGTCTTACTTATGTTTTATTTATCATATATGCAAATTTATGCAGATTTAGTTGATCCAGTAACATTCATTTCATTTAAGGGAAGAAGATTGCTTTGTCAATCCAATGTAAGCCAACTTGAGGAAGTTCAAAGAAGGAATGTTTGCTATCTTTCCCTTCCCACACCAGCCACTTGCCATTAAAACAATATGGGATGTGGTTCTGGGAGCTGATGGAGGTGGAGAAATTTCATAAAATCAAGGTTGGATCCTAAAATAGTTTAATCAATTAAATTCACAGCTGGAAAGACTGTCATCTGCTTCCCCAGCAGCTTCCTGTGTTCCATCAAATATTGTTCAAGACAAGCCACTGACCCTACAGGGATGCTTTTCAGGAGTCATAGGTAAATGGGCAGAGGAAACAGACCATTTCCCTCATGTTAGCTTCCTTAAGTTAATTCATCTTGGGATCCAAGCCAATATATATATGTACATATTTTATATATACAGTGGTACCTCGGGTTACATATGCTTCAGGTTACATACGCTTCAGGTTACAGACCCCACTAACCCAGAAATAGTACCTCGGGTTAAGAACTTTGCTTCAGGATGAGAACAGAAATCATGCTCCGGTGGCGCAGCGGCAGCGGGAGGCCCCATTAGCTAAAATGGTGCTTCAGGTTAAGAACAGTTTAAGGTTAAGAACGGACCTCCAGAATGAATTAAGTACTTAACCCGAGGTACCACTGTACTTCTAAATAATTGGCCAACTGTTCTCCAACTTGCAAAAGGTTCAGGCTACAGACTGAAAGTTCATTTGTTACTTTCACAAAATACTTTCACTGACAGTCTGACATTTTCCTTTCTATGCTGTAGCAGCGTGAGTTATTTGGCATCATTCCTGGGCCATCAGAACAGACAAGGGGAGGTGAGGAGGGGTTAAGGGTAATTTTCCTTTGAAGGTCATTGAGACATTTTCAGATTATGACAAACTGATCCCTTTTTTTTTTTTTGTTTTGTTCTGGGAATGTATATATGCCTCGTGGCTTCTCTTTGCGCCATTAATACGATGAACGGCTGAGGTTTATATTGTTGTTACAGGCTACAGGATTACTAACAGAGTCCAGAAGGTAACTGAGAGTTATGATATTGGCAGATGTTTCTGAGACACGCATAGTGTCTTTTCAGTGGCCACAAAGTGGATCCCTGAAGCTAAGCTAAGGAACTAGACTCCTAGGGTTCTCCAAAATACAAAGCGGTTCACTGCATTACAGATATATGGGTCTCATTCATCTAGCCATGTTTTAAGGTTTCTTCTCCAGCCTTTTCCACAAGAGTTAAAACACACACATAGGGATGATTGAGATGGTTATTCAGTTCTCCCTTTATTTATCATGTCAAAACAAAGGGCAATATCCAACTAGCATGTTCATTCAGACCAGATAACTTGCCCCCTCGTACCCCCTACATATGCACACTATACCCTACCAAAATCTGCTCTGAATGGTTGGGGGATCCCTTAGAGCAGATTTCAGAGGTGCATGGGGTGATGACGGGGGCAGTTTCATTGAACTAGTGTAAACCCTTGCACGGATGGTATGTGTTAGTTGGGTATCAGTCAAATACTTCAAATTGGGCCGTTTGTGGTAGTGTCCCAAGCAGAGATGTGCTTAAGCCAGGCATGACCAAACTCGGCTCTCCAGATGTTTTGGCCTACAACTCCCATCATCCCTAGCTAACAGGACCAGTGGTCAGGGATGATGGGAATTGTAGTCCCAAAACATCTAGAGAGCTGAGTTTGGCCATGCCTGGCTTAAGCAAATTAATTTATCAACTCATTATGACAAAAATAAAATATAATAAAAATCACCAAACAATTGTGACTTGTCTCTTAGATAAAACAAAAGAGAATTTCCTACATTTCTGACACTGAAATAGATACCAGAGCATCCTTTATTGACCGGACTCCTCTTCTCCAGAACATTTAATTAAGAAGTTTACTTCCTTTAGATTGGTCTCTTCAGTGTCAGGGCCTCTCATTCTTATTTAAGGAGTAAGAAAAGGGTACTTACTCACTTGAGAGCTGAGATTAGATCTCCTTTCCCTCATTATTTATATCTCTATATTTCCCCCCTTTGGTACTGTGACCCATGTTTGACCAGTACTCATTATTTTTATGTCTCTGCCTGGAGTGGTTTCAAACACAACACTAGCTTTTCAATTTTACTTTTCATTTATTTTCTCCCATGTTCTCAGCAAACCATGATTACAGTGCCGTTCAGAAAACTACCAAAAAACCGAGAAAAGTTGCATATCTTAAACATTGCAGTTGCTTGCCAAACCACCTGCTTTGATTAATACAATTTCCTTGTGTACATGAATTATTATGCAAACCACAGCAACTATCAGAATTCGTTTCCGAATCCCACTCCCAGCTAGAAAATGGCTGCTCAAGAACTATTTCACCAGGAACTGGCTATAGCCAATACTAAATTCTTCTTTCTTTGGTCTTGCTTTTGCAGCATGAGATGTCAAAATCTATCCCAAAAGTATTATTGGATGTACTCTAGGGGAGCTTTGGAATGCAAAGTTTGTTTTCGGATGGGCCTACCCTGCCTCAGTAGGGCTGTTCCTGTAGAAAAAACAAAAGAAGCAGGAAGGCTATTTTAGCATAATCCCCACCAGGCACCACAACAAACAGCATGCTTATGTTTCCTACATCTACCAGTGTTGAAAAATCAGTGCCTGCCACAAGCATTAATGGAAATCTAGAAAATTGTCAGTACCTTGGCACCTCACCTTAATGATTTTACCTCCAGGATTCACTCACCGCATCCTTAGTTTTTCAGAACACTGCTGCTGACATAGCCAAGGTACCATCTGGCCACAGTCCCCGAAGCTTCTGTTAGTCATTATCCAGAATATGAGAGCATAATGAGGAAATTCACCTCCACAGAATTTCCGCCAGTGAGAAAAGGTACAGAATCCAACTGTGAGCAATCAGTTGCAGAAGGAAAAGGTACTAGGGATGATGGAATCAACAGCACATTTGGAATTACTTTAGAGAAGACTGTGAATTGTCACACATTGTCACAGTTACTCTTGGATTTTCGAGGTTTCCATAGAAGAAATAAGTTAGCATTAAGAATTAAGGAAAACAAACATATTGAGACAACATTTTTTGCTGTGTATATTATCGGTTTATCTTAATTATGCGATGTCATCTTTGTTCCATATAAAGATGCCATGAAACTTTTATAGAATTCCTCAGGTATTGAAAGGGGATTCTGTCCCTCCAAAATTAGATTGGCAAAATAAAATGCTAGAATATGCAGAACTAGCAAGATTAACAGCAAAATTCCAAGACCATACAGATCAAATATTTAATAGAGAGTGGAATATCTACAGAGTATATTTAAAAGAACATTGCAATAACATAAATTCTTTGGCAGGCCTGGATTGATTTCTGCATGAATTAAGAAATCGTTACAGAATTAAAATAACAGAAGAAATTAGGAGAGAGAAAGTTAAGTGTGCAGCATAATGAAAATTTAGGAACCACAGTGGGGAGATTGGAAGTCGTTTTAGAATTAGCGATGGATGAACTTAATCTTTTCTTTTTCAATGTGTACGTATGGTGTAAGGTAAAGGTAAAGGTACCCCTGCCCGTACGGGCCAGTCTTGACAGACTCTAGGGTTGTGCGCTCATCTCACTCTAGAGGCCGGGAGCCAGCGCTGTCCGCAGACACTTCCGGGTCACGTGGCCAGCGTGACGAAGCTGCTCTGGTGAACCGGCACCAGAGCAGCACACGGAAACGCCATTTACCTTCCCGCTATAAAGTGGTACCTATTCATCTACTTGCACTTAAGGGTGCTTTTGAACTGCTAGGTGGGCAGGAGCTGGGACCGAACGACAGGAACTCACCCCGCCGCGGGGATTCGAACCGCCGACCATGCGATCGGCAAGTCCTAGACGCTGAGGTTTTACCCACAGCGCCACCCGCGTCCCTGTATGTATGGTGTATGGAGTGTTAATTACTGGATTGCCCTCTGTTGATTGATGCATATTGTTTTGTTTTGTTTTGTATTTGTTTTGTTATGTTTTTTTTAAAAAATTAATAAAGCATGAAAAAGAAACTTTCATAGAATCATAGAACTGTGCAGTTGGAAGGGATCTCGAGGGTCACCTAGTCCAGCCCCCAATTCGTGAATTTGATTATAAAAAAACCTCTAAGTGGTTTGCAAAAGCAAAAGCTATGCTCAATAAAAAAACAAATAAAAAACAAACATTTGAAAAAATTCAAAAGATGATTAATTAAATTAAAATCAACAGTAGCTAAAAATAAAAACTCACATAACTAAACAAAAATGTTTAGAATGAATTAGGCATACCAAGGCTTCCCCTAAAATTCAAGAAATAGCTTCGCTTGTTCTATGCCTAATTATGAGTCAAAGTTAAATATTTCAGTATATTGCTTTGGGGAGGAGGCATATTTTTGCCTTTATATGTATCTTTGTTGTTGTTGTTGTTGTTGTTGTTGTTTTCTTCCTCTCACTTTTCCTTCTTTTTTCTGTATCACTTTATTTATTTTAACTGAAATTACCTTAATAAAATGTAAATATTAAAATGAATAATATAATTCACAGTTAATGCATGAGTTAGACAACTCTTTGAGGTAATCCCTAGCCTGTGATATTCCAATCCAGACACCGTTTTGTAAATTGATCGACAGTTCGAAAAACCTATTAAAAAATAAATAGAAATGGAAACAGACTTTTTAGATTGATTGGTAACGCATTCAGCCTGGGAGTCCATGGAGGCAGCTACCAAAGGCAGATATTGAAATTTGAATATTTCAAGCTAGCTTGCATCACTTCAAATACAAACTCTGGGTTTGTATTTGATGTTTAGAAATGGAGCTTTGACCTGAAAACTTTATCTTAGCTATATGTTCCAATTTCTAGTCATGGTGAAAGTTAGCATAAACTCACCATGCATGTAAAGAGTATTTAGCATGGCAATCTTGAATTAGAAGGCTGCTTCTCATGTTTCAAAATGTTAAATAAATAGGTTCATTCTACACTTGACCTACCTTGACCCCACAGCTGGGGTGTGAACTGCAATCTCACCTTAATGTGCATAAAGTGATCACACGGTTGCACACATCCAAAGGGTCATGCTGAGTGTTCTACAGGTAGCAAGATACATCTGCCATGATGTATGGATTATTTTAGGAAAAGTTGTTTACAAAAATGGGATAAATGTGCATTAAAATGCTGACAAACTGCTTAGGAAATGTAAGAAATTGAGCTTAAGATGGGGGGGATGAGAAAAACTGAAATGTACAGTTACCCCTAAGGTGCAATTGAAATATATTTAGCAGTTTCAAGTTTTGAAAATTGTAGTTAGCCTTGCCTAGGGCACAAAATAGCCTGAAACTATCACTTAGTATCCAAAAAACCAAAGTGCTGCACCAACAAGCACAAAATAACCCCTCTGCATCACCACAAATCCAACTTAATGGTGTAACATTGGAAAATGTCAATCACTTTTCTTACCTGGGCAGCTATCTTTCCACAAGGGCCAACACTGATGCTGAAATCAAGCATCACCTGAGCTCTGTGAGCACAGCTTTATTCCGATTGAAGTGCAGAGTGTTTGAGGACCTGGACGTTTACAGGGAAACCAAAATGCTTGTTTACAAAGCTATTGTAGGACCAACCTTACTGTACACTTGTGAAACATGGACCACTTATAAACGCCATCTCTAATTCCTTGAAATATTCAGTCAATGGTATCTGCGAAATTTGCAATGCCCATGTACTGGAAGAACTTGCAAAACAACATCAAACCTAGCGTTACGTAAAATACATTCAAAAACACACAAAACATAACCAGTTGTGCATTCACATAAACAATTCTCTTCTGTATTTTTATCACAGTATCCAATATTTCTCTTGCACATAATCAACACATAAAATACAACAATATAAACGGAAGTCCCAATAGATCAGTTCATTCATAGAGTCCAAATATCTGCTAGTTTCTGTTCCACGAGTGTCTTTGTTTATTCATAAAATCCAAATGGGAGCTTACTACAATTCCACAGAATCTTGACAAGGATTTCCAGAATAATGCCTTGTTTCGCCCTCCTGAGCTTCACCAGTAGTACATGTTCTAAAGAATATAAAGGAATATAATATTGCATTTCAACGTATTTTAACAAGTAAGAAAAATATAAGCAATTATACCATAGATGTACATACCGTATGTCATATATCAAGATAATGGAACTTTATCCATTATCTTGATATACGGCATTATCCATTATCTTGATATACGACATATGGTAACTACTCTGTTCCCAACTTAAGAATGGAAAGTGAAATACTGGTGGACAACAAAAGAGGTTTAAAGATTATCTCAAGGCAAATCTTAAAAAATGTAGCATTATCACTAATAACTGGGAAACACTGGCCTGTAAGCACTCCAATTGGAGAACAGCCTTTACCAAAAGTTTTGTAAACTTTGAAGAAGCATGAACTCAGGGCAAATAGGAGTTACAAGCTAAGAGGAAGGCATGTTTGCAAACCCTCACCCTGATCAACTCCTGCCCGGAAACCTATGTCCCCACTGTGGAAGGATGTGTGGATTCAGAATTGGCCTCCACGGTCACTTACGGACTCAATGTTAAGATTGTGCTCATGAAAGACAATCTTACTTGACTATGATTGATTGCCAAAGAAGAAGCCTAGCACTAGTACTGCCTGCCAATAAACTTTTTTATGGTGGTGAAAACTTGCTTTGTGATCTAAAATGAGGCTCTTTAGTCCAATGTAGAAATTGTAACAGATGAGGAGAAAACAAGGGTGTAATGAAGTGACAAAGACTGTACTGTAGTGACCCTTGAGATTGCCGCCGCATTCACATCAGAGCCAGATTTACTGTCCCTGCTTTTGTTGTCTATCAAAGAATCTACCAAGTGCAAGGGAATTTCATACAGCTAAGGCCAGTCCTGTTGTCTTTGTCCATGGAGTTTTCTTGGCAGGGATACTGGAGTGGCTTGCCGGTTCCTCCTCCAGGTGGATCACGTTTGGTCAAAACTCTCCACTATGACCTGTTCATCTTGGGTGCCCTGCTCGGCATAGTTCATAGCTTCTCTGAGTTATTCAAGCCCCTTCACCACGGCAAGGCAGTGATCCATGAAGGGGAGACAGGAGTGCCTGGCGTGCTCTGGTTCATGGGGTCACGAAGAGTCGGACATGACTAAACGACTAAGCAACAACAACAAGGCCAGGCCACCTGTATGGGTATTTTATTGAATAAGCAAATACCTTCAAAAGATATATTGGAAAGATCCTGGTGGACATCTCACTTGTCAGAAGGGGCTAGGCTTTCTTTCGGGTACTTGACATCTTAGCCACAGTAAAAAAAAGAAAGAAAGGAGAGAGACAAGTGTTTGTCATTGTTTCATGGAGGAAGACGTTAAGGTGAAATGGTTTCTAGGTGTAAGAACATTATATGGTGACATTTGCTGAAGTTTTAAAGAGGCAATTGTCTGCCTGTCAGTTGAAGGCCACTCATCACCGTTGCTCGAGGTATGTTGTGTTCCAAAGTGGTCTATTTTTAACACTCTAGCTCACAGCATTGTTTCAAAGTGGATTTTCAGTACAGTTTTAAATATATGGTTTGAGATACAGTGAAGGAAGGAAGGTGCAAGACAATTTCTTGAGTCCCTGGATCCTTGAACCAATCTAACTGTGGGCTTTGGTGCTTTGGAGAAGCATTTTCTTCCCTCCAACTCCTACGCCTTTTCTCAAGTGACCATGAGATCCTGATATTTAAGCAGAAGCAGAACTGGGGGGAAATTGTGTATATTCGAGTACACACTGTTTTTCTCAAGGTCTGCACATAGATTGCAAATGACCTCCTACTCTCTCACACACACAAAAGCCTGCTTCCCATTCAGCTATGAAGAATCTTGATTGTATTTTTTTGAGTGCTTCTCTTGTCTTTTAAGTTTCTCCCGTGTGAAGAAGAAATGTTTTTGAAGCAGAGAAAGAAGCAGCGGAATGTCACAGAGGAAAGAATGCAGATTAAAATATTAAGAAGGATACAGGGGCTGGGACCTCTGTTGGATCTTGGTTGCTTCTGAAAACAGAAGGGGCCTTTTCATCCAGGGAAGAACGAGTCTGGATCAAACCCCAGGCACACCACTGGCCAGAGAAGCACATGCCCCATTGCCCCAATACCTATAAAACTGGGGAGCGCTTCACTGAAACACTTGCAATTGCTCATAGCCACAGAGGTGAATGCCGTCCAACTGATCATAGGGCCTCATGTGGGAAGCAGTTGAAGCAGCATCACTGTTTGCATATGGAAGTGAAAGATCATAGTCAGATAGGTGGCCCATTGATTCCAAAGCTCTGCAATCTATCTCTGCATTGGACTATGGTTGTTATTGGCAGGGCCAGCTTGCCCATGAGGTGGAGTAAGGCAGATGCCTCAAGTGGCAGAAACCAAGGGGGAGGCACCTTGGCAGGTGTTCTGCCACCCGTGATAAAGTGGCACTGGTTTCCTGTGATATCCCCCCCCCCCAAATCTTACTGAGATCTCACCTGCTGCTTTGTAGGCACCACTTCACAATGCAGATAAGGCTTTTGGGGGAGAGCAGCAGTAGTGGGGTGCCAGTGGGGAATGCCTTGGTTATTATTAGGAGTGACAGTAGTCAGCAGTAGCTGTCAAGGCAGGACAGGTGGGGCTGTGTTGGGGACCTGGCTTCCCACTGCTTTGTGCCATTGGCAGTTGCCAAGAGGGGGAGCAAGGCTGCATCTGCACTATGCTGAGCTTCCTGATGCCTTGCCCTTCCCTTTCTCTGTAACCAAGAGTGGTGCACGGTGGCAGGAAGCCAGGTCAGCAACCTTCTGGCCATAGTAGTAGCAGTAAATTTTCTTTTAGAGAACAATCCATCTGTGCAATAGAAGACAAAGGAGCTGCACATATGGTGGGTTTCCATTCATTTTTCTCTGCTATGCTGTAACAAATCCACCAAGAAAATGTCTGATCTGAAAATGGGAATCAATACCATATCTACTTTATTTTATTTATTTATTTATTTATTTATTTATTTATTTATTTTATTTTATTTTATTTTATTTTATTTTATTTTATTTTATTTCTGTACCCGAAAGTCTCAAGGAGGTTCACATAAAGGATCACATACATAAAATCAAAATAAAAGCAACAATCCAATAACCATAGCTGTCAACTTTCAGATTTGAAAATAAGGGATCAGCAGCCTCGAAAATAAGGGATCAGCAGCCTCACCTGTCCTGGGGACAGTCTACAGGATATCTAACAATGCGGGATAGCAGCAGGAAACAGCGATGGAATAAGGGAATTTCCCGCAAAAAAGGGGAAAGTTGACAGCTATGCCAATAACCCTCACAAAAAAACCACATTTTAAAAGGGCATGGGATGTCAATCAAATCAACCAAAGGCCTGGTTAAAAAGGAAGGTTTTTGCCTGGCACCTAAAGGTGTATAGTGAAGACGGCAGGTGAACTTCCCTGGGGAGAGCATTCCGCAGACGGGGAGCCACTGCAGAGAAGGCCCGTTCTTGTGTTGCCACCCTCCTGACACCTTGAGGAGGAGGAGGCACATGAAGAAGGGCCTCAGAAGATGATCTCAGGGTCCAGGTAGGTTCATATGGAAAGAGGCGGTCCTTGAGGTATTGCGGTCCTGAGCCATTTAAGACTTTATAGGTCAACACCCACACTGGGTCTGGAAACTAATTGGTAGCCAGTGCTACCAGGATCAGTGTCATATGCGCAAACCGTCTTGCTTCGGTGAGCAACCTGGCCACTGAATTCTGCACTAGCTGAAGTTTCCGAACCGTCTTCAGAGGCAGCCCTGCATATAACGTATAATCTAACTTTGAGGTTACCAGAGCATAGACAACAGTAGTTGGGCTATCCCTGTCCAGATAAGGGCGTAGCTGGGCCACCAACAGAAGCTGATGGAAGGCACTCAGGGCCACTGAGGCCACCTGAGCCTCAAGCGACAGCAAAGGATCCAGGAGGACCCCCAAGCTATGAACCTGCTCCCTCAGAGGAAGTGTAACCCCATGAATAGCAGGCAACCACCCAGCCATCTGGTCTCAGCAACCACCCACTAACAGTGCCTCAGTGACCAAAACAGTTTCTGTGCCAAAACCAGGCCTAAACCCCGAATGAAATGGATCCAGAAAATCAGCTTCTTCCAAGAGCACTTGGATCTGGTCTGTGACCACTCACTCCAGGACCTTGTCCAAGAAATGGAGATTAGTAGTACTAATCTCTGACACCCCCCCCCCCATTTTAACATTACTTTAAAAACCATTCTGCTAATAACCTCACTGTTCTCTCAGATACATAGTTTTTGAATGCATTTTCTTTAAAAAATGAAGCCATTACAAATATTAAAGTCAATAGTTTCTCTACTGGTGTATTTTTTTAAAAAATCTACTCTCATGCCATAGGAAAATATGACTTCTTTTGGCAAATATTAGTCATTTGTTCATAAAAGAGTCTTTAGAAGAGATTGCATATTGCTTTTTCAAAATGTATTCAACTACTTTTTTAAAAAATCCCCAAAGTATAATGATGATGTTCCCAAGACATTTCAAATGATAGCTCATCCTTCTCAGCGGTTCAGGCTGGCATGCTAATCTCTTGAATAAATCTCTGTGACATATTGCTCAAAATCAACAAACTGCAGAAACAGGGTTGCAGTTTGGGTAACTATTGACTCTGGGCTTCATGTCCCCGATCCTTTGGGCTTAATGGTCTTATGGGTTGGCCTGCTCTGCCATACAACCCCCAATTCTTCCTTCCTTCCCATTCTGTGGTATGTAGCTCTGGCCATCTGCCTTAAAGTCCTCTCTTGCGTGAACTGCTGGATAGAACAGTGGGACTCAAAAGCCCTGTTCAGTTGACCACAGAATGCATGAACAGAGCACTGTGGTTTGTTAAGGGTTGCTTGGAATTGTAATTCCAATGGGGGGGGGGTAAACGACAGTACCCAGAATTCTTTGAGGGAAAGAATGTGCTTCAAATGTGTTTTAAAGTTATAGTGTGTATACAGTCACAGTTTTTCATTTTAACTTGGAATTAAAATGGCCAAGCCAATGGTCATATCTCTTACGACCAGGAAGTCATAAATGAGCTCCATTTAACAACCAAATCTCACAGAAACATGAGAGCTTGGTGGTTTCCTCTTTATTTGCATTATTCATTTAAGAACTGCTTCAGTTAATGGCTTCACAAAGTTGTGCCATATTCTGTTTAGGGCACAAGAAGCTGGGAAACAGGTGAATGAAAGATAACACATTAAAAGCTCCTGCTTCTGAATAGAATTCATCATGTTTGAAGTCATAAAGAAATTCTTTAATTATGGAAATGAACTTACTGTTTGTCAGGCTCTGATAGTTCTGAGACATGAAAGTGAATAGAATCCATTTTATAAGTGTGTTTGTGTGTTGATATATGTATGCATGCCAATGATTGTGTGATAAATTACAGAAAGTATGTGAGTCATTGATCAGAATTAGAAACTACAGGTTTGAAGCTAATCTGTTATATAGTTTGCAAAATTATGCAAATAAATGGTGACTTGAAAAACAACCTTTTTTCACCTAAACATTATATGCAGCAAATCCAAGTGCTGTAGAAGATAAAAGGCATGGATGAGTACTTTTAAAAGCCCTGGCAAAACAAAGGAGGTTGAATCAGCAATTGTTTATATGGGGTCAATGAACTTCTGCCATAGCTCTTCTATGTGCTGTTTTACCAACCCAGGGCAAGGCATCTTTTGCAGTAGCTTGGTCCCTTTACCTTTTAATAAAGTTCCAGAGAACAAAACCTTGTTTTGTTAGAATAGTTTAGTAGCCTCCCAAGGACCATAATTCTGAGATTTTGGCATGCCAAGGTTGCAGCCAGGAGAATTAAAAAGCTGGTATCCTTGAAACAGGGCATTGCACCATACATTTTCAGAAAACTATCAAAACGTGGCTTTCTGGCTAGTTCCAGAATTTATTAGTACTAGTAGCAGTGCCTGATGAGGTTATAGTGACCTTGATAGACAGATAAGCAATATGGCGATTATGGGATACACTCTGACAACATCCACAATGTACACTTACATGAGAATTCAGCTAGTGCTCAAATAATAAAAGAAAATGTAGGGAGCCAAGCCACAGCCTCTGATTCAGGGCAAGATTTAGGTTTGATGAGGCCCTAAACTACTGAAGGTAATGGGCCCTTTATATGTCCAGCTGTCCTTTGTCAACAACAAATTGTCGCTGTTTTTTGTGTTGAGCATATGCTATATGGTGATTTATGGATCTAATAGGTCCATACACAACACAAAACACTGTTGCTGTATGTCGGTTTTATTTTATTTGTTTGTTATCATATATTTTGAAAATATACATCCAGTTTTATTTTCCTTTAATTTTGGGGGGGGGGCCCAAGAGAGTGGGGCCCTAAGCTATAGCTTGTTTAGCTTATATGTAAGTCTGGCACTGCTCTGATTCCCACCAACTGTAAACAAAACATGCTCCCCCCTTTCATTTTTTAAAGACAGTAGCTAAGTGGGTTGACAACAAAGGTAATGAGGCTGAACCTTTTTGGCTTTCCAGGAACTCAAGCACCAGATTTACCCTCTGCTGGTTTTCCATTTATTCACATGGTTTAGGGCAAGAGCTGCATAAGCAGTATGGGATCTGTTTCTAATTGTACTCCTCAGAACAGAGTTCCAGGCAGATGTAAGAGGAGATAGGAAAGACATTATCTGCATTGCTATCTTCATCGTCTATGGCAAACTTTCCCACTTTGTCCATGTGTTGGCACACATCTGAGGAAAAGCAACTGGGTAAACTGCAGCTGCTATTACCAACGATTTGTTTAAAAAATATATTTTCCTGCAAAATCCCTTAGTAGATTCAGCAGAAATGCATCATGGAGGCTTTCTGTGCCTAGGAAAAGTGTGACTCTCTCAACCTTTTGGTGGTCTTTGACCAGAATAGTTTACAGTTATTCTGCAATCACTTTATACTCTCCTTCTAAGGGGAAAAAAAGATTGCACCGGTGACAAATTGTTATTGTCCCTCTAAAATATGATTGATTGACTGATTAAATTTTCATTCCACCTATCCTACAAGGAGCTCACAGTGACATTAATCCATTGTGGGGTTTTTTGCACGAACAGAGTTATCTAAACAATAGGGTATCCTAAATATAAGGTTGTTCTGGCCTAGACCCTCAGTAAAGAATATATTTGTGTCAGGAGTCCAGTCCCCGGCTTGATCACACAGCAAGTGTAGTTAATTAAAAGGATGATTTATTGTCAAAACAAACAGAGCTCCGGACGGCTCTAACACAGCCTCCAACATCATCAATCAAGATGACCCTTCTGAGCTTTCCTTCCGGTTACGGAAGATATTGAACTTTCACACTTTGCGCCTTTTCCTTTTTTCCGGTCTAACAGCCCTCCCCATAGGAGGGACTGGCTCAGCTCCAATTTCTTCCCATTCTGACAAACTGTTTCCTTCTCTGTTCTTGCTAGTAGAGCATTGGCTGGGTTCCGGCTCGCCCTCAGCCATTCTATTATCAACTGGCATTTCAAGGGGCAGGGGAGTTGGCACTCGCTGATGCTCATCCTGCCTGGCAGTTAACCATCTCTGTTCCTGGCAGCTTTCTTCAGCTTGTTGCAACCCTTCACTGGGATCTGGTTGTAAACCTTCACCGGAGGCTGGCTGCAAACCTTCCCTGGTGGCTGGCTCATTCATGACAATTTGCTTCTGCAGAAGTACCTAGGTACATAGTAAGTCAACCCGATTCTGTTCAACAACTATGGTTTCGTACCCTGCAAGTACAGTCATGCCTCAGGCTGAAGCAGCTTCGGGATAAGTATTTTCGGGTTGCGTGCTGCGGCGACCTAGAAATAACTGAGTGCATTACTTCCGGGTTTCGCCGCTTGCGCATGCGCAGACGGTCAAAATGACATCACGTGCATGCACAGAAGCGTCAAATCGCGACCCGCACACGCGCAGATGTGCAGACGCGGGTTGTGTTTGCTTCTGGATGTGAACGGGGCTCCGGAAAGGATCCCGTTCGCATCCAGAGGTACCACTGTAGTCCGAATTCCCCAGGGACGGTCCCAGAATTATGAAAGCCACCCCGCTTCTGATTTGAGCCTAGAATGTCCCTATTGTCCTCAGCAGCAGCAGCAGCAGCAGCGCTGAGCTCAGGGAGGAGGAGGAGTCGGCGCTTGTCCCAAGCGATGGTGGCAGTGGTAGTGGCAGCTGCAAAGGAGCATCATATTGCCTCTCCATGACGGCCCTTGCTGGCCTCCTCTCTTGGGTAGCTCATAATGAATGCTGGAAAGCAGGCATGAAGGTAGAGAGGCTGCTGCTGAGGCTCAGGCCTGTGTGATGCACTGGCTCTGAGGGGCAGGCAGAAGGCAGGGCCACCCTGGGAGGGAAGAAAGAGGGAGCAGAGCAGAGCGCAAGGAATCTTGAATTTTTAAATAAATAAAAAAATGCTTTGTACATCAACATCTAATATTGCCCCTTTCTAAAATGTATTTATTGATGCATGTTTTGCATTTTGTAAATCTACCAAAGAATAAAATAAATAAAATAGGGATAAAGGAGTTTTCTCGGGGCAGTGGAAGGCATGTGTGCTGTGTCCAGTGGCAGAGGAAGAGTAGTGTGGGGGGAGCGCACCGCCCCGGCAGCATTATCATGGTGGGGTGCCATCACGGCTGTCCTCCTGCCCATGCTGGGTGCCACACCCGTGCAGGCGGTGTGCCACACCCCCAGGCACCGTGCCACATCCCCAGGACACGTGCCAGCCCTGCCCCCTCCTGCTCTCCGCCCCCTGGTGCTTTGTGCATTGGCATCTAATCTTGCCCCTTTATAAAATTTATTTATTGGTGTATGTCTTTCATTTTGTAAATCTACTAAAGAATAAAAATAAAAAAATAAAAAATAGGGATAAAGGGGTTTTCTCAGGGCAGTGGAAGGCATGTGTGCTGTGTCCCATTGGTGTAGTGGTGGTGACACTTGCTCTTCTTCTGATAGGAAATGCTCTGCAGGGGGGGCAGGGAATGGGGGGCAGTCAAGGAGGACCAGTTTGGGGGGGGGGAGTGAGAAATATCCCTATTTTCATCTAAGGAATGTTGGAGGGTATGCAGCTCCACTAACTGACAAGACATATCTGCAATACAGTCAACAAAGCTGAATTAGACCATATAAAAACAGTGTGGAAGTGTTAGATTCATGAAATTCCTCACTTCCTTATTGATTTTTGTAACCCAAGGAAGCAAAAATGTGAAGCTGCACATATAAATTTACAACCTCTTTGAAACATGATATGCACCACTGGAGGTTATCATTGCATTCGTGAACACAGGCGCGGGAGGAGCCAATCCTCCCTATGTTTCTCCTAAATTTACAGTCCGCACTGGCATCCTTGACAGCATGTTAATGTCCAGTTGTCACTGCTCCTTGTTTAAATCAGAAGATATACGCTACTGGTGGAAATAGCCTTTTAGCACTGAATTGAATCCATGGATATGTCTGATAACTGTGAATAAAAATATTGGGATCTCAGTGTAATGCAAGTCCAAAAGGAAAAGGAAAAGGGAACAAAAATGACAAAAAAAATATCTTTTGGATGCCCTGATAATGTGAACAGAATGATGCATCCCTTATTATTCAGCCAAAGCTGACATCAAATATGAAACCCAAGATTAAACAGAAGCAATGTTCTATTTTATGACAAAAAAGCTTATTTCAGTTTCACATTTAAAGTAAATATGCACTAATCTTGCTTCTTCCTTAACAGTCTGTGTTCCCAGTCTCAAACTTACTTTAATTTTCTTTTTCATTTTACCTTTTGAGCACTGCCCCCTCTTTTCATTATAGGTTTTTAAAAAATACTCCTTCCACCCTCTTCAAGGCTTCTGTTGTTTTCTTTGTTTCTAGGTGCTTTTTGTTGATTCTATAATTTTTTGTCATCATTGTCTCACATTTACTTTTTCTGCAACTCCTCTGCAATACATAAATATGACTCTCTTCTTTGTAGTCTTCATTGTACATCAAATTTTTGAATGCTTTTTCTATACAACTGTTGTTTCCCCCCAGTTATAATAATAATAATAATAATAATAATAATAATAATAATAATAATAATAATAATAATAATAACAATAACAATAATATCTTTATTGTCATTGCCCCCTCTCGGGGACAACGAAATTACTTGGCTGCTCCATCCACCCAGGTAGGGCACTCCACACAAAATCAAATCAACTATAAAAACACTAATTAAAACAATACAGTATAAAACAGCAAGGAAGATTAGATGACTTTCAAAGTCCAGGCTTCCCATTCAGGGCCGAGTTCTATTCATTTGGTGTTTCTGCAGTGTACCCCTAACCATGTTTACTCCAAAGCAAGCCCCACCAATTCCAATGGTGCTCGCGGCCTAGTAAATTTGCTTAGTATTACTTCCAGAAGCCTGGAGTTTTACATAGATTTAATACGATCCGCCATTCTACCAACTACTTCACAGAGTAGATCACATCACACTTGAACTCTGTGTTATTGCAATGTAGCTACTAATTGTTGTAATTGCAGAGTCCTGTGCACAACGGAATGATGAGCAGTACGTGCCACATGCTTAAAGTTGCTTTATTTTCAGTTCAGTATTGAGAAATTACAAACATGCATCTTGCCTCTGCGGGAGCAGAGAAGCAACCGTCCTTCTCCTCGGAACGAAGAACACCGAGAGAACACAGTGAAAAACAGGAAACCAGTGTACGTCACATCCAGCTTCCCATTCCCGTGGGAAAACCCAACAGTACTCTGACTGTGGAATGTAAACACTGTCTTGTGACAAGCACTTCGCTGTACAGTGAAGAGAGCAGAAACCAACATCCTCCCCCTTTCTGTGAACATCACTGGGCAGCGTTCGTACAATATCAGTACAAACCCAACTTCTGTACATAGGTACAGTGTTGATCCCTTGATACAATCTTGGACAATACATCAGCAGGAATTTCATTACCTGGCATATAGGACACCGTTACGAGTCCCTTCTGAATATGTTCCCTAGCATGTTGCAACTTCAATTGCAAGTGCTTCGTGCTTTGCTTACAACCTTCTGAATTCAGCAAAGCCAAACATGCTTTGTTGTCCTGATAAACCTGGATTGGACATTTGACAGGAATTTTCATGTCTTTGCACAATTGTAACAACCATTCACAATCCTTAAGTGAATAAGACAGTGCATTCAGTTCAGCTTCACAAGTACTTAAGCTAATTGTTGTTTGCTTCTTGCATGACCAATCAAATAGACCCTGATTGTACATGTAGCAAACTCCAGACGTACTTTTCCTGTCTGTAGTGTCACTTCCAAAACTTGCATCTGCAAAAATCTCAAGACCACCAGACTTCTGATTGTTAAATCTCAGTCTGTAATGCATAGTGCCTTTCAAATAGCGTGCTATGCGTTTCAGAGCTTTCCAATCCTTAACAGTAGGATTGTTAACTTGTCTGCTTAGCAAATTACAGCTAACAGCAATGTCAGGTCTTGAACATCTGGCAATGAAGTTTAGCTTACCTAGCACACTTCTGTACAGTGTAGTGTCAGAAAATGCTTCTTCAGTGTCTTCTACCTGATAACCTGTTGTCATCGGTGTGTCTACAGGGTTAGCATCCATCAGGTTTAGTTTGCTTAACACATCAGCAATTTTCCGTGACTGGTGTACTAGAATGTTACCACTTTGATCTTTCTCTATTTCCAGAGATAGGTAGTTGTTTACCTCACCAAGATCTTTCATGTCAAAGTGCTCTTTCAGTTGAGCTAGGGCGTTATTGTACATTGTGACATCTTTCCAAAAGAATAAAATATCATCAACATAAAACAAACAATACAGCTTCTTTTGCCCCTCCTCTTTGACAAATACACATGGATCAGCTTTCCCTTGTTGAAAACCTAGAGAAAACAATGCTTCAGTGAGTTTTGTGTGCCAACACTGTGCACTTTGTTTGAGACCATAAAGGGACTTCTTCAGAGCACAAACAAATCCCTGTTTTACCTGTACGCCATCAGGTGGAAGCATATAAAGTGATTCACCTAGAGATCCGTACAAAAATGCTGTATTCACATCGTGGTGACTAATGTGTAGATTCTCCTCTGCAGCTAGCTTGAGCATAAGCCTAATGCTCTCATATCTCACAGTGGGTGAGTAGGTCTCGTGATAGTCTTCACCTGGTACCTGTGCAAAACCTCTGGCTACCAATCTGGCTTTGTGTCTGACTATCTTGCCATTCTGATCAGTCTTCGCTTTGAAGATCCATTTGCTTCCAAGCAGTTTCATTCCTGGAACTACTGGAACTAGCTCCCAAGTTTTGTTCCTTTCTAAGGAATCAAGCTCAGCCTTCATAGCGTTTAACCATGGCTCAGCTTCCTTAGAATCCAAATCCTGGATTTCTTGGAAACTTGAAGGTTCAAATACCTTCTTGGAGCTTTTAACAGCTGCTACTGCTGTTTTGGCAAATTCATCAGCAAATCTCTTTGGAGGTCTGCCTTTTGTGGCTCTCTGTGACCTGCGAATTAGCCTTTGGTCTTCAACACTTTCCTCTTCCTTCTTAGGAGAAAAGTGACCTATTGTGAACAATGGTTCTTCCAATTCCTGATCAGAGCTTTCAGAGGGTCGCATAGAGGCTTTCGCACTCTTGAAATCCTCTGAATTATCCGAGGGACTTCCGGTCGGTGCCAGCGCTTAATGGCGGTCCTACCTCCGAGCTCCGGAGAAGGACTGCTCCGCAAGTTCGGGTCTTACCCGCTACGGCGAGCGGGGGACCCCTATATTCTCAGGCGCGGAAGCCTGAGAGCAAGGAGATTCGGTGGGCACCTTTGCGCCCCCCGATACTGTGAAAGAGCCTTTTTAAAGGCTCCGGAGCGGCATCGGGAGTGAGCGCGGTGCTGAGAGTCGTTACCCAGCCTGCGGAGTGAAGCCGCGTCGCCATAAGCGGAGAGTGCCGATTCCTTCCTGAAAAGAAAATCTGGACTGAATTCCCGTGAGTAAGAGCAGAAAAAGAATCGGGACCCCTTAAAATTTGAAAATTAGGCTGAAAGCGGGGAGGTTAAAATCAAGGAAGTCTGCCTCCCCCCGACTGCATGAAAGCGAAAGCAACGGAACTTTAAAGCTGCATCCGTTGAAACTTTGTTTTTTAATTGATTAAACCTGACATTTGGAACTTAGATCTCCCCTCTAGCTAGCAGGGCAGAGGGGAGGCGAAAGAGACTTTGATATCTGCATGATTTATTTAAAAGAAAAACCTTCCGCTGCCTCAGTTATTTAAGAGTATGAAATGGTCTGCCTTCTAAGACAATAGGACACTGAACCGACTTCTTCCTGTGAGGTTGGCACGGTCTAAGAAAGTGGAAATTTCCAGCGGGGAATAGTTCCCGTGGGAGACTAGAGGTGAATATAAATACTAAAGCAGTACTGATTTTTGTGGATGCGGAGAAAGCCTTTGACAATATTTCTTGGAGTTTTATGATAAAGAATCTTCATGGGATGGGGGTAGGTCAAGGTTTTGAGAATGGTATGGCTGCAATATATTCTGAACAAAAAGCTAAATTGATTGTAAATAATGTAATAACTGAGGAACTTAAGATAGAAAAAGGAACACGACAGGGGTGCCCAATTTCCCCATTACTCTTCATTTCAGTTCTGGAGGTGTTGCTGAACATGATTAGGAATGATCAGGAGGTTAAAGGAGTGCAGGTCGGAGCTAAACAGTATAAGTTAAGAGCATTTGCAGATGACCTAGTATTGACTTTGCAAGAGCCAAACACTAGTACGAAAAGGGTCTTAGAAATAATCCAACTGTTTGGCCAGGTAGCTGGATTTAAGTTGAATAAACAAAAAACCAAAGTTTTAGGAAAAAACTTAACAGATATGGAAAAAGAGGAGTTCCAAGAGGAGACAGGGCTGACGGTGGTCAAGAAGGTTAAATACCTAGGGGTTTACTTGACATCCAAAAATGTGAATTTGTATAAGGATAACTACGAAAAATGTTGGTCAGAGATTAAAAAAGATCTAGAAATATGGTCAAATTTGAAATTGTCAATGTTAGGCCGAATTGCAGTGATTAAAATGAATATATTGCCTAGAATGCTATTTTTGTTTCAAACCTTGCAGATTCTTGATAAGATGGAATGCTTCAAGAGGTGGCAGAAAGATATTTCGAAATTTGTCTGGCAGGGCAAAAAGCCCAGAATCAAATTTAAAATACTGACAGATGCCAAAGAAAGAGGGGGGTTTGCCCTGCCGGACTGAAAACTGTATTATGAGGCAGCAGCATTTTGCTGGCTGAAAGAATGGATGCTCCTCGAGAACACAGACATTTTAGATCTGGAAGGTTTTAATAATGCTTTTGGTTGGCATGCATATCTATGGTATGACAAAATCAAGCTGAATAGTGCCTTCAAAAATCACATTGTTAGGAAAGCATTGTTTAATGTTTGGATAAGATATAAAGATCTGTTGGAAAACAAAACCCCTAGATGGGTGTCACCAGTGGAGGCCAAGGCAGTGAAGAAACTCAATATGGAGGTCGGATGGCCGAAGTATTGGGAAATTCTGGAACAGGATGGAGATAAGTTCAAATTACAAAGTCATGAGAAATTGAAACATAAAGTACAAAATTGGTTTCAATATCACCAAATAATGGAGTTTTTCAAACAGGACAGGAAAATTGGCTTCCAGGTGGAAAAATCAAAACTAGAAACTGAATTGCTAGAACCCAATACTAAGAATCTATCTAGAATGTACAACTTGTTGCTGAAATGGAATACACAGGACGAAACAGTCAAATCGGTTATGATTAAGTGGGCACAAGATATTGGTCATAACATTATGTCTGCTGACTGGGAATGGTTATGGAACACCGGTATCAAATTTACGGCATGTAATGCCTTAAAGGAAAACATTATGAAAATGGTCTATAGGTGGTACATGACCCCAGTCAAGCTGGCAAAAATTTATCATTTGCCCGACAACAAATGTTGGAAATGTAAAGAGACTGAAGGTACCTTCTATCACCTTTGGTGGACGTGCCCGAAGATTAAGGCTTTTTGGGAAATGATCTATAATGAAATGAAAAAGGTACTTAAATGTACGTTCCCTAAAAAACCAGAGGCCTTTCTCTTGGGCATTGTCGGCCAATTGGTGACAAAGAGGGATAGAACTTTTTTTATGTATGCTACGACAGCAGCAAGAATACTCATCGCAAAGTATTGGAAGACACAAGATCTACCCACTCTGGAAGAATGGCAGATGAAAGTGATGGACTATATGACATTGGCCGAGATGACAGGCAGAATCCGTGACCAACGCAAAGAGACGGTGGAAGAAGAATGGCGAAAATTTAAAAGTTATCTTAAGGACTATCATAAACTTAATGAATGTTAAAGTGTTGTGGTTCCTAGAAACAAAGGGATACGGCGATATAAGATCAGAATATAGAGAGGATTAGTATGACAGAGGTTGAAAGTAACAATTGGGAGTTGCTAAAAATTTTGGACATTGGGATGCAGAAAGGGGGGGTATGGGGAAGTCCTAGAAAAGAGGTTTATGAAAATATGTTATGATATTATACGTGTATGTTTGTCTTTTTAAGTGTTTGTTTGTCTTTCAAAAAATCTTGTAAAACCAATAAAAATTTTATTTAAAAAAAATGAAATCCTCTGAATTATCCGATTCAGTTTCAGACTCAGAATCAGAACCTTCATCAGTGGGTGTGGGTTGTTGTTGCTTATCCTCAGTCTCATCACTGTCATCAGGATAACATTGGAAAATTCCCACATTCTCCCCCCACTTGGCATTGTACTCAACACTTCTTGTGAGCCTAATTGTCTTAGAGTCAGTCATCATTATTCTGTAAGAACCTTTCTGATAACCTAGAAAGATACCATGCAATCCACGTTTGCCTAACTTGGAGCTTTGTGGTGAATGAACCCACATGTCAGAACCAAAAATTTTCATGTGTTTGATGTATGGTTTCTTGCCAAATATCTTCTCATACGGGGTACAACCAATCGCTGAAGATAACCTGCGATTGTAACTGTAAACAAAACATGAGAGAGATTCGGCCCAATAACTCTCTGGAAGATTGGCATCATGCAGCAAGGTTTTTAACCCTTGAAGCAACGTCTGATTTGCCCTTTCGCAAAGCCCATTCTGCCATGGCGAACGAGGACTGGACAAATCGTGTTGAATTCCTTTCTCAGTCAGAAAAGCTTCAAACTGCTGAGAAGTGAATTCTCCCCCGCGATCAGTGAAAAGAGTCTTTATCTTCTTTCCATGCACATTTTCCAACCAAGCACAGAATTCCTTGAACCTTGGAAAAGCCTCTGATTTCTGCTTGAGATTGTACACATAAATATACCTGGAAAATGCGTCAATGAGAACCATGAAGAACCTATTTCCACCCAAAGAGGGCGATAGTGGACCAACTAAATCAGCATGAACAATCTGGTATGGTTCTGTAGCTTGCCTACTAGACACCTTACCTTTCGCAGCCATTTTCACCTTGTTTGCTGCGCATGCTTTGCACTTCATGTGGTACCTGCAGGGTTTAATAGTCATACCTTCAACCAAGGCAGGCATTTTAGATACTGCCTCAAAATGCAAATGACCAAATTTCCTGTGAAAATCATGAATACATCCTGCATGCAAACTTTTGTTAGAACCTGCAATGCAACAAGTATCATTCTGCACAACATCATCATAATACAAAACAAACAAACGATCAACATTTTCAGCATGCAATACATAATCGTCTTTCTTTGTGATGGTGCATTTCTTGTTCTTGAAGGAAACGTCAATGTTCCGTTCATTTAGCTGCATCACACTTAGAAGATTGTGTGTGGCATCTGGAACATAAAGTACATCCTGTATCTCTAAGTCCAAACTGTGAAGAACTACAGTTCCGTAGCCTTGACTGGGGATCGTGTGGTCATCCGCCTGGTGAATCGCACCTTCCTGCGGTGTAAAAGACACGAACAGTCGCTTATCGTTGCACATATGGTGGGTAGCTGCTGAATCAACAACGAAGAAAGATCTAGACGTCTTCTGGACCTTTGCAACCTTTGGAGTGAAGCGTGAGACCATTGCCTTGTGCTGCGTTGTCCTGGACACCGGACCTTTGCCTTTGCTTTGGCCTTTTCCACGCGATGAACTTCCGCTGCGCTGCTCTGTCTTGGCCTTGGGATATCTGCATTCCCTCTTCATATGGCCTAGACGTCCACACGAGTAGCATTTCACTGCCTTCAAAGCTTTGGCGCCCTCTGGTGGTTCCACTGCACTCTGGGATGACGTCTGTGAAGACTCCCCCTTACCCATGCAGCTAGCACCTCGGCGATCTGCTTCATTCTGGATCACGGCAGTAACATAGGCTACTGTGAGCTGAGCAGTTGGTTGAACAGCAATCTGAGTGGCAACGGACTCCCAACTTGGACCCAAAGAATGTAGTATCATGAAGGAATACACAGCCTCTGGAAAGTTGAGTCCTCTCTGTTGCAGCTCGTGTCTCAGATTTTGCATCTCCATCAGGTGTGTACGCACATCTCCACCTTCAGCAAGAGCCATACCATGCAGCTTGGCATAGTAGTGCATTGAGGAACCAGCCTCTGTCCTCAAGTGAGCCTCTCTTAAAGTGTCCCAAATTTCTCTGGCTGTTGTCTTTGCACGCAACAGACAGAGCTCTTCTGGGGATACTATCAACGTAAGCGTTCCCCGTGCTTTGGAATCCTTAGCAGTCCATTGAGCTGTAATTGGAGCTGGGGGGTAATAACATTAAACAGACCCTCTTTCCGCAGAACAGCCTCTGCATAAAGCACCCAGTCCGTATAATTTTTCTTATGGAGCTTAGGAATCCCAAAAGCGTCAACCAGCTTTTCATTAGCCATCTCTGCTACTTTAATCAAGCTGCGTCACTGTGCAGCAGCTTCCAAAAGCACTTGTAAAAAGTACTTTCGCTTTCCCAGCCACCAAGCCTGTGAGCTTGTGCCTTTGCCTGTATCGCGGCAAAACGGCTTTAAAAGTACAAAGTCCAGCCATAAAGCCATAAATTAGAAGCTGGCAGGCTGCCCGGAGCATGAGCACATACCTTCATCAATCAAACTCGACGCGCAGAGCAGATAACGCGATCTGTTTCTCTGTACCTCTGCCGGCATTCCGACTCGGCTTCTGGAGTCTCCATTCTTCAGTTTGATTGTGTCTTTCTGGGCCCGAAACCAAAAATGTTGTAATTGCAGAGTCCTGTGCACAACGGAATGATGAGCAGTACGTGCCACATGCTTAAAGTTGCTTTATTTTCAGTTCAGTATTGAGAAATTACAAACATGCATCTTGCCTCTGCGGGAGCAGAGAAGCAACCGTCCTTCTCCTCGGAACGAAGAACACCGAGAGAACACAGTGAAAAACAGGAAACCAGTGTACGTCACATCCAGCTTCCCATTCCCGTGGGAAAACCCAACAGTACTCTGACTGTGGAATGTAAACACTGTCTTGTGACAAGCACTTCGCTGCACAGTGAAGAGAGCAGAAACCAACACTAATCACCATTATGTTGTACACAAATGCTTAAACAGCCAGTGCCCAGCCAACCAGCAAGACACCACCCTCCAAGCATGGCCTACAATTGGCTCATTCAAATTTGCCCTCTTTGGTGGGAAGACCGCCCCCAATACTGGCGGCCCAGGGGAATTCCCCCAGGAACAGCTGGTGAGCGAGAGCAGCCTGGTTGCTGGGGATGAAGGTGGAACACAAAGGGGCTGCAACTCTCTCTCTCTCTCTCTCTCTCTCTCTCTCTCTCTCTCACACACACACACACACACACACGGTGAGCAGCCATTTATGACATGCAGCTTTGCTAGCCCAGTTCCATTGGTGCAGCTGTATGAAGATCAGCAGAGATGTAAGACTGGTGGGGATGACCATCTTATTCATTGTTGCATCTGCCAGTTTTTGATCCTAAACATGCTGATCATGCACTATTACTAAGCAGCTTAATTTTGCCACTATTCTGTACATACAGTGGTACCTCGGGTTACATATGCTTCAGGTTACATACGCTTTAGGTTACATACTCCACTAACCCAGAAATAGTGCTTCAGGTTAAGAACTTTGCTTCAGGATGAGAACAGAAATTGGGCTCCGGCGGCATGGCAGCAGTGGGAGGCCCCATTAGCTAAAGTGGTGTTTCAGGTTAAGAACAGTTTCAGGTTAAGTACGGACCTCCGGAATGAATTAAGTACTTAACCCGAGGTACCACTGTACTCTGAAACTACCAGACACCTTCAGCTTTTTTCTGTGTGCAGTTAGCATGGGTTCTTGCAAACATACACATTGGCTCATACTACCCTCAACAGCAGTATGTAGGAGACTGAGAAGACCACAGGCTCTGGACGCCTAATTAACCACCCACACCATTTGTCATTCCTAATGCAAGCATACAACTCCAGCTGGTCAGTAATTAGTCCCAGTGAGAACCAAGGCCTCCTTCCAACCAACGTGGTTCACCAGCAATTTAATCAGGTTGTTATTTGCATTTATTGGGAATAAACCACCTCTAGATCCCACATAGAACAACCTGGACTCCTGGTCATTTGGTCTGATATGTTTAGGAAACCCCTGAAGCAGCCCAATGTGGCTTAGGTGGAAAATTATATTTTTTTACCGAATTTGATTCAGTGCCTGTGTCTATTGTCATTCAGAGCCTATTCCATCTATCTTCATTTTCCATAATCTTTTATTTTAGGGGCTCCTTTTCTTTAGAAAGTCCTGTGCCTATCAGAGCCCATTTTTGGTCTTTCCTACCCAAGCTGTTCCACTGTCCTTTTTGACACCCAGATTACTTTATGAGAACGGATTTCTCCAGCCTTTTCTAGATTCCTTCTATGCCTCCTCTTCCCCTTCCCTTCCCTTCCCTTCCCTCTTCTCTGCATTTGTTATTTTCTTTTGTATTCAAGGCAAGCATTCCCCCGAGGTGTATAGGCTGCTGCAGCCCTGCTAGATCCCTAAACACTGTAAGGTGACTCCTTATACAGTGACCATTACATTATCCACCTATCCATTTCTGTCCCTAGCATAAAAATGAATAAATGTAACAGAAATGTATAAATTCTGCCATAGAGTGGGGAAAATATTACGCATCCTAGATCCATTTTGATATAATGAATCTTAATCTACACTGGTCCACAAGCTGTGAAAAGCAGTGCTGTGAAACACTATATCATAATCATAAAGCAACTCTAAATAGGTAGTAAGAAAATCTGTCCCAAGCATTTCATTTCACCTAAAATAAAGACACATGTGTGTTGATGGAAGGCCAAGAATAGCATGGTCACTCTCAAACATTTTGCTAACATAATTTCTAATGAAGGTATGGGGTTTTAGGTTTTTTAAATGGAAATGTGGTTAAAGGGTTATGCAGTGCTGAAAAATGGCTATTAAGAAACCCAAATGCCAGTAAATTTGGCTATTTGTTTTTAGTGCTATCAGTGATCTGTGATGCTTTTTTTCTGATGAACTTTTGTATATTGCCTGTGATTATTGGCATATTTATCACTGAGAAATACAGAGGGCCCATTTAGATGTAATGAAAAACCACAGCTCCCATCCATCTAGGCTCTTACTTGTGGTGGGGGAAGAAGAAATCCCTGATGTGTTTTTAATGTGGTAAAGTTGCCAGTGGGCAATAGATAATATTCCTTGGGCTCATACACTTGCCCTGATAAACAGCTGCTTTCTCTTTTAAGAAAACCACTACAGTGGTACCTTGGTTCCCGAACGGCTTAGTTGATGAACAAATCGGCTCCTGAATGCCACAAACTCGGAAGTAAGTGTTCTGGTTTGCGAATGTTTTTCAGATGCTGAATGTCCAGTTTGGCTGTCGGCATTGTTTCTGGGGCCAATCAGCCAATCAGAAGCCGCACGTTGGTTTTCGAATGTTTTGGAAGTTGGACGGACTTGCAGAACAGATTGAGTTTGAGAACCAAGGTACTACTGTATTCCAGGTTATGTAACTTGGAGGAGTGTGCTTTGTTTAAGCATTAATCAGTGCAAACAATTCAGGCTCAGAACATGGTTTCAAATTCTGTCTTGTTCCTATGCGGTTCTCCAAATGTTGTTGATCTCCAACTCCTATCAGCCCCAGTATCAGTAATGATAGGACTTGTAGTTCAACATCATCTGCATGGCTCCTTGCTTCCCCATCCTTGAACTAGATAAACCACAATTTCCTGCATTCGGAAACTGTAGTTTGTTTAAAAGTAAAGATAGATACTTCCAAGCATGTGCCTAATGGAGGAGTTAGCGTTATATCCGGGTTATCCTGGACACCTCCAGGAATTGGGCAGGAAAATGATGTCCAGGTGGATTTTGGGCACATCAGCAAAATGTCCAGGAAAACCAGGACATATGGCAAGGGGTGTTAATATTATTAAAAGAATCATTTAAAAATTCAAAAAAGGCCACTATGTCTGGATTTTCACTTTGGGGACTATGGCAACTCTAGGAGGAGTACACAAGATTATGGCTAGCTGCAGTTCATTCAGAGTTTCCCATTGCATTTGAAGTAGCCCAGCATCCCAAAGCTATCCTCCCAGAACTGTGTAGACTGGTACTATTTAACAGAAATAGAAATTAAAAATCCAATTTTAACATCTTTTCTAAAACTGGTTCACTGTTTTTAAACCTGGCTGTCATCAAGCCTGAGCTGTCATTGCTATCGCCCTCCTTGAACCACCATTGGCAGCAACAGCAGCAGATATGTTCTATCTTGTTCTCTTGCTAATTATGCTATTTTTAATGTGCATTTTATATTTGACTTCCCTTAGAAATGTTTTATTTCAAAATGTTTAAGATGATTTTTGGGTTAACTTTGCTGTGTTAAATTTGCATTCTATAGTTGACCTTTATAATGTTTTATTTTGAAATAAGATAATACTTTGGTACCTTGGGTTACATACGCTTCAGGTTGCATACGCTTCAGGTTACAGACTCCGCTAACCCAGAAATAGTACCTCAGGTTAAGAACTTTGCTTCAGGATGAGAACAGAAATTGTGCTCCAGCAGTGCGGCAGCAGCAGGAGGCCCCATTAGCTAAAGTGGTGCTTCAGGTTAACAGTTTCAGGTTAAGTACGGACCTCCGGAACGAATTAAGTACTTAACCTGAGGTACCACTGTATTTTAGTTTTCTCTTATTTATGTTACTGCTTTATATTTGACTTTCTTAAGTAATGTTTTATTCTAGATTGTTTTAGTTGATGTTTTAATGCAGGCTATAAACTGCTTTGAGATTTTCTTTCCTTATAAATATAAAGCAGTATAGAAATGAAATGAAAAATAATAAATAATAATACAGTGGTGCCTCGCAAGAAGAAAAGAATCCGTTCTGTGATTCTCTTCGTCTAGCGGTTTTTTCGTCTTGCGAAGCAAGCCCATTGACGGATTAGCGGGTTAGCGCTATTAGCGGCTTATCTGTTGATCGGATCAGCTGATAAGCGGCTTAGCGGTTTAGAAAAAGGGGGGAGGGAAAAAAACCAGCAGGAACTCGCAAGACATTGTCGTTTTGCGAAGCAAGCCCATAGGAAATTCATTTTGCGAAGCACCTCCAAAACGGAAAACCCTTTCGTCTAGCGGGTTTTCCATCTTGCGAGGCATTCGTCTTGCGGGGCACCACTGTAATAAGAAACTTTTTGTTTTCTGAAAAAGAGTTTCCCTGCTCTCTACATTTGTCAATGTTTGTGGGCTTTTCAGAAAAGCAAAATATTTGTGGATGCAAATATATTTAAATGAGTATAGAAGTTATATTGCCCATCACAGAGGTAGATGAATATTTTTTAAAGAAAATGGCATGCCTTAACAATTTAAACTTGCCAAAAAAGGAAGGGGAAGCCTCAAATGGATGCTCAAAGTGGAACATTTATCGTACACTGTCATATTCACAAACATTTTAATGTGTCACTTTCTTCAGGAGCAGGAATAATTTATTACACTCTTGCTATAGCAATAGAGCTTGAATTTCTCAGAAACTCAATATGATTTCTGTGTTCCATATAGGAAGCCTCTTGGGGCAAGTGTGGACCTTGCATATTTTGAAAACCAGAACATTCCAGCAGCAGTTAGTGTGAAAAGAAACTAATAACAAACGCAAGAGCTTGTGACTTGATATCCTGAGTAAATTAGATATAAATCAGGAACATATGCACTGCTTATGAATAATGCTGAGATGTGCAAAAACAAATTATATTGATACCGGGAAAGGATATTGCGGATCAAGGAGCAGCAGAATTGCTTACGTTACCCACCTGTCATGTTCCATCCTCATCATGCCTTGGACAGAATGCTAATAAAGTATCTGACAGGCAGGACACAGGAATACCAGCAACAGTGTGAGAGAGCTGATTCCAATCTCACATTCAGAAAAGCTGGAAATAATTATGGCACCATAAAGCTTCAGAATTACTGTATTTTTCGCCCTATAGGACACACTTTTTCCCCTCCAAAAATGAAGGGGAAATCTGTGTGCGTCCTATGGGGCGAATACAGGCTTTCGCTGAAGCTTGGGGTGCGCACCAACCCCTCTCGCTCTCCAGGCTTCAGGAAGCTATCAGCAAGCCTGGGGAGCCCGCAGGAGTTCCTGCAGGGCTCCCTAGGCTGCGGATAGCAGCCTGCTGTCCGGCGCACGGGCACCCTGAAGCAGAGCGCCCCTCACGCCGGGCAGATATCCGCAGCCTGGGGATAGCAGCCTGCTGTCCGGCGCGTGGGCGCCCTGAAGCAGAGCGCCCCTCACGCCGGGCAGATATCCGCAGCCTGGGGATAGCAGCCTGCTGTCCGGCGCGTGGGCGCCCTGAAGCAGAGCGCCCCGTGCTTCGGGAAGACATTGGCCAGCCCCACAAGCTCAGGGGACAGCGGGGAGGCTCAGCGCTGCCATCCCACTGTTCCTCGACCTGGTTTGGAGGCTGGCCCCGGGGGAGAAGTGCGCTTCTCCCCAGCGCCAGCCCCGCAAGCTTGGGGGACAGCTGGGAGGCGGAGCGCCGCCATCCTGCTGTTCCCCGACCTGGTTTGGTTTCCCCGACCTGGTTTTGGGGGGGAAATAAACTTCACATAGGTTAAGGCTAACAATGGCTATTACGGCTTGCCACTGTGAGAACAGGATGCTGGACTACATGTCTATGTATCTGACAGCAGCCTCGCTATCAAGAATGTTTATGAAGGACTTTCTGGAGAGTACCAGCTTTTTTATCAGCAAAATGAATCCTGTGTGCTTCAATTCTTCCTTTAATATCCCTGTTTCAGGTTCAGGACGCACACATATCTGGGTCTACATCACACTAGGGATTGTTATTGTTTGGCTGCTGTGTTGCAAAATCTATCAAAAACTAAAGAGAAGAAAACCCAATTTAACTTTGCTGCTTAGGAAATTGACCTCTGCTTCCCAGGTCATCAGAGGCACAAGAAGAGTGGAAGAGGCTCATCCAGCAGAGAAAATGGAGACTCTTTTATCCCTGGGAATAAAAACTTCACAATGTGTGGCTGCAGAGCAGAAGCTGCAGACCTCTGTGTCTTAGACGTATTTATTGTTGGTTTTATGTATCTTTAGTATAGATCTTATTGTGATTTATGTGGAAATTGTTCAGTTTGGTTGAGTATTTGTTTAATATTTTATGTATTGTTTATGACTACTTTTTATGTTGTAGTTATGTATTTTTTCATATTGTAAGCTGCCTTGAGCATGGTTTAAACTGTGGAAAGGCAGCATACAAATATGCAGTTATGTATGTATGTATGCACATGGGCCATTGGCCGAATCCAACAGGGCTTTTTATGTTCTTGTGAAACTAGGTGTATTGTAAATCCTGTTGTGGATGGAGTTGATTGATTGATTGATTGATTGATTGATTGATTTTATATACCACCCTATACCCAGAGGTACGGGGGTGTGTGTGTATGCTGTCCCCTTCAAATCCAGCACAATGTTTGGCCATTCAAGTGACTCAGTGACCAACAGTCTGCTTTTTTTCAGCTCAGGCTGACATGTTACCTGCACCATTTCCTAGAGATAAATGACCTGGTCACAGAGGTTTATGACCTGGTGACATTCAGACTAGACTGCCGTAATGTGGCCTATGTGGACTTGCTTTGTGAAGGGTGCTTTAAAATTGTGATTTATTACCATTACAAAAACAGTTGTATCCAGAATATTAACCAGGAGGCTGCCAGAATATTAACAGGGCAGGCTTCTCACAACAGGTTTTTGCTCTGCATTGGGGGTGGGGACTGTGACACCAATAGGGAATTTCCTCCCAATGTATATAGTATCTTCAGGACCCTAGCAGAGAACGAAAGGCTTGCATGCATTCTTCATGTTTGTTTTCCTTGCTGAACCAACCATACAGGGATCCCCACAATCAGTGCTTTTTTCTGGGGCTACTCCCTTGTATTCAGTACCTGCATTTCCCCCCCCCCCATGTTAAAAATGTGGCAGTTCCTGTAACATCTTTATGGTAACCATTGTCCACAATTATCATCACCAGAGATAGATCAGTGGCAAAACATCTGCTTTACATGCAGAAAGTCTCTGATTTACCGTATTTTTCGCTCTATAACACGCACCCGACCATAACACGCACGTAGTTTTTAGAGGAGGAAAATCCGTAGGCATGCCACCCGTAGGCATTCCCTCCATAACACGCACAGACATTTCCCCTTATAATAATAATAATAATAATAATAATTTATTATTTATACCCCGCCCATCTGGCTGGGCCTCCCCAGCCACTCTGGGCGGCTTCCATAAAAACCAAAAATACAGTAAAATGTCACACGTTAAAAACTTCCCTGAACAGGGCTGCCTTAAGATGTCTCCTGAATGTCAGGTAGTTGTTCATCGCTTTGACATCTGCTGGAAGGGCGTTCCACAGGGCGGGCGCCACTACCGAGAAGGCCCTCTGCCTGGTTCCCTGTAGCTTTGCTTCTCGCAGTGAGGGAACCGCCAGAAGGCCCTCGGCGCTGGACCTCAGCGTCCGGGCAGACTGATGGGGGTGGAGACGCTCCTTCAGGTATACTGGACCGAGGCCGTTTAGGGCTTTAAAGGTCAGCACCAACACTTTGAATTGTGCTCGGAAACGTACTGGGAGCCAATGCAGATCTTTCAAGACCGGTGTTATATGGTCTCGGCGGCCGCTCCCAGTCACCAGTCTAGCTGCCGCATTCTGGATTAGTTGTAGTTTCCGCGTCACCTTCAAAGGTAGCCCCACGTAGAGCGCATTGCAGTAGTCCAAGCGGGAGATAACAAGAGCATGCACCACTCTGGCGAGACAGTCCGCAGGCAGATAGGGTCTCAGCCTACGTACCAGATGGAGCTGGTAAACAGCTGCCCTGGACACAGATTTGACCTGTGCCTCCATGGACAGCTGTGAGTCCAAAATGACTCCCAGGCTGCGCACCTGGTCCTTCAGGGGCACAGTTACCCCATTCAGGACCAGGGAATCCTCCACACCTGCCCGCCTCCTGTCCCCCAAAAACAGTACTTCTGTCTTGTCAGGATTCAACCTCAATCTGTTAGCCGCCATCCATCCTCCAACCGCCTCCAGACACTCACACAGGACCTTCACCGCCTTCACTGGTTCTGATTTAAAAGAGAGGTAGAGCTGGGTGTCATCCGCATACTGATGAACACCCAGCCCAAACCTCCTGATGATCTCTCCCAGCGGCTTCATATAGATGTTAAAAAGCATGGAGGAGAGGACAGAACCCTGAGGCACCCCACAAGTGAGGGCCCAAGGGTCTGAACACTCATCCCCCACCACCACTTTCTGAACACGGCCCAGGAGGAAGGAGCGGAACCACTGTATAACAGTGCCCCCAGCTCCCAGCCCCTCAAGACGGTCCAGAAGGATGCTATGGTCGATGGTATCAAACGCCGCTGAGAGATCCAGCAGAACTAGGAAACAGCTCTCACCTTTGTCCCTAGCCCGCCGGAGATCATCAACCAGTGCGACCAAGGCAGTTTCAGTCCCATGATGAGGCCTGAATCCCGACTGGAAGGGATCCAAATGGTCCGCTTCTTCCAGGCGTGCCTGGAGTTGTTCAGCAACCACTCGCTCAGTCACCTTGCCCAGGAATGGAAGATTTGAGACTGGGCGATAGTTGGCCATCGTGGCCGCATCTAAAGATGGTTTTTTAAGAAGCGGTTTAATAACCGCCTCTTTCAGCGGGTCTGGGAAGGCTCCCTCACGGAGGGAAGCATTCACCACCCCACGAAGCCCATCGCCCAGTCCTTCCCGGCTAGCTTTTATAAGCCAGGATGGGCAAGGATCCAGGAGACAGGTGGTTGGTTTCACTCGTCCAAGCAGCCTGTCCACATCCTCGGAGGTAACAGATTGGAATTGATCCCACTCAACTTGACTAGACAGAACTCTAGCACTCTCCCGCCCCGGCCCTGCTCCCACGGTGGAGTCTACTTCTTCCCGAATCTGGGCGATTTTATCTGCAAAAAACTTTGCAAAATCATTGCAGGAGAACATGTGGCCCGTACTGGGCCCCGATGTTTCAGGTGGTTCCGCTAAATTGTGAACCACCTGAAAAAGTCTCCTGCTGCTGTTTTCTGCAGATGCAATAGAGGCGGTGAAGAAATTCTTCTTCGCCGTCGCTATCGCCACTTGGTAGGCTCGACGTTGAGCTCTAACCTGTGTCTGGTCAGATTCGGAATGAGTTATCCGCCACCGGCGCTCTAGCCGTCTCAACGATTGTTTCATTGCCCTCAGATCCGTGGAAAACCACGGGGCTGTCCGGGCTCCATGCAATCGGAGAGGGCGCTTCGGAGCCAAACAGTCAATAGCCCTGGTTAACTCCACATTCCAGCGGGCCACCAGGGAATCAGCTGAAAGGCCATCAACATGGGATAAAGCATCCCCTACCACTCTCTGGAAACCATTTGGATCCATTAAGTGGCGGGGGCCACTTACTTTCTAGGAGGAAAAAAGTGAGTGTTATGGTGCAAAAAATACGGTAATCCTTAGCATCCCCAGTTAGGTCTGGGACTGCCCCCTGCCTGAAACCATGGAGAGCAACTACAAGTCACTGTGGACAATTCTGAGCTTGATGGATCAGTGGTCAGACTTGATATAAGGGAGCTTCTTTTGTTCCCCAGCAGCTGGTGCTATTTGTATTGTTTGAAACCTGCACATTAAATACAAAGATGCATTTAATACCACGCATATTTGGTCCTTTAAGAGGTACCCTTCCAGTGGATTTCGGAGATCCATTCATATTGTTGTTCAGTCTATAACCTATTTGCTACTAACAGATTTGCTGATGCCTCTGCAGAGCTTCTAATCGTATTATGAGTTCCAAGAGTCCATGTGCAGATAAAGTACTTTCATTGTTGCTTATAGAATTTCAAGGGCTTTGCATGGTGTCCTCCTTTACGAAGGTTACATACACATTTTTCAATCTCACCCCACTATGCACTTCACTTGAGATATACATGCTCTGCTCTCATGTCTTACTGCAATAATAATTTTTTATCATTAAGATCTTGTTGAAAATGTGTGACTTGCACAAAAATGACAGCATTTGAAAAGCTGCAGTGTGCTTTAATGGCGCTAAATAAAGGTCTCCCACAATTTTGTTACATGCTCATTGAAAACCAGCATGCAAGACCTAATCTCCTTTTACATATGTAACAAGCAGCATTCATTTCTAAATGGAAGTGGGTTCTTGGAAAGGAAGGTGAACAGTCAAGGATGTCAAGTTAGAAATTTTTTAAAAGAAGAAAAATAGACCTTGGCTGTGTAACATCTGGACTTTTCAACAAGGGCCTAATTTGGACACTGGTTTCTGAATTAACTGTCCTTATACAGGGGCCTTCTCACAAGGAGCATTGTTCACAGACCTTAGGAGGGAAATTTCAGATAATAATGTCAGTTAATTTCCCTCTGTCTTCCTGCATGACCACAACATCAACTTCTGCTAAAAGGAAGCAGTCAGATGAGGGAAGACGTGACAGTGCTTTTGGATGGAATGAGAACATTATTAACTATCATTGCTTATTGCTTATTTAATTTCAGATAAATATTTCCTATTGATTCCCCCCACTCCCTCTTTTTAAAGGACATTTGGCACAGCACTTCTTGGAATCTAGAAGAAGAAGAAATTAAAATGAGAACCAATCTATTGAAAGGCACACTGGTGCATATGTTTAGGTATTGAGCTTTCCCCATTGCTGTTGTGTTCTCTACAAAAGCAGTGGTGTAGCATCTGCCTTGCATACAAAAAGTTCCAATCCCCATCAATTCTAGACAGGGCTGGGAGAGATTGCTGTATAAAATCCTGTATAGTCATTGCCCATCAGTGTAGGTGATACTGAGCTAGCTGGACCAGTAGTCTGAATTAATATAAGGCAGCTTCCTATGTTCCTAACTTATCCATGGGGCATTTTAATTCACTTCATTTGCCTTTGATATATGTTTGGGAACATTCTAATTGCCATGAGGCTAGTCTCACCATCCCTCTGGAAATCAAGTTGGATGTAACCAAAAATATATTTTTTTTCCCTTTGGGAGAAAAAGCAATCAGTTATTTAAGCAAGACATCAGACAAGAGTAAGTAAGCACTGCTAAACTCAATAAGACTTACTTCTGAGTAGACACATGCAGGACTTGTCTTGGTGTATTGCATGCACAATCGGGTTAAATTGGTGTCATTCCCATTCAAAAGCAGCTGAGCTGAGCTGTACATTGTTTGCTATTACAAAGCCAATTTGTTTTGCTGTTCTGAAGTTGGTACACTTGAGCAATAGCCTTTCTCATCAAGTTGCCAGCTTCCCACGCGGGCCCAACCATATTATTTGCAAACCTGTTGTTTGCCCAGGACACTTATCGGCAACAGAAAACACACAATTTTCACCTCAGGAGTGAGAGAAAACAGCTCTTTACAGTACTTGTGTAAATGCAAGTGTATTTGTCCTATGATCTTGGACGTAAAGAATGGGTGAGAAGGCACAGCTCAGAAAAAGAAAAGAAAGCATGCTAGTCCATCATTATGTTCAGGTTTTCCAGGAGGTGTGTTGCAATTCCAGGGGATCAAAGCAGCTGCCTCTGCCCCATTAGCCAACCACAGGACCAGCATGAGATACAACCCTGTGTCTAATTTCATTAGTACTTTGGTGTGTGCATCAGCAAGTTTGGTGAATGTTGGTGTAATCTGGATAAATTGGTGAAATCCCACTATGCTGCCATGTCTTGAGCAGCCCATCCCCCATGCCTGGATTCTGCTTAGAGAAAGATCCAGCTGCACAGGGTGGTTAGAAATAGTCCAAGAATAAATTCCTGGAGCATGATTTCTCTAAGGAATGTGTCTATGTGCAGTGGTGGGTATAAATCCAAGACTGCATTCAGGAGGAGTGTGAGGTATTCAGGGAGTGTAGCGCAAGATATAAGCAGTGACACTGAAAATTACATGCTATATGGTAAAGTATAGCATGTTAAGCTAGAATGGTAAACTGCTAGTTGATTTCCCTGTATACTTGTACTTTTACAAGATATACTTTGAAGACCAGAAGAAGTATATTATAGTCAATTATATTATGATGGGCCTGCACCTCTTTAAAATTTGAATAACTAGTGTGATTATACTTGTCTTGGTGCTGAATCCAGTCAAATTGGGCCCAGAACTGGATCAGGGAGAGGCCTTGCACAGCTCTCGAATCCCCAGAACAGGGTGAGTTCCCGTTGCTCTGTCCCAGCCCCTGCCAACCTAGCAGTTCGAAAGCGTGCTAGTGCAAATAGATAAATAGGTACCGCTGCAGCGGGAAGGTAAATGGCATTTCCGTGCTCTCTGGTTTCTGTCACGGTGTTCCATTGTGCCAGAAGCAGTTTAGTCATGCTGGTCACATGACTTGGAAAGTTGTCTGTGGACAAACGCCAGCTCCATCAGCCTGAAAACGAGATGAGCGCCGGAACTCCATAGTCGCCTTTGACTGGACTTAAAGCATCCAGGGGTCCTTTACCTTTTTTTTAAACCTTACTCTCACAGTTGCCTGTTAAGAGGCATATTCAGTTGGATGTTTAAACACTACAAGGAAACACAAAGAAGAAGCAAGTCCACCAATTTGTGAAGTTGAAAAATTCTATTACCCACCCACCTCCCACACACAATTTACCTTGTAATATAGAACACTGTTCTGCACTATTTAAAGTTTGGGGTCCAGTTTAACGAATAACTCCAGCAAGTTCACCTGGTTCTTTTCTTTTCATCTGATGTTTAAAACACACACACACACCATATACACCAAGATTTGATCTGATTGATATGCAGCCCAACTTTCCCCAGCTATTTCTCTTTAATGAGAGGAAAAAATTCAAGTAGTGGAATCGTATACTTGCAATTCTCATATGGGCAGCAGATTTATAATTCAATTCTCTGTTTTGACAATGACTATTTATTTGAATATGAAATGAAGACATGAAAAGCTTCCACAATCATGGTTTCATGGCCCCAAAACCAAATTCTTCCCTGGGCTTTATAGATGTGCTTGAGGGCTCTTGGATATATTTGGCATTCTAAGGATGTGGTTACCAGTCACAAAATGACTGCCATGCGGGGAGGGGGGGAGTGTCATAGCGCAAAATAGGTGCCGTATCTAAAGAGCAGGAAAAGAACCAGGACTGCAGAGTTGCATAAATATGGAAAAAAAAATTAAAAACCAACCAACCAGGAAAACTATGAAATATGTAAGCCACCAAACATGTTCTAGGAATCTCCTGTTTCAAACATGGCTGAGTCTGAGTCTGTATCAGTGCTTCCTTCCATATGAAACCCACCCCACACAGCATTACAATCTGCCAATGAAACCCTGTTCCAAGAACCATCACATATGGAATGCTAGACTAGCTTCAAGGGGCAGAACTTTTGCTGTGGTGGACCCTGTCATTTTGAACTCCCTCTCTCTGGACAATTGGCCGACACAGTCTCTTCTCTCTTCCCAAAGAGGAATGAAAATAAATAATATTTCTGTGCCTTCAGTAGTTAGGTTTAGCAAGATTTGGTTTTGTTGGTCCTGTTTTGCATTTACTCACATTTTTTTTTTGTTTCAATTATTCTGCTGTTCCAACTCTCAAGTTAGCCTGTGGGGCTATTCATTTTCAGATATATTTCTAGATTTGAATTGTTCAGGCTGCAAAAAGTTTTAATATTTTTGTATTATTGCAAATGACTTTGGGTGCCACTGTAGCTGAAATGAGATCGGTAAGTATAGTAAGCAACTGAATACAGTATTTTTCACTCTATAACACGCACCAGACCATAACACGCACGTAGTTTTTAGAGGAGGAAAACAAGGAAAAAAAATTTCTAAACGAAATAGTGGATATATGATTTTTGTGGTTCATGCTGTGGCCACAGACATGTGATCTGACAGTGAGTTTGGAGTAGCCCAATGCAAAAATCCTGAGGATCCATGTGGATCCATGCTTTGTAACTACGGAGGAGGGAAGGAAGGGGAACCATGGATCCTCTGCTCACGACTGCAGCAGATCCCCCCCGCTACCCGCAGGCATTCGCTCCATAACACGCACAGACATTTCCCCTTACTTTCTAGGAGGAAAAAAGTGAGTGTTATGGTGCAAAAAATACGGTAAGCAAAGGAAGTAAGAGAGTGTTGGTGGGGTATGGGTGTTTCAAAATGTAAGCATCATCACTGCTTCTGCCAGCAACAAGGTTTCCCAGCTAGTCACTTTGGAAAATGTTCAAATATGGGTTTGTTTTTGCCTAACCCCATCTCAAAAATAGACTGTCAAGTTGTTTCCATAGGTGCTGCTTCCTTCACATTTGTTTTGCTTCTAGGCTGACAACTGGATCACCGGCTGCAAGCATCGGAGGGGGGGGGACGGGACGACCAACTGTGACCCACAGAAATCCAATTGGTGACTCTCAACACTAGTAAATTATGCTGGGCTCACTCCCCAAACACCTGTACACACAGGAAAAAAAAAACAGCAGGATTGCTGGTGTACCTGGTTGACAGGTAAGAATACTGGGCACATTGATTTGCATGTGCAGCGATAGCAGAAAAGGCCAGATAAAGAAGCCTAGAGGCAAGCAGGTAAACTAAGCAATGCCAGGAGGTGAAGAACAGTCAAAACGTCAAGGGGCCATGGAGTACACATGAGAGAACACAAAGGAGCATAAGATTCCATAATTTTGGTTTTGCTTGGATGCATGGGCAGCTGTCAGATCCCTTGAACACCAGTTGTTGGGAACCACGGGGGGGGGGGGTGAGTGCTCCTCCTGTGAGGAGCTGGACCAGATGGTTCACCTGCTTGGTCCAGCAGGTTCTTCTTACATTCTTAAGAATGTTAAGAGAAAGTCAGATAGGCTGATTTCACAAAAAGGAGTATTGAAGCTTGGACTTTCATGCAGTTCTGCAACTTCTGGTATCATCTGGAATACATGATTCATACAAAGATGCTCCAATGACTGCAGTAGCCAGATGAGGTTGTACAGTGATTAGGTGCAGCTGTTGATGAGAGCCTGGATGCTTCCTTCTCAAATCATGTGCTTTGACATTGACAAATGCATTTATTCTCTTTGTTTTATCTGCCCTTGTTTTCTCATCTGACACTTCCCTTAGAAATTCTCTGCTGGCTTCTGTGCCATGGGCAGATATATGGCACCAGGTAGTCTGAAAGCACCTGGTATGGAATGGCTGCTCACCAAAAACAAATAAATAAATAATGTTGTCTTTATGGGTGTGTTGTTGTCTTCCAAATATTGGAAGGAATAACAGCCCTCATGATTCAAACTTATATAAACCAAGCTTAGCCTAAGCGAGATGGCGGGGGGGGGGACTATTTTGCCTTGTGGACATTTTGTTTCACACCTGCTCATTGTCAGGTTTATATATTCCTTGCAGCCAACATAATAATTAGTATGTTGTGAAAATCCCCTGTGATCTTTGGCTGAAGTATGGCAAATAATACAGTGGTACTTTGGTTCCCGAAAAACTTAGTTGTCGAACAAATGGCTCCCGAATGCCGCAAACCTGGAAGTTAGTGTTCCGGTTTGTGAACGTTTTTCGGAAGCTGAATGTCTGGCACGGCTTCTGTGGCTTCTGATTGAGTGCAGGAAGCTCCTGCAGCTAATCGGAAGCTGCACCTTGGTTTTGAAATAGTTTCGGGAGTCAAATGGACTCCCGGAATGCATTAAGTTCAAGAACCAAGGTACCACTGTAATAATAATAATAATACAATCATAATCAAATGGGTGTTTCTGACTGGAATGTACTGCTAGTTTGATCTGATGCTACAACACTGAGCAGCCTCACACTTCATTTTATATTTTGTAACATTGATGGAAGTTTAACGGGGGTTCCTAGACTGGAGATACCCCTCCCGCAGCTCTGCAATCAAATCCTCTAATTCTGTGGGATTTGCCATCCAGTGCATGTGAGCTGTGTGGAACCAGGAACATCTTTCCTTGGCCTGGAATTTGGTCTTGGTTGCTGTCAGAGCCGCCCGAGGTCCCAGCTCACAAAGGACCAACGCCGGTTCGTTCTTATATACAAAAGTCTTTATTGAAGTTCAGTTTTGCTTTCACAGTCGCAGCGTGCAGCTCTACGTCTGAAACTCTAGACCGCTGAAGCTCCGTCTGAATCTCCTCCCCCCAGACACCAGTTTAAGACTCTAGCCTTACTTCACCTCTTCCTTTGCTCTTTCCTCCTCTGGCTCCGCCTGTCAGCTGGGGTCTCGCCCTTCCTAGACTCTTCTGACGCTGAATCCCCTGAGTCTTCTCCCTGCCTCCGGCGGGCTTTAGGACCTGGTTCCCAATCCGGGTTTTCTGCTGTCCCACGCGCCTGTACATTCGAACTTGGAGCGCGCGCCCAGCCGGCAACCTTCCTCCTGACCGTTACACTGCTCCTGTCACTGCTTCCCCCTTCGGGGAGGCTAGCTGGACCCGACCTCCCCTCCGTTCCCCCACTCTCCGATGGAGGCGTGGTCAGCCCTGACTCATCTTCTCTCCCTGACACATGGGACTCTTTCCCCCCACCACGCTCTGGTGGGGAAGCTGGTCCTGATTTCCAGCTGCTGCTTTGGGAGTCCCCGCTGGCCCCTTGTTTCTGGTGTGTCCCCCCTGGGACCCCCCTCGCCCTGACCATCGGCGTCTCCTTCTGGGAATCTTCTGATTCGCTGGAGAAGCTCATGGAATCTCTCGGGTCACTGCCATACTCCCCTACGCTGCCCTCAGATTCTTCCCCTTCGCTCTCCATTTCCTCTCTCCCCTGTGCCTCTGTTCCTGAGCCCCTGACAGTTGCAAACAGCACCTGGAAGGGTTCTTTTCACTTTGACTCTCTGTCAGGCTGGCTGGAATGGCCAATGGGACAGATTCTTTCTGGGGAAAAGAAAAAACTACCAGCAACACTTGATCAGGTCTGTGTGCAAAGCCTTGGAAACTTTTCTTTCTTGTTTCAACTATAAAGTCAGGGTACTGGCATTCTGATGTTTACCTGAAAATCATTTAAGCGCACAACTCAAGGGAATACCAACAAAACCATCAGATCCTATACGTACACTTAATCAGAGGTGTTCATACTTTATGATAAGCACTTATTATCAATGATAAACATAATGCATAACAATATTTCAGTATTTCCCTTTTTCATACTCATGTGGCCTATAAGACACCCAAGCATGATTATGAACCAGAATCAGGAATATTATAAATGTCACCAGGAATAAAGCTACAAGTTCCATTTTCTTTATTATTTTCGTTTGGAGGATAAAAATGCAATCGCTGAAAAACATACATCTTTTTAGTTAGAAGTTATAAAAGAAAATTCACGCAACAGCCAGGAACCATGTCAGAAAACCAAGAGCAGAAGTATGTTTGGCTCTCCTATTTCCTAAAAGCAAAAGGACAGAATCAATTTTAGATATAGAAAAAGGGCATCAATGAGGAACCAATAAACATAGAAAGATCCTCAGAAACAAGAAAATCCCTCCACCCCATATTTTGTCACACAGAATGGTGCAATATCACAGGAGATAAACAAAGACAAACAATTCTCCAGTCAGGGTGTGGGCATAGATAGGAGTGATGAGCTCAGCAACTTGCGATATTGGAGGAATACAGATGTACTGGATTGGATTTTTAACTAATATTTTTCTGTTCCGGGGCAAGTTGCTACACAAGCATTGCTTTCCTGCAATCCAGGGCAGAAAACACTGTAATACTGTTGGAGAATGTTTGCTGCATTTATAACTGGTTTTAACTATGTCTGCCACTAGTCACCCATTTATTACGTTTCAAACTAAGGACAAAGATTCAAGAACATCACACAGTTCTAATAAGAGGGTGTTTCCTTGGAACAGTCAGGTTTCTGATCTGTAATAAGCAGGGGGGGAAATGTTAGAGCCAAATTCTAAGGAAAATATTTTTATATAAAAGCCCCATTAAATGACAATATCCAAATTTTACAACAACTGTCTTCCCAACAGGTGTATAAAAGCTTCTTCTTATAATGGAAGCCATTTTCATAAATTAAAGAATCTTAAACAGATTGCCAGGTGAATGATGAACTGAGGAATTATCCATCCATTTCCTCTTTGAATATAGTCAATAGGTAGCTCAATAATGGCTCATTATAGCCTTTTAAGGATTTTTTTTTACATTTGGGCCCGTTTTCACTGAAGAATGGTGAGAGCAAATTATTTGACAGCTAACATTTTAATGTCCTGATCACTTATAATAAATGCAGATGTTATTGTCCTTCTTTCAGAAATTTAGTCACTGTCTATTGTCAAATGTTAATCCTAGCCAGTATAGAGTAAATGAACAGCAAAAGTTTCCCTGTCAGCCTTCAAACAAGAATACCAACAGAACAGCATTTCTCTTTTACAAATTTATGTAAAAATAAAATAAAAAAATCAGGCAGGGAATGAAGAAAACAAATATTCTGGGCAGTCACCCCACTTTCTGTTCTCTCAGCCTTTGAGCTTAACAGGTTATAAAATATTTTTGAGAGATACAGTTTTATGAAATTATTATTTTATCCATCATCATTAAACATGAAGACTCTGTTATCTTATCACTATAGCTGTATTTAAAAAAAATACTGTTTTAAAAATCTAGGGTCTAAAATCATATTAGCTCCATGAAATGAAGCGCGCAAGGCATCCCCAAACAGGTTACAATATTCACTTCGGCTACGCTTGCTATTCTCCATTCTCTGGAATGCTCCAATCAAAATGCCTAAATTTTCTGTGACACATTTTTCCTTCCCACCATATTTTATTTAATTAGTTTTTAGTTGGTCTCTTGCGACTGAAAGAACTTTGGAAGCACAAGATTCCTTGCATCTCGTTTATGATATTCACGGTCTGAACTTTTCAGTTGCTTTTGTAATCCAATGATTACAAATGCAGAAGCATTTGTCTGAACTTCTAATAAATGCCAAGCTTCTTTTTGATTGCCAGAAACTGTCAGAAAGTGTACCCAGATTTTTGTCTCTGCTAAACACATGCATCTCTCCCCCTGTAGTGGGGCGGGGGGGAGGGAGAGACCGTTCTGATTTTTAACAGAATACCTAAGCTGATATCCAGGAGAAGTGATGTCTCTAAAGGTCATAATTATCTGGCTCAGAAAAAGGATTTGCCCAGCTCATAATGCTCTCAGAAGCATTCTGAATCAAGTTCCTTTTCCTTGAGGAATTGCTCTCTGGCTTTCAATGTAAAATGTTTTTAGCTTATCAGATCAGGCATTAATCAGATCAAGCACTATTCACTGTAGGTGAATAGGCAAAAGCTGTGTAACATCAAGCCTTTTATTCTTGGGGAAATTATTGCCGATAGCTGAGAAACTGTATGAGCCACAAAGTTTTCATTTTAAAAAATGTTAAGTCCTTGCTCTCACTGATTGCTATAAACTACACTGCCAGACTATTTGATACAGCATCCTTTCTTTCCAGCAGCCCAGAGCACAATCAGAACAAGCCAACTTACGACACCAAGGCATGTTCTCACTAATCATGGTTTAAACAAACTACAGTTCGCAGAGTTTCTATCTTAGAGAGAAACGAAGTTTATTTAGCAGGAAAAGCAGAACCTTTGATCTCTTTTTTGGCACAGTGAAGAAACAAGGTGAGGGAAGCACACAAGCCTATGGGAATTAGTATGCATATAGATTGGGTCCACTTCCTGGTGGGGCTGGGTTGTGGTCAGCCACCTAGCCACTCCCCACAGTGTTGGGGTGGGACGGTTTCCGCGTCACGCTGGGGGAGACACCGGCCATGTCAGGATGCCAGGTGGCCAATCAGGTTGCTTGGTGCCATGGCCGGGGACGATTTACGCCTTGGCACGATTCTGAGGCAGCCTCGCACCACTTGGTTTCCACCTACCTCATAGCAATCATCACAACTTTGTAAGGTTTGGCGGTTAGGCATTGGACTAGCGGTGTGGGGGGGGAGGGGAGGTGCAGCCATCACCTGCCCCTCCATGCTCTAGGGTATTCCGTTAAAGGAATCTGGGGGCGTGGTTTTCGTCTGAAGCCCCGGAAAGCAGCTAGGGCCATGCCATGACCCCAGCAGGAACCCAGGGGGGCTTGAGTTGATCCACATCATCGGGGCTCCCCCTACTGGAGGTTTACCCTTACCAGACTTCCTGCAAGGCGGGCAGGAGTCAGATATAGTCTGTTGATGCCAGTGCCTAAGCCAATACCGCTCACATTCTGTAACCAATAAAGCTGTGGCCTAAATTTTGCCCATTAACATTTAACCTACAATTATGTGTCCTTGTGTCTTTATTCTCCGGGGGTGGCTTGGGGGGCCTTGACACACAACAGAAAACCATGGATTATTGTTAAACAAAACAGGACTAATCATATGAAACTGCTTGGAGTTATTCTGATGCATGCCTATCTTAATGCTCATTTCCATTACTCAAACCACTTGACAAAAAAATGACAATTTGAAATACTCCCCACAAAATGTTCTGCATGCCAATCACTTTGGAAAGCAACTTTCTAATCTACCTTGCTAGTTGGTGGGGTGTTTTTGTTTGCTTTGCTTAGAATTTTTTTTTTTTATTTTTTTTTAATGAGCAACATTTATTCCCTTTGGTCAGAGATGAACTGAAGGTGTGAGATCCCACACTCTGGATCACCAGGTCTCAGAACTATCCTCAAGGATAATGTTGTTGCTGTTATAAAAAATTGACACCGCATTATATGCAGCATGCAATTCTTGGCATTTTGCTGATTGCCTTAAAATACATTCCAGGGTTTCTACTTCCCCAGATCTGCACTGATATAGTGCTCTCATGCGGTGAATTTCCACCTCCAGGCGTGCACTGGTGTTATGTTAATACCGTTGAAACTGACTAATGCAGAGGACTGCTCTCTGAATAGATCTCTACAATGAAAAGCCAACCTATTGCCATGGTTTATTCCTCTTTGCTTAACGTGGAACACTCAAATCTATAAAGGGAATAAACCTATAAACTGCAGTGTTGTAACACCACCACGCCAACTTCCAGCCAAAATAATTCACTTTAACAGAACTTCTGATTGCAGCACACAGCCTGCACCCCCTCCCACAGGGACTCTTAGCCTCTAACAAGGTGAAGAATTTTACAGGTGGCCTTACACCAAAGCTTTCAGATTCAATGCTCTAGTCTTCTTATCTTCTTTCCCTCCACCTTTACTCCCAGCTCAGTGACTGTAACTGTCAGGAAAGCAAAGACCAGCTCGATCAACATGTCATTTGATTCACGTAGCCAGCCAATGAGTATCTGGAAGAAGGGAGGAGCTTGCTATTGAAGGGACTCTTCACAAGTGAACAGTTAAAATAGCCAAGGCAGACATATACACATATCTGTGTATACACACACACACACACACACACACACACACTTCTTTTCTCTCAGTGCCTTTATGCTTTTGAGTCTGAAAGGACATTCTCTCTCTCTTTCTCTCCTCCCCCCAGCACTTTCTCCCCATAATTTCTCTCTCTCTATTGCTCTATCTCTCTGTTCTGTTCTGTCCCATTTTTACTTGGAAAAGTGAGCCATCTGAAACAAGAAAATCTTGGACAATCTAGGTCAGACTGGAGCCGGGAAAGAGATTCTTCATCCACTATACCCGCAATGGATTGGATCACAAACATATCTTCAGGTGTCTACCAAACAGAGGATGAAGTGGAGCCAATGATTAGAAGATACCTAAACAGCACTGAGGACTACCTTACCTTTTTATATGGACCCAGACGGAGCCATTTGTTCCTGCCTATGACTTGGATATATGCTTCGATTTTCCTAGTTGGAGTGTCGGGCAACCTTTTAGTGTGCCTGGTGATTCTCAGGCACCGCAACATGAAAACGCCCACTAACTACTATCTCTTCAGCCTTGCCATTTCCGACCTGCTGGTCCTGCTCTGTGGGATGCCCTTGGAAGTCTATGAAATGTGGAGCAACTACCCCTTCTTGTTTGGATTGGCTGGGTGCTATTTCAAGACGGCTCTCTTTGAGACGGTGTGCTTCGCCTCCATCCTGAACGTCACCACAGTCAGCATAGAGCGATACGTGGCCATCATGCACCCCTTCCGAGCCAAGCTGAAGAGCACCAGGCGGCGCGCTTTGAGGATCATCATTGCCCTGTGGCTCCTGTCTGTCCTCTTCTCTCTTCCCAACACCAGCATCCATGGCATCGTACTGCAGTATTTCCCAAATCACACAGAAGTCCCTGGCTCAGCAACATGTGCTGTGGTTCAGCCCATGTGGATCTACAACTGTATCATCCAGTTAAGCTCCTTCCTCTTTTACGTGCTGCCAATGAGTGTCATCAGTGTGCTCTACTGCCTGATGGGGATGAAAGTGAGTCCTGCATCCTCTTTTTGTGTAACTTTCTTTAATGGTCCATCTCATCTTAAATCATCTCATCCTGTACTTTAAACTGTTTAAAATTGAGCCTCTACTGGCTTACCATTATCTTTCTGGCAATGCAACAGAAGTTTAGATTCTGCCATGTGGAAGCAATGCTTCGGGCATTCGCTTCCCATAACCATTCATTGCCCAATAATTAATGGAAACCCATTTACCTGACCTATTTATGACTTTTAAAAAGCACAAACATATCTTCTTCCAGCACTCTTGCAACTCCTATTTCACATTTGCAAAAGGATCCACGTGTTAGTTTGCTTTTTTAATCAACATTTAGCCAGTGCATGCTGATTAAGAATAAAAGTGCAATCAGTCTAAGAATATTTAGTACTTTTCCTCTTTTTTCTTAATCTTAAACAGGTTTATTCAGAAATAAGTCCCACTGAACTCAATACTGCCTATGAATGAGATCACCCAAGCATACCACATCACTGTACGATACAATTTCACATGTGCACTTTTCAAGAAGGTAGAAAGAAGAGCATCTATGGGCTAATAATAAAACAACTGGCATGGATGCTAGAAAAAGGAATACCTGAGCTGAATAAACAAACCAGAATGGTTCTGCTAAGTTTGCATTATCAATTACTCTCCTTCTTTACTGTTTGATTATTGCCACAAAATGATTCCCTCTGCCCTCATACAGGCAGGAAGTTATTATTTCAAAGGGATCCTAAAGAAATTGCTTAATCAAAACCCACCATAAGGCTGTCTTGGTGTTTTATAACAGCATCAGACACTTTTCAGATAATAATCCATTTGAAATGAAGTCACTTCTTGTGTTACAGGAAAAACCCACTAGGTCAAACCTTACACCAAATCCACAGTTAGGAGCTTTTCGGATGATTTGAAAAGGATTTTGCTTACCATTTCAGCCTTTTATATACAGATGCTTTATTCTTTATGGCGTATGCTCTTCCATTATGATATATTCTTCTGGCTTCATTCACAAAAGGCAACAGCAGTGGAATCATTGATCTAAACGTCACCTTTTGTGTTGGTGCTGGTTCTGTAAGATTAAGGTGCACGTAAGTAGGGATTAATCCTATTATGTATGAAAGTATTGTTTTCCTTGCATGTCCAGCATCAAATTCATTCTGCACAGGCTTTCATCCTAACCTGTTCTGTGTGGAACAGGAAAATATGCCATTTCATTCAGAAAGAAAAGATAACACTTTGATTGTGGACTGAGATAATCACATAGAGAGCGACGTTTCTCTCTCTCTCTCTCTCTCTCTCTCTCTCTCTCTCTCTCACACACACACACACACACACACACACCCTAGCACCATATTTGTGTCTATTATGTTCTGTTTCACAACAAGCTTCTCTCTTTCTCTCTAGTTGTGAGGATTTGAATGCAAAGAAGACAAGAAATCCTGAAACCTTAATGGGAAAGTAGGATTTCTTTAACCTGCAAGAACCCTGAAAGCTTTAAAAGCTAGGCTGAGAGTAGGGATGGGTTAGAAGTTCAGTTCAGTTTGCATTTAAGGTGAACTTATCTGATTCACACTTTCTAAAACAATACATGAAGTGAAGCAGGGGGGGAAATGCACTTCTCTTAATTTTGCAATGCAGATTCTCCAGGCAAGCAATGTGCACAAAAATGCATATATTAGTGAATGGTGCTCCAGGCCCCTTCTAATTCTATAATTCTATGATTCTAAATAGCATGCAAAAATGCATCATGTTACAGAAAACTGGTGTGCAGAAATGTGCATACCATTTCTGTAAGACTGTAAGGCTGTAAGGCTTTCTGTAAGGCTGTAAGATCTGAGGCTGCTGTTCAGACTCTTGGGTTGAGGTATTGTTTGGGGGGGTTACTGAGGGGAGGGTTGTTGCTGTTGGTTTTCTTGTATCTTTATTTTTGGATCTTGTGATTTATATGGAAATTGTTCAGTTTCGTTGTATATTTTTGGTGTTTTGTTTATTGTTTATGACTACTTTTGTTACTTTGCAATTTTGTGATTTTTTTTTCCATGTTGCAAGCCACCTTGAGCATGGTTTGAACTGTGGAAAGACGGCACACAGATAACACGATCTGTGTGCGAATTCACATGAGGATATTGGGTTAAAGCAAAAATGCAAAGTCATATGGGAATATGGAGAACTGAGTTGAAGAATGGGAAAACAAGAAACTGAAAGTGACAGATTTCCCCTTGTTGACCCAGCCTCTTCTGTGATAGTCATGCTCTAGTTGAGTTATGGAAGATTCTGACCCGAGCTACCTGATTTTACAGTTATGTCCAGGAAAAAAAACAGGGAATATTTGTTGTAGGCGCAGCAATTTGTATTCCAGGTTGAGGGGGAAATGAAGTAACCTTACACAACTTTCTTCACCCATGTCCACTAGAAGTTAGGGCTGGGGGTTTTCCCCTTTGGTGATTTGGAGAGAGCCAAGCTAAATGAGATGACATGTGTCAGCCTGATTTTTGTTCTTTAAATAGTAGTCATGAGGACTCCAATGAATCATAGAATCATGATTGTACACAAAATAATGTGTATGAAAATGCATATACTAAGGCATCCTTAGCTAGCAGAACCAGTGGTCAGAGCTGTAGACCAACAACAGGTGGAGACCAAAGTTTGAGAAACACTGTGCTGAGGTAAAGTGTCCATAAAAATGCATTTATTAGTGAATATAATGCACAAATAAAACTTTCTATGTGGGAAAATTTGGATAAAATGTGCATATTAGGCAAAAAAATCATGCAAAATTGTGTATATTCAGAGAAACTGGCAATAAAATGCTGACTGATTTTCATGAGGACTTTAAAAAAAAAAAACCCCAACCTCACACTGATGTGTAAATGTGGAGAACTGAACTTAAGATTTGAAAAATGAGAAACTGAGAGAAACCAAAATGGACAGATTTGTCTATCCCAGTAATCACTCATTCCCCACCAGCATGCTCTAGCATTCAACACACAATGCTTCCATTAATTAGCAGAGGTTGGGGGGGGCAGAAGGACAGAAAGCTCTCAACATACAGCTCTCAATCATTTAGAAACTAATTGCAAATGAGTTATTTTCCTCCACTGGCAGAAAAACAAAGTGATGCTGACAATCTCAGTAAACTTATAGGGAAGGAAGAAGGCATGAGTTATGTATTTAGAACTTTTGCTAATCAGCAACATTGATATCCCAGGACATTATGTAACAGGATTAGGGCTGGTTGCCATTTCCTTGATTATTCCGTTATTGATCAGTACACTCATGCCATTTGCTACCAATGGGAAAATGCAATGAAAAGTGTGAGGTGAACAAATGACTAACAGAAACATGTATAAACACCGTAAAAGCAAATCAAGATGCGTGCTCATTTTTTAATATCCTCCTGGCAAAGAAATCAGAATATAACCAGAAGCAGTCAGTGGGGCACAGCAGGGTGGTGTGGCGTTGCTCACCTGGCTTCCCAAAATAGAGGTTGCTACTGCGAGATGAGCGCCACAACCCCAGAGTCGTCCATGACTGGACCTAATGGTCAGGGGTCCCTTTACCTTTTTATTGGTATCTGATAGGGATATGGGAAGGGGTGCGACAGCAGAGAGGTCAGTTTGGTGCTGGCACAGTGGCAGAGCCAATCCAGTACTTATTCTGCTGTGCCTCCATTGCATCCCTGCTTCCTCACCTAGCCCTGACCCCTCTCCCTCTCAGTTACCAACAGTGACCCCCACACTGGGAAACCAGGTGAGCAACACTGCCCTACCCCATTCTGCTCTGCCAATCACTACCAGATTAATTCTAACCCTTACATAAGCTTTGCCCAGTAAATAGGTCATCTGGATGATCCCTAAGTGCATTAGTGATTTCCATGAGATCGTACACATTGTTACTACAAATATATTTCTGATGCAATTCGTGAAACTGAAATCCAAGTCAATTTGTTTCAGACCTCAGAAATAGTCAATTTACACTGCAATTCCATGGAAGTCCCAATGTGTTCATAGCAGTAGGTATTTTTAAGATTGCACCCTTAAGTGTAAGTGTGCAATCTTGGAATCCCACCAGCTTCATGCGACTTTATTCAGCTAGTGGCATGATAGCAGTTTTAAACTGTGAATATTATAAATCCCAAGAGTTTTGCTGCAAGGAATGCAGAGTAATAATAAAAAAGTCATATAGTATTTGCAAATGCCTGAAGGTTAATTGCAATATGGGACTATGTTTTTATTTAATAAATATGTAGGCAAAAATATAAATTTTCCTATGGAGCATTTTTCAAGTTTATTGCCATGCTACCACAATAAATACTCCATGGCTTTTTCTGGGGTGGGGAAAAAACTTTCAGGCAGGAAAGGCCAGCCACTGAATCATGTAGCAAAAATAGCAGCCATTAGTTGCTTTGCATGTTAAAGCAGTAAAAATATATTACCAAACAGAAATGAATTTTGAGTATATTAAACACTGGAAGACTGTGATGAGTTGATAAATGACAGAAATGATTTCATATTGACCACAGCTTCAAAGCTCATAAAAGAGCTTTTATGAGCAATAAATCCTAAAGCATAAAGCAGGTGGAGACAAAGACAGAGCCCACAGAAATCATGGGAAACCTATATTGTGCTTCCAGACAAGAGGCTTATCTACACTTCTTTTTAGCCATTTTTTTTAAAATGCAGCTTTACTTTACAGTATTCTGCCTATTAGATCCAGCTGCCTGCTTGCTAAAAGCTACAGAACGTTTTGCTTTCCAAGCTATTAATTAAAAGCACTTATCGTTACAAAACTCAATAAGAATGCCTTGCCATCTGATTAGTAATTAAGCACCATTAGTAATAGCAAATAAATGTCTTTCTATTGCACCTTGTTTTTGCTCAGTTATTCTCGTAGGTATTAAGTAGGATTTGAGCATATGTTTAAATTTGATTTGGTTTTATAATAGATCACAGCTACATGGTGGGTGTGATTCAGAATAAAACTACAGTGGTGCCCCGCAAGACGAATGCCTCACAAGACGGAAAACTCGCTAGACGAAAGAGTTTTCTGTTTTGGAGGTGCTTGGCAAAGCGAATTTCCTATGGTCTTGCTTCGCAAGACGAAAATGTCTTGCGAGTTCCTGCTGGTTTTTTCCCCCTTCCCCCCCTTTTTCTAAACCGCTAATCCGCTTATCAGCTGATCCGATCAGCAGATAAGCCGCTAAAAGCCACTAATAGCGCTAATCCGCTAATCCGTCAATGGGCTTGCTTCGCAAGACGAAAAAACCGCTAGACGAAGAGAATCACAGAACGGATTCTTTTCGTCTTGCAAGGCACCACTGTAGTTGTGATTAATATTGCAATTGTGGAGCGCTGATATGGATCTTATACCAGTCATAGGGTTGGGTCAAGACTGGTCCTACAATGGTCCCTGGGAAGGTGTCCTGAAGAATGTTTTAGAATACAACTTCTGAGGGTAGACACCTTGGTCTGACCTTGGAAGAAGATATGTGGCCTTCTCTCTGCTGTGGCAGAAACCTCAGTCACCCTTCCCTTGCCAATGTCTGAGATCCATTGGGGGGGGGTTAGACTCTATAAGTGGTGGATATCAGGGTGCACATGATACAACTGTACCAGGAAGTAGCATGAGCCCAGCAAGGCATTGGCAAATGATGGTTTGTTTTCCTTTGGTTTTCCTCTCTCCCGTTCTAGATTACCATCTTCATTAGTTAAACTGAGTCTAGCTACAACCCACAGTCAATGGTGCATAGAAACATGGTTAGGACCAGGTTTTAAGGCCCATTGGAAATATAAAACTGATTTAAAATCAAACCAAACTTCTGTATTGCAGTGTTGCTGTTCTTAGCAGCTTTTGTTGGTGATATACATAAAAGAGACAGGATAGAAATTAAAATAACAAATGAACAATAAGAATAAATAAATTCTATTTGCCCATGCATGTTTGTACCCCACTTTTCACCAGAGGTTTCATCAGTGGCGTAGCGTGGGTTGTCAGCACCCGGGGCAAGGCAAGTAATTTGCGCCCCCTAACCTGTGGATTTTGCGCCCCCCTAACCCATGGAGTGCGCCCCCCCCCAGATGTTGCGCCCGGTGCAGCCGGCCCCCCACTGCACCCCCCACGCTACGCCACTGGGTTTCATAGAGGCAAGATATTCTAGGATGGATTTTTCCCCACTCAGATCTCCTTTGTGTCCTCCACCACCCCCTGCTATACACTAATTTTTTCAAGCACCATGGAAAAGGTTAAGTGTAACTACATCTTTCTGTATTGGAAAGAAATGAAGTTTTAAAAGCACAGAACAGATGCCTCCGCAATCCATTCACCAGAAAATAAAATGCATACAGGATCTTGGACAGGGATTTTCACACTTTCTTATAATGCATCTCATTCAGCTAAAGAAATAATAATTTAAACAGCAATCTGAACTTGTTCAAACCATAATCTCTTGCCATTAAATTCAGAATTGAGCTAAACCTTTTCATTTTTTGCTTTTCTTTGGCTGGAGTTGAATCCAGGCTAATTTAATAGCATTCGGTTCCTATTAGTTATGACTAACTTCACAATAACTTCAGTAGAACCCTCAGTCCAAGTAACATAGTCTGGACCCAACCCATTGTGGCAGTATAAAGTGAATTTTATTTTCATTTTCAAAAATTACTTGCCACCACATCAATAAGAGGATTATGGGAAGCAGGGGATATTAGTTTTTCTGGTTCTGTAAATTTTATTGCATTTAGCTAACTACTGAAACTAAACCTCCATTCAGACATTGGAATCCATCTTGCAGGGATGAGTTTGCTATTTCTGCCCCCTATTGCCAGCACCCTTCATGAACCAGAGGCATAACTCCTGAATTGGGGAGCCCCCCCCCCCAGTCCTGTAGACTTAGAACCTTGCATGATTTAGAACCTTGAGAGGAATGGGCTTCCGACTCAAGATGATTGCTTATGACTCAGTAAGGTGATGAAGATGGTAATGGGCAGGACAGAGCTAGTCTGCTCTGCCCTCATCTCTCTCAAATGATTCTGATCACGTGTGGGATTGGAGCACCCCAATGGAATTAGAGCTCACATCCTTGGTAGGACAATGTTCATGGAACATTGTCATTCTTCATACATGCAGTTTTAGAATATATTTGATATGGTGCTTCTTATCGCTCTCCCTTCTTCTATTCCTTATCAATTTGGGGGGTTGTTGTTTCTGCTTTACTTGGCTTTCAGCTGTTGGTCTGAGTGATTTTGAATACTTTTGCACATTCTACACATGTGATGCCCCTTTCCCTGAGTTCATTGACTTTATCCTGTTAATAAGATTCTGTGTGATACTAGGAGTGTGGAGCACAAATTGGCACAATAAACCTCTGGTTCTTTCTGAGCTAATGGACTGCTGGAGGAGGTGAAGATCCCAGTTCGCTGACAGTCATTTTCAAAGTACCAGAAAATGGCTTTCTTGGCTTCTCTCTGTTTCTCCTGGCGTTCAGAGTTCTCTCTCTTTCTAAGACTTTTTGACAGCACTTTAGTAATTAAAAGGGTAGCTTTCTTAATAAGCCTTATTTCACTGCAAATCAATGGTAGCCTAAGCAAGAAATAGTATAGCTTACATCAATACATGATGTCCTTTCTTTTGAAAGCTGCAGAGCTGATGAATACACACACAGGGTTACCAAAGAACCCACCCACTCTCCATTTCTGGTGCCAAGCTGATGTCCATGGATTAAAAACAAACAAACAAAACTTCATATATATAACACCAGTGGTTCTGGCAAGCAAAGGAGTTAAAATTTAATCTTGCTATGAGCCTTCAGCATGCTTGCTTTGTCTGGTTACCTATATGGGCGTAACACCCCTATTTTCTTGGTTGTACATGTTGCAGAACTGGACATTTGTGCATGTTATGGACTGGACAAGATTCCATCGGAAGAACTTTCTGATAGCAAGAGCTGTTCAACAGTGGAACAGACTCCCATGAGAGGTGGTGGACTCTCCTTCCATGAAGGTTTTTAAGCAGAGGTTGAATGGCCATCTGTCATGCATGATTTAACTGAGATGCCTGCATTGCAGAGGGTTGGGCTAGAAGATGAAGCTTAGGGTCCCTTCCAACTCTACAATTCTAGGAGTTGCTAACTTAGTGCCTCCAGATGTTGCTGCACTGTAAGTCCAATCAGCCCCTGCTAGCATGACCAATAGTCAGGAATAATGGAAACTGAAGTCCAAGAATGTCTGATTATCTCTGCAATATCCTTAACTGTACACTACAGGCGATTTTAACTGTACACTACACAGTATTCCAAATGTGGTCATGCTTGTTTTTCTATATGTTGTTTTATCTTTAACAATACTTTCCACCAGTTTTTCCAGGACAGACTGATTTTCACTGATGTTGTTAGATCCATTCCTACAGCAATGTTTCCTGACTTTTTCTCCTCCAATTACCAGCTGAGAGGAGACTGTTCTTTGGAAGTAGATGAAATGGGAATTAATGTTAAAAGACCATCCAGAAAGTCTGTCACTAAGATGTTATGTAAGTAACAAATTTGTGCTTTGCATTATGAATGAATGTGAGGCAGGCCAATGTACGATAATGTATTTTAGGATAAGGTTACCAGACGTCCCTATTTCCCGGGGACATTTCCCAGATGGCAGTCAAACGTGGCAATCCCTATTTGCATTGCCTCCCTGCAATTTTAATCAGAGTTGCAGAGTATGTATGTGCAGTGTATTTCAGGAATCGAGTCTGCAACCCTGTACTACTAACCAAGGAGTAAGTCCCATCTAATTCAATGAGGTTCATTGTTTAGTACAAGGGTAGTCAACCTTTTTATACCTACCACCAACTAATGTATCTTTCTTGATGGTAAAATTTCCTTACCGCCCACCAGTGCTCGATGGAAGGAAGATTCAGCTTGTGCCGTAGAACCCCCTACCACCCACCTAGAATCCTGAAATGCCCACTAGTGGGCGGGAGGGACCAGGTTGGCAATCCCTGGTTTAGTAGATGTGCATTGGGTTGCCCTGAACCAGGACTTTCCACTTCTGCTTGTGATTACTTTGGAAAAAGGACTCGGAAGCTTCCATGCAATTACAGACACAAAGAACTGTACGAAGCAATTTTATACATGAATCTCTTTCATACATGAATAATTATTACTTTAGCAACAGCAGCAATAGTGTCACTATATCTTGCCCAAGGCAACCCAAAGTGACTTACAACCAATGAATACATCTGGAAAGCATTATGCATGTGTCTCTCTTGATACCATTAGGTGCAAGACTCCTTTAGGACTCTTGCACCTGTGGGTGAGATAGATCTGGTGTCCATGCAGGCACAGGACTGATTTTTTCCAAATCTACATGTAGGCCAAGCTCACCCACAGATACAGGAGTCCTGAGAGAGTCTTGCATCTCGTAGTTACATTATGCGGCAGGTGCTAAAATAGGGATGGTGGAGAATCTTAATTCAGTTTCCACTTAAATGTGATTCACACTTCCCAAAACAATATGCTGTCATCCTGCGGCTAAGTAATATGTACATAAAAGCACGCAGCATGGTAAAGTGTGCATAAAAGGCATATATTTGTGAAAACAATATCCAAAGTGTATTATGTTAGGGAAAATGTTCATACTAAGATAAATTTGCATAACATGCTGATGAATTTTCATGATGAGTTCTTTTTAAATCACAAGCTGATGTGGGAATGTGGATAACTGAACTTAATATTAATAAAAAGAGAAGAAGAAGAACGCTGAGAGACCAAAATTGACAGATTTGCCCATTCCTCTGATAGAATAATAAAATGTCCCATGAGAAGCAGTGCCAGACCTTCAGTTTATACAGCCCCATCCAAATTTGCACTGGCAATGGCTTGTCTAGAGTTCACTTATTCTAAGTAGAATGTTCAATAAGAACCAGTAAAGTATTTATTTCCACTTGTAAAATAACACACTGATTTAAAATATATATCAATGAAATACTGAAGCCTGATATCAGTGTAGAATCAAACTTTTCTTGTAAGCTAACTTCATCTTGTATGAGCAAAACAGAAAAGAGGAATGTAAATGTTACAAATGGGAAAAAAGATATTTCTGTTTGATTAAAGTGGGAAGCTATCTGAAGTATTCATTTGCTTTCTTGAATCACCTGGTTTGATGCAGTAAAATAACAGCCTATATGTCTTGCTCTTCCTTCATTCTTCTCTCTCTGACAGTTGTCCTAGTAATCGTTTTCGGCATATGCTGGGCTCCGTTCCACACAGACCGACTCTTCTACAGCTTTGTCGTAAACTGGACAGAACCTCTTGCCAATATGTTCAACTTAATCCATGTGGTGTCAGGTAACTTTCTCTTTGTCTCACAGTTTGTTCAGCACAAGCAAAGTGTCCCAAAAGAAAACTCTGATGGTTATGTTCAGTCAGAATGACATAAAATGACCCTCTGATAAACCAATGAAAACCATCATTCAATAAACTGAGACTTGGAAAGAATGTTCTCCAGTGAACATCAACTGCTGAATGAAAATGTGTTTTCTTCCTCCCTTCCACACTACAAAGGGCCGTGGGTCAGGCAAAAGGCAGTAGCAGACAGTGGGGTGAAGTGGGGTGCTCACCTGACCTCTGGTCACCCGTGTTGCTGCTGCATACCAGGGCAGAGAGGTGGTGTGGTGGCAGGGTTGGTGCAGTGCAAATGCACTAACCGGAGCACAGAATTGGCTCCTCTGGTACATTTGCAATGGGTTATCCTGGTATGCAGCAGTGATGCAGGTGACTGAAGTCAGGGCGTACTTTGGTCTTTCAAATTTCAGCAGCGCCCTGTGCAAGGTCAAAATTCAGTGTTTGCCCCATCTCTTGTTTTCCATTTTGCTCTATCCATTGCTCAGGCTCCATGCTCAGTGCAGCAGAACCGGTCATGCTGCCCTAAACCCCCCTCTGCTGAAGGTCAGATGATTGCCACCACTCCACTGTCCACTACTGGATGAAGGTTCTAGCCTTTCTTCCTCCAAAGTCTGTGCTCCTGTGCTATTGTAGGTGGGGGTAGCATTATATTGCAGATCAATACAAATACTCTCCCTCTCCCTCCGTCCTTGATAGCTTAGATGTGACTTAAAGACCCATAATATAAATCTGTGCTAAGGTTAACAAAACAGAGAAGGTGCAAAGGTGCCACAATGGCATGACTTCTTAAGGCCATTGTGACCCACACTCAGCATTTTTACTCGTAAAAATAAGCAAAACCCATTATTATTGCTACTAGACCATCTCTAATATAGATGGGATAATAAACAAAATGTTCTCTTTGCTGATTTCTCAGCCAAGCAAGGAATCTCATTAGAAAGTACAAGGAAGAAATAGATAGATCATTGATAGATAGATCATAGATGATAGATATAGATAGATAGATAGATAGATAGATAGATAGATGATAGATGATAGATGATAGATGATAGATGATAGATGATAGATGATAGATGATAGATGATAGATGATAGATGATAGATAGATAGATAGATAGATAGATGATAGATAGATAGATAGATAGATAGATAGATAGATAGATAGATAGATGATAGATAGATAGATGATAGAAATTCTTGTTGTAGGTCCAAGGGTTTATAAGCACCTAATTATATTACTGCTGCAGACACAATGCAAATACATAGGGTGCAATAACCACCAGCCGAGCAACTCTGGTATTTAGTGGAAGTCCATTATGATGGCTGAATACCAGATACACCACAACCATGACAGATGAACCCTGTCCGTGCTTCTTGCTTGTCTGAATGGAGGATAGAGTGCTGTGTGTAACAAAGCATTCATTGCTCCTTGCACTTTTGCCTCTGGCCCCAGTCATTGCTGGCATATGAGAAGAGGGGGGCAGGAAAGGTTGCTCAGAAGGAAATGCGGCTCTTGAAGCTTCCCCACTCCAGCTTTAAATCACACACACATACTGCTTAATTTATATATAATTAGGCAGACCTGTCTTTGAAAGACACAGGTTTGCTATCAGCTGTCATGTGGTAATTTAGGTTGGTCCCAAGGTGTAGCAGATCATTTTCTTACAAGCTTTGAACATAACAGCTCCTTTCCCTTAACTGCTTTGTATTCAGACTGGAGCACTGTAATCTCTTTGACAGCACTGCAATAATTTTTGTCTTGGAGAACAAGTGCAGCTAATATATCTAAAAAACATTGCCTTTAATTAGGCAGAAACGGGGCCTGTAAATGCACCACCTGATAAGACTAGCCTTGTTCCTGTCAGCCAGTTAAGCTGAGCAGAGGAACTATAGCTCACAAGTTGTCTCCCTGTTTCTTTCTGCTGTTTCCCCTCTCCTAGGCATTTTCTTCTATCTGAGTTCTGCTGTTAACCCTATAATCTACAATTTGCTGTCCAGGCGTTTTAGGATGGCTTTCCTGAGTGTCATCTTTCCTCAGTGCAAACACTGGCACCCCAGACACACTACCAGTCGCCTCCCATCCCAGCGGAGCATCTTCATGCTTGGGGAACTCAATGTTGCAGGGTCCGCAGAAGAAAGAAGCCATCCATATCCGCAGAGGTCGTCTGTCTGCAGCTCTCACCTGTCTGGCGGTCTGTGACTAATGTGACCTTTGGATGTCCTCCCAGCCGCACGGGAGCTACTTATCCATGACCAGCTCTTGCACAGCTGAAAGATCATATGAATGACCCAAGCGTGTGTTTCTTTCCTCAGTACCAGGAGGAGCAGGGCTTGTTCCGTGGGAGAGGCTACACAATCAGGCCCCATCCACATGGTTTCCCAGCTGTGCAGGAGATGTTTGTGCATAAGGGCACCTTGTTGGATGCTGAAGGATGAGGCCCACGTGAGAGATGTGAGGAGAAATAGAAATTACACTTCCTTTTGAGGAAACTGGGGGCTTTGGGGAGCACCCTTTCAGCCTACAAATTGTCTTTCTGTTGGTGTTCATTTTACAGCCTTCCCGGGTATCTATACTTCCAGAAAGTCCTCTTATGGCCTCATCTGGGCTTTCCTGTAAGTGTAAGAAGCTAGAGGAGGCACCTACCAAGTCTTTGACAGCTGTTCGCTATTATTTTTCCTTTTAAAGAAATCAGTACAGAAAATGAGAGTGTTTTTTAAGAAAGGAATGAATAAATAAAAGGAAGCTGTTCCCTTAAAAACAAAACCAGCAAGAGCAACAGTCTCAGACACCTGGTAGCCACTCTCTGCAACTTCTGCTGCTTCAGTTAATCCCCAGGGGAAAGGCATCATGAGGTAACTCATGCCATGGAGCTATTAAGATCAAGTAGCACCAGCATCCAGAGAGGTTAGAGACTGCTGGAAGAAAGATTGAATAGAAAAAAGGTAAAAAGATAAAAGACCCCCCTGGACGGTTAAGTCCAGTCAAAGGCAACTATGGGGTTGGGGCACTCATCTCGCCTTCAGGCCAAGGGAGCCGGCGTTTGTCCACAGACAGCTTTCTGGGTCATGTGGCCAGCATGACTAAACTGCTACTGGCACAATGGGACACCGTGACGGAAACCAGAGCACATGGAAATGCTGTTTACCTTCCTGCCGCAACAGTACCTATTTATCTACTTGCACTGGCATGCTTTCAGACTGCTAGGTTGGCAGGAGCTGGGACAGAGCAATGGGAGCTCACCCTATGACGGGGATTTGAAATGCCAACCACAGTGGTAGACCACAAAGTAGACCACAGTGCTACCCATGTCCCTATTGAATAGAAATAAATATATATGCACAGCACCTTCAGCCAGCTTGCAACAGTAAGGTAAGCTCAGTCCTGCATTCACCAGTGTTATAAATACAAACTAAAGACTTTCTAAAGCACCCTGAAAATGGGACAGAAGCTTCTTTCATGGGAGAAAACAAACATTTCAAGAGATCAGAGGACATTTTTGAGAACTGTATGAAACTTTATTCATTGCACTACAATGACTGTCTCATTCCCTTATCCATATTCAGTAATTATTGTGATTAAAATCTATCCCTTGCTTATTTTTTTAAAAATTTAAAACATTCCTAAACTGTCCACCATCCTGTCAGGAAACCAAGGTTGGGGTACACCATGTTCCAATACAACAATAATAAAGCAACTGATAAGGTCACGTGATCAATTAAAATTTATGATGAGTTCATTTGCCTGGGTAAATAAAAATCTTCTTTGTCTGGTGCCTAAAATATTGCAGGGTAGATACTGCTAACAGTGGCAGAGTTAGCTGCATGGGTGCCTGGAACGGTGGCCATGCCATGCACCCGGGGGGGGGTGAGCTGCGGTGGAGGGGGGATCCGCCACACAGGGTGATTCATGGGGCGATTGGCAGTGGCGGCGGGGTGATTCGGCGGGCGGGGCAATCCACCACAATCCGCTGGGTGGGGCGATCCACCGCACAGGGGAATTGGCAGCAGGGCGATCTGCCGAGCACGGGGGTGGCGGGGCAAGCCCCCTGCGGTGTGCCTTTTTGTCACCCCTCTCATGGATGGCACCCGGGGCGAACCGCCCCCACCTTTCTAGGCCCCTGACTGGAAAAAATCTCTTTAAGAAAGCTCTTTAGAAATCTCCATAACTGAGACACCAGAGCTAAAAGAGCCCTCTCTCCTTTGGGGTAGAATAGTATATGTAGTATAGGAGGTGCCTGGCGAAGAGCCTCAGCTGAAGATCTAAAGGGAAATTCAGACTGAGGTGGGAAGGGGTGCTCCTTCAGGTATCTGGATTAGTTAAAACTCAGGTTTGGTTTGCCTAAATGAATAAACAACATGCTACAACTCCCCGTGGAAAAAGTAGCATTAGATGGACAGAAAGAATTTGTTCTGATTTGCATATTTGCTACAGTAAAATGCATTCCCATTAATATTATTTTTTTCAGTCAGGCAGAGTAGGGAGAAGTCATGTGAATACAGAGCACAGAGTCCCATACTTACAATGCAATCTGAAGCATGTTTTCCCACTGTATTCATTGGGACTTTCTCCAAGGTACATAACATGTACATAAGTTTGCGCACTTTTAGATTTGGGTCTACTGTGTCAATTGAGAGATGAGACTATCACTGGCTCTACAAATTCTGGTATTGTATATTCACCTATTTTATCTATTGTGGAATGAGCATAATTACCGTAGTTCTTTGGTATTGTTTGTTCTTGTGGTTCTGATAGCATAGTACCAGTCCAGATACAAGTGTGGCATTTATGTGTGTAATGTACAGGTCAACAGGCAAATCTGTGACGTGTCAAACACCAACATGTGGTAAGGAATGGAAGATCTTCTCACTAGTCATGTGTAAGGTGTTTTTCTCACTGAACAGAGTCCTGGTACATGTAGATAAATTGGATGCATCAAAACAAAACTCAGAGGTTGTGTTCCTTCTCTTTCTTCTCTACTGTTCAGAGAAGGAAGAACATCTTGTTCAAATTACAGTGATCCCTCTATCATATGCATCCCATAATTTCTAGGTTATTCACAAGGAAAATCAAATGGAATTGAAGTATACTCTTGAAATGGTCAAATTGCCACATATTAACCCATACATATACATATATTTGAATGTTGAGATTTCCATAGTATCTACACATAGGCATATATCTTACTAATACATAGCTCAGTGTTTATCAGAGAAAAGATTAAACTTATGCATTCAGAAATGCTGCTTCACCAGTTCAGCTAAACGGCAACAAGTTCAAACAAATGTGAAACTCTACTTCCAATTCACACAAAATCACAGTGCACTATTAAAATACCTCTTGAGATAAACATAGATCCTAATAATCACTGGACACTTTACTTCTCCCTGCAGACACTGGCAAATCCTTTACTACCCCCAAGTGGAGAAATATATATGTTCAGTTATTTACATTTATATCCATTTTAACCTATTCCTTCCTTCAATCATTAACATTCTCTTTTTTAAAATCACAATTTCATTGTGAATTACTATTTATGTGACTTTTTATACCTTTAAATGTTTTGCTAACTCGTGATCTGATAGGCGATTTGGAGTTGCAGACACCAAGGCTTCTAAAAATTACACTATCCCAGTGACTTGGGAGCACTGGCAACATTTTGAATGATAACTCGTGAATGGACCCTTCCATCCTAAGCAGTCAAATGGATACAGTTTACCAGTAAGGGCTACACTTTGGGTTTCACTGGGAAAAACGATGCTCATTATTTTCTGAGTAGCAGGAGAAGAACAGTTGCTATGAGTTCCAGACTTCTACAGCTCTTTGTACATATCTAGTGGAATATTTAAAAATAATGTATGACTGATTGCATGCATAAAATCTCGCCAAACAGCAGTCCAGCATTCATCACAATGGATACCCACTGGTACTTTAGCTATGCTAGGATCACAGGGTAGATAGAATCTTTATTTGCATCAGTCACTAGCCACAGCAGTAAAATAAAATACAATGTACTGAGGATAGAGCTAAATGCTTAGTTATACAAAGTACATTCTAAAGGTTAACACCACAGGATTAAAAAGGAGGGAGCAGGGTTAGGTGCCCCAGTTCTATTTTCCATCTCCCTTATAATTTTTATCTCTCCCTCCCAAAGAAACAAAGGACAACAAGCCACAAGAAGATTGTTTTAAAAATCATTTTATTTTCAAATAAATAAATAAGAAACCAAGTATCCTCTCAACTATTAATTTCAAAGTTGCCCGAAACAATGTTTTTCACCCACCCAATGCCTTGGTGAATGGGAATGTTTTAAAATTCTGCCTAAGTTTCCTGAAGATTATTTTTTTTTAATGCAAATCCCTGCAGAAATGTGGAGAATTGAAGCTAAGTTTGGAAAAAGGAGAAACAGAGAGAAGTGAAACTGACAGATTCATAGCAAAGAAATCTGAGGGATGGCAGGCATACACAACAAGTTGCAGAGCCCCACAGAATGCAAACGTGGAACCCACCCACTGGTTTGAAAATGACACACAATTCACACAGCCAGTAGCATCAACCAGCCAACTGCTTCAGTACAACACATTCTGCAATGGGAACCTGAGACATCTGTGATAGACCTTTGAGCATAGTTCTGATAGGCTCCTTCTTTTGGAAATTACTCAGTGTAGTAGTCTATGGCTGGCAAAGAAGCCAGCTGGCAAGCGAAATGGCACCCATCCAGGCATCAGACCCCACCTTAGTGTTTCATCAAAAGTCAGCTGCTTTAAGGAGTTGGCAGCATCACAGATCTTCCAGTGCCTAAAATATTTTCCCCTCCCCCTCCTGCCAGAGTTCAACATTGTAAAATACTGCTTTTTTTCTGTGTGATTGATCATAAGCCACTGTGGTTTTTGAACTGTCTGGCCTGTGCAGGAGCATGAAAACAACAGGTAGATGGAAATGTCAAGAAACCTATAGCAGTTCAACAGTTCAGTCTCTATTTGATCTGACAGCACCTTTCAATGTACAACTTGCTGCTTAAATGGAACACTCAGGATGAGACTGTTAAATCAGCCATGATAAAATGGGCTCAGGACATTGGGTACAACATCATGTTTGAAGACTGGGAAAGGTTATGGACCACCGGTATGAAATTCACGGCATGTAATGCCTTGAAAGAAAATATTATGAAAATGATATATAGGTGGTACATGACCCCAGTCAAGCTTGCTAAAATATACCATTTGTCTGATAATAAATGTTGGAAATGTAAGGAGGCTGAAGGGACATTCTTTCACCTCTGGTGGACATGTCCAAGGGTGAAGGCCTTCTGGGAAATGATCTACAACGAGTTAAAAAAGGTATTTAAGTATACCTTTCCCAAGAAACCAGAGGCCTTCCTTTTGGGCATTGTCGGCCAGAATGTGTTAAAGAAGGATAGAACATTTTTTATGTATGCAACAACAGCAGCAAGAATACTTATCGCAAAGCACTGGAAGACACAAGATTTGCCCACACTGGAGGAGTGGCATATGCAATTGATGGACTATATGGAACTGGCCGAAATGACTGGCAGAATCCGGGATTTGGGAGAAGAAACAATGGAGGAGGACTGGAAAAAATTTAAGGACTATTTACAAAAACATTATAAGTTATATGAATGCCAATAATTTGCATGAATTGAAAAATTAAGCTCCAGCAATAAGATTTTGTATATTGGAAATTAAGATATGACTATGAAAGGACTAAAGTTTAAAATAATATTGTGTTTATTTTAGGGCAAAAGTAAATTGATAATAAGTATTTTGAACCCAAAAGAGAATTATTTGAAAGTATCAATAACACATGAAACAAGACATTAATTTGCTGATATTTTTATTGTAAAGAAAGCAGGGTGAGGGAGACGTGGGGAAGTCCAGTCGGTTATGGAAAGATGTAATGGAAAGTTGGATTTCTTTTGTTTTTCTTTTCTTTCATAGCAAATCTCTGGCGAACCTAAGCACACCATGGTTGGGAATGTTCTACTGGGAAAGAAAGAGAATGGCTTGGCTCTGTAGTGTCATAGTGGAAGAAAGGGATTCAGCATAGAGGAGCTGATGGATTTCTCCTGAGCCAAGCTCAAAAACTAGTTTAGGGGACTCTGTAGTAGCCAGCAGGGTAGCACAGGTGGGGGGGGGTGCACTGCTAATCTGGCTTCCCAACGCTGTGCATTGCTGCCTGTTACTGAGAGGAAGAGAGTGGGGAGATCAGTGTGGTGCAATTGCTGGGCTCCCTAATAGTTTTCTCAGAAAAATCTCTTCTACGCCATTTCAGTTCAGCTCTTGAAATTTTAGATAAAAGGTGCAATGTTCAGGAGCAATTCTTTGTCAACAATAATATATTTTAAAAAGTCAAGTGGTCACAAGAATCTGCCATGAAGACTTTTTCTTAAAAAGAAAAAGGGAAAAACTAAATGCACAAAATCAGGCTCAGAATATGAAATCAGTGCATCAAGAGTTATAAACAATACAGTTTGTCTTTTCCATACACAATGGGTTGGATCCAGGTTGTGCACCTCTTACAATATTTTATAATATTTAATGTGACTTCCTTCACATTAAATATTATACTGGGGCTGTCTCTGTCATCTTTTGGGTACCTATTATTATTAATACCCCAGCCACTCTGGGTGGCTCCCAACAGAACAGCTACTGAATAATAATAATAATAATAATAATAATAATAATAATAATAATAATAATAATAACAATAATAATAATAATAATAAATATTTATATCCCGCCTTCCCCAGACGAAGGCGGGCTCAGGGCAGCTAACAACAATAAAATACCTTCTTCAACAAGCTTTTTTTTTTTTTTAAAAAAAAGATATATTTCCCAGTCTGCATCTGTGTTGGAATTCTTTTAAAGATGTTTTAGTTGTTTTATTGCTTGTTGATTGCTGCCATGGGCTCCTTTAGGATGAAAGGCAGGATAGAAATTTAGTAAATAAATAAAGGGAGACTTTCAAGAGCACTCATTTCCCATCGTTTTCTTGGTGCTGGCACCTTATAAAGGGCAGAGTTTTGCAGTAGTGTTGGTCTTGCCATTTCAAAAAAGTGGCAAATTTGCAAGGCAGCCTTGATGCATAAAATGGAATGGAAAGCAAATAAACAAGAAAAATCCCCCTCAGAAAAAAAACAAAAACCTGTGTATATATCCCTTGACATCCTCTTTCTTCCCCACACTCTCTGTACTACAATCAATTAGTGGAGAAAAGCAGCGGCAAAACAAATGTGGTTGCAAATATGATTAGATGTGTGCCTTTACCATTAGAGTTGAGTGACATCAAGAGTCAGTGGAATCAGTAGGAAAGCCAGAAGAGCCCTGCTGTAAGATAAGCATGATGTCTAGGTCAGAACAGTAGGATCTCTGAAGCTCTTATGTGCTCAGCTTAATGTGTGGACATCAGGTACAGTAAACAGAATAGACAGGTTCTCAGCTTATTTACCACTTAATTGAAAAATAAAGGATACCCCCGGTCTACTTTCTGAAACATTACTATTATGTTATTATGTGCCATTGCCATAATGTAGCTCCACTGCCAATGACTCACTCCTTTGCCATCCCTGCTGCTTACTGCAATTCTTCCATCCAACTTTATTTGTCATCTCTAAACTAAATGTCTTGTGGGTGGGGACCAAAGAAATAGAAGTACTTGATTTTTAAAAAAGTAATATTCCCAAAAAGTTTCACCCTATGTTGCATACTTTGATTAAAGATACAAAATAACTAGCATATATAAATAATAGTGTGTGTTTTCCATGTAAACATATCATTAACATCTGATTGTAAATTATATTGGTATGTAATAAATTCATTTGTTTTGACAACCTTACCCATCTTCTGAATTCCTGTTGCATTTCCTTTGTTACAACTAATGGACTTCTAATTATCTGAAACACCAACCGCTTGCTCGTCAAAGCATATCAAAGCTATACTGAGCAGCAGGGAGGCAATGGTTTCTCTGGCAGAACAACATAAATTAAGTACTTTTAAAGTCTGTGGGCAAGCACCACCACTGAATACTTCCCTGCTAAACTCAATGGGGTGTACTACTGAGTACGTTATGTGCATCTGGCCAAAATGACACTGCCCCCATCTGATGATGGGGCCTAGAGTCAAAAGTACCCACCCGACCACAACCCAAGAATTGCTGCTGCTGGCACCACGCTTCCCATGATGGCAGGGCCTTGTGTCAAAAGACTTACCGGTAAGTGAGTTTGTGTACATCAATTACTGCTACTGGCAGCATTCTGCCTATGCTGCCCACCAGTACCTATTTACATGCTCCTGGCACCTGCTGGTATCTATCTTCCTGCTACTGCTTCTGCCTGCTAGGGGATGCCAGCCTACCTCTTGCTGCTACAGCCTGCCTATGATCTTTTGCCTACATCTACTCTGCAACTACTCTGAGTTAGAATGGTGCATGTGTATGCAGCCAAAATGTCTACATTATTCAGAACCTAGCAAAATGCCACAAAATTCATTGGTTTCAGTGCAAGAAACAGAACTGCCTTCTCCAGCTGCTATTGGTGTAAACAGGGCAACAGAGGTTTCCCTATCAATGTAAATAACAGCTTCAGGGGGACAGTTTTGGTTGGGGCCACAGTGGAGGGAGGGAGGTTCATTTCCTCACACACCCCGGTCCAGATGTTTCTCAGTTCCCCATGCTATTTTCATTTCTTAAAATGTAAGCATTAATCACACTCAGATCATTAATGTCATGTCTAGCTTGGCCCTAGAGTAATCAAAGATAGAGAAAGGAAAATGGTGTCTTTCTGAGTCTGAAATCAACTGCCTGAACACATTGTTTCTTTGTAAACCCAGCCATACTCTTTGTGAAACACACTCTTTGTATCAGGTTTGGTGGAATCTTTTCAGATCAACAAAAGTTTGGATTTCTACAGACACTAGACTTTTGCGAGTGACCAATGATTTGCCATTTTCCCACATGAAACCCATCCAAAGCAGCTCACAAACAATAAAAGCTGCAAGGATAAAAATCCATATTACTAAAACTAAGGATAAAAGAGATTCACCAATAACATGGAGCAGCTCCTGCTTTATGGTGATGTCAAAGGCAATTCTTTATCCCAGTCTTCTTAAGTTTGGCATGTTTTGAGCCATAAGGAATTCAAGATAATATCCTACAGAACTAGCAACGAGATTACTCACTGAATTTGTCAAAAGCTATTTTCCCTTTACCAAACAAGCTCCCTTGTACCTCTCAGTAAGTGGCTTCCTTGCTTCTCTGCTCACAGTCCTATTTGAAAAATGCTTCGGAAACACATACCATCTGTAATTTTCAAAACTGCCCATCCGGAATGGCTCAATTTAAAAATATAACACAATTTTGGTATGTCACCTATGACAATTCTGATCATCACATTCATCCTAGATCATCTGTGGGTATTTGCCAAAAAAAGACGAAAGAAAGAAAGAAAGAAAGAAAGAAAGAAAGAAAGAAAGAAAGCTCAAATTGTGCAAGCTGTGAAGTCTACTATTATAATCAGGAGGGGAAACTGGTAAGCTGCAGCTGGCTACTCTGATGATTCCAATTGGTACCCATTTCTCCCTGCTTGGAGTTGTTAATGCAGCCGACTGCTTCTCTGCCTTTTTTGCCTCACCACCAGAGGAAATGGTAGATCCAGAGGTCTGTCTTTTTTTCTCTAGGGGAGGAATGGCTACCAGGTTACTTCAAACAGCTGGGGTGGCCTCTCTGAACCTCGACTGCTTGGGCAAAATGGCACAGTCATGCCATGACTGGGAGAGTCTAGATGCTTAAGGCTGAAGATGCTGACTCTGGCTGTTCTGGAGTAATATTTCTGCTTTCCTACATCCAGGACTTTTTTTCTGGGGGCAGGCATACCCCTAAACAGTTTGTGAATCTTTGTACTTTTGCCCATTTACTATATTTATTCCCCCCCAATCTGAACTATAAAATGGTGATTTTCTTGAGTCAAAATGAGAGTACCCCTAAACATTAATATTTCTTTAGAAAAAAAGCACTGCCTATATCCAAAACTCTCATGTGATTTTTTTTCATTGGAAAGTCAATGGAAACCAGAAGTGTGAATGCATCCCAAGATGTTCCTGATATGTTTAGGCCCCAAATAGCTGAAAGATAACCTCTATCTCTACCAACCTTAGGTGCTAAAATCTGCAGTGGGGACTCTCTTGGTAGTTCCACTATTCTCAGAAGTGCAAGGAATGGCAATCCTTGAATTGTGGAATTCCAACCTCACAGAAGTGTACCAGGCTGGACATCAACCATGCCCATGACTTACTTACCTAACTTACAGAGTAAAACTAGTGGCAGTTGTTGTCTGGACTCTAGGGGAGAACCCATAGGCTGAATGGGAGGATGTGTCAGAAGGAAAATGAATTGATATTGGTTTTAGTGTTGGCTAAGCTCTAAAATCTTCTTGGATGTTTTAACTGTGTATTGACAATTGTACTTTTTTCTGACTGACGGTCGAATAAAAGGTTGATGATGATGATATTGGTTTATATATATTAGTAGGAAGATGGTCACTCTCGGTTCTGTTAAAAGTGCTGAGACCCTGTGTCCTCTCCAAAATTGTTGGAGAGACCAGGATATGATCAATCACACTTGCACCACGAGGGCCGATAAAAGAGAAGAAACCTCCTGACCTATCCATATAAGTACCATGCAGGTTATACAAATTATGCTTAAAAGCAATCTCCAGTAATGTATTACCTGCCTTATTCATGACCTTTTCATCAGAACTCCAAGGAATAAACCAGTCTGCCTCTGGTAAAAACTGGGTTTTGGAGCTATACGAATTGATGTCGCTGCCTATCCTGGCATTAAAGTCACCTGCCAGCAGGATGTTCCAGTCAGGAAATTCTATTTTGGCCTTCTCTAAGCATGACTCCAAATCTTCCCAGATTTGTACTGTCTGAGAGGAAGTACACACGGGGGGAATATAAACGTTGAAACATAGAAGATCTCCTCCTCTGTTATTGGAGATAAGTAAAATCTGAAAATTGTTGTTCTTCGTCCACTGCAGTTGTCGCACCCTGTACCCTTGCTCTATAGGAATAAAAGTGACCAATCCTCCGCTAGGTCGGCCACGGTTATTTAGTTTTTTCGCAGGGTTAGCAAAAGCCACATAGCCCTGTAAGTAAGGGGGATGAGAGTCTAGGCACCAGGTCTCTTGTAAACAAATAATCTGGAATTTTGAGAGGAAATCCAGAAAATCAGCATCGCCCTGCTTAGACAGCCAGCCCGCCACATTCCACAATAAGATGTGGAAATATGGTGGTGAGGGGAACAAAGGTAGACTCCTCCGTTTGTTCTTTAGGATGATGGAATGAATGGTTTTTGTAAAGGTGGAGTGAGCTGTTGAGATCATTTATAGTAGGTACTAACCTAGTAAGTTTTGTTTCCCTGGCGTGGTGTCCCCTCGCTGTATCTGTCTTTCAATCCTCCACCTGAATGGCATCTAAGGATCCTGAGGCGTCCACAAAGATTGAGCTATTCCTACTCATAGTAGCTTTGTATTGTAAGATTTTTATATGCAACTGTGTTTTTGCAATATTTTGTTTAAGTTGCCTGTTGTTGCTTCAGTCTTCAGTACACTGCTTAGAAATATTTTCAATATATTAAGCAGTATAGAAATTAAGTAAACAACCAACCAATCAAATATTGTCTTGGGTTCATAAATAGGGAGATGGGCTTAACATTCTAAAGTTGTGTGTTGTGTGTCTGTGTTTTGCATTAGTTAGTGCTCCTATTTAAGACAGAATTTTGGGTGTGACACTCATAAGGCAGATTTCCTATGATGTGGTATACTACTGCATTGACCTTTAACGAGATCCATTGTTGGAAAGTTTTTTTAAAAAAAACCCAAAAAAACAACAACACACAACCTGTACTGTTCTCCACTATGGATCCCTGTGGTGACCAAAAGGATTCTGTCTACAGCACTGGAATGAAACTTTCTTTGAACAGAGCGGTGAGTAGCTTCACAGCCATGAACTGTGCAATCACTTACCGTAAGTAGCAATTACACTCTGGCTTTCCCTTAAGCAGGTTAAAGTGGAAGGCAAAATCTCTTTGGAGAATTTGGTGAGCTATATCAGAGCAAAAAGTTAATGGTCCTTCTAATATCAGTGACTCACTTTCCAGTAAGCTTACATGTACCGTGGAAATTTCCAGAGCCGCAGACGTAATGCTGAAAGGCTGTAGGCTGTGTCTCAACATGCTGCCATTCTTTATAACAGAGAATGGGAAAATGTATGTGCTCCGGCTCCAGGAAAGACAACTGGGAATATTTATTCCAATTATTATCTAAACTGAACTTTGGAAATGACTTTATACTATTTTTAAATATACAGTGGACGCTCGAGTTGCGAACGTGATCCATGCGGGATGCATGTTCACAACCCACAGTGTTCACAACCTGCGTCTGCGCACTCACAGGTTGCGATTCGGCGCTTCTGCACATGCGCAAAGCATGATTTAGTGCTTCTGTGCAAGCACGACCGCTGAAACCCAGAAGTAACCTGTTCTGGTACATCCATGTTTCGGCAGCCCGGCAGCCCAAAAAAATGCAACCTGAAGTGACTGTAACCCGAGGTATGACTGTAGATAGATAGATAGATAGATAGATAGATAGATAGATAGATAGCAATAGCAAAGTGGTCTGGGTGAATGGACAAGACTTAGAAAATATGAACATACAAAGAGGCATCAAACAAGGACCACATCTTATCATCGTTATTTGCACTATCAATGGAACCATTGGGTAATGCTATTCAACCTAATCAGAAAATAAAAGAAATATTAAGAAATGGACATAGAATACCATTGAACCTCTTAGCTGATGACATTGCCCTGATGGTCTCGGATCTGGAGATGTTGTGGTCAGAAGCCACCATGTGGGAAAATAGCTGGGTTGACCATCAATAAAACAAAATCCAAACAACTTCTGAATGTCCCCTCAGAAGTACAAGCAAAATTACTGCAACCACAGCAGCAAGAATTCTTATAGCCAAATATTGGAAGGCACAGGAGTTACCCACGCTGGAAGAATGGCATTCGCAGCTGATGGACTATATGGAATTAGCCGAAATGACAAGCAGAATCCGAGACCTGGGAGAAGAAGTAGTGGAAGAGGACTGGAAAAAATTTAAGGACTATTTACAAAAATACTACAAGTTATATGAATGTTGAGAATTTGCTAAGCTTTTGGGAAAAACATGCTTCAGTACTGAGATTGGTAAATGATGGAAACTAAGTTATGATTTATAAAAGCATAAATTGCAGACTATATAATTAAATGAAAACACAAAAACATATGAAATAAGGTATTAATTTGCTGTTTATTTTTATTGTAAAGAAAGCAGGGGATGGAGGACGTGGGGAAGTCCGGTTGATCATGAAAATTGATTTGAAAAAGTGAATTTTCTTCTATAATTTCTTCTTTTCTTTGTAAAACCGCTTTTGTTGTGTTACTGACGATGTATTCTGACCTTGGAAAAAAAGCAATAAAAAATTATTATTAAAAAAAAAAAAGAAGTACAAGCAAAATTACAAACACTGTCCACAGTATAATAAATATTTGGGAATCAACATCACAAAATCATGGACACAATTACTTAAAGTTAACTTTCTACCAATAGTGAAAAGTGTTAGAAATAATCTTCCCACAGTAGGGAAGGCTGTTACCAGATGACCTGTGTGTGTTGTCCAAGTTCTCACAGTCGATGGGCAACCTCAAGGCCCCCTTGCTTTCTCTTCTTAGGTGTCTTCTTAGGATTTGGACCAGGCAGCCAACAGAGGACTCCCAATACATGATTGCCCTGTGATAACCCTTCACCTAAAGGGCCAAGAAAAACATCTGGCTACCCTTTGTATGAACAAGTCCTTACTACAGGAGCTCATGAAACTGGGCTATCCAAAGTGGACTGGACTAAAAGGAAAGATGGAGTGTGGGGTGCTAGCTAGCAGGAATTAGGAGGTAATTCACTCACGTAGATGGCAAATCAACTACCAACTCTCTTCCACTGCTCCCTTGAGTCAGACCTGACCCAGGAGACGAGCTGTGACTGGGTGCGAGAAAGCTGCCTTGGCAGCTCCCTTGCACACTGGAGCCAGGCTCCGATGGGAGCCTGTTGTGGGAGCACCTGGTTAAGCCCCCTCCCAAAAAGGGGCCTGGGGGCATGGCCCCTCTAGCCCCTCCCCATGCTATGCCACTGTTTTGAGGCCCAGGGGCACATTTGGAAATCTAATAAAGTGTTTGGAGCACCATATAATAGCCATTTCACAGAAGAAAAAGTGCCAATGCTCAGTGCCCCACCCCCAAACCCCTACAGCCCCAAATAACAAATAAAACACAAAAATGAAAGAAACATCCCCATCCCAAAACAGGCAATCCTTCACAGCCAATAACCACCACCCCCACCCCCCAGCAACCCTCACTTAAAAACAACAACTGGAAAGAGCGGTGGGCCTCTGTTGGCAACAAGGGCAGTGCCCACGGGTACCATGCTGGGGACCACAGCTTTAAAATGTCTGCCCTTAAGTCTGTTTGATTTTCTCAAGTTTATTCCTTCATCTGATGAATGGCATAAAATATAGGGGATTCTGTCCAAGCCTCATAATACTTTACTCTCTTGCCTTCAACTTCAAGCAACTAGGTTTGGCAAACGATAAGAGAAACTTCATTTGTATTCAAGTCCTATTTTCAATTACCTGGATAACCTTTTCTATTGTATCAGCAAGAAATAGCAGGAAAAAATACTCAAGTCCCCTTTAAAGAGGTCTGACTGGTAGGGAAAGTGCCATGCCACTGTTTGCTAGGCAGTTCCAACAATTCACACAACTCAGTGATAATCATCACTTATGTATTTGCTTAAATTTTCATGACTGTTGACTCATTTTATTTTAAACAGGTTTTGTAAGTTCCTTGGATCATTTGTGTACCGTTTCTCAGGGTGAAAAGGAAAGCCGCTCACTGATAAATGGATAAAAGAATCACCTCCAGCTGGAGCTTCCTATGCAAAGAATATAGCAAATGAGTCAGATACAAAGTTCTCACTTGGGTTCTTATAGCCCATCCCAAGCCATGCTCCACTCAAAGGAATGGGGGCAGCTGGCTAGTCTGCATTTATATTCCATTGCAATGTTGTGCAGCAGAACTGAGCCCCTAAGAAGCAACCAATGGGAAAACAGAGGCGCCGCTTCTCCTGCCATGGCATTGGCAAGGCTGTGTACACAGCGTACTTCCAAAGCACATTCAAAGCACATTCTTTCCCTCAAAAAATGGTGGGCACTGTAGTATGTTAAGCATTGCTGGTAATTGAAATCTGTGAAGTGTAAACTGCAGTGCCCAAAATTCTCAGAGGGAAACAATGTGCTTTAAAGACATAGTGTGTACATATGAAAACAGTCTTATGTGGTCTGCTAGACAAGCAATCAATAACAAGCTTGTTGCAGACAAGGTAGTAGTCACAGCCCTGTGCAGGCATCATCTGAAAGTCAGTCCAAACCCACTCTTTCCCCCCAGCCCCAATAGGTTTACGCTAGAGCAGAACAGCAGCCAGCCTAGATGGAGATGAGGCACATGTCAGGAGTAATGTGTTAATTGCATGCTGCACCCCAATGCTGCCTGAAGGTAGAGAGCCGTGCAGGTGGCGCTGTGGTCGAAACTACTGAGCCTCTTTGGCTTGCCAATGAGAAGGTCAGTGGTTTGAATCCCCATGATGGAGTAAGCTCCTGTTGCTCTGTCCCAGCTCCTGCCAACCTAGCAGTTCAAAAGCAAGCCAGCGCAAGTAGATAAATAGGTACCACTGTGGTGGGAAGGTTAACGGTGCTTCCGTGTGCTCTGGTTTCTGTCACGGTGTTTTGTTGCACCAAAAGCGGTTTAGTCATGCTGGCCACATGACCCGGAAAGCTGTCTGTGGACAACGGCCGGCTCCCTTGGCCTGAAGCCAGATGAGTGCCGTAAACCCATAGTCACCTTTGACTGGACTCAGCCATCTAGGGGTCCTTTACCTTTACCTTTTTAGAGAGCCAAGGCAGACTATTTAAGTCCAATCTGCCTCTAGCTTTCACCACACTCAGTCACCCAGCCTAAGGTTATGATGTAGGATTAGCTGGTCCCATATGGGCTGAGTAGGAGTTCTTCCTTTTAATCAAATTAGCACAAGATGAGAAAATTTGTTTTGTTTTATTATCAGCTCTACGCTGTTCATCTGGTGGGTCATAGCAATTAGTGCTTTGTGGAGTGGGTGTTAAATCCTTTTTAGCATGTCAATTGGTCACAATGAGAGGGCTATGTGGGAAAAGTAACACAAAGAGACAGGTACACTCTGAAGCACCTTTAAGGGCATGGGGGTGTCCCAAGGCTTGTCACTCAGAGCTGTGGGACTCAGGAATGTGCAACTCTCTTTGGGCCGCCATGACTCACTCACCCAGAGTCATGTGGCTTGAGGGAGGATTGACTCAGGAAGACTCCATCTGCACTTGCAAATATGTGGCAAGTGGGAGGGACAGTCTTCCTCCAATTCACAGGAATGGTTGTCGATGTTAGAATTCCTGCTCCATGACTGCAGTCATGGGATTGTTGTCTATCACATGATGGTGTATGTTTTGACTCCACAGAGTGGGAAGTGACTGAGACAGGCTGTTTGTGTTACTGTGCTCCATGAAGTGGGACTATTGTCCTTTGTTCTCTTTGCTATCTGATGCTAGAGAGAGAGGGAGTCATGTTGCAGTGCTCTGTGTGTGTTTATATGTAAATAAAGTAGATTAGCCAAAATACTGAGTTGCTGAGGTCTGTTATGCAAGCTGTGAAGACTCTGCAGATCCCTAAGTGTGCGGGTGTCTGTTGGCATTGGTCTCTGTGATGTTCGGGCTGAAAAAAGCTTTTGAAGCTCCTGAACGAATGACCAGGAGGGAGAGAACATGCCAGTCAGGCATGTGTCTCTGCCAGGGTCCTACTCGAGAGTAGGATGAGCTCCTGACAGTCTCCCCCTAATTCAAAGCAGGAGTGCTTGAAAGACAGATCCTTCATTAGGAGTATCCTGCAAAGTGCTACAGCTGCTGCAGGTTCTGTTGTGTTAAAAGTTAGAGAGTTGTAGCCCTGGTTGCCATGAGCCTTGTCTAATTATTCTGGATATGCAATTGCCAGATACAGGATAGGACAAGGTGCTTTAGACTCACATCATCTTTGAACATTAGCCATGTTGGCTAGGGTTGATGGGAGCTGGAGTCCATTGGGAGGTTTCAGGTTCCTTAAGCCTCCATAGCTATCAACTGTATTCATTTCAGCTATTTCTTTTTAGAAGTAGACTTGTCCATTTTTGTCTTGACTTCTCCATAGCATCCCTCCTCCTCCTCCCCCCTACCCTCCCTCTCTTCCTACTCCTCTCCCCTTTACCAATCAGAGCTAATCATCTCTGGCAGGTCCAGGCCATTTCCATGCTGGTCAACTACAATGTGAGTCCTGTCACTCAGCCATTTAGCTTGGAAGGAGACTGCTTCCTCTGATTGTCCCGGCTGTGGCAAGTGGATCCGTTTCTTAGCAACTCCCCTCCTTTGTATCCTTTTGTTATTTCCAGCTCATTATCTCTCCCCATGCTGAACTCCAAATTAGGTTAATTACAGATAAATTTCATATCTCTCCCAGACAGAAGGGGCACTTGTAAAACACTATTCCAGTCAATAGAAAATGAGGGCCTTGGCCTATGTTAAGTTGCTTTGGCAAAAAAGAAAAGCAATTCAGCTCCACTTGCGTGTCTGCATCATGCTCTCTCAATCAATAGTCTTTCTTTCTGTTTTCTTTTTAACCTGCTTTCCCCTCCTTCTGAGCATTCCTGAAAGTCAAGAATTTCAGAAGATAAATGCCATCCATTTCAAGTTCATACTGTAGCTGCTGTTCTACCCTTCCATTTTTATTGTTATGAATGAGCTCTCAGACCCTTCATTCTTTTAAATTACACGGCTGCTGCGTTGTTTCTTTTGCTCTAGGTGCAGGTGAACTCTGACTCTCATCGGCCCAGTCAACACTGCAAATAGCAATGGAGGATGGACGCTGTAGTTCAACAACATGGGGGGGGCACCTTAGGACAATTGCATCTTCCAGACTGACCTTGTTATGGTTTTATGACATGGTACAATAGTTGCCAGGCCTATTCACTGCCCAAGTAGCAAGATTCTTCCTTCCATGAACACATAATCCTTGCCTGTATGAAACCTTGACAATGAATCTAGCTGGAAGGACTTGAGAAACCAGCTTGTTCTCCTGTTTAACTGCCTGTCCCCTCCTGCCTGCACAGTATGCTATGAGCCATTTTGACCCACAAGCGTATGGGAGGCCCACATAAACTTGCACCAATTGCAGGCCCTCCAATTGTCCTTATTTTCCAGGGACAGTCTCGGATTTACAGAAGCCGTCCCAGTTTCTGATTTGATCCTGGAATGTCCCACTTTTCCATAGGACATCCCCTATTTTCATCAGAGAAATATTGGAGGGTATGGAATAGGATGTCCCTGTTTTCATCAGGTAAATGTTGGAGTGCATGCAGTTGTAACTGAGAGGTGGGGAAAGGACAGGGGTGCATCAGTTGTGGGGCAGTGGTGATCAGCTTTACCCCAGAGGTTCACTTGTCAGATGCAGTAAAAAGTAAGACAAGGCATAGGATTGTGGTACAAAGCCCCAAAGTTTGTACAGGTGATCTTACAGAGGAGTACAGTGGTGCCTCGCAAGACGAAATTAATTCGTTCCGCGAGCTTTTTCATCTAGCGAATTTTCCGTCTTGCGAAGCACGGTGTCGGAAAAGTTTTGGAAAAGCTTCAAAAATCACCAAAAACCTCAAAAAAGGCTACCACACCGCGTTCTATGAGTTGCTCCTCGAAGTCAAGTCGCAACTGTATTAACGGTGTTAAGAAAAAGGAAACAAACTTGCAAGACGTTTCCGTCTTGCGAAGCAAGCCCATAGGGAAATTTGTCTTGCGAAGCAGCTCAAAAACCGCAAAACCCTTTCGTCTAGAGAGTTTTTCGTCTTGCGAGGCATTCGTCTTGCAGGGCACCACTGTAGCTATGTCTGTTACTACATATCTGCACACACACACACACACACACACACACACACACACACATATATATATATACACACACACACACACACACACACACACACACACACACACACACACCATATTTGATGTATTGTTAGCCTTTGATTTTCTTTTGGCCAAGTTGCCAGGTTTGAGTACTTGTCTTAAACCAAACCATTATCTCCTCAAGTGATTTTTTTTATCCGCATTGTCTTCACCAGCTCTGTGGAGTACAAATATCACTACAACATCTTCACCACTGGAGGTCACTCATGTGCTATGCACAAAACTGAAAGGCTAATTGGTTTCATTTTGATTCCCCTTGCCCCTTTCTACGTGATATTTTTCTCCTTAGAGGCAGTTCAGATGTAATGTATTTTATTCACATGAATTGTCCAGTAGCCCTTGACTGTCTGCTTAAATGAACAAAGGTAATGCACAAGGCAGGCATTTATAGCTATTGGCCTGCAGCAACATCTCTGATCTCAGACTCTGGAAAATGTGTCTCTAAGATCTCAGAAGTTGGTGTGTGCAGTGACCCACGACCTCCTGCCTCTCTCATTAGGTTTCTTCATCTGAATGCCAACTTGTGGGCAGCAGGGGTGACTCATCTGGGTTTTTAACAAAATAATATCTAAAGTACCCTTACCAAAAGAGATTTGGTAAAAATATTGAAAACCAGCAGAATTCCTTTATTTACCATGATTATTCTTCCCTAATATGTTCTGAATGGTGCTTTTCTTCCTCCAAAATTCACTGAGTCATCATGGATACACTCAGAAACTGCTAAGTAGAACTTCATGCCTCAAATTAAAAGGCTGAAAAACGGCCTCTATATATTAACATACCCTAAACAAGCTTTGGCAGTGCCCCTAGAGGCCTCTTTGACCATAGTTTTACACCTGCCCAGCCGACCCTCCTCCTCAGAACTAAGTAGTAAATTTTTGCCTGCCCACCAAGTGGCCAAGCTGGGTATTCGTTGTTGTCAGGAGTGCCAACTTGAATAATGTATGGTGAGGGGGGCAATTAGGCCCTACCCTGCATAATCGATCACAAGAAGCAGAGAAGCAGAGCATGCACACCATTTGAATGGCAATGCCTTTCAACTTTGTGGGGCAGCCCCAACAAATATTTTATTAGGGGGCAAAGGGATCTCAGCCCCGGGGAGTTGGCTCCTATGGTTGTTGTTTTACCTACGCTGTGCTAGGGGGCAGTAGGGGTCTAGGGATGAGTGCTGTTAAATCACATTGTTTGGCAGGAATGTTAAGAAAAAAATGTTAGATAAGGGAACAGGCGAGCACCCTTAGGCACATCTGAAGGTGAAGCCTGTTTCCAGTTCTAGGCTGTGGGCCCTTTAGCTTGACTATAAAATGTTATTGAGGCTCTCCAGCTTCACAGTCTCAAGAGTTATGGGACAGGCAGGTCTCCTTACTCACCACAAGGTGGGGCCCAGGCTTTGGGGCTATGCTTTGTCATGCTCATTGCAACAGCCAGGGTTCAGCTCTCACAGTGCTGAGGTTTAAGTTCGCTTCCCAGACTTCTCATTTTCCTGCAGGTGTTCTTAATGAAATGTGACCCTAGTTCAATGCACCACTTGTGTCTCGCCTCTTTATTCCTGATTCCAGTTGCAACTGAAAAGTAGGAAGGAAACACACCAAGAGGATTTACGGAACAGTTCCAATCCACTCCAAAGGACTTAACCAAATCGGCTAGTAGGGATGGGCAGAAGATATTTTACTGATAACAAAGTGGAAACCAGTTGCTGGGCCTTAATATCAACCCAAACCATTCAGTGAAAATTGTACATGGGATCAAGCCCACTGAATCTTATTCTCGCTATTGAAGAAGAGGAGTTTGGATTTGATATCCTGCTTTATCACTCCCCTAAGGAGTCTCAAAGCGGCTAACATTTTCCTTTCCCTTCCTCCCCCCACAACAAACAGTCTGTGAGGTGAGTGAGGCTGAGAGACTTCAGAGAAGTGTGACTAGCCCAAGGTCACCCAGCAGCTGCATGTGGAGGAGCGGAGACGCGGACCCGGTTCACCAGATTACGAGTCTACCGCTCTTAACCACTACACCACACTGGCTCATAGCTTGAGGCAAGCTATGTAAGGCAAACAAAGGAGCATCAATGTTCAATTCCAAAATAAACTTTATCAGATGAGAATATCAGTAACTTCCCTTCCCACAACACACACACACACACACACACACACACACACACGTCCTCAATATATTCAAACCTTTTTTATTCCTCCAATTCTCTGCTCCATTTGTGGGTGATGCTATATCTAATATATTCTAATATTTTCAAACAAGGAGCCGTGCATTAATTGTGGAGCTGATTTTCTAATGAGCAGCCCTTCACTGAGTCACAGATTAGATTTTTCTAGCCCAATATTGCTGAATTATAGAAATAATTGAGATTGGAAATTTAATTCAAGGGTGCAATCACTTCTGAGTCACTTGCCACTATAATAGGGTGAATCAGAATTTGTACATTTCCTGATTACTGCTTCCCATTATGCATGAGTCTATTACTTTTTCAAACTCTGTTGCAAATAACTGGACTCTGTGTGCCCTTTCAGCCATAATCCCTACCTGAAATGCTTTTTTAAAAAAGACACCCGTTATTTGTTGCATCTGTTACTTTCTCCAGGCATTATAAATGTGTAAATGCTCTAGAAACATGGTGTTGGGGGGGGGGGAGCCTCAGCCACACCATTACCACATTAAGTGGTGAGGTCTGAGGGGTGCCTTTAAAGCATGTTTGTCTGAACGCACTTACAAACCTCTCCTCAATTAGGAACCCTGTTTGATGTGCATGACCCCACACCTCATACAGCATACAGTTCCTAACATCTGAAGAGGGCTTTTGTGGTGCCATGATCTCTAAGAAACTTTTATATTCACAGCACCTTGAGTCTGGATCCAGATGTGTGGCCACCTTGACACCTTTAGTTCTGAGGCAAAAAGTAACATTTCACAAGTCTTATTAATTCAACCATATATCAGTGTACCCGAAGACGTTTTGCAGCCCAATTCAGAACCCAAATGGCACCCCCACCTCTGCAAGGACCAACCCTTTAAAAAGCCTTGCTCATAGAATCAAAGGGTTGGAATGTACCATGGGGGGGGTCATCTAGGAATCTTTTTGTTCAACGTGGGGCTTGAACCCACAGCCTGAGATTAAGCATCTCATGCTGTACTGTCTGAGCTGCACCATTCAGATGTCAGTTGCTTTCTTTATCCACGTCCATTGGATACTGGGCAGAAATTTTCACGAAGATCAACCAGGAGACAGAAGAAGAAGAAAAAGAAGAAGAAGAAGAGGAGTAGGAGGAGGAGTTTGGATTTGATATCCCGCCTTTCACTCACTTTAAGGAGTCTCAAAGCGGCTAACATTCTCCTTTCCCTTCCTCCCCCACAACAAACACTCTGTGAGGTGAGTGGGACTGAGAGACTTCAAAGAAGTGTGACTGGCCCAAGGTCACCCAGCAGCTGCATGTGGAGGAGTAGAGATGCGAATCCGGTTCCCCAGATTACGTGACTACCGCTCTTAACCACTACACCACACTGGCTCTCATAAGGTATTGAACCTATGACCATTTTGATGCAAAGCATCCAAGGGTTATGGCCCTTCCTTATCTGTTCCCCTGCTCGGCTCATGGTGTGCCTGGCTCTGCCAAATATAGTATTTCACTCAGGACCTGGATTTTTCATCTGAATATTCACATAATCTTTGCCTCTCTTTCCTTGCAGAATCTGGTTAGGAGAAATAAAGACTTGTGGGGGGGGGGGAGTATATTCAGAGAGTTACTGAATGTATATTGCTTCAAATTCTGGATTCTCCAGTTCCCCTCAGGGCCGGATTTAAGTTTGATGAGGCCCTACTCTACTGAAGGTAATGAGGTCCAGCTGTCCTTTGCCAACAACAAATTGTCGCTGTTTATTGTGTTGGTACCATTGGTACCAGCTCTGCTTGTCATTGGCTCTGGCTCCACCTCCTGTTGCCCTTCTCTGCTTGCTGCTCTTCCAGTCCCAATGGGCATCAGCCACCATAGAAGAAGACATATGAGGTCCTTTTTCTCTTGCACACAGGTGGGGAACCTGTGACCCTCCTGGTGTATATGAATCAAATTCATAGACCATCCTTCATTACATAGCAACCACAGGGTGGTTCCCTCTGCAATATATAAAAACATAATACTCCAACTCCCATCAGCTCCAGGCACCATGACCAATAGTCAGTGATGAGGGAAAGTGTTGACCAAAATCCGTATCCCTGCTGTAACATGTGAAACAAACTTTATTCTACTCCCCATAACTTGAACCAGAGTCAATATATAGCATATGCACCCACTTGTGTGTAACATTACACAATGTTTCTCCACCCCCACCCCCGTAAACAAGCAGGAAAAGAAATAATCTGCCTAATCTCTAGGCAGGAAAAGAAATAATGTGAAAATTGATTCCCCCAAAAGGTCATTGATACCCCCTACTAGAAAGCTGTGTGCTATGCAAGGAGAAGTACAGAGTTATTTCCCTTGATGCCCAATTGCTGTGTATACTATTAGAAAAAAAAACCAAGGATTTCAGCAGCAGAGAGACTTTTTGACAGGGACCCTAGTGAAACTTGACACACTTTCAATCCATTTATCAAACTGACTCCAGCTTCCATTTTAAGGCTCACAAAGCAATAATAAACACTACTCCCCCCCAAAAAAACCCCCAGAAAATGCATCCAAAACATTTAGCAGGTTATTAAATAAGAAAGGGATAAGAGAAGAGTTGCAACAAAACCAATCATTCCTTTCCCTCCAAAAAAAGAAAAGAAAAGAAAACTCAATAATAACTGGTATTTTATATCATCTTAAATAAATTCAGATGAATTATTTAGCCATCCTCATCACTATTGCATCAAAATAAAATCTCATATTATTAGCAGTCTGCACTAGCCCCTTTAAACATCAGTGTCTGGGATTCACTGGATCACTGAAATGTTTCCCAGAGACATGGAAGCTCATCACAGAAGCAAAAGCTCCAGCACAGATCAGGCAACCTATAATGGGAATCTAAGAAGCTGCCTTGAACCAAGACAGACCATCTAGCTCAGTATTGTCTCTCCTGAGCAGTAGTTCTCCAGGGTCCCAGACAAGGGAGTTTCTCAACCCTACTGGGAGATGCCACAGAGTGAATCTGTGGCCTTTTGCAATCAAAATATGTGCTCTTCATATAAACAAAGAGCAGTCCTCCCTTCAGGGAAAACAACATTCTGGCACCATTTCCAGCTGTTTTACCTGTGTGAGGAGACAGGAAAGCATAAATGAGAGGACCTTTTCTGTGGTGGCCCCATGGCTCTGGAATTCTTTCCCAGTTACTCTCCAGCAAGTTCCAGCAACTGTCCAGCAGGCTGCATTCATTTCAGGGCTGTGAAAACACATCTTTTCCAGGTGGCCCCTTGGTGATTAATATTCATGTTGGCTTGGCTTCTTTTGTCTGCTGCTTCTGCAGATCGAATTGGTCTTACTGGTTTTTACTGTGGGAAGTTGTAATAGTTTTTATCTTGGTATCTTTTGCTGCATTTTATAATTTTGTAAGCCACCTTGAAAGAGTATTATTCAGAAAGGTGAACCAAGAAATATTTTTAAATGGATAAAATAATAAAATAAAATAAAAACAACAGACATTTCAGCCTCCGTAGCAATGGATGACATATTCTGAGCTGTGATCTCAGATTTAAAAGAATAGCGAAAGCAGTACTTCCCACTTGTTTTCTGCTCTTTTTCATTCATTCCATTGCAAATATTTTCTTTTGCATTGCCTCTAAAAATAATGAATAAAAAAGGAGAACTCCAGCACCAGCAGAAAATAAATCAGGCTTCAGCATTTTCTCATCCCAGCAGCTGAGTCCCAGGTTGACACTTTTTTCTTTCCCCGGAAAACCATAATCCCATAAAATGTAAGGTTATTAAGTCAGCAGTGAATAATTCATGAGGTAATTATAAAACATTTACAAGTTGACATTATCAGCTATCAGCAGGGGAAAAACCCAACACTTAACACCCTGCTACGTTGTTGACAAACCCGTCATGATTACACAACGAGGTTCTTCTATTGTTAAGGAACCAATTTAACATTAATTGCTACAGATATTCCCCAAGATTATATGCAGATACAGAATAATGGAGAGGGGGGAACATAACTCAATCTAGAAATTGCTAGAGCCCTAATTTTGTTCAATGAGCAGTTGTAGCACCACCCAAAAAGAGTGGCTACAAGGTTAGGCTGGGAATTTGACATTAGAGACTAAAACACACATGAAACCAAACTGGTTTTAGACCAATAATTTAATGAAAAACAACACCAAGGCCAATACAGGCAGGTTGAAATGTCCTCTTTGCCAAGTGCTGAAAAATTCCAGGATCAGCCCTTTGGCAGTTGTGGGGGGACCTCTTGAAACTATAGATTCAGGATGCTGTGCTTTATTTATGCTAGAGGCATCCAGAGGAAATGGATCATATAAATCATTGTGTATTTCCTACTGCTTAGATAGGCAACTTTTTACCTATTTATTGAATCCCAGTGCAGATAGATAGATGAATTTTTAATTGTTGTTGTTAAAATTTGTATACTGCCCTTCATTGTAAGATCTCAGGGCAATTGACAACATAAAAATACAATACAAAAACCACAAAATTCTAGAAAGATAGATCAATAGACTGGAAAACTTGATCAATGACAGATAGAAAGAAGGATGATGGAAAGATGAATTGTAGATGGAAAGAAGAAAGAGTCCCTACCAGAGAGGAATGGCAAACTAAGTTGATAGATTACACCGAAATGGCAAAACTGACCGGAAAGCTCAGGAACGAAGAAGACAAATACTTCAAGAAAGAATGGGGAAAATTTACAGTTTATTTAGGAGACCACTGTACGCAGATAAAAACATTAGCAGGATTTTAATAACACTTGTAATGTAACAAATACTGTGGATAATATGGAGAGTTAATATGCAGTTCAAGATGCTGACAATTGGACCCACGGAGGGGGTGGCGGGAAGTTGGGAGATTCAGAGAAATTTCAATATATGGTTATGTATTTGGTACAGTTATAATCCTTTGTTTTGTAAAATAAGATAAAAACTATTTTCAAAAAGAAAAGAAAAGAAAGATGAATTGGAAAGAGAGGGAGGGATTAGATAGATAGGCTTCCTGAGCCATTCTGCCTATATATTTAAGGGCTTAAGTTCTCTCCTAAACTAATGCGGGGAAGGCCAGGGAAGCATGAATTCCAAATGTAATGGCAAAGCCCTACATTAGGTGGCACAAGATATGTGCATCTCAGCTTTCTCTCTTCCTCCCTTCACTAATAATAGGATTCTAGCCTGTGCTCTCCATGAGAGTAGGAGGCATGCCATCCATTCTGAACAGGTAAGCAATGGCCCCAGGAGATTTGGCACTAAGCTGATGTTAAACAAAGCATCTGGGAGCCTGAGGCACTGCCATTTGATTAACCACACATACCTTTGCTGAAGGATTAGGAGGACTGTATCATTGTGATGTCTGAATCTTAATTGAAATCCAAGGGCTTTGGGCTGTGCTCCCTGGTGTGTGTCAGGTTTACAGGGAGAAGAACATGCATGATGCCAGTTTGCACTTATGGAAACAATCCATAAGGATCATCTGCAATTGGCTTATAAAACATTGAGAAAAATATATGGGATTGTTGTTGTTGTTTAGTCGTTTAGTCATGTCCGACTCTTTGTGACCCCATGGACCAGAGCACACAAGGCACTCCTGTCTTCCACTGCCTCCTGCAGTTTGGTCAAACACATGTTCGTAGCTTCAATAACACTGTCCAACCATCTCGTCCTCTGTTGTCCCCTTCTCCTTGTGCCCTCCATCTTTCCCAGCATCAGGGTCTTTTCCAGGGAGTCTTCTCTTCTCATGAAGTGGCCAAAGTATTGGAGCCTCAGCTTCACGATCTGTCCTTCCAGTGAGCACTCAGGGCTGATTTCCTTCAGAATGGATAGGTTTGATCATCTTGCAGTCCATGGGACTCTCAAGAGTCTCCTCCAGAACCATAATTCAAAAGCATCAATTCTTCGGCGATCAGCCTTCTTTATGGTCCACTTCTCACTTCCATACATCACTACTGAGAAAACCGTAGCTTTAACTATACGGACCTTTGTTGGCAAGGTGATGTCTCTGCTTTTTAAGATGCTGTCTAGGTTTGTCATTGCTTTTCTCCCAAGAAGCAGGCGTCTTTTAATTTCATGACTGCTGTCACCATCTGTAGTGATCATGGAGCCCAAGAAAGTAAAATCTCCATTTCTTCCCCTTCTATTTGCCAGGAGGTGATGGGACCAGTGGCCATGATCTTCGTTTTTTTGATGTTGAGCTTCAGACCATATTTTGCGCTCTCCTCTTTCACCCTCAATAAAAGGTTCTTTAATTCCTCCTCGCTTTCTGCCATCAACGTTGTGTCATCAGCATATCTGAGGTTGTTGATATTTCTTCCGGCAATCTTAATTCCGGCTTGGGATTCATCCAGTCCAGCCTCTTGCATGATGAATTCTGCATATAAGTTAAATAAGCAGGGAGACAATATACAGCCTTGTCATACTCCTTTCCCTATTTTGAACCAATCAGTGGTTCCACATCCAGTTCTAACATGCAAACCCTTGAAAACAGAGCTGCGTGACTTGGAGTTTCAATTATGCTTTTTGAAACCTTTTAATAATAATAACTGACAGAACATTTGGAACAATAAACAAAACATGTAAACTCCTTGGCCTTTCAATTTGCTAAATAAATAAATAAACAAATGGGAAAATACTTTTTAAACACAGTAGATGGCCTCGTGCTACAGCAACTTCAACCGTAGCCTTTCAGTCACAGAAATATTATGCACCTTGCTTGTTTAATGCAGTTGAAAACGTGCGGACACATGTTCTGACACAATGAAGTTGCTATTACAGCTATTGCAGCCTTGTAAATTTCCCAAATTTTGATGTAAAAGGGAGCTTTCCTTAAATGCTGGACAAAATTACATCGTTGTTCTGCCTATGTTCAACTTCAGTGTGCACTGTGAGATAATGTCCTTGCTACTTGTCTGTAATTCCCTCTAACAACGCAGGTGATAGAAAGCCTCTCAGTTTGGCAGTGAAACAGGGCTTCCCAAAAATAAGGTAGTGATTTCTACATACTCCATCTAGGGAGCTCCATTAGACCTTGGTGGATACATATAAAAACAAGTCCTGCCATGGGTGGCAGGCTGCTAGTGTTGATGTCACCACCAAAGGGAGGACATCAAAGGGATTTGTCTCTTGTGAGGTGCCACTCACTAGGGTGAGGTCAGCCTATTCAGAGGACCCTCTTTATTGTGAGAGATTTCAGGGATACCTTGTGAGTTTTGTTGAGCCCTAGGTGAGAATCAGAAGTCTGAAATGTGTTGAATGGGGAGATGTTTGAGAAGAGGAGGTTACCATCAGTCCCCAAATACAGTACAGTGGTACCTCGGGTTACAAACACCTCAGGTTACAAACACTTCGGATTACAGACTCCACTAACCCAGAAGGGGTACCTTGGGTTAAGAACTTTACCTCAGGAGGAGAACAGAAATCGTGCGGTGGCGGCGCGGCGGCAGCAGGAGGCCCCATTAGCTAAAGTGGTACCTCAGGTTAAGAACGGTTTCAGGTTAAGTACGGACCTCTGGAACGAATTAAGTTCATAATCAGAGGTGCCACTGTAGTGATGTGTCTATATATTAGTATATTGCATTGATGATTTTATTGCATATATTTGTAGTATTTGTGTTTTATAATTTGCTGTAGACAATCTAAGGGTACTATATACATCTAACAGTGTAGAAAGAGCTTAAAATAAAACAAAATAAAAACTCTGGAGACAGCTTGGGGACACAGAAATATGCATGTTGAATACTCCCAATATGGCCTGACAAAGACTTGTGAGCTTGCTGGAAGGGGAAGAGAAGAGGGAACGAGTCTGCTCAAGCCCACAGTTTCACCATGTAGTAAGTACCCTCAAGGGATTGAGGTGGAGGGAATGTGTGTTTTTATTTTATGTTATAATCATAATTTCACTTTATAGGAATGTTTCAGAAAGAATGAAAGGAATAAGACATATTTTGCTTCACAGTAACTTGTAGAAGGGATTCCCTGTTCTGTGGAATGGCATCTGTGACTTTCAAGATATGAAAGGCACCCGCTATCTGCAGTTTCCAGATGCCGGTGAATACCTTTTTGTTCTGACAATCTTTCCCAGCTGTGTGAATAATGTTGAAGTTTGCAAAAGTACAATTCCAGGCCCAAACCCTCCATGGGAACACATCCAACTTCCTTATATATTATTAGTTAAGGGTCTCTCATCGGCTGATGCCTCATTCCATGTGATGCTTGGAAAACGGCCAGTCCTGAACATGGCGCAACAAGACGATTGTACATTACAAAGTGCCATCCTTATAGAAAGCTGTCACCAGGGAGGCCTGCCTGCCACCAACCTTCATTGGCATTTCAGTGCCAGGCAGATATGCATTTGTTTTCCCAGGAATTTGGATGGCACCAATGCAATGATTATATTCGGTAAATCTCCTTTTTAATATGTTTGTGTGGTTTTATTATTGTATTTTTTTAACTTGTAAATTGCTTTGGGACCTTTTTTTTTAAAAAGGGAAGCAATACACAAATTGAATAAACCTAAAACTTTACATCTCCCACCCCCTGTTGACCAGAGAGGTTAGGATTACTTCCATTAATTTTCTCATTTGCAATGATATGGCAATCACATCATTTATGACACTGACATGTCCCTTTCAGTGGTCATAGTAAGAGCAACAAAACTGAAGTAGCTATCAACATGGCTGAAGATGCTGTGTTCTCTCCCTAAGGAAAGACAAAAGGGAAGTATACAAATTTAGATTAACAGAGCATGCACATTTATTACTTTAAACTCTGAAAGGTCTATTTGCCAGCAATGCTGTCTGCTAAGCCTTTTTAGGGCTGAATAAGACTATGATGATTTGACTGCTATTGAGCATTGATTTGCTTTTAAAAGTTAGCAGAGACATCACCTTACCGACAAAGGTCTGTATAGTTAAAGCTATGCTTTTCCCAGTAGTGATGTATGGAAGTGAGAGCTGGACCATAAAGAAGGCTGATCTCCAAAGAATTGATGCTTTTGAATTATGGTGCTGGAGGAGACTCTTGAGAGTCCCATGGACTGCAAGAAGATCAAACCTATCCATTCTGAAGGAAATCAGCCCTGAGTGCTCCCTGGAAGGACAGATCCTGAAGCTGAGACTCCAATACTTTGGCCACCTCATGAGAAGAGAAGACTCCCTGGAAAAGACCCTGATGCTGGGAAAGATGGAGGGCACAAGGAGAAGGGGACAACAGAGGACAAGATGGTTGGACAGTGTTCTCGAAGCTACCAGCATGAGTTTGACCAAACTGCGGGAGGCAGTGGAAGACAGGAGTGCCTGGTGTGGTCTGGTCCATGGGGTCATGAAGAATCGGACATGACTAAACGACAAATGCTGTGGATATTTGCAAGCGACAACACAGATTTCTGTAACAGCAATTAGCCTTGTGAGAGTGAAAAAGTAGACTGTACAGAGGGACCGTATTGAATTGAGAAGCTGCAGCATAGCATTGAATCTTGGCTAGTTCACTGATTAGGGCAGTCATTGTCCATTGCAGGTTGTATTAACTTTGGGCAGAGCAGATGATCATTCTGTGTATATTTATGCTTGTGGGATGAATTCTGAGTTTTTGCCCACTGCATCTGACCCACCCCCCATCTGTGCCTGACCTCCACACACTGGGGGTGGTATTTGCATAGGGCTCTGCACATGTAGACCCGCCAATGCACATAGGCTCTGTATGTGTGATTCATACTCTTTGAAAAGAAAGTGATCATGTGATCAGAGCTAAGGTAGATTGGCACATAGGCACATGCAGGATAAAGTGCTGAGGGCACACTAGAGACCATGACTCAATGATCAAGGCTTTTTTGTTATTGTTCATTCTCACAAAGTTTGTTGCCGGGCACCCATCCTTTCTGGAGCCTTTTCCATAAGAACTTGCTCAGTTTAACTAATCTATGATTAAGCCACTGGGTGGCAACAAGCAAAAAATAAAAATAAATGTTTAGCAGCTTTAGATTTAAAAGAATCTAAAACATAACAAACTGTTATGTATCTTAAATCAGAGTCTCCCCTCCTCTTTAAATGGCACGACTGCCATTTAAATCGCCAGCAGCTTTTTGCTGAATCATAGCTTAAACTTCTAACTTGCAAAATCCATGAAGGACCGGAAAAGATATTAAATGTGGTACTTGTATTAATAGAGTCTTTATTGATGCTAGGCAGCAAATCCTGAACTGGCTACATTGCTAGGTGACTGCAAAAAAGACCAGAGTAACTTTGGCTTTCTGGACTTTATTCTTGAATCAACTGGTTCTGAATGTCAAGCTTTAAGCTATCTTATTTTAGATCTCAAATGCTCTTAAGTCTGGCAAATGGAACCTACATCAAAATCTACCTCTAGGCCACACTTACTATATTAAATTCCCTTCTTTGTGTTGTTGAAAATGCCAGACAGAAACAACCCACAAATTGCTGGTTTGACCAAGATTCATAAGCAACTGTGATAGTTCCAGGACCTTTTGTATATGCAAACCTCATTCTCATTTGACTGTTCTCACACGGCATTTTCTAGCCTAGGGAAGGCTAAGCACAATCATTTGGATAACATATAGTTTCCATATACAAGTTATATTAAGCAGGATGACTCACTTCATCCTCTGGTGACTCACACAACTTTATGGCAGGGTTACTTGCACTCAACTTACCTGAAGCTATGATTTACCTGTTTGTGGGATTTGGCAGTCCAGTTTTGTTTGAGGTTGTGATTTATTTATTACTGGTTGCAATAATGTGAAAATACAATAAAAAATTATTTTAAGAAATACATGAAAAGTGGCACACAAATTGAAATAATTATAAATAAATGGGGGAAAGCTTTTTCTATTGTCAGTTTCTGAAGAATTAGAAACTGGATCTTAAATAAAAATTAGATACTAGTCATTTCTCTCTCTCCTCCCCCTTTAAAAGCTAGAATACTAATATTTTAGAGATGGCCATTCTAACTGTGAAGCTTGACTTAAATTGCACCGCTATGTAAAGCAATGCAGGTCTGCGTCTGCCTGAATGGGGGACATTTCAGATAACAGGGGGACGGGAGTTATGTAATGTTTTAAACACATGCTGGGAGAGCGTCCTTGAACTAGACCTGGAAACAAACTGACAATGCAGCTGTTTTACAGCAGGGCTTGTATGAATTCTAAAGGGAACCTCAACCGGTAATCTGGCTGTTGCATTTTGCAGCAGTTGAAGTTTCTGAGTCGACTTCAAGGGCAGCCCCACGTAGAGCACATTTCTATATTCCAGGCTCAAAGTTCCCAGAGCGTGCAGCACCAAGGCCAAGTCATCTTTGTCCAAAGGGGACTGTTGCTGCTGAACCACCTAAAGCTGGAAATAGGCACTCCTCAACACTGAAGCCCTATGACTCTTCAATTGCACAGGAGCCCATTAAAAGTGGGCTGTAGCCGGAGAATGAAAATGCTCAAAGAGACCCCTCAACTGCCCTTTGAAAGGGTTCCTTTTCCTTTTTATTGCCCGTAGAGTTAGGATGAGATACATCTCATAGCATCCCTTTCTGAAATATTGAATTTTAAATGAGAGGGATTTTATTGAATAGCCAAAGGCTGCCAATGCAGTAAAATCCAATATTTCTTTGACATGATTCTCATTCCCATCCACTTGCTGATGCCGCAGTGGAACTGAATACTGCATTGCCATGGTTGCTGCGAGCTGCCTTTTCTTTAGCCGTTTTGGCTGTTTGGCTGACACCCTTGCGAGATAAGTTTTATGGCAGGACACGAGTCTACATTGCATGCCATCATCCCCACTGCTGACAAAACAGCAGCTAATATACAGTTGCATACAATATCTTTAGCATCCTGGGTGGAATTCAACACTATGCTATTACAATTGTTAGACCTACACAAGTGTTGCCATACGGAATGATCCCACCTACCTTAACCTAAACGCTTCATGGTGCTCTGAGGGTTCTCCTGACCCACCAAGAGCCAGTTTCAGGAAGATACTGGGGAGCACATGGGGAAGAGGTGGGGAGCCCTGTTGTTCAAGCAGAAATCCTTGTTCAGGGCTTCTACTGATTGGGTCTGTTCAGTGAATCCTGCCCTCTATGCTTGGTAAACGTACTGTGGTAGGGGGGGCATTCCCCTCCCCCAATCCATTCTGTTCTATTGTTCTGACGTTTCTTTGACTTTCTGTAGTTTGGAAAGTGATGGAGAAATGAATTGAAAAGTGTGGAAGACATGTAATACCCCAGAAGCAAATCAGGCTGAAAGCAGGACAAATACTCACCGTCATATAACTGCTCCATAAACGAATCAGAATAATGCCCAATAAAAACTGAACATAGTCTAACTACTGTATAAGCTTTGTACAAGAGACTCAAGATGAATGCTGAATAAGCAGGCTGTCTGCAGGAGCCCTTCTAACATTAGCACACCAGAGGACAGTGTAGAGCTTGTAATTTGCCAATAGCCCGAGTGTCAAGGACTTGGCAATTTGAGGACTTGCCCTAGAGTCACATGACATGGGCAGCTCCTCAGGCTTTTGGTTTCAGTTCTAACACGGAGTCTTAAAGGCTTCTCTGAATCTAGCAGTTTCTATCAAACTATTCCTCATTCTTGGTGCCCGTTCTTGACCTAGAAACATGACAGTATTTAGGAAGCTTAGGAGTCATTCAGAGTCCAGGGTCCAGCATCTTTGCACAAGGCCTCTGGGGATGAGACAAGAGAAATGGTGTCTAACCAGCAGAAATGAATTAGTATCTTGTAACCAATGGAGATGGAGGAATTTGATTTTGTCTTTGCTCCAGTGGGATAGGCAGAAGGCCTGTTTCATCCAAGAAATTGCATTAGCAGAGTTGTTCATGTGTCTTAGATCAACCTCACTCTCAGTGTAGGAAAGGGGAAATAATGTTACTTAATAAAGAAAGAAAAAAGTATTAAATTGCATTATGCTCCCTCATGAATTATAAGTAGGAGGAATGGGGAAAACTCAGACATTTCAGCCTGAGCATTCCAGGAGATTTATTTATGCCTTGAAGCTCTGCACCAGTTTCTCAGTGATGATTCCCAGGCTAAGGAAAGAGGAGAGGAGGGGCTGCTGCATGATTGAAAACAATAAGCAAGGCATGTTCTTTAAAGGCTAAAATGCTCAAGCAATGTGAATATTTCTTTCAGCTAAAAGAGCAACGTCTCAAAACTGAAATGAGTAGGAATGAAAAAGGTCGGTCTTTTGAGATGCCAGCATCTCCCCCCTCCCCCTGCACACCCAGAAGGCACCATTCATCTTATCACTACTAATCTCCAAAGTAAGGAGCAAAGTAAAGCATGCCAGCTGGTCCCACAGGTACACAACCATGTACTTGTCAAGTTCACATACCCAAGGTTTGTTCTGAGGCCACAGGTATCACCTGTAAACATGACTAGGAGTGGGAAGGGTCCTGGCTCCCCCACCCCAGCTTAGGGAACCTTCCTGCCCAGACCATATTTTTATTGAGCTATTTGTGGTTTTGGTTTGCGGATCCTCTAAAATGTTATATTGAATAAATATAACTCTTTCCCCACCACTGCACTGTCTTCCAAGTCTTCTTTTGGCTGTGTTGGCAATGCATACAAATACATTTTAAGAGATCGTAACCAAATTTTGTGTGATGGTTTCTGAGATCAGGATCCTGTTTGTATACAACTGGATGACTTAGTGTATACTGCATAAAGTATCTATCTTTTGTTTTGAATTTCCTTTCCCTAAAAGGTTCTGTTGCAGTGCTATGTTACAACATATAGGTATGTTTAGCTGTTTTGTTAGACTCTTCTTCAGGGCTGGATGATCCATGGTAAAAGGTAAAGGTAAGGTAAGGACGCGGGTGGCACTGTGGTCTAAACCACTGAGCCTCTTGGGCTTGCCGATCAGAAAATCAGTACTTCTAATCCCCACAACGGGGTGAGCTCCCGTTGCTCTGCCCCAGCTTCTTTCAACCTAGTAGTTTGAAAGCACACCAGTTCAAGTAGATAAATAGGTAAGGCTGTGACAGAAAGGTAAATGGCATTTCTGTGCACTCTGGTTTCTGTCACAGTGTTCTGTTGCACCATAAGCGGTTTAGTCATGCTGGCCACATGACCAGAAAAGCTGTCTGTGGACAAACGGCGGCTCCCTTGGCCTGAAGCGAGATGAGCGCCGCACTCCAGTGTTGCCTTTGACTGGACTTAACCATCCAGGGGTCCTTTCCCCTTTTTTTAACCTAATCCATAGTAATTGCTGGATCACAATTCCCACCTTGGTCCCACTGGCCAGGGCTGGTGGAAGTTGTGGCCAAACAGGTTCCCCATCTCTACTGTAACCATTTTAACTGACTTTGTAAAATGATTATTGTTGCTTTGCTTTGTTGCTAATTTCAGTCAATCCTAGATCATTGTATCTGCTGTCTTTTCATGATATTGTGAGCCACCTAGGGTAATCTATGCCACCAAAGGCAGCATATTGTAGTAGTCTCATTGCTGAGCAACAATGTGCAGAGCTCAGTGGAGTGGGAGGCCAGCCAACCAGAAGTGTCTCTGAGGTGTATTTGCCTGGAGGCAGAGTCAGCATCCAAAATCAGGTCCAATCCTAGGGGTGGGCGAACAGCAATCCATGTTGTCAGAAAATCCAGGGGTCAGGGAAGACAATGGTTGTGGCGTCAAGAAGAGCAGGAAGCAGCAAGATAGAGCCAGGAACCACAAGCATTGTTACCAGCATCTGACTACTGCTGGAAGCTCTGCTTAATAAGGCTAAAGCCAGCTGGTTCTCATCAGTGCCTTCTCCCCTGTGTCTTTGTTTTTTTTTATAATCATATTTATTAAAATTTCCAATAATCACAGAATAGAAAAAATAGAAAAGATAAAGAAAAGAAAGAAAAAGAGAGACCAATTTTAAACCCTTAATTTCATAACCTTCTTTCTGGGACTCCCTCCTCCCCCTCCCGACTGTATTCCCCTTTCCCTACGTTGGTTCCACAAGTTCTCATTCCCAATTTAAACCTAATATGTTGTACCTATTAGCCAATTTAAATTACAATCTTAACATCACTCCTCATCTTTAACAAAATAGAACAAAGATTTTTCCCCCAAGAACTACCCTGTTTCCTTCCACGAATTCCCCCTTTTTTTTCCAAAACATGTTAAATCAAAATACCAAAGTTATATAGAAAGATAAAAGATAGAAGATAGAAGAAGATTCCAAAAGTTGGTTACATAGCCTTTGGATTCTAGAATTCCCCCTCCCTTCCCCGGTTTGGATTCCCCATGTCCATCAGTCTGTATGTTGTCGGCCTGGAGGTCTCAAGTCCACAGCCAAATTTTCCTCAATCCATCTTGCCGGTTTTCTTTGAATTTGCTTGTTTTGATAATGTTTAATTTCAAAAGTCCAGTCTAATAGAGGCCTTTAATTTCCCTTGGTCATTGTTGCTCCTCCCATTGTTCTTTCCGTGGCTTAGTTGGTCCTTTGCTCTTTTGTTTCTTACTTTCTCAGGTTTCTATCTTGTTCAGCTGCAAAACCATTCTTATTCTGAAATCTAGTATCTCTACAGAGGTTTGTTATTCAGGAACAAAAACTTACGTCCAGTTCCTACCTTGCTTCAATAGAAAGATTCTATTGTGTTGTCACCTCTGTAGACAAAACAATATTTCAGTTTTGCTACTTTCCCAGGAGCTAAGACCAGAACACATCCCGGAGTAGTTTTCCACATACGCCACTTGTAATGTCCCAAAGCCCCTCTAGGGGGATTGCAATAACTTTGTGTCCTCTAATCCAAAAGTCAAGTTGTTGTTTCTTTTCCCCCCCGACATTTTGTATCCATATTTATGTCCAATTGTAACAAAATTAACCAGCAAAATACTTGTAACAAAGTCCTCTTTGTATTCTCAAGATTTGACAGCTACTTTGACAGCTGTCAAACTCTCCATCTCTCTCCGCCAGGTTCTACGAATCGCCCCGGTTCCCAGGGGGGGGGGGTTGCCTTTTCCCTCTCACCCTCGACTTTTCTCCTCCAGCACAATTCTTGTAGTATCCCATCGTGGAATTGATATTTTTTGTCAGCAATAAACTTCTGAATCGATCTTGGTTTCTCAGTCCTTGTTTTAGCATGTTTACAATCAGGGAGGGGACTGACTTCCTTTTTAGATCCCCCCCCCCCGCTCGTGCCGAATCCGAAAAAAATTCCTTTTTTTCTCCTTTTATACCCGGTTACCCAATTACTCACGGGTTGATGTTAAATGTCCGAATTTCCAATGGAAGAAGCCAGCGCTCTCCGTCGAATGGCATGTGGCTGCGCTCGGCAGGGGAAGCGGTAGACTCACAGTACCACGCCGCTCCCCGGCACCCGATCCGTAGCCTTTAAAAAGGCTCCTTCACGAGTCGGGAGGGTGCTGACGATACCAGCCGAGTCCCCATGTCCACGGGCTCCGTGCCCGTGGTTTTTGAGGGTCCCCGCGTCGCCGGCGCGGTAGGACCCAGACCCTGCCGAGCAGACTCCCTCCGGAGCTCGGAGGGAGTCCGCCATTCGGCGATGGCGCCAACCCGGAAGTCCTCCCCTGTGTCTTTGAAGGCTGATCAGCTGCAGATGGAGGCACTCTCCCTTCTCCCTCTTCAGGCTGCTGTTCAGCAGGCGAAGCTGACTCCTGGCCCAGGAGTAAATAAACACAAACACACACATGCAATCTCTGATGAGACAGCAGGTGCCAATAGAGTTGTTAGATTTCAGCTGCAGAAGGGGGGAAGTGTGGGAGAAAGTGTTGCTTGTGTGCTTTGCAAAGGTTGGAAACCACAGTTGGAACCAAGTTAGAGGTTCGAGAGTCCCTGATCTGATTCAAGAGGGCCCCTCTGACCTCACATTCTTATTTTGTCTCTGTCAAAGCTAGAGAGCCTGTTCGTATCTATCAACCGCTGATGGAGGCGTCATCATTAAATATTCATCCTTGTTTGCTTCTCCAGAAACAATAGCCTTAAAGAAGATTGCTTTATCATTCAGATTTGAAGGGAAACAAGCTTAGGCTCATGTAGAAGGAATCTTGGAGCACCAGATGAAGCAATTCATCACTTTATTTATTAAAACTGCCATAATTACCATTCCAATAATCTGAACAAACACAAACCCCTGTGTTGCAAAATGTGACCATCTACAAAAATGCAAACGCAACACGCTGGCTAATAACTGTTAGTAAATATATAATCAGTATGATGTCATTCAAAATGTACAAATAAGCCACTTCAAAATAATATATATATATCATGCAACACATCTCACAAAATATACAAGTGACTGCAAGTTGTTATGTGTATCAGAGTCAACAAAGGTTCAAACAACCAATGAATAGCGAGGAACACCAAACTGTCTCTCCAAGGAAGACGTCTCACACAAGTCTCAAAGGAAGACGTTTCTCTGAAGTCTCAAAAGGACAGTGCATCCGGAATAGTTCAACTATTTCAAAATAAAGTCTTTATCAGCGAATAATTATCAATAAAATATATATACTAGTGAAGATCATACTAGTGGATCAGTGGTCACTGGAAATGTAGCTGCTGGTGGGTTCCTAAGAAATCTGGAATGATAGCTGCATATGAATCTTCCATTTGTTTTTTGAGACCCAAGATAAAGGGCCATAGCTCAGTGGGAGAGCATCTGTCTTGCATGCAGAAGGTCCCAGGTTCTACCCCTGACCTCTCCAGTGAGGAACATGCAAGAGACCCTGGAGAGCTGCTTCCAGTCAGTGTAGAAAACACTGAGCTGGGACAAATGGTAACTTCCTAAGACGATGGGTCTTAAAACATATCCACAGTGGGGGTGCCCTCAGATAACCCACTGTAAACACTTTCATCTTAACAGAGAAGTTCTAGGTGGCTCCTCATTCAACCATATGCAAGTCACTAACCAGCCTTCAGCTACCAAAGCAGAGAAATGCATGGTGCAGGCATTGTCTGAATGACATCTAACACTGAATGACATCCTGGAGGAGGAAAATTCTGTTTTTGAAATGCACCTTTGAAAGATGGTGGGAACACAGAATGTCCACTGCATGGACAGATGTGTCCCCATGTGTGACATAGTGGAATAATCCTAAAAGTTGTCCCTGAGACATCAATATTTGCACATGTGAGCAAACTGCTGTTAGCCACCATCTGTGGTCTCAGTCATTTTCATAGGGCCTTCTAGTCTAACCCCCTGCAATGCAGGAATCTTTTGCCCAATGTGGGGTGCAAACCCACGACCCTGAGATTAACAGTCTCATGCTGAGCTATCCCAGCAGTGTGGCTGAGCTAGATCCTGTATGAGGAAGACGAAATACATAATTGACCCATAATCTATAAAGCTGATGAAAGGAGAGAAAACTCCCTACATAATTGGTTTATAAATCATTCCAGAAGTGAGTAATGATACAAGGACAAGCCATTTATTTTAAGTATTTGATAGTTTATTCACAGGAAACACACCAGTTTAAGCTATATATAAACTCTTCTGCTGGCCTTTACCATTGCTAGGTGACAACTGGAGGCAGTTGATTTATTCTTCCCCTTCCCCTTCATAAAGCACTGAAGAAAAAGGCAACTTTGGGAGGGGGAAAAACCTACATCCAATTAATATGCTGGGTGAAACCCTTCCTCCACTGAAATCCATGGCAAAAGTCCCAGGGCATGTTTGCACGATCATTTATCCTGAGATAACAACCCGTTAACTTGCTTTATCCCTAGGAATTGTTTACATGATCAAAGCATAAATCCAAGGTTAAATAAGTTTAGAGTAAAGCAAAAGGACTGCCGTGATAATCAGAGGGTTGCTTCCTTGAATGCCTTGCAAGGTTAAACAGGGAGAAGTGTGCAGTGTTTAATTAAAGCAATAGCCAACATGTGTGACATATTTGCATTTCCCAGCATGGCTCTCATTGTTGTAATTGCCTGAATTGATAGGGGGCAGATCTGTGATAACTGAGAATGGCATTCAAGTTGTCAACTGATTACCTTTCCGCACTTCTCATAGGAATAATGACAGGCGTGTTTGCGTGTTCAGACCCAGAGACCTCTCCCCTAAATAAACACACATTTGTCTCAAATTTTAGTTTTGGTTTTTGGCAGAATTTAGGCCACAACTTTATTGATTACAGAAAAGTGAGTGGTTGCGTGGCTCTGGTTTGACTAGCTCCATGCACCCTTGCAGGTAGCGCTGACCCAGGGCACCAGCATAGGTCAGCCAAGGGTGAACACCTGAGGTAGGTGAAAAGCCCAGGAACAGACTCTGTTCACTCCCCAGATGCTTCCCTGGACTCAGGCACGGGCACAACCCTCTCTCCGGGGTTGACCAAACCAAGCTGAGTCCCTGGATTCCTTTAACGAAATACCCTTCACATAGGGATGTCGAGACCGCTCTCCCATCCCTATCACCTGAACCAGTGCCTATCCACAACCTTACAAGTTGTGACGATTTGCTACGCGGTAGAAGAAACCCAAATGGCAACAGCCAATCAGCCAAGTGGGGAAATTCCTGCTGTACCCCTGTCCCAGTGACAGGTGACACATGGCGGCAGAGCAAGGTCAATCGCAAAATGCCCTAAAAGTAGGGAGAGGTGGGTGGGTGCTCCGATGCACAAGCTGAAAGAGGAAGCTCTGGGTCACATGCATAGGTATATATAGGTTTCTTAATCCGTTTAGACTACACCCCATTGGCCAGATTAAACCCAGCAACGAGGGACCTTCCAATCGGGTGTTGTGGCTGTCCAATATATCCACCCACAACCAGGAGGTCAGTCTCCAGGTCTCACTGCAACATGTTTCCTCTTTTAGGGAGGACACAATTTGTGAGCACATCTGGATCAGTCACTGTGAATGTGGTGATCTGAGGTGTGGTTCTGGAGGGGGGGGACCCCAGGTTCATATTCAGTCTCAGGGCTGAATTAGACCGTATTTTTAACCTTTGTTGATGCAGATGGAGATGAGCCAGATTGGGACTGTGGATAAAGGAAGGAGGCCTTCAGCTGTTTTTTCCTAAAACATTTCTGATCATAAGTGCCAGGACCTGTGATTAACACTGGGGAGAAAACTCCTTTTGGCACCAATGGTATCATTCCTCCCTTTGTGAACAGCAAGTGTAGGTGGTTGAGTCTATATACTTCTTTAATTTTCAAGACTATCTTCAAAGGCAGCCCTAGATAGAGCACATTATAGTAGCCTAGTCTGCCTGTAACTCATGCATGCATAACTGAGGCTGGGACCACTTTCTCTAGACAAGGTTGCAACTGGAATACCAAATTAAGCTGGTAAAAGGAACTTCAAGCTGCCATCACCTCAGCTGCATTCCCATAGATAATGACAAGTCCAGGAGATCCTCCCCCAAGCTGTGAATTTGGTCCTTTAGAGGAGTTCTAGTTGCCAGTCAGCTTCAAAATTAGTGTCTGCAAGCAGTTCCTCCATCTTATCTGGCATAAGCTTGCTCATCCTCATCCCTCTCAAAAGTGATTCCAGATACCAGTTACAATGTAACCATAGGTATACAGTCAGCCTGGATGGCTCAGTTGGTTAAAATGTGGCACTCATAATGCCAAGGTTGCAGGTTTGATCCCCATTGCAGAGGGTTGGACTGGTTGATTCTCAGAGTCCCTTCTAACTGTGCAATTCTATGTTTAGTCAGAAGTAGGCTAAGGTTACCAGATTTCCCCCCAATGAATCTGGGGACACTTTTCAACTTCAATGGATTTTGTATGGGGACTGATTTGTAAATCCGGGGACTGTCCTTGGGTAACCTTAAAATAGGCTCCAATGGCATTTACTTCAAAGGGAACTCAGTGGATATAGCCTATCTTGATTTCAGCAAGGCATTTGACAAGGTGCCCCATGATATTCTTGTAAAGAAGCTGGTAAAATGCGGTCTTGACTCTGCTACCACTCAGTGGATTTGTAACTGGCTGACTGACCGAACCCAAAGGGTGCTCATCAATGGTTCCTCTTCATCCTGGAGAAGAGTGACTAGTGGGGTGCCACAGGGTTCTGTCTTGGGCCCGGTCTTATTTAACATCTTTATCAACGACTTGGATGATGGACTCAAGGGCATCCTGATCAAATTTGCAGATGACACCAAACTGGGAGGGGTGGCTAACACCCCAGAGGACAGGATCACACTTCAAAACGACCTTGACAGATTAGAGAACTGGGCAAAAACAAACAAAATGAATTTTAACAGGGAGAAATGTAAAGTATTGCACTTGGGCAAAAAAAATGAGAGGCACAAATACAAGATGGGTGACACCTGGCTTGAGAGCAGTACATGTGAAAAGGATCTAGGAGTCTTGGTTGACCACAAACTTGACATGAGCCAACAGTGTGACGCGGCAGCTAAAAAAGCCAATGCAATCCTGGGCTGCATCAATAGGAGTATAGCATCTAGATCAAGGGAAGTAATAGTGCCACTGTATTCTGCTCTGGTCAGACCTCACCTGGAGTACTGTGTCCAGTTCTGGGCACCACAATTCAAGAAGGACACTGACAAACTGGAACGTGTCCAGAGGAGGGCAACCAAAATGGTCAAAGGCCTGGAAACGATGCCTTATGAGGAACGGCTAAGGGAGCTGGGCATGTTTAGCCTGGAGAAGAGGAGGTTAAGGGGTGATATGATAGCCATGTTCAAATATATAAAAGGATGTCACATAGAGGAGGGAGAAAGGTTGTTTTCTGCTGCTCCAGAGAAGCGGACACGGAGCAATGGATCCAAACTACAAGAAAGAAGATTCCACCTAAACATTAGGAAGAACTTCCTGACAGTAAGAGCTGTTCGACAGTGGAATTTGCTGCCAAGGAGTGTGGTGGAGTCTCCTACTTTGGAGGTCTTTAAGCAGAGGCTTGACAACCATATGTCAGGAGTGCTCTGATGGTGTTTCCTGCTTGGCAGGGGGTTGGACTCGATGGCCCTTGTGGTCTCTTCCAACTCTATGATTCTATGATTCTATGATTCTATGATTCTATGAAATGTGCCTAGGCTAGGATTTCAGCCTAAAGAACATAAAAACAAACCTAGCGTGGGCAGGATTTTCTAAAGCATGAGTGTTTTTGAACTTCCTTTGGGTATAAGCTATGAGGGGTCTCATATAGAGTATTACTGCCTCTGAACTTATTAATACTCGTTACAATCTATGCACCCCAATCTCACAAAAGAGAACCATGTATTGAAGAAGGTTTATGAATATGCAACAGATGGCGAAGCACTCATTAAGACAGCCCAACAATAGTCTGAGGGCTCAAAATACAATTAAAGCTAAGCTGATCAATGTCTGAATGGAAGACTGCCTGGGAGGTTCCATGTAAAGCCTCCCTAAGCTTCCATAACAGACTGGAACTTTGAAGTGTCAGGCATAGCCCTATTGGCTTTAGCCCAAACGTAGCAGAGTTTTCCTGCACAGCGAAGAAGCTAGTTGCGGCAGTAATGACTAGTCAGCTAGACTCAGAAGAACTATTTACAGGATTTATTAAAAGGAAAAAATAAAACCAGCAGAGTTTCTGCATACAAAACAAAGCAAAATAAATCCTATCTTTCTTTCTCTCTCATAACCATACACAGCACTTCTAACTCCTAACACACCTCACATCAAACTGTGCTAGCAATCCCTAGATAACAGAGTTGAGTGCTGCTCGTTAACCAATCAGAGTGAGTAGTTTCTAGGTCAAGCAGACCTGGGCTTTCTGCCAAGAGTAAATTGACACCAGCTGGAGTTAATTGGTGAAGCTAGAATCTGCAAGTTTCCCACGAGAACCAATTAACAGAAACTGAACACCCCCTCACAGATTCTGCTGAACAATTAACACCAAATACACCTATGTAGGAGATTATTTTTCCAGCAAACCTAAACCCTTGCACATTCGCTTGTTCTTTATCTTTGCCAATGGTTTAGTTAACACATCTGCTACATTTTCTTCACTTGATACATAAGTACAGGTGATTACATTGTCTTGTACACAGCAACGTACATTTTGGTATTTTACAGAGATATGTTTGGAACGCGATTTGAAACCCTCTGTTTTACTTAAGGTTATACAAGCTTGATTATCAATGTAAACTTGTACTGGTTCTCCACAATTTACATTTAAATCTGCTAACAAATGCTTGAAATAAATCACCTCGTTGCACAATTCACTCAATGCGGCGTACTCTGATTCCGTTGATGACACACTTACAACGTCTTGCTTGCGTGACCGCCAGCTGATTAAAGCTCCACCGACCATTATGACTAGTCCTGTGACAGATTTTCTATCTGGCAAATTTCCCCAGTCACTATCACAGTAGCAACTCAACATTTCATCCTCTGAAGAATTTAATTGTAACATATAGCCAATTGTCTGTTTGAGATACCTCAGAACTTGTTTTACCCCTTTCCAGGCATTTAGTGTGGGTTTTGAGACCAATCTACTTAATATGCCTACTGCATAGCTAATATCAGGTCTGGACCACTGTGCTATATACAATAAACTTCCAATTACAGAGTGATATACATTAGGATGTTCAAATTCAGGACTCTCATCTATATGAAGTGTTTTTATGAAACCTGGATCCATAGGCACCGCTGCCCCTTTGCAATCCTGCATCCTGTATGTAGTCAGTAGTTGTTTAACTTTGTTCTGCTGACTAATTAGACAGCTGCCATCTTGGGCCCAGCACACTTCCAACCCTAGATATGTCCTAACCGGGCCTAAGTCTTTCACTTTGAACTTACTAGACAATTGCTTGGCAAACCTTTTAGTTTGTTTATCTGTTTTACAGGCATACAATACATCATCTACATAAATCAGACAAAATTCTTGATCACTGCCTGTACCACGTACATAAACACAATTGTCAGCTGTACTCTGCTTGAAACCAAATGACACTAAGGCCTCATGGAAACATTTGTTCCAAGATCTTGCAGCCTGTTTGAGACCATATAGAGCTTTGTTTAATTTCAACACTCTATTGGAACCTGTCTCATAACCAGGCGGTTCAGCTAGATACAGGTCTTCTGATATTGATGCATGTAAATATGCAGTCTGAATATCAAAATGGTTTAACAGGAGTTTTCTCTTTGCTCCAAGCGTTAGAATCAGCCTTACACTGTCCCCCTTAGCAGTAGGGGAAAAAGTCTCGTCATAATCTTTTCCAGGCCTCTGAGAGTATCCTTGAGCAACTAAACGAGCTTTGTATTTGTACTCTCCTGTCACCAGAGGTTTAAGTTTGTACACCCACCTGCAGCCTACAATCTTTGCCCCCTCAGGCGCTGCTACTGGTGTAAAAACCTTGTGCTCATTCAGAGAGGACATCTCTTCCTCCATTGCCTGTTTCCAGAGCTCTGCCTCCTCTTTTGGTAACTTTAACACCTCCTGAAAACTCTTGGGTTCTGCACTTACACTAAACACATTTGCAGTATCTGGGGAAAAACGCACCGGAGGCACTCCTTTGTTTTGTCTTTTAGATCTTCTGGGAGAAAATTTTTCTTCTGACCCACTTTCCTCCTCAGAACTACGACCTCTCTTTTGTTGCTTAGCAACTGGTCTTCCACTTTCTTGAGAGCTCTTGTCTGAACTTTCCTCCCCCTCAGACTCTGATTCTCTGTGTCTACCTTCAGAGTCATGGAGCTCCTGGGAAGGTTCAAACCAAACCTCAGTATTGGCATGTAGTCTCTCCCAGCCACTATGTTCACAAAAACTGGCATTCCTGGAGATCACAATGCCATTCGTCCCTTCAGCAAAACGGAAACCTTTTCCCAGCTCCTGGTAACCCACAAACACTAACTGTTTGGTCTTAGGATCTCCCTTCTTCCTCATTTGTTTCGGAATTAATACCCAGGCTTTTGATCCAAACACATGCAAATGGTCAATTTTAGGTTTTTTCTGAAACAATTTAAAGTATGGGGTTGTACCTATTGTTTGATGAAAGAGCCTGTTTTGGAGATAACATGCGGTGAGCATGCTCTCCCCCCAATAAGACATGGGCAAATCAGCATCATCAAGCATGGCAAACATCATATCTTGTAAAGATCTGTTTTTTCGCTCTGCAACGCCATTCTCCTCTGGGGAAAAAACGTTCGTTTTTCTATGCCCAATGCCACGCTTTTGTAACCAATCTCTAAAGGCATTTGACATAAATTCGCCACCTCTGTCCGTCTGAATCCTTTTGAGTTTAATGGACAGAAATCTTTCCACAGATGCCATCCTTTAAACTTAGTGAACACGTCACCCTTATTCTTCATGGGAAAAACCCAAGAATAACGCGTGGCGTCATCCACAATTGTTAGTGAAAAACGCGATCCACCCCTGCTTACAGCAAATGGACCAATTACGTCCATGTGAACCAGCTGTAGCGGTGACTCACTAACTCTGTCACTTCTGGGGTAAGAGACTCTGTGGGTTTTAACCTTTTTACAAACATTACAATCAAGGTACTTGTTACAACTCTTTAAATTACCCCCATCAGCCAATTCAGACATTTTTAGTACACTTTTCCAGCAAGCATGCCCCATTTTCCTATGCAATAAGTGCACACAGTTGTCATGTATAGCTTCGTTACTCACTGCAGGCTGAGATTTACTGACTACTGCTGCAACTTGAGATCCTGCTTTAAGCCAAAACAAGCCTCCCTCTGACTTAGCAGTGCCTAAAATCTCACCAGCCTTCTTAATAATGCAACTGTCTCCTTCAAAATGCACTTTAAACCCAGCTTTTAGCAAACAATCTACAGACATTAGATTGCTCCTTAATAACGGCACACAAAGTACATTTTGCAGGCACTCACGAAGACAAGGAACAAAAACTGCACCCCCCCGAAATCACTTCGGAAGTACTTCCGTCTGCTAGAGCCACCTGGCTGCGCTGTGCTGAGTTCTTGGAAACAAATAATTCATCTGAATTCACGATGTGGCGAGACGCTCCCGAATCGACCACCCAGACCGCTTGTTTCACATCAGCAATCTTGACCTTGGCAGTCACCAGCTGAGCCGACTGTTTTTGTTTGAAGAATTTCTTTTTACGCTGCTGCTGCTGCTGATCTCGTCTCTGCTCCTGCACCGGCAACTGAGACTTGACCAACTCCGGACATTGTCGTTTTAGATGCGCTGAAGACCCACATCGGAAACAACGCCTAACAGCAAACGCTGACTCCTCACCAGTACGCTGCTTTTGCTTCACCTCTGGCACGGCATGAGAACTCCTTCCAAACCGCCCACCTGTAGAAGCCTCTGCAGCCAACAACCTTTCTTGCCTCTTCTGCCATTCTTCAATCAAACGCCCAGTAACGTAACTGACTGATAAATCACGCTCCTGTATGCCTTCTAGAGACAAAACTAAATTGTCCCAGCTTTCCGGGAGAGAACTCAAAATAATAGCCACCTTCTCCTGCTGGTCTAATGCACAGTCTCTTTCCTGTAGCGCAGCAAACTTTAACTGTAAACTGTGTAGGTGTTCCTGCATTGTAACCCCAGGCTGTAACATTGCCTTGTACAATGCCTTGCGAATGAACAGCTTGGAAACCGCTGTCTCACGCACATGGAGTTCTTTAAGTGCTTGCCACACACCTCTAGCTGTCTTGATTCCCCTCACATACGGCAACTGGGAATCTTCCAGCCCCAAGACAATTGTGGCCCTTGCTCTTTGGTCTTTATCGAGGTCTTCATCATCAGGCTTCGTAGGAAACTTACTCACCACCTGCCAGAGACGATCCCTCTGCAGCACTGCCTGCATGCGTTCCGACCACAGCAAGTAATTGGAGTCATTCAGACGCTCAAAAGCCATCTGAACTGGTTGTGAGGCCATCTTGAGAGCGATGTCCCTGGAACCCGGAACCAGCTACTCACGACCACCGAGAGAGAAAACAGGAACCACAGCACCCAGCACTCACACGCTGCAGCTGTTGTCCTTGTGTCCGCTGCGTCACCAGCTCACCACGGTCAGGAACCAGCCAGAGAACAACAACTTCTGGAACTACTGGAACCAACGCCGTTGATGCTGACACCACCGCAACTCAGGCTGGCAGCACAATGCCCATAACCTCATGGAACTTTGAAGTGTCAGGCATAGCCCTATTGGCTTTAGCCCAAACGTAGCAGAGTTTTCCTGCACAGCGAAGAAGCTAGTTGCGGCAGTAATGACTAGTCAGCTAGACTCAGAAGAACTATTTACAGGATTTATTAAAAGGAAAAAATAAAACCAGCAGAGTTTCTGCATACAAAACAAAGCAAAATAAATCCTATCTTTCTTTCTCTCTCATAACCATACACAGCACTTCTAACTCCTAACACACCTCACATCAAACTGTGCTAGCAATCCCTAGATAACAGAGTTGAGTGCTGCTCGTTAACCAATCAGAGTGAGTAGTTTCTAGGTCAAGCAGACCTGGGCTTTCTGCCAAGAGTAAATTGACACCAGCTGGAGTTAATTGGTGAAGCTAGAATCTGCAAGTTTCCCACGAGAACCAATTAACAGAAACTGAACAAATATACACATCAGAAGTAATAAACAGATTTATCCTGCATGCAAAAAACAAAACCGTCAGTTTCCCACACCTCAAAGCCATACCCTACAAAGACCTCTCTGTGCATCTTTCCAAGTTGAAACAACATTATTAAAGCCTAATTTACTGGAGTGAATCTACCATGGCAATTTAGATAACACAGAAGTTGGAATTTAGAATGCATTCTCAGTAGCAGATTTCTTAATAACTCTTCAGAAACAAAGTTCCAATTAAATCCAAGAAGCGAGTCTGCAATAACAAACATAAACAAGGGAGGGAAAACACAGAAGCAACCATTTGCTGATGAGACAGAGTTTTATCTAAATAGAATGTTGTTCAAAGGGTTCCCCACCACCACCTCCCTGCTTTCTCCCTCAGGCAGCAGCTGCTTTTAAGAATGTCTGTAAATGAAAACAAGGAGATTCTCTTAGCAGCAGCAACACGTGGAGAATTCTATAGAAATATGGCCTCAAGGCCGTTTATTTAAGTGATGAGGCATGGTCTGAAGCTCGCCCTGGCAGTTCATGAGTGCTATGCAGAAGACAGTCCTGGACAGAGGATGCACATTTACTTGGGAGTCAGTCCCATTCAAATGAGTGTGATTTACCCTGGGGTTAAAAAAAAAAGGTTTTTATTACCTATGAGTGGCAGGACTCTTCAGTACCAAGAGAACATCTGACCATCATGCAATATTCCACATGAGCATTTGTAATAGTGGGTATTGTAAAACATAAAATATAATATTCTTATAATATACTAGGATATATTCAGCAAACATGTTGCATTAGTGCAAGGACTGCCACCTGTGCAATGGGGCATGGCCTCCTCTCCCCATTCACCACCCCCACCTCAGTCATTTCTGGGTTTATCCCCAACCCCCTGGAGCATATTTGAGGGAAACAGGGAGTGTGGAAAGGAGGGAGGGAGGGAGGGAAGGAGGGAGGGAAGTCTGTGTGCTAAGATGATTTCATTTCATGAAACACAGGGTCGTTGTCCTATTGAAGCTTGAATCTATCCATGAACAAGGTCTCCTAGCCTTGCTTTGAAACTCCTCCTACCATTCACTAAAGTGCTTGCTTTCACTCAGATCTCTCCCATCCACTCCCAACTCCCTGAAGTCATTGTCTATTTGTAGGGCTGCCAGGTTGAAGTTGGGTTTAAAAATATTGAACTGTAGGAAGGGAGAGCAGATACCCTGAAATTGCCCACTGGCATTCAAGACCTGATAGCAGACTGAGCAGGCAGTCCCTACCATTAGGGGCACTGTCTTTCTATTTAAATTGCTAGTTACTTCTAAATTTGCAGCTATATGTTGTAAATTAGCACATGCAAATTTATGTTAAATGGCATGATCATTTGTCCTCCTTTTTGCTGATGCTACCCTAGTATGTAGGTGCATAGTCCTTGTATAGAAGGTTAGGACACATGGCGGTCAGAGGTGGAGTCTATAAGTATTCTAATGACTCCCTCGTCATTCTTCTCACATAATGTGTCATTCACACAGGGCTCTTGAATGTCAGTGGTGCCCGAAACAGGGATAAACGGAAAAAGCAGCCAAACCGGGGACTTCCGGGACAGTGCCATCGGCAATGGCGGAGTTCCTCTGACAGAGAGGAACCCGCTCCATGAAAATCGGGTCTTGCCGCCGCAGCGAAGGCGGAGACCCTTTAAAAATCCCAGGCGGAGAAAGCCTGGGAATGTGGGATTTGGCTGACACCAGGAGCGCCTCCCCTACTCGCAGGGAAACCCTTTTTGGGGGGTCCGAAGCGATGTGGGGTGAGTGGCGCGGTGTTTTGAATCAACCGCTACTTTTACGGAGTGAAGCCGCACAGCCGTTGCCGGAGAGCTCTGACTTTTTCCTGTGGACAATTGGACTCTAAACAAGTACCCGTGAGTAGAACGGAAAATTGGATTAAGTATTAAGAAATATTTCACTTTGGCACCGAAACGGGAAGGTTCTAAACAGGAAGTCCGCCTCCCTTTTTTGTAAATAGATTGAAGCAAAAACTTTGTAAGCTAAAGTCTGGAAAGTCGTATATAAAGTTCTAAATTTCCTTCATTCATCACCACCAAAACCCCTCTTGGAAGCAGGAGAAAAGAGGGGGATTTTGACTGTTGAAGCCTGCAGGAGAGAGAGTAAAGAAAGATAAAATTTTCACCGTCTCAAACCTGGGAACGGGGTGTCAGAGACAGAAATTTATGGGGAAAGTTCATCGACTGTGAACGGAACGCCTTTTGACAGATAGTAAAAAAAAGAGAAATATATTGATTCCAATGTTGCTTCTTGCAATCAAAAGAAACAAAGTATTTGAAAAGTGAAAGTAATTTTTCCTTGTTGTTCCTGCTTTTAAAAGATGGATACAAATAGAAATTGTCTCCTCTAGAGGGAGCTTGTTAATTTGTTGCCGGAGCTGATCTGGGGACCTCACAGTTGTATGATTAGGATCGTGAGACCAGACTCTAACCTTGGGGGGGGGGGAATGTGTTTACAAGAAGTCTTGGTGCTTGCTTTTTGCAGGACAAGTGCCTTGCTGGAGCAGATGCATGAGAAGATGGATTTGATGACTGTTGCAGTTAAAAATTTTGGACAAACGGCGAATACCTATATAGAAACCATTCAGGAACCAGCTCAGGAATCTGTTTTGATAGGGCAAGCGCAAGGGCAGAAGAAAATGGAGGAGGTTGTTGTTGAACCTCAAATAACACAAATGGAGAGATCTGAGGCCTTGCAGGAGTATAAGCCGCTGTTCTTGAAATTCGAATCTGGAGTGGACCGGGGGGGGGTCTGGAGTTGTGAGGGCTCTTAATTTTGGAAAGACTTTGAAACATGCTTTTAAATATTTTTTGGATAACAGTGTTGACTGTGGGGAATGGGACTGTGGGGAATGGGCTGATCTGCTGAGGAGAGATGGAGATACTTTTGGATTGGAGTCCTCCCGAGACCTACCCCCCAATGAGAAAGGAAAGAAAACAAGAAAAAGATCACCAAAAGATGAAGTAAAGGGCAGGTATAAACAAGAAGAAGACCTGCAGAAGGGGCATGGAAAAGATTTAAGAGCCTCGGACATAAGAGCACCAGGTTGATGGACTAGATAGACGGGAAAGGACTGACAAAACCCGAGACCAGGAAGAAGAGACGATGGATGAAGATTGGAAGAAAGTTTCAAAATTTATTTAGAAAAGTATTGTAAAATTAATGAGTATTAGAAAAATGTTGGAATGAAATTATTTGGCCTTAGCAGAAATGTCAAAAAGAATTATGAAAGAATATGTTATGGTTAAAATAATTTGGTATATATAAGTTTTAAGTTTTAGAGTTTTTTAGGTAAGATAAGGTTAAAATAGATTAAGGTAATTTGAATGACAGAATATTGTGAAAGATGGAAAGGATTTGCTGAGATAATTAACAACTAGAATACAAAAAAGGGAAGTGTGAGGAGGTCGTTGAAATAAGTTAATGAAAGTTAAGAATTTGGGAACATTAGACTTGTTTTTGAATTGTTTGTTTGTTTTTGTTTTTTGATTTAGATGTATTGTGTGTTTTGTTACTTTTTTTTACTTTGGTTTTTATTGATGTGTATTGTTTAATTGTTATGTTTATCTACTTCTTTATCTCTTCTTCTCCTTCTCTTGTCTTTTCTTTCTTCTTTCTTTGTAACTTTAAAATTCTCAATAAACATCATTTTTTTAAAAAAAAGAAAAAAGAAAAAGCAGCCAAACCTTCATAGAACTATAGGAAGCTACCTCATCAGATAATTGGCTTATCTAGCTCAACCTTCACTAGCAGCAGCTTTCCAAAGTTTCTAACGGGACATCTCCAGCGCTACCTGAATATTTCAGGGATGGTCCCTGGGACCTTGTACATGTGAAACACATGCTCTTCTACTGAGCTATGATCCTTCTCCATTAAATGCTAGGCCTCAAATGATAACCACCTACTGTCTGCTTTGCTTTTTCTTTTCTGTGGAAAACAGGGAGTCCTTTCAGCCTTATTTCTGTATTTGTCTCTTACAGAGCTCACGGGTCTAATTAAACCCCAGAAGTTCACCCTCATCCATTTTCTTTTATTATCACAGAAGCACTACAATTATTCTTAAGAAGAAGAAAAAGGCTTTTGGCTTGGACCGCATTATCTTGCTATTCTACATTATCATGCCACCCCTGGTAGAAGTAATGCCCTAAATTCCTTATCCACTGATTCGCTTTGTCTTTTTCTCCTTTACTTTACTGTAGATTTTATCAGAAACTAAAGAAGGGGAATTGGCTTGTCCACTGCAAAAGTAAAGACCATACTCCTACAGAATGTTGCTTCCTCTGTTGCCTTCCCCCACAAATTGCCTAAGAACTCAGTGATACAAACTTTGAAACATGAACCCAAAAAGGAACAAAGTTTGTTGATGAGAGTCGAACACGGCCAAGTTTTATCAACCACATTCAGGGCTGGATTTAGGTTTGATGAAGCCCTAAGCTACTGAAGGTAATGAGGCCCTTTATATGTCCAGTTGTCCTTTGTCAACAACAAATTGTCACTGTTTATTGTGATAATTTGAATATATTTGAATTTGAATATATGACCTAGCCACTGTGATCCACGCGACGGTCACCTCCAGACTGGATTATTGTAACTCGCTCTACGTGGGGCTGCCCTTGAGACTGATCCAGAAACTCCAGCGGGTGCAGAATGCTGCAGCGAGACTCCTTACGAGGTCTTCGCTGCGAGATCACATTCACCCGGTGCTACACCAGCTGCACTGGCTCCCGGTGGAGTACAGGATCAGGTTTAAGGTGCTGGTTTTAACCTTTAAAGCCCTATACTGCCTAGGACCCTCGTACCTACGGGACCGCCTCTCCTGGTATGCCCCACAGAGAAACTTACGGTCTTCAAATAAAAACATCTTGAAGGTCCCAGGCCACAGAGAAGTTAGGCTGGCCTCAACTAGAGCCAGGGCTTTTTCGGCTGTGGCTCCGATCTGGTGGAACACTCTGTCACAAGAGACCAGGGCCCTGCGGGACTTGACATCTTTCCGCGGAGCCTGCAAGACAGAGCTGTTCCACCAGGCCTTTGGCCAGGGCACAGCCTGACTCCCTCCCTCGGCAATCTTCGCGGAGCTCTGGCCCAATGGTTGCCAGTGGCTTGAATTAATTAATTTTATAATGATTTTAGAGTGTTGTTTATGCTGTACTTTTATACTGTTTTATTGTTGTTAGCCGCCCTGAGCCCAGCTTTGGCTGGGGAGGGCGGGATATAAATAAAATTTATTATTATTATTATTATTATTATTATTATTATTATTATTATTATTATATGCTACATGGTAATTTATGGACACAATAGGTATCTTAAGCTATTTGCACATGCAGAATGTAGGCACCCTATATATAGAAATGAGCAAACCAGTGATATTTTTAGGGAGCAGGCTAGCAGGCAGGGCCCAATACTTACATCATAGGAGCCTACACAACACAAAGCACTGTTGCTGTATGTAGGTTTTATTTTATTTGGTTTTTATCTTATATTTTGGAAATGTACATCCAGGTTTTTTTACCTTTACATTTTTTGGGGTCCCCCAAGAGAGTGGGGCCCTAAGCTATAGCTTGTTTAGCTTATATGTGAATCCGGCACTGACCGTATTATTCAACAACAAAAATCAATGGTCTTACCGTTGTCTTATGACTTTTCTGACAAATCAGACTTTGGCTATCTGGCAGTCCGGTTGCAAATGCATTGAATGCATGAAATCAATGGGATTTTACTACCAAATTTTGTGTTCTGTTAAGTAATTGGTACTTGGTCCTACAATTGCATGAAGTTAGTTAATTCTCATTTGGGAAGCTCCAGGGATTCTCTTGGTTGCTCTACAGCTGTGCAGCAGCATTCAAAATAGGTGCCCAAGGAAAAGAAGTACCCTAAATGTTTAGACCTCCTGGCAAGGGGCACCAGACAGAGAAGGTGTAGCAGCGCCCAGATCACTTGCAAACTAATATATACACACACATTTTACGAAACACTTTCGTACATTACCTTTACAGCATTTAGTGGTGTGTTTTTTGTTTTTTGTTTTCGGAAAGGGCAAGTCAGGGTGGGTAGGACATAAGAGAGATGTATGAGATAATGCACAGTGTGGAGAAAGTGGATAGGAAATAGTTTTTCTCCTGTTCTCCTAATTTAAGAACTCGGGGTTATCCAATGAAGCTGAATGTTGGAAGATTCAGGGCATACAAAGAAAACTATTTCATGGTATTTAACTCCGAGTAGGCTTGCTATGATGTTTAAGACTGAATCAGATAAGTGCTGGAGATGCAGAAAGGTTGAGGGAACGTTCTTTCATATGTGGTGGACCTGTAAAAGGGTAAAAGAGTATTTGGAAATGATCCATAATGAATTGGGGGGGGGGAATGCTTAAAAGTACTTTCCTCAAAAAACCAGAGTCCTTTCTGTTGGAGATAATTCAGACTGAAATTCCCAGGTGTCAAAAAAGGTTATGTATGTATACCACTACTGCAGCCCATGTTTTGTTAGCCCAAAAATGGAAAACGAGAAAGGTACCAACCAAAGAAGAGTGACGACTTAAGTTGACAGAATATGCACAGCTTTCAGACTTAACATATAGAATAAGAGAACAAGAAGAACATATGTCTAGAGAAGATTGGAAAACCTTTATTGACTATATGGAAAATAACTGTGTACAGCTGAAAACACTGGCAGCATTAAGATAAATTCAACAGTGTAAATAAGTTTTGATGGATGTAATAATGGAATACTGAATGGTATAGTTTGTGTAAAATATGCAGGGATTTATGATATGTAAAATGAACCATGGGAAGAGAAGAAGGGAAGTCATTGATATCTTAAGGATGTAAAAATGAGTACTTTAAATTGTAAAACAGAAAATGTAATTTCATTCATATATATATATATATATATATATATATATATATATATATATATATATATATATATGAGAGAAAACTATTTCACACAGCACATAGTTAAACTGTGGCATTAACTCACACAAACTATAGTGATGGCCAGCAACTTGGATGCCTTTAAAAGAGAGTTGGGCAAGTTCATTGAGGATAAAGCTATCAGCTGGTGCTGCTCATGGTGCCTGTGTTGTACCTCCACTATCAGAGACAGTCTGCCTCTGAATGCCAGTTGCTGGGAAACAAAAGTAGAGAGAGCACTGTTGCAGGCTTCTCATAGGCTAGTCCCTGTGAGAACAGGATGCTGGCCTGTTCCAACAGGGCTCTCCTTAAATTCTTGTACTCCTTCCCGCCTCTCTCTCCTGGTTATTGTCACCCTGCAGTGTGTGGCATTCATCCCTCAACAAGTGGGAATGGTGACCTCAATAAGTGACACAACCATGCAGTGCTTCATCAGAAGGAACAGCCTCTGGTACAATTTTTTGCTCATTCAGTCTCATCCCAGCTCTGAGCAACAATCTGCCAGATCTGGCTCTGTTTCTGATTTGATCTTTTCCTCCCCTTTTCTTCCTTTTTTCATTTTCTGCCAGCCTCTTGTTTCAGAGGTGCGTCCCTGAGGAAATACATGTCCTTTGTACTTTTCTCTCTGTGTGCATAATGGAAAATTATCTGCATAATTTATCTTTCACAACATATTCCTTTCCCTCTAGCTAAGTGGTTTTTTTTCTAAAATAAGTACACACACACACACACACTGTGTACACTGAGAAAAGAAGCAACAAGAAAGCCTCTCCCTTGTGACGTTTCTCAGTCCTAAAATGGTAACTACCTACTGGCTCTATTCCCTGTTCTTTTTTATGGAAAATGGAGGCTCCTCCCTGTTCTGCCTCAGGCTCCTTTGTGTGTTTTCTAGTCTCTTGGGGTGCTGATAAACCAAATTAAATTCCTGAAGATCAACTCAACCTTTGGCTGGGCATATAGATGCAACCTACAACCTGCTGAAGTTAATGAGCTCCATGAAGGGCAAATGAGTCAGGTAATGCCATTATGTATGATGACTACTTCCCCGTTTCCCACACAAAAAGTGTGCATTCTCACTATTGAATAAGAGTGCTGTGCTGCTGATTTGGCAGAAACATTACAGTATAGTCCCTGGTCGAACTAAGCAAATTGTGTCATGCAGGCTAACCTTATCCATATTGACTTAGAAGCATGTTCCACTGTGTTCAGTGAAGTTTATTTCCAATCAAGCGCACATAGAATTGCAGACTTATGATTAAACTAGACATTATTAACTTAAATCTCTTTGCTTTCAGTGGGATTTTCTCATAATTAACTTTAACTGACTCTCAGCACTCTTCACAAACTACAGTTCCCAGGATCCTCTGGAGGAAGCACTGCTTTAAATGTATAGTGCAGGTGAAGCCTTACTGGTGATTTTTTTGTTTTGTTTTTTTAAACTAACAGCAGGACCCCTCTGTCCCCTCACCCTTCCTATTCACAGTGTTCTTAGGATGTGCTAATCATGCCGTAGACCTATGGCATATTGCTTAACTTCTGCTGATTGGCCATGCCATTGAATACATCAGAGAGGGCAGTGGAATCAATGGGTTCACACACTCAATCCATTGTTGAATTATGACCCTCCCCACCCCAGTTATCTTTTTTCTCATATAGCTTACCGTCCTCACCTCCCTCCTCTGAATTGTATAAGTCTCCAGCAACATTTTTAATGGCAGTGTGCTGAAGGATGCTTAAGTATCAAGAGCCAATACTGAGTTGAAATATGCCCGGACGAACAAACTTTTCCGTTTCTGAGTAGCAGGACACGATGGGCAAAGGGAAATGTTCTAGGAGCCTGATATAATCAGATTAGATGTTATGAAAGAAATATAAAAAAGAACAAAACCGTGACACATAGGTGTACTTACAGGATGACAGAACTAGGCTGGGAGTATATTGTTATCAACTTAAGTCGTAAAGTACAGAAACTGGGCCTCTTTGGGGAAAACAGAAGTGGCACTTATTTCTGGTGATACAGGCTTCCACTTCCAGGTTTGATAACTATGGAAGATGTTGTTTCTTTTGAGCTCTCTGTGGCTTTGAGTGTCCTTCCCAGCAAAGTAAATCACTCTCCCGCACTCCAAGAAGCATCAGTGAATAGCAATGACTATGTTGCTTCTGTTGCAGAGTGTGGCATGTACAGAAATACTACAGTGCATGTCCTGTGACATTCTGCCTGCAACCATTCTGCCCCTTAACCTTGTATTAAATCATTTTTGCATGTCCTCCTCATATTGTGGGTTTGTAAGGATCTAACTCATAATCAAACCTTCCCTTTCAATACAGACAAGCCACTATGCATTTTATTATGAAATCTAGGCTAGAGGCAGCACAAAGTGGCCCAGAGCAGCTCCTTGTAACTTGCCCTTTGTTTGAATGCTATGTGTATTTCAGGGCATGTTCAAACCAGAACTGTGTTTTTTATATACTCAGCATGGAAACTGTAAACCACTTGTATGTGAAAACAGGATCAAGCCGAGTGGAATGGACCCTTAGAAATTGTCAATAAATCATCCAGTGAGCTCTGCAGTTCGTGAATGCAACCTGCCTCTCTTCTTCTGTGTTAATAAAATACTTACAATACCTCTTTTCACCATGAGTGCTGCCCCAAATGTGAATATCTGCAAGGTTTCTCCTTCTGCTTCATGTACCAGCTGATCTCTTGGCTCCTATATTTTGCTAATGGGTATTTCCATTCTTGAGAATGATAAGCAGCATCATGAGGTGTTTTTTTTTTCTTTTGTTTTATAAAACCACTTAGAGAACTACTTCACACATGCAAGCCCAGGTAGTTTTCTTCACATGACTATATAGGTTGGGAAAGTGCTGTTGTGTTTCCATCGTTTATGAAAAACATATCCTTTTGCAACAATCCTGATTGTTGGTGTACTGTAATGTGGCTGCAATTTCCTCAGGAAACATGAACTACCCCTACACTAGGTTGTGTGCCTGTATGATATAAAGATCTATATACAAGGAGCGTTCACAATTGTGAAATGTGAGCCCTTAGTATGGATTATTATTTTTCTTTTTCCATAGCAGGAGAATCCACTGTAACCACTTCCCCCCTTCTCTCTGCATTTATTAACCTGCACAATATGTTCCTGCTCTTGCTAAATATTTTGACAGCCATATGTAATTATAACAGCTTATCCTGTAGCAGTAAATCATTATTAAAAAACCAACCCACTCTTTGCAAAAGACATTCCATAAGCAATTAAAAAGAGCAGCAAGCATTTAAGACTAAACATAAATAGGTCGTTTTAAAATCCATGATCAAATAAGCAAGCTAAAATGCAGCATGGCGTCAAATCATTTCTACTCTGTAATCCTGTGTTTGGCTACTAACCCTGATGGATATGCTCTGCACAGGCAAGGAGGGCTGCATCCCTCAAGTCCTGCTTCTGGGCTTCCCATTAGGCATCTGGTTGTTCACTGTGAGGAAAGGATGCCAGATTAAATGGGCTACTGGCCTGATCCAGCAGGCTCTTCTTACATTCTTATGTTTCATTCCTAATTTTGGGCCAGAAACATGTCTTTCGGATAGAGCATGCTGAAGCAGATCAATAGTCAATGCATTTCATTCTGGATTATTATTATTATTTGGGGGGGGAGATATTGGAGACTACTGTCTTGATTCAGGTACTCACTATGCCTGGGGAACCATAAATACTGAAATATCCCAGGGTAAGTTGTCATTTCTAGCACCCAGGCCTATGTTGAGATTTCCATTCCACCTTAAGGAGCAGACGTGTGGAACTGTTGCGTGTCTCATGTCTGTTTACATTCCAGCACAGCTTGCTGGGAACTTCCATTGTGTATAGCTTTTGTTTTTTCCTGTTCTCTCTGAGACGACGAGAGAGACGACATGTTTCTTTGTCCTGATTTATGATTAATAAATCTGTAGTTGTAGTATGCTTCCACAAGCCTCATGCCTATTCTGTGTGCGCAGTTCGATCTGCTGATAGTGTGCCCTGGCTCAGAAGCCCAGGTCGCTGATTTACGTTGGAGCAGAAGCCAATGGGCTTTCCAGCAGGACGGCTGGAAGGGGACGGCCCAGCCGGGGCTAGCCAGCTGGCCTCCCGGCCCTCTGCATGTCGACATGCATGGAGCTCATGTTGCAGGACCAGAGACTGTAGGAACAAAGCAATCACTCTCCGACTGCCATACGTCTGGATTTTCTAGGATGTTGCCGGGATTTCAAAGGCGGAATTGATCTCCGGGGTGGGGTGGGGGATTTCCGAAAGGCAGTGCTTTAGACGAGTAAATTGAAAAATCTCAGGGTTTGGGACTTTGTCTAAAAAAACTTTTTGAAATATGTCAGTCAACCCTAGAACAGATAAAGTGAGGAAACCAGGCAAGTGATAATCCTTAAAAGTTACAAAAATCCAAAGTCTGGTTCAAAATGGAGTGTGCTCCCTGGAGGTAAGAAAAGGAGCGTGCAGTGACAGAAAGAATTAATTGCTATTGTTCCCCTTCCTGCCACAAAAGCTTGGAGGATATGACATCACAGAATGTCCTGTATGCGACTATCTATCAATCATGCATTTCTGATTTGGCTGCAGATCCCCACTCAATGCACACAATATGGCTACCGTGGGGCCACTTTTCGATTGACCACCTTGCTGTCTCTGCAACATGACTTTGCGTGTATGCACTGGCTTGCCACACAGACTGGCCCATTTCCTCAGTGCCAACACAAACCTCTCTCTCTGTATAAAGATCAACATGGTGTGCCTAAATGGCAGGCAGTGTTGAGACAGCTACTGTAGAAAATGATTTAAAGTGACTTCCATGTGGGACTTGTATTGTATGCTCCAGCAGCCTTTAGATGTGGCTTGTGATAGCTTCTCCTCAAACCTCAACAGAGTGTGAATAATACTTGCAGCCTCAAACCAACGTCTTGTCTAATATTGGCAAAATGTCACAAGGAGATGTTATCAAGGTGAAAAGCGTCTTCTCCATTTTAGTTGGCCGGCTTTATTCTCATTTGCAGGGGAAGTGTAATTGTCATTATGCTGAACCTGTGAAAATGAGAGTCTTTCAGCCTGGCTCCAATGGGAAGCAAATGCTTGATGGTTAGAGCAGCTAAAGTAACAAGTAGGCCTCATAAAACTGTAGATTTCCTGAGCTGAGGGAAATCACTGAAAATAGAGCAGGGGTAGGCAACCTAAGGCCCGTGGGCCAGATGCGGCGCAATCGCCTTCTCAATCCAGCTCACGGACGGTCCGAGAATCAGCATATTTTTACATGAGTAGCATGTGTCCTTTTATTTAAAATGCATCTCTGGGTTATTTGTGGGGCCTGCCTGGTATTTTCACATGAGTAGAATGTGTGCTTTTATTTAAAATGCATATCTGGGTTATTTGTGGGACATAGGAATCATATATATTTTTCAAAATATAGTCTGGCCCACCACATGGTCTGAGGGACAGTGGACCGGCCCATGGCTGAAAAAGGTTGCTGACCCCTGAAATAGAGGCTAGTTCAATCATGAATGAAGAGATTTCAGCCTGGTAACCATCACAGAAGACTACAAGTGAAAAATAATGACCTGTGAATATTAAAGAAAATAGTATGTGTGGTCCAAGAAAAAAAAGGACATCAGACTCAGGGCCTTGGTATTAGGGAGCCATGAATAGGGTGCCAGTAACATATCCCAATCCAACCCCCTCTGAAGCATATTTTGTTAAGTTCTCTGATCTCTTTTGGATTCTAAAGACAGGCTGCTTGACTGATGCAACCCTGTGTCTCCCCTTCTTTCAAAGGTGCAACCCAGTTACAGATCCATCCCACAGTTCCTGATGTCAGTGTGCAGCAAAATAACGAGAGTCACTTAATTAGCTGGGGCTGTCTCTGTGACTTAATGATTTGCGGGTGGGGGAGAAATGAAACCATAATAAAACTTAATGGCATCATCTGAGTAGGACCAGATAACAATTTAAATTACTGTGGGAAATAATTAATTTTCTTCCACTTTCTTTCTTAGTTACAAAGTCACGGAGACGCATGAAGAGGAGATGAACATGTTCTGCATGGGAATCAAGGAAAAGACTTCATTTCACAAGCTTCAGCAAAAGGCATCTTGAAAATAGTAAGGACCCATATCAAATGTTTTGAAATTAAGCAAAGGAAAGGGAAATTAGAAAAGACTTTTTTTATTTTACCCCACCCTTTGAAAATACAAATATCTTCTGGAATAGGATTGCGTGCTGCCTTTCCGGTACTGAAATGATCCCAATAAATATATGTGTGTGTGCTGTATTTGTAGTTCATTGTTGGGGAATCATTCATAAGGCATGCATCCAGATGCACGTATTTGAGCAGTGAGCTCAGTGCAGAACCATACCCCACAACTTTTGTCAGAAGTACAACTAGCCAACTACCAAACGCAAGCCCTGGTTGCACAGAGGTTTATGCTTCCAACTTTCTCTTCAAAAGTGTAGAATTATTGTTGTTGTTGTTAGCCTGCCTATCTGGCTGGGTTTCCCCAGCCACTCTGGGCGGCTCCCAACAGGATATTAAAAATAAATCTAACATTAAAAACTTCCCTAAACAGGGCTGCCTTCAGATGTCTTCGAAAAGTCAGATAGTTGTTTATTTCCTTGACATCTGATGGGAGGGCGTTCCACAGGGCGGGAACCTCACATCCCACAGTGAGGGAACCACCAGAAGGCCTTCAGAGCTGGACCTCAGTGTCTGGGCAGAATGATGGGGGTGGAGGCGCACCTTCAGGTATACTGGACCAAGGCCATTTAGGGCTTTAAAGGTCAGCACCAACACTTAAAGCTATGGTTTTCCCAGTAGTGATGTATGGAAGTGAGAGCTGGACCATAAAGAAGGCTGATCGCCGAAGAATTGATGCTTTTGAATTATGGAGCTGGAGGAGACTCTTGAGAGTCCCATGGACTGCAAGAAGATCAAACCTCTCCATTCTTAAGGAAATCAGCCCTGAGTGCTCACTGGAAGGACAGATCCTGAAGCTGAGACTCCAATACTTTGGCCACCTCATGAGAAGAGAAGACTCCCTGGAAAAGACCCTGATGTTGGGAAAGATGGAGGGCACAAGGAGAAGGGGACAACAGAGGATGAGATGGTTGGATAGTGTTCTCGAAGCTACCAGCATGAGTTTGCCTAAACTGCGGGAGGCAGTGGAAGACAGAAGTGCCTGGCATGCTCTGGTTCATGGGGTCACGAAGAGTCGGACATGACTAAATGACTAAACAACAACAACCACAGTTTGAATTGTGCTTGAAAATGTTTTTGGAGCCAATGCCAGTCTTTCAGGACCAGTGTTATGTGGTCTCTAGAAGGACAGTTGGGAGGTCATAGGTTTCCCCAGCCCTATTCCCTAGCAAGGTTATCTCCCTGAAGAAATTACCTGGGGACTGAACACTGTAGTCCTTGACTCTGGATCTGGGCTTGTGGAAAGTCATCCTGCTTTCTACTTTTGATTATACAGAAAGACCCCTAACTGAAAGTCTCATACAAAACTTTCCAGTGTAGACACATCTGCGCATGTTGCAAAACTGATTTGACACCTAGAAGGCTGCAATAAGTCCTATCATTCATCAGATAATGAGGATCCAAAATTGTGAAAGCAAAACCCCAAGGAACAAAATCTGCACACTTTTCATTATAGCTTTTTAACTATATTATTGTTTGTATGAAGCTGACCTTAAAGGAAGTGGTTTCCTCATACCAGGAGCAAAGATAGGAAGTCCCCAGGGTTCTCCAAATGTAATTACTTTCCTTTCTGGAAACTGGAAAGAGTTTTCCTTTCATTCATTCAATTCTCTTCTTTCTTTGCCACTTTAATTGAGCACCAATTGTCTGTATTACAACAAATGTGGATAGCATTTTGATAGCATTTTGGGTCACGTCAAGTACAGACTCATATCTCTCATCCAAAGAAGAAAAAAGTCTTTGTATACTTTCTAACCACATAAATAGAGAGGATTAATATCAGCTGTGGAAATATCCAAGAACAAAAGAGCAGACTGCTGCCCAAGAGATTATGGTTTCCAGTGCTTTTCAAAGAAACTCTTGTATCAAGAGAAATCTTCATAAAAACAATACAAAATACAAGGACATGGAAGCATGGGAACAATTGTGGAATATGGATATAAAATTTACAGCATGTTATGGTCTAAGAGAAAATTATATGAAAATGATATATAGATGGGACCTAACACTGAGTAAATTGGCAAAAATGTATAAATCTAAATCAAATCAGTGTTGGAAATGTAAAGAGAAAGAAGGTTCTTTTTTTTCATATGTGGTGGTCTTGTAGTACGGTTAAAGCTTATTGGGAAATGATATATAATGAAATGAAAAGGATGTTTAAAATAAGCTTTTCCCAGAAGCTTTTCTTTTGGGAATTATAGGGACAGAACTACCTAACCTGTATAGAAACTTATTCATGTATGCTACTACAGTGACAAGAATGTTACTTGCCCCAAAATGGAAAGAAACAGAAGTCCCAGCAAAGGAAGAATGGATGCAAAAACTTATGGAATATGCAGAAATGGGGAAACTTACTGGAAGAATAAGAAATCAGGATAACATTTTTTCTTTATAAAAGGATGGAAATGGTTTATTGAATATTTACAGATAAATTTCAAACAGATAAAAATATTGGCAGGATTATTGTAATAACCTGCAGTTTCATAAGAGTAGATATTTAAATAAGGTGAATAAATGAGCAAATTTGGATATGCAGAAGATATTTAAAATAAATTTAAGGAACCGCAGAAAGAGGGGGAAGGGAGTCAAGTTTAGAAATGTCAAAATGATTGTAAAATTAGTGAAATGTATAAACTTGAAAAGTATAAAAAAATTAAAAAACAAAAATACAGTACAAGATTATAAACTCTGAAAGTTACCCACTCTCAGAATACAACACCCAGTTTAATAAAACTGCTGGAGGGAAGAGTGCTCTTGTGTTCAGGTCCTGCTTATAATAATAAAATTTATTATTTATACCCCGCCCATCTGGTTGGGTTTCTCCAGCTACTCGGGGTGACTCTCAACAGAATATTAAAACATGAGTTTCCTACAGGCACCTGATTGGCCACTGAGAACAGAATGCTGGAATAAATTGGCCTGATCCAGCAGGCTCTTATGTTCTTAAGAGTTATCTGTCTTATATTAAGCCCAGGGCCGTCTTAAGCATATCTGGCGCCATGGTGCAAAGATCCCTCCAGTGTCTCTCCCCCCCCCCCATTTCCCAGAGTTGACCTTTTTTTAGGGCTGGAGGAGGCGGGCAGCGGCTGGAGGGTGGTGAGGAAGAGGCGGAGGCTGGACACAGCACCTCCTGGCTCAGCTGGCCGCTGCGTGCTGCGGTGGCCACGGCAGGCAGCACACCAAGCGAGTAGGCCTGCACTGAGTGAGCGAGGGCGCTTGCACCGCTCCTGCCAAGTGTCACCTCGGTTTTTCCCCTTTTAGCCTTCTGGCACCCCGCAGAACTTGGCACTTGCAGGCTAGAAAAGAAAAAACCTAGTCGACGCTTGGCAGAAGCGGTGCACACACTCTCGCTCGCTCAGTGTGCTCATTCAGTGTTCCCCAGACTCTTGCCTGGTGCCCTCCAGAACTTGGTGCCCTGGCACCCCACGCCACTAACCTCAATGGGTAAGACGGGTCTGATTAAACCCTAATACTGTCAGTAGGAAAACATGTTACTATAATGGCCGTCCCCGCCCCCCTCTCCTGACAAGGTTTTTTTTTAAGCCAGAAAATAATCTAGACCAGGAATACAGTGGTACCTCGGGTTAAGTACTTAATTCGTTCCAGAGGTCCGTTCTTAACCTGAAACTGTTCTTAACTTGAAGCACCACTTTAGTTAATGGGGCCTCCTGCTGCCACCGCGCTGCTGGAGCACGATTTCTGTTCTCATCCTGAAGCAAAGTTCTTAACCTGAAGCACTATTTCTGGGTTAGCGGAGTCTGCTTTTTTTATAATTTTTTTATTGATTTTACAGAATTTTTAAAACAATACAAACATATAAAAAGACATACACACACGTATAGTTTCATGACCTTTTTTTCGTAAACCATGTTTCTCAGACTCCCCCATACCTCCCCTTTCTGTATCCCAATGTCCAAAAGTTTTTAACAACTCTAAATATTTCTGTCAGTCCTCTGTCCTCTTAATCTTTCCTTTAGTCTAATCTTGTATCGCTGTAACCCTTTCTTACTCAAAACCTCGACATTCTAACATTCAACAAGTTTATAATAGTTCTTAAGGTAGATTTTGAATTTCTTCCATTCTTCTTCCGCCGTCTCCCTTCCCTGGTCGCGGATTCTGTCAGTCATCTCGGCTAATGTCATATAATCCATCACTTTCATCTGCCATTCTTCCAGGGTGGGTAGATCTTGTGTCTTCCAATACTTTGCGATGAGTATTCTTGCTGCTGTTGTAGCATACATAAAGAAAGTTCTGTCCTTCTTTGACACCAATTGGCTGACAATGCCCAAGAGAAAGGCCTCTGGTTTTTTAGGAAAAGTACATTTAAGTACCTTTTTCAATTCATTATAAATCATTTCCCAGAAAGCCTTAATCTTCGGGCATGTCCACCAAAGGTGATAAAAAGTACCTTCAGTTTCTTTACATTTCCAACACTTATTATCAGGCAAATGATAAATTTTTGCTAGCTTGACTGGGGTCATGTACCACCTGTAAATCATTTTCATAATGTTTTCCTTTAGGGCATTACATGCCGTGAATTTAATACCGGTGTTCCACAACCATTCCCAGTCAGCAAACATAATGTTATGGCCAATGTCCTGTGCCCACTTAATCATAGCCGATTTAACTGTTTCATCTTGTGTATTCCATTTCAGCAGCAAATTATACATTCTTGACAAGTTCTTAGTATTGGGTTCTAACAGTTCAGTCTCTAATTTTGACTTTTCCACCTGAAAGCCAATTTTCCTGTCCTGTTTAAAAACCTCCATTATTTGGAAATATTGAAGCCAGTCTTGTAATTTAGGTTTCAATTTCTCATGACTCTGTAATTTCAATTTATCTCCATCCTGTTCCAAAATTTCCCAATACTTTGGCCATCCGGCCTCCATATTGAGTTTCTTCAATGCCTTAGCCTCCAAGGGTGACAACCATCTAGGGGTTTTGTTTTCCAACAAATCTTTGTATCTTATCCAAACATTAAACAATGCTTTTCTGACAATATGGTTTTTAAAGGCCCTATGCACCTTGATTTTGTCATACCATAAATATGCATGCCAACCAAATGCATTATTAAACCCTTCCAAATCCAACATGTCTGTATTCTCGAGGAGCATCCAGTCTTTCAGCCAGCAAAACGCAGCTGCTTCATAGTACAATTTTAAATCCGGCAGGGCAAATCCCCCTCTTTCTTTGGCATCTGTCAATATTTTGAATTTAATTCTGGGCTTTTTGCCCTGCCAGACAAATTTCGAAATATCCTTCTGCCACCTCTTGAAACAGTCCATCTTGTCAAGGATCTGTAAGGTTTGAAACAAAAATAACATTCTAGGCAATACATTCATCTTAATGACTGCAATTCGGCCTAACATTGCCAGTTTCTGGGTTAGCGGAGTCTGTAACCTGAAGTGTATGTAACCTGAAGCGTATGTAACCTGAGGTACCTTTGTATCCTAAGTTGGGAAACAATCACCTGAGGCTAACCTGTTTAGTAGATGTTTAGTTTCCACAGGGTGAGAGAAAGAGCTTTTTCCACTTTTGAGAGTAATGTCATCCATGTGCCAGCTGCTACTATATGTAGAATCCATATTTCTGCAAAAAAGAATAAATATTTTATCTACCTACCAACCCTCTTCAAGTTGTAAATAGTGAATAATGCTAAGTATTAGGCTTGTTTCTTTTTTAATGCCATCCAGAAATAGCTGAATGAGCATTAGGAAGATGAGCAAGGGAAACACTTTCCTCTTTCTTCCTGTGGAAATGATACTTTTCAGTGGGGAGGATGAGAGGCAGGATAGATCCCAAATAGCTTCACATCAGCATCTTATCCATAAGCTTCATCCCTCTTCCACGGGCTTCATTCATGTCCAGTTACCTAGTAGAATATTAATATGTGCTGGGAGGGATCTGCACCCACTCGTCATTCAATTTGGTTTATTACCCTTCTGTCCAGCTAGTCAAGTTTGGCCTTAAATAATGAATTAGAGAATATAATGCATTTTAAATGAGGAGTCGGCAACCAGGGCTTGCCAATCGAACGGAGGACATATTGTGAGAAATGGGCTCTTGCTCTGCAGCAACAGCCTTCTCTAAAAGGAGCTTAACTCAGTCGGAGCAGCCTCTAAGAGCTTTTGGGATTGTAACAACCAAATTTGAATATAAGGGATTATGGAGATTCCTATGTAAATTGCCCTTCTTTTACACATGCCATTTGGCTCAGCACTGTGTTAATTTAGCAGCTGCATCGGAGGAGCAGCCTGCAAGGAGATAAATGGGAAAATGGTGCTTTCCTCACTGACACAGAGCTTGCTGAAATAAAATTATCAACTTGGTTTCACTGAGGAAATGCCAAGGTGAGGGCCCTCTGATGCTGACAGTGTTGATTGATCTGTAGGGATGTCTTGTCTTCTGAGCTTCATTTAGTTCTAAAGCATTTCTATTTTCAAAGGGCAGCAAGGAACTGCTTATTCTATGGATGGAAGGCAAAGGACAATCTCCGATTTTATTTTATTTTTAAATCTATTCCTTTCCCCCCCCTTTCACTTTGCGAACCTTCCTTCCACTCTAGTTCCTCCTCTTCCCTCTCCCCATGCAATTTTCTCTATAAAGAAAACAATGTTTGAGGATGGCAAACGTTGTTCAAGAATAGGCACAATTGACTTTTCTGTTTGTACAAAATTCAGAAATACTAATTGGGAAGCTGAAACTAAACTGGCAGAATGCAGGGCTAGTGTGTGTGTGTGTGTGTGTGTGTGTGTGTGTGTGTATTCATTAGTTTGTGAATATCAAGTGCCCTACATTGTTCAGTAATCTTAGGTCATTTTAATTAGAAAGTTACACTATGTGCCATTTACCTCAGTACAAAATTGAAGCATCTGGAGGGCACCTGGTTGGGGAAGGCTGGCTTAGAACGCATAAAGCTACTTTAAAATTAGTTTATCTGTTCTGAAAGAAATTTTATTTCATTTTGTCCTGTCAGCATATCTGCAATTCCTCCGAACACTTCTTAATCCCTTGCAAATCCCCTTTCCTTCCACTATCAATAGAGAGTTGTTTGAGAATCTTAGGATAGCCTATACAAGTGGAGGGTTGGAATACTGATTGGAGCATTTAAGGGAACACAACTCTTTCCTTTCATCCCAACAACTTCGCACACATCTAAAGGTCTCTTAAGCACCTCAAAGGAGAGGAGGTGTTTTTTCTTCATATAGCCTCACAGAGAGAAGATGGGAGGAAAGTTCTGTCTACAAGCTGCAAGAATGTCAGAAAGTGTGTCTGGTTCAACCATGTGCTGGAGGTGATTAATGTCCTCAGTGTTTAGGTTTTATTAATTTGAAGCTATGGGTTCTAATGGACACACTCAACAGGAAGCAAAACATGTTCTTCTTCCAAGGCAAAGTTCACAAACCAAAACACCTACTTCCGGTTTGCAGCGTTCTTAATCCAAGTTGTCCATAAACTAAGCTGTTCTTAAACCAAGGTACCACTGTCTTGGAATGTAAAATTCCAAGACAATATCCAAACTCAAATAACATGACATTCTGCTTTAAAATATAATAGTAACCAGGGAACCCAATAAGTTATATAATGCTCTTTAAATCACTATTGACTTTCTGTATATGGATGTCCAATATTATATAATTATACAGTGGTACCCCGCAAGACGAATGCCTCGCAAGACGGAAAACCCGCAAGACGAAAGGGTTTTCTGTTTTGGAGGCGCTTCCAAGACGAATTTCCCTATGGGCTTGCATCGCAAGACGAAAGCCCATAGGGAAATGCTGGCGGTCGGGAGCAAAGACTTTCGCCCACAGCCGGCCTTCAGAAGAGGACCTCTTCTGAAGGCCGGCGGGGGGCAAAAGTCTTTGCTCCCCCCCGCCTGCCTTCCCCCCCGCCTGCCCCGGGCGATCTTAAAATGCTGGCGGGCGGGAGCGAAGCGTTCGCTGCCGACCCCCAGCATTTTAAAATCTCCAAGGGACAGCAGAGAAGTCTCTGTCCCGGGGAGATTTTAAAATGCTGGGGGTCGGGAGCGAAGCGTTAGCTGCCGACCCCCAGCATTTTAAAATCTCCCCCTGTCCCGGGGAGATTTTAAAATGCTGGGGGTCGGTAGCGAAGCGTTTGCTGCCGACCCCCAGCATTTTAAAATCTCCCTGTGTCCCGGGGAGGTTTTAAAATGCTGGGGGTCAGGAGCGAAGCGCTGCCGAACCCCAGCATTTTAAAATCTCCCCGTGTCCCGGGGAGGTTTTAAAATGCTGGGGGTCGGGAGCGAAGCGCTGCCGAACCCCAGCATTTTAAAATCTCCCCGTGTCCCAGGGAGGTTTTAAAATTCTGGGGGTCGGGAGCGAAGCGCTGACGACCCCCAGCATTTTAAATTCTCCCCGTGTCCCGGGGAGGTTTTAAAATGCTGGGGGTAGGGAGCGAAGCGCTGCCGACCCCCAGCATTTTAAAATCTCCCCGTGTCCCGGGGAGGTTTTAAAATGCTGGGGGTCGGGAGCGAAGCGCTGCCAAACCCCAGCATTTTAAAATCTCCCCGTGTCCCGGGGATTTTAAAACGCTGTTCCGAAGGGGGGGCGGGGACACCTGCCCCAGCCGCCCCACTTTAGAAAGCTGTTACGAAGTGGGGAGGGGGGGCGGGGACACCTGCCCCAGCCGCCCCACTTCGGAAAGCTGTTCCGAAGTGGGGCGGGGGAGCGGGGACACCTGCCCCAGCCGCCCCACTTCGTAACAGCTGTTCCGAAGTGGGGCGGGGGGGCGGGGACACCTGCCCCAGCCGCCCCAGTTCGGAAAGCTGTTCCGAAGTGGGGCGGGGACACCTGCCCCAGCCGCCCCAGTTCGGAAAGCTGTTCCGAAGTGGGGAGGGGGGGCGGGGATACCTGCCCCAGCCGCCCCACTTCAGAACGTTGTTCCGAAGTGGGGAGGGGGGGCGGGGACACCTGCCCCAGCCGCCCCACTTCGGAAAGCTGTTCCGAAGCGGGGCGGGGGGGGCGGGGACACCTGCCCCAGCCGCCCCACTTCGGAACGTTGTTCCGAAGCGGGGAGGGGGGGCGGGGACACCTGCCCCAGCCGCCCCACTTCGGAACGTTGTTCCGAAGCGGGGAGGGGGGGCGGGGACACCTGCCCCAGCCGCCCCACTTCGGAAAGCTGTTCCGAAGCGGGGAGGGGGGGCGGGGACACCCGCCCCAGCCGCCCCACTTCGGAAAGCTGTTCCGAAGCGGGGCGGGGGGGCGGGGACACCCGCCCCAGCCGCCCCACTTCGGAAAGCTGTTCCGAAGCGGGGAGGGGGGGCGGGGACACCCGCCCCAGCCGCCCCACTTTGGAAAGCTGTTCCGAAGTGGGGAGGGGGGGCGGGGACACCCGCCCCAGCCGCCCCACTTCGGAAAGCTGTTCCAAAGCGGGGAGGGGGGGCGGGGACACCTGCCCCAGCCGCCCCACTTCGGAAAGCTGTTCCGAAGCGGGGCGGGGGGCGGGAACACCTTCTGAAGGCGGGCAGGGGGTGAAAGTCTTTGTCCCCCCTGCCTGCCTTCCCAGGGGCTTTTAAATCGCCCCGGACAGCGGAGAAGTCCTCCGCTGTCCGGGGCGATTTTAAAATGCCGCCAGCCAGCATTTTAAGATCGCCCCGGACAGCGGAGAAGTCCTCCGCTGTCCCAGGGTTTTTTAAAATGCTGGGGGTGGGAAGAAAAGCCCTTGTGCCCCCCCCCAGCCTTCAGAAGAGGTTGGGGGACAGACTGTCCCCGGACCTGGTCTGAAGGCGGTTTCCCTAGGAACGCATTAATTGATTTTCAATGCATTCCTATGGGAAACCGTGCATCGCAAGACGAAAAAACCGCAAGACGAAGAGACTTGCGGAATGAATTAATTTCGTCTTGTGAGGCACCACTGTACATAGAAAGAGAGAAATGATGTTATTGTTGCACACACATGCACAAACACATTTGACCGAGTCTCAGAGCTGTTTCATAGGGCACAATTTTGGAGTGGAATTCAATCACATACAAGGAGATCTAGGTTGAACAATTATAGTTGACCAGGAGGTCTTGTGCAACAAACCTACTGCGAAAGATTGGACTTTTTGTGATAAGGAAAAGTGACAGGAAAATGCAGTGTGGGGTAGCATTTGCTTAATGCAACACTTGTTGGGTATCTTAACTCCCTGCAAACAAATCAGAATGCGTGCTTGGTAAATAGACACTGTTGTCTCAAATCTCCCTGCAAACAAATCAGGATGGATGCTCAATAATCAGGTCATCTGGAAGTGACCATACATGTATGTAGACTCCTTGATGCAACTCCCTCCACTGAGATGCATTTTAGGTGATGTTAGGTGACATCAAATCTACAGTGTTTAATTAATCTGTGATTATTCATCTGCAAGTATGTGTTTGTAGTTGGCGCTTCATTTATCAAGTGATGGCCATGCAGTGCAGATACAAAAATATCAGCAGCAAGAGGCCCAAATTCACTATAGTATGATTTTAAAAGGGTTATGGGTGCTCTTGGTTGAATATTTGTGAATATGACTACCAACACATCTTTGGCAGTATCAGCAGCCACTGGTTTGTTGTTCTATACCACCACCACCAGTGTCCATATAGTGAATATGCAGTTAAATTAATTACATTCAACTAAATGATTACAGCTGCCTCATTGCTGTTAACCCCTGGATGTTGCTGTCAATCAGAAGGATAACACTTCACCAATTATGTCAGAGTGCACCTGAAGTATAGACCTTACTTTGCTGAAAGCACTGTCCCTGTGAAGTTCATTCCAATGCTCCAATGTTGCCATTTTAAAAGAAAACACAAAAAGGAATGGCCATATGTGATTTCCATGCCAAAATGCTGGGTAGCTCTACAGGGTACACCTTGCCTTGGGTATCCAGCGTCCTTCAATGCAGCCAAGCTGACTTTGAGCCAGAATTACCATATGTCCATTTTTCATTTGGATTCAATAACCGAGTGTGCTCTTTAGTCCTAGATGTACAGAAATCCAAACCATTTCAGAAAACTGCCTTGGGCAATAGTTTCCTCCTGTTTATTTCTGTCTTTTGCCAAATGTGACATTCTTGAACATGCTTTGTTAGAGAAAATGAACCTGTTTTCTGCGGTCCAGTATCTGCAATGAATCATTCTTGCTACGTTGTTGATACATTACATGCTGTTCTGTCCCCGACGTATTGGTAATGCATCCACTTACACTCGTGCCAGGCCTATTGGTTGGCAAAATAATGTAGGAGTTGCCAGCAGTTCAGTAGTTCTAGCACGAACTGTCTCATAGCTCCAGCATGCCTAAAAGACCCCTCCGTTTCAAGAGCCTTTCTCCTGTATCCCAAAAGTGTGAGATCACTTGGAGCTATCCAGTAATTAAGGGAAACTTTTCACATGGTGAATTTCCCTTATACGGCAACAAGAGGGTGGGATATGGGAGATTAGACAGTTTCAAATGAGTACAGTGGTACCTTGGTTTAAGAACAGCTTAGTTTATGAACAACTTGGACTAAGAACGCTGCAAACCCAGAAGTAGGTTTTTTGGTTTGTGAACTTTGCCTTGGAAGCAGAACATGTTTTGCTTCCTGTTCAGTGTGTTCCATTTGTAAATTGAGTCCCCCGCTGCTATGGGAAAGCATGCCTTAGTTTAAGAACGCTTTGGTTTAAGAATGGACTTCCAGAACATATTAAGTTCGTAAACCAAGGTACCACTGTATATAAAGACTCAGTTAAGACCAAATCCTCATGGGAAAGAGTCAACTACTTTTTGGGACCTGTCCAGAGTTCTGAAGGACCTATCTCTATCTTTTTTCCTGCTTCTGCTTTTCAGTCTCTTAAGTTCCCTGTTCTCATTATTCATGCCAGGTCTTCTTCCTCTGAACTATCCAGGCTTAGCCTGGACAAGTCTGGGCAGTCATCTTCATTATTCTTCTAGGCATTGTGATTGAACTGTGTTACAGATGCTTCATTCCCTAGTGGCCATGGGTGGTATGATTTACCACCCAGAAGACATAATGAAATTCATAGTCCATCACCATGTTCTGAAATACAGTTAAAAGAACAGGCAGGTGTTCTTCAATCTCCAGTAAGGATGGACAAATCAGTCTATTTCAGGTCCATGTCACTCTCTCATGTATTTACGCATACATTCCATTCTTCCCCATATCTAATTTAATCTGTATTTTTACGGCATGAAAAGCCATGTTTAATTTTTTATCTTTGGGCATGCTTTCTCATAACATTCACATTTTAAATGCATTTTGATAATTTTCAAGGCAATAAAGCAATGGGTTCATCCAGACTTCAGCTTGTCCCTACCGCTTTCCCCTTGGAAAACCCAGTATTTACTGCTGAATCAAAACAAATGTTAATCAGCTTTCCCATGGATTTTCTCCGATTCAGTTCTAAAGAGACAGTTTCCCTGGGGAAAGTGGTGGGGCAAATGGAAAACAGCTTGGACTTGTGCTTTCTAGGCATGGGGAAAGTGGAAGTGTGGATGAGGCCTGTGTCTGCTCATTTATGAAATGCAAATTCTTGTATCCACATGTCAGTCTAGAACAGGCATAGGCAAACTTGGCCCTCCAGCTGTTTTGGGACTACAACTCCCATCATCCCTGACCACTGGTCCTGTTAGCTAGTGATGATGGGAGTTGTAGTCCCAAAACTTCTGGAGGGCCAAGTTTGCCTATGCCTGGTCTAGAAGGTGTGGAGCTGGTCATTTCATATTGCCATTTAAGTCTGGATTCCTCAAGCATCCATAATCACCATCCCTAATCTCTAAACAAAGATTCTGGAATGATCAAATGCTTTAAGGACGTGTATGAATAAGAGTAAAATAATGTAACCAGGAGGGGGAGTGGAGGGAAGTCAATTAAGATTTGTGGTTGAAATTGTTAAAAGTGAATATTATTATTATTATTTTTTTGGAAAATTAATAAAATGTTATCAGAATAATAATAATGAACAAATGCTACAAATAAACAACACAGGAACAAAATCCCCTGTTGGTCCTGTCCCATTCCAACAACTCTTAATGTGTCAACAACCCATGCAGGGGGGAAATGACATATAAAGAATGCTTGCATCAGGATATTGGCATCCTAATTAAACCATGTGCTAATTCTGCATTTTTTTTTATCAATAGGGTAATGGGAATGGGTGTAGGGAAGAACTGTAGCTCAGTCCCAGGCGTAGTTCCTGGCATCTCCAGACAGAGACCCCTGCCTGAAACCCCAGATAGCTGCTGCCAGTCCGTGTAGTCAGTACTGAGCTAGATTGCTACATTGTTACATTTGAATTATATATACAGTGGTACCTCAGGTTACATACACTTCAGGTTACAGACTCCGCTAACCCAGAAATAGTGCTTCAGGTTAAGAACTTTGCTTCAGGATGAGAACAGAAATCATGCTCCGGTGGCGCGGTAGCAGCAGGAGGCCCCATTAGCTAAAGTGGTGCTTCAGGTTAAGAACAGTTTCAGGTTAAGTACAGACCTCTGGAACGAATTAAGTACTTAACCTGAGGTACCACTGTAACCCCTTTCCACCACAGTTATGGTCTTCTTAAAGGGTGTGCTAGCAAATTGCACAGTCCAAAGGATAATGGCATTTTGGTCCACATGTTAGTCTGAGAACTGCAAAGTAGGTTAGTTAATTTTAAAATGTGGACCAAGCAAAATGTTTCATCATCCCTATATCTTCATCCAAGAACTGGGGCATTCATTTGAAGAAAGAGGTGAGAAAGCAAACTAAGAACCAATTAGAAGCCTTCTACAAAAGCTTCCATTGAATGCCAAAAACATGGAGGGGGTCACTCAGCAATGTGCTTCACTGCTTGATCTACCAGAAAAGTTTGGCTTAAATCCAATGGGTTTAAATTATTTGAGCCTTTATAGTGAAGATGATGGAGTGGCGGGGGGAGCGTTTTCTATTTCACTTCATTTATTCTCCTTGCAGCTGCTTCACACACACACACACACACACACACACACACCTAATATATTCATTTTCATCAAAAATAAAATATTATCCTTGCAAAGAAAATGGATGATGCAATGGAAGCCTCAGCTGAACAGGGATGGTATTTTTGCCTGCCCACAGTAATATATCCTAATGCATGGTTGGCAGAGAGGTATTATTAGCTTAGGAACAATCCTTCAGAACCCCAACTATCCATCGTCATAAATTCTTGTCTCCATTACAGCCATGCCAATAGCATTTCTGTGCAGGCTGGCCATAGGCCTTTATTGCAGTTTAATGTGTATTTCACAAGTGTCAGGCAAGAGTGACAGAATGGGGTTGGGATGGTGGGAAAACCACATCATTATTTCATCCAAGCAGTAGTGAAAGGAAGGATAGGAAATATACAAAAAAAAACATCAAAAGAGAGTCCACTCTTTTAGCTTTCCCAAAAAGAGACTGGAACAACTCCCAATACGGTGCCTCTGTTTTCCATAGAGATGAAATGAATTTGATCCACTAAAAAAACCCTTTCACAAAATTTTCTGCTTCACATTTTGATGCCCAAATATTATCTCACATGACTACAGGTATTGTGCCTTTTTTGTTATTAACTCTGCCAAACGCTTTTGAAAGCACTGCATGCTCAATTTATGGAGGGAGGAGCAGGATTGTCTCTCAATTCCTGGCCACATGGGAAGATCGGGGTTGGGGGGGAGCCTATACATGTAACACTTGCAGGAACCTAGGCTCTTGCCATACGATCAGGGCCCCTGCATTTTGGACAGTTCCTGTTCAGGTCTACAGAGAGTGAATACATACAAGATGTAGGCCTGTAGGCTCCCTTCTGACTTTCTGATCAATACATGGAGGGCAGAACTGCAGACAGTTGGTGTCATCCTGCTCCAGGGCTAGAGCAGACATACAACAGTGCTGGCACTGAGAACTGATAGGCCGGGGGTGGGGCTGACTTGTAGCCCTCCAAATGTTGTTAGCTACAGATCCCATCAGTCCCAGCTAACATGGTCAGTTGCAAAGGATGATGAGAAATTTCGTTCAGCGGAAGTCTTTGTTCCAATACGTGAGATTGAACTCCAGGCCAAGACCAGCCAGCCCCTATGGAAGCAAAAAGAAGCCTCGGCCAAAGAATATAAAGAAGAAGATAAAGATGAAGATTGGCAAAATAAATTATTTAACTATGCAGGACAAGTTATTACAAAAAGGGCAATTGTTTAAAGCATATTTTTTAAGCTTTATTTATAGATTTTGACATTAGTATAACTTTTAAAAGTCACTTGTAATAAGATGAAGAAGGTTTTAAAATTGGATTGTTAAGTATATACGGTTTTATGGACGTGCATAAACAAGTATATTATAATGGAACCAAGAGGGGGAGTGGAGGGAAGTTGACCAAAATTCATGGTTTAATTTGGCTATGATTTAATTTTTTGTACTGTATTGTTATTTTTGGAAAATCAATAAATTGTTATATAAAAAAAAGAGAAATTTAGTTCAGCATCATCTGGAAGGCCACAGGTTAGCCATCTCTGGGAAAGCGAAGAAGCACTGGCTATGCATGCAGAAGGTCTCAATTTGAAGCTCTTTCATCTGCCTGGAACCAGTGCCAGGCAGCATAAATAGCACAGAGCTAGATAGACCAGTGGTCTGAATTGGTATAAGACTCCTTCCTATGTTCAAGCCTCCAGGGAACACTTACTACATCAACATCTGCCAAGATATCCGGGTACCGAATCCCTGTGTGTGGCAAAGGATTCCAAACAGGTTCCCCATCTCTGGTCTAGATGATCCAGCTTTGTTCTTCCAGCATATCCATTGAGGCAACAAGCCCTCTCAATGATGGTTGTGATTATCCAGCCACTAATAGAAGTTTAGGAGCACTTAATATTTCACTTCTTTTAAAAAACCACAACCAAACAGAGAGGTTAAGGATGAGAGCGTTACACCTGGCCTCGGGAGATTTTGGTTCGAAACTCTACTAATCCAGGATTGTCACCTGCTCTGGCAGGTGTCAGAATCTCTCAGCCTAACCTGCCTCACAGTGTTGTAATGACAAAATGGGATGATGCCATTTACATCATCCTTAGTTCCTCAGAAATAGGGTGGGATGTATTTTTTTAATAGCATTAAGAAATAGTTTCTGTGGACTTGCCATAATTGCTGACTTACCTGTATATGCAAACTATGTTTGAGGCTTGCATACAATAAATTTAAGCTTTGTTTGTCCTTAGAACTGAATGTTCTGATTTTAAAAAATAACAATTACAGCCAAGGTGGCAATTAACCGGGAGGGACAAATATTTGCTTCTGTTTGGACAATCTTGTTGAACTCTTCAATATCATCTGCCGCTTCTTTTATAGTCTGACCTGTTTTAGAAAAAAAGCAAATGCTATTTTGGTCTGCCTCCATGCCTTTATGCAAGAACAGTCATTGTGACCAAGAATGGCTGCTGGGAATGGGGTGGCAGGGGCACAGAATTTCACATGCTTAAATTTTTATCAAGTGGAAACCAGCACCTTGCAAAATGAATTAGTAAAAGCTACATTTTCTTATTTCCTTAGGTCTACCGAGAATTTAGCAATTTAAAGGCAACTTTTAAAAACCCCCATAAAATGTTGGATTTGCTCATCCTGTATACACATTGTGTAAGTTGCCTCCTAGCTGTTATTCGAATTAAGGAATTAATTGGGGACTGTCTTCTGAGAAAGTGTAATCTATGGTCTGATCTTTCTTGTCTGATCCTGGAAGCTAAGCATGCTCAGGCCAAGTTAGTTTCCAGTGCAGTCATCACTAGAAATTATGGTGCACAGGAGGCGGAGAACCACAGTGAGGCAGGGAACCTGTAGTAGCCTTTCAGATATTATTGGACTCCAACTCCCATCCACCCTGACTAGGCTGGGATGGGAGTTGCCATCCAACAGTGTCTAGAGGGCCACAGGTTTCTCACCCTTGGTCTAGGGCTCTGAATCTGGATGTTGGAAAGCCTATGCAACATTGTATTTTATCATATTTTGCTGTGAACCACCCAGGGAACAAGATTATTGGATGGCTAATCATTATCATCAATCCTACTTTCATCCTCCAATGGAGATGCTTAATGTGCCTAACAAAACAGAAAACAAAAATGAAACAGAATAACTATGATCCAAATGTTAAAAAGAAACGAAAACTTAACAATATACCTCTCACATACAAAAGGTCAAATGCACTTCAGAAGGCAATGATATGTTCAAGAGCACACATCAGCTGACCTAAAAGTTTGTGAGATTCATGTGGGAGGAGACATGTCCCCCCCCCAAAGTCTCTTGATCCCAAGTTGTTTAGGACTTTAAAGGCAATTGCCAGCATCATACAGGGGTTGAATTGTGGAGAATATTGCTGGGATATTATTGTTATTATTGGGATATTATTGTGACAATCCTGCTTAGCCAATATTCACTGTGCACTATTATGTATCAACTGTTGCTATGTATTGCTTATTATTATAAATTGCATTTTTACATCTGTTTTATTTATTTTTTGCATTTTATGGCTGTTATGTAATGCACTGTCATATTTGCTTATTATGTTCTATGCCAAAAACTGCCCTGTGGTCTTTTGAGAAAGGGCAATATAATTTTTAAAATAATAAGTTAACATCTTGGGACAGACATGAGAATGTAAATCCAGCTATGCTGGATACATTCAAAGGCCTGTCTAGTTCAGTATCCTATTGACTACAGTGGCTATCCATATAGCCTTGGGAATTCCCCAAGCAGGACTTGAAGGTCATAGCCCTCTCTGCTGTTCTTCTCCAGTAACTAGTATTCTGTTGGTCACATATAGCCAACATGACTGGTAGACACTGACAGTCCCATCCCTAACCCCCCTTTAAAGCCATCGTAGTGAGTGGCTATCACCACATTTGTGGCACAGCAAATGTCTTTGTTTAACTCTACATTGTGTATGTCCTTTTGTCTGTTCTGACTCTCCTACCCTTTGGCTTCATTGGTTGACCCCCAAGTTCTAGTATCTTCTCTCTATCCACTTCCTCTCCAAAGCAAATCCTAAGCATCTTGACATATTTACATATATGTCTAAGCAATATCCAGTTTGGGGAAAATGCAGAATTGGACAGTGCAACTGTTAACTCCAACTTTGTATATATGCATGCATAGGGCACCTGATGCTTTTTGACAGATGACTGAAATACATGCCTTGGTTTTCTTTCAGTTCCTCCAAACCACCAGAAAATTTCCCCCTCAGAACCAGCAACAACTTAAGTGGCCCTGCCAGGTCCCTCCAGTGTTCTTGCCAACAAAGTGCATGGTCTTATGCCCACCTTTAGAGGACTCCAAATCATCTCCAAATTTGCTAGCATGTCTGGAACCTTCACCAGCAGGAGACTACAAAGCTAATGCCATGCTAAACCCTTCCAAAGTATCTGTTGCTGAAAATAAATCAAATGACTACATTGTTAACTTGTTTCAGTGTCTTCTCTCTCTCAGATCTATATCTATATCTATATCTATATCTATATCTATATCTATATCTATCTATATCTATATCCATATCTATATCTATATCTATATCTATATCTATATCTATATCTATATCTATATCTATATCTATATCTATATCTATATCTATATCTATATCTATATATCCCCTACCTCTTTCCCCCTTTTTCTTCCTAATGTCTAAACAAATGAAAATGATCTGTAAAAAATGTTACTTGGAAAAAAAGAGAGATTGCACATACTTTTGTAAACCAAGAAAATCTTTAATAAAAATACAAATTGAGAGAGAGAGTTTAGTTAGACATATGCAGTGGTAAGGTTGTTGAGCTAGGGCCTGGGAGACCTGGATTCAAAACCTCACTCAGCCGTGAAGCTTGCCATATGACATGGGAGAATGGCTATGATTTTATTTTGGTGAATGATGTATGCTGCCTGCAATCCTCTGTACATCCTCCTACAAGAAAGGAAAAAGGGGACCTAGGTGCAGCCCACATTATCTCATCAGCACCCCACCTGGTCTTGGTTCCACCAGCCTCCACTAGTAGCTCATATTTCTCACTCAGGTGCACTCTCCACAAAACTCAGGTCAACACTATTAGCAATGGAAAGGAATGTGCTGTGTAAGTAAGTTTTAAATGTCTTGTGTGGCACTACAGACCCAACTTCCACCACCAGAAACAATATTTATCTGAGTACATTGCTTGGGAATCACAGGTGGGGAGAGGAGAGGGCTGTTGCACTCAGGTCCTGTATGTAAGCTTCCCATGGCCATCTGATTAGCCACTGTGGCAGCAAGAGTGCTGGACTAGATGGGAATTGGGACTGATCCTACAAGGCACTTCTTAAATTGTTGTGGACTACGAGACCTCCACATGAGACTTTTAATCTCCCTTCACAGTTCTTTATTTCTGGTCAGGCCAAAAATAAATAAAAATGCATTACAGTGAAGAGCTGATTTGTTGTTTTTGTTAACGACACCATAAATATAGATTTGCTTAACCACAAGAGATGGTATTTCTTTATTATCCACCAGCAAAAACCATGATCTATGTTTTCCATTAGAGACCAAGGAACAATACAAAGAAGTGGGAGGAGAAGAAGAAAATGATGAGTCATGATGGGTTTAACTAAAAAGCCCTGCTGAATTTTAGCTGCCTTTTGTACCCATTTAAAAGTGGGCAGCTGAGGCCTTCCTCCCTACCAGCTATGAATGTGAGGGTTGAATGGCCAATAGGTAGCAGAGAATGCCTCATTAACCCACTCATCACCCCCTAACTGGAGCTGCTACAAACAGAAATTAAATCCTTTATTCAACTTCCCCTGAGAGGAAGTTGCATTGAACTCAGTGTGTCTTCCTTTTGACTGGGCATGTATAGGGTTGTACTGTAAGAGTTGGGCAGCAAGGCTCCAGAAACATTGCGTGGGCAGGCGGAGTCCCCAGATCCTGCACGGTCCCCCCGTCATGTGGAATAACGACTCAAGACAACGTGCTATGGGATTAAATTGGCCACAACTTTATTAAATTTCAAATGTGGGTAGACCTTGGCTCAGGCATTGGGCGTTCTCCCTCCCTGGTCCCCAGCCGGGGACCTAGGGAGCATCAGGGTTATCCAGTGTGTGGGGGGGGATGGGCCGGCTCTGGAGAACATATGTTCAAGCAGAGATGGCCGCCCCCGTAACGCCGCCGCCGCAGGAGAGAGCAATGACGACCTTTCGGTGTACGGCCAAAGCCTCCCTTCAGAAAACCCCTTTAACGGGGAACCCTGGTATCGCCGCCGCAAGAGGAAGATGGACAAAAGGATTCCGCCCAAGGCCTGATACCGCCAAAGTTGTGACGTTTTGCTACGGGAAAGGCGAAACCTGCCAATGCAGGGAAATGCCTTTCCGGCCCTTTAACAGCGACCTTAACGTAGCAGCGCCCGCATACCTGTGAAGAAAAGTTAACCTGCAAAACCTGTGAAGAAAAGTTAACCTGCAAAATAAGACATTAACTGAGGGTGGGTAGGGTGGGAGAAGCTCTGGAGCAAAGTGAGGATTCCTAGGTAAGATCCTCCCTCTATTGTGTGGGCAGGTAATCCCTCCCCTACCTGGCCTGGTCTCCTTGGCAACGCTTCCCCCAGGTGGGATTGGACAACTGACTGAGGTAGGCGGAGACCTCCAGGTATCCCACCTGAGGGAAGGCAAAGCCAAGCCTATGCTGTTGGGGCCGCTCCAGACCCAGGGGCTGCACGCGCCCACGCAAAGGGCGCCCCCCGTTTTAAGCGGGGAGCGGTCATTCCAGCATCGTTACATTTGTAGCAGACTCATGAATAAATTTGGTCGGAATTTAAAAATTAACACATTTTGACACTTCAAAATAAACAAAATCTTTACCAGTGTTTCCGTTTGACACTGTCAATATAAAATACTGGCAGAGTGAATTGTTAAAGTGATAGTTCCATGGCTTGAAAAAATGGACATTTTTGCTGCTTTGAGGAGATTTGTTTATCAGTATGGGGTTTTTAAATGTCTATAAAGTATCCAGATTTTAAGCTTAATAACAAAACTAAGCTCTAATTAAGCAATGGAGGAGGGGGAATAGAACTACCGGCCTCTTCTAGCTCTGCGCCAATGAAGATTTCTCTACTGTGAATGATAGGCTCATGATTTGAAAACGTTTCCCCCCGCCCTTGAAGGTTTGACAGGGGAAAGTTGTTCTTTCTATTCACACAGTCACTGATGATGCCATGAAAGGCTGCTTCTGCTGTTCCATCATCCATGCAAGGGTAATTTTGCCCACTGTAGTGGTGCATGACGTGGCTAAGCACTTCATCTTCGATCAAATGAAAACTTTTATTTAGCTGGATGTGAGATTCCTGAGGTGTGTAATGGGTTCACCTGCCAAACACATTATATACAGATCAAGGCTGGTAGCCTTCTTCTCCACCTGTCTGCCTCAGAGAGATGTTCTTTACTAGGTGACATGTAATTCCAGATAGAGGAAGTATAGCAGAAAGTGTTCAGCCTCTTCCAGCCATATATTTTCTCTCTAGCCAGAATGCAAAACTAGCATGTACCAGTCTCTGCCTTTTCCATCATCAGAAAGCAAAGCAAAAGTACCCATCATAATGAAATCATTGGTTTACTAGTCAAGTGTGGTTCATTACTAGAATACAGTACAATTACTAAACAGCTACCCAGAGATGCAAATCTGCAAGAGACAATGAGAGATATCCAACACTGAAACTTAACTGGATATCACCCAGTTAATAATACAGCATTGCAGCACAGTATTGTTAGAAATGGACAAAAGCCCATATTTTATATAACTTCATTATGTCCATAGTACTAGCTACATTACAAGTGTTTTTGCAATCCTGCTAATGTTTTAATCTGCATACAGTGGTCTCCAAGATAAATTATAAATTTTTCCCATTCTTTGTTGAAAAATATGCAGTAGAAAAGGTTAATAATAGGACCCGCATAGGGGGAGGTCTGAAGTCCAGAAATTCGGAGGAATCTTTAAATGTTGATGTATATGATTATACGTTATAATTTTATACTTGTAAAATCAATTTTTTAAAAAATGGGGGGGGGGGAATGGACAAAAGCCCATATACCAAAAGACTGACCCAAACTTTCACAGGGTTCAGTTTTATCCTGAAAAAATCATTTTCTGAAATGTTTTACTCATTCTTCAAACTTACTTAACTACTTTGGTTTCTGAAATGGGATTCTGTTCAAAATGGTTTCTGTTCAAAAATGGTAATGGAGTTCACTTTACAGCAGTATTTTCCATATTACCTGCTGGGTGCACAGGGCAGTGAATCTCCTCTATTGTTATTTAAATTTTTAGAGGAAAGAAACATTGTTCCTGGAACAAAAAGTGGGGCATGAAAAATCTGGGTAGAAAGGAGCATGTTTTTATTCTGTTGGGTTAATACTTTGGAGTGAATTGCAGAAGTTGGAATGGATTCCACCCTGCCTTGGACATTATCTGATTGACAGCTGCACCAGGACTCCCTGGATACTGTTGAAGACCTCTAGGTGTACCCATGGGATGTACCTTGAGCTCACATGACTGGAAGCCTCTGGCACACTAGGGAGGATCAATATTGCTGACCCGAAATCAGAGGTGAGCAGAAGATAGGGCAGGATCTGCTGCTAGATCCCCAAGCGGTAATTCACAACACACAAGCAGATTCACCCAAACCAGGCAGCTGAAACAAAGAAAGCTGAGCAGTATGGGGAGGACTACGAATATATTTTTGCCTGAACAGTCTGTGAGCTCAGTTCTAGCATGGAATAAAAAATCCCAGAGCTGTGCCCTGCTTCATAGTAATTGTGCATCTGCCCCCCTCAGTTCTTAGCCACTACTTTTGTACATAGCTGCAGCTGGTGGATCTGGGGGTTCTGGGTAAGAAAGTAGACCATAGAAGCTTCCCATCTGCCCATCTAAACTTATCAGAGACCTAGGGTTTTTTTCAACCGTTATTTGCCAGAACTCAGTTCTTGCACCTCTCGGGTGCTCGCCATTGCTGTTCTGAGAGAATAAGGGAGGTGTTCATGGTGAGTTCCAGCACCTCTTTTTCTAGAAAATAGCACTGCAGAGACCTCAGAGATTGACAATGCCTCCACAGCTTTGCTGGGAGCATGCATACTACCCACAGTAATTCAACAACAAAAAGTGGTGTTCACGTAATTAAAAAAGAAACCAGATGAGGAAAGTTTTAGAGGTATAATTTATGTTCATAAAGCATAATTTCCTTGAACTGACCTTCTCCTTGGGTTTCAGCTTCATTTCTCCAAATCACTTAACCAAGATTTTATTTTTTTAAAACCCACTGGGCACGTTCTTATAACTGATAGACTTGAACACACCCCATGTTCCAGTAACATCAGCCTTAACATGGACCTCAGCTCTGCCTAATTAGCTGCCTGAGAAGCTAAAGTTTAGGAAATAAAGAAGACAAATGAATTCTATCCTTTTCTTAAAGGAAAAAGAAAAACACCCACAATGATTTCTCTACTGATTTGCCCATTTAAATTGTTCAGTTACTGGGGCATTTGAATCTTGCAAAGAGTCTCTCCACCCCATTCCACCTGTATGGAGAAGTGAAGGATCTTTCTTGCCCTCTCAATTGATAGGGAATAGCAAGGGCTGTGCCTTCCTGAAGGTGATTAATTCATCGACAAAGCTACTAGTCTATGTGCCAAGTCATTAATCACTCTCAAGAGCTGTGTCAGCAAGAAACAAGCAAGGTGACTGCTGGAAATGGTCAAAGAAAGAATGAAAGGGAGAAAGAGAAAGAGAAGTTCCATGTCTTCTAGGGATGGAAGGATTTATCTATCTGAGTTCTCTCAGTTTCTCATTTTTCCAATCGTAAATTAAGTCCTCCACACTTTGCAGCAATTTGTGATTTCAAAAAATCCTCATGAAAATGCATTAGCATTTTTGTGTGAATTGATCCATATAAACACATGTTTATACAGAGTTTTGACTAATGTACACATTTTTGTGAGTGATTTCCCCTACTCTAAGGCATTTTTGTATGTTATTTTCACTGATATCTTCATTTCTTATGCACACTTTCCCCTAATATATGCCTTCTTGTAAACAAACAACAGAAGTTTGGTTGGATTGCAAAATCCAGATTAAGTACAATTTCTGAAAGGATAGCTGTGTTTTGGTTTGCATTCTGCTTCGGAAACCAAAGAGAATTTGATCCATTCGGCTTTGGGTGGAGAATTTCTCCCCCATTCCATTTCACATCCTAAGGCTGCTGAAAAACAAGCTGATGAAATCCTATACATATTATTTTGACATGATAGTTCCTGGAACTTAGTGATGTATTCATGATACTGATCATTGTTAAGTAACTTTTTCTGTGAAAAGGGGGAAAAGCAAAGGAATCTTGTTATATAGTTTAGTCTTTGATGTTAGCACTGGTTTTGGGCTATTTGTATTTCTATTTTAAATTTTAAAAGCCAAGTGGGTTTTTTTATTTATTTAAGGGATGGGGATGATATCCCAAGTGTTCCTTCTGCTGCAAGGTGCACAGCATTGTCCCCACCACCTGTGATATTTCAGGGGTTTCCCTGAATAATAAAAGTACCTTTTTGACTACAGTTATTCCCTCCCCACCACCTACCCCCACCTTTGTCCTTGCTAATCCCACTGAAGGCCTCAGGACTGAGAAACGTTCTTCATTTCAACACTTGATTCAAAAGGGATGTGACAGCACATGCTGTAAAATGCCAAGTGTCAAACCTTATGGAGTTCTGTAAATCATATTTCACATGTCCATAAAGAAAAGCAGAAATGTTGAAGGTTCCCGGGTGCTTTTCTACTCTGGCTGCTTCCCTGTAAACTCAGCTAGAACTCTGTCAGGAGGCTGAAATTGTTGATCGTGAACCCAATGTGATCCATGGTTTTATATAGAAGCAGTGGTTGATTCCTCTACCCAAGCGAAAGCATGTGAGAATTATTCTGATTTTAAATCCTGTTTCAAGGAGTTTTATGGATGACTCAACCAGAGGGTAGCACCAGGAAACTTGCAGCTGCTTCCAGCTCAACCAGCCCAAGAGTAGGAGAAGGCCTTGAAAGAAGCCTCCAGGCTCCAGCTTCAGCTTCAGGGAGCCCCTCAGAGAGATCTTTTGAGGAACCTATCTCAATGAACTTGAAAGGGGACTCATCAGCTTTGCGGTGCTCGCTAAACCTATGCTGGAGTTATTTTCATGCTGTTGTAAGGGTTAAACATGCATACCATGTCTAATTTAACTGTAGTAAATGCCATTCTGAACCCCATTAAAACCTTAATGAAGCATGAGGATTGTGTAAGGCCCCCATTTCAGCTCAGAGCTTGGTTTGGGCCCAGATCAGGCCTGAATCAGTCCAGGTTGGATTGGGGTCCAGTCAGGATGGCTGAATCACTCTCCAAGCCAAATCAGGGGTGCCTTGCACAGCACTGATGTCTTTGCCTGGACTTTATTTGAAAAACAAGAAGCCAGGGAGCCTGACTTCCAAGCATTTGAGATCGGTGCTGTTGGTTTCTTCCTCTGACCTGCATAAAAATCCACACTGGTTTCTGTAAAAAGAAAAAAATGATGCTTTTAAAAAACAAACAAGGAACAAATGTCAGATACACGGCAAGTAATAGCTTCACCCCCTACTCATGCTTAGCGGAAAGATTAGCTGCGGATGTCAAAGTATTTATTTATTTTTAGGATGTATGAGCCGCCAGGAGGGCTGCAATGTGCCGATTATTTGAAGAATGACACACCCTTTGGCCACCTTGAAAGTAAGGTAAGTGGGGAGAAACCCCTGCACATTCCCATGGGAATTCTACAGAAATTTCCTCTCCCATTTCATAACTTTTCGAATGCCAATTCTTTTCTCATAACCTGATGCAGAATGGTTGAAAGTGTCGCAGAAATTTTCATTATTGGAAGCAGGGTAGGCCCCAGCACCATCCAGACATGGTCTAGGGAATTTGGGGGTGCCATGGCTATTGCCTGCCTATCCTGGGCTGGGGGAGACTTTTTCAGGAGTGATGGATGGCTAGTTGTGTGAATTGCCCCACAATGCTCATTGGCCCTGACTTGGACATAGCATCACCCTGGATGACACTATCTACCAGCCATGGTGCCTAGGTTCTACCTCCACAGTTAGAGGCAGTAATGAATTTGAATACCAGTTGCTGGAAACCGCAGAAGGGGAGAATGCTCTTGGGCTCAGGGTTTCCCACAAGCCTCTGGTTGGTCATTATGAGAACAGGATGCTGGGACTGGATGGACCTTTAGCTTGATCCAGCAGCCTGTTCTTATGTTTTTGTGTTGCTATGAAGGGGCCAATACTGGGTGAATTCTAATTTCCAGTCACTGCAGGTAGCAGGTAGAGCCCAGAATTCCTCTCAGCACCACCAGGCCCAAGTGCCCCATTACTGCCATGGATTTTGGCCCACGGACCATCTAATTGCTACCCCCACCACATGCTCTATTCCTGCTGCTGCTGCCCACCACCCACTAGGCCTAACAGGTCCCGGCAATTGGAAGAATAAAAACCAAAACAAAAAGTTGTATGTGGTCAGGATTACAAGCAAAATTAATTTCAGTGGCGAATGAGCACAGATTGCTGATCAAGGAAATCCAGAAAGCAAGCAAGCAAGCTGTGAAATAATGGAAGTAAACAAGCTGTGAAATAATGAAATGGGATTAGGGTTTTAGTAGAACAAGACAGAAGGAGAAGTGTGGCTTTATGTTGAACAAAATACCTCAAGCCATAGCACCAGGCTGAATGTAATAGGCAGAAACAAATAGTTATTTATATTTTACACGTTCTTGGGGTGAAACCAGACAAGATGCCTTTAAAATAGATTGCAGATGTAGGGACTCAATATGGATAGGGGTCCTGGCATTTTTTGGGGGGGTAACCCTTTCTCCCAGGGTCAGCCCTCTGTGAATGGCATCTCACCACAGCCATCAGCTCTTTTATAAACATGTGTCCTCTTCACCCTGGTTCCACCACAGTGAACCAGGGTGGGCTAGGAGTGCAGAGCAACCATCTCAATAGTACTGGAATGGCATGGGGGAAGTGCAGGGTGGTGCCAAACTACCCTCTGTGAACCACCACAGCTAACCTCACACCACCTTATCCCACCCCATCCCGGTAAGTGGAAGTAACACTATGGTTGGCAACCCAGAGCCCCTGCCCCGCTGCCTTTGCCCGTTCCTGCCCTTTTTCATTTTAAGGTGTACCTGTAAAATATTTTGCTTTGTTTACATGCAGAACTTGAACACTGATTTATCTGGAACTGCAGAACATGCCAGAGACATGCTTCTAAGTGCAAGCAGTGTTACACTGTGGAATTCGTGCCCGCAATAGGCAGTGATGGCCGCTAACTTGGATGGCTGTGAAAGAGGATTAGACAAGTTCATGGAGGATAAAGCTATCAACAGCCTGATGGCTGCGTTCTATCTCCGCTGTGCCTCTGACTACCAGTTGCAGGGAACTACGGGAGGGAAGAGTTCTCTTGTGCCCAGGTCCTACTTTGGGGCTCTTCATGGGCATCTGGTCAGCCATTGTGAGAACAGTATGCTAGGCTAGATGGACCACTGACCTGATTCAGCAGGCTCTTCTTATGCTCTTATGTACATGTACACTTTTCAAGGATGTAGGAATGACTGCAAGCCTCTGGCGAGTGAACGCTTGGGGTAAGACACAACATAGCTTTCATGTTGTGGCAGAAGTCCCCAATGACTAGGACCTTGACAGCAGCACAACGTTGCAAGGGTAGCTAGACAACTGCCATCAGACACCAGGGAATCATTGAACACTTCATCAATGCTATTGTGAAAGAGGGAAGTGACATTAGAAAAGTGGCCTTACATAGTCAGTAATCACATTACAAAGGGACGCTAACATGTTCTCGGGCTCCATATCATTCGCAACAACAGCTTGCTCCTTTTCAACAGTTTCAAACCTCCGATAATGCACTTTTCTCACTCTGTCAGCCAAGAAAGAAAGAAAGAAAGAAAGAAAGAAAGAAAGAAAGAAAGAAAGAAACCCCCTACTTGGAGCAATTGGGGTTAATCCGACTCAAAGCCTAAATCCATGTTAACAGTTAATCCAGTTAGTATGGCTTTCATTTGGGGCTTTGGTAAATCCTTTAACCTTTTGCTGTAAACTAGGAGCAGCTTAAGAGCTCAGTGTTTGTGGGAAAGCCTGTCAATAGCCCTACTAAGAAGGTCTTTAGGAGGATTTAAAAAAACAAGCATGTGAGTCACATGACGTGACACTTTCCCTTTCCGTAATGAATCGATGGGGATCAGCCCACAGCACAAAGGAGAAATGATTCACTACTGGTTCAAGTTTGGAGTAATGTGGATTCATTTGCTATATAATGTCCCCTTTGCCCCCAATCCCTCCACCCTCTGACTTTAACTGTATTTAGAAGGAACAATTTACAATTTGGAAAAAGCATCCAAAACAGATCCCAGATGATGGTTAGAAATTGAGCTCAATGGAATTAGATTTAACAAAGGCAAACTCACGACTGATTGAAATAATAAGAGTTCCCTGCTGAAATGGATTAAGCTTACATTGTGAAAGTACCAGACTGCATTGCAATTGGAAGGGAGGACAGAGGAAAGGGAAGATTGCCCCTTGCTGCCCCTTCTGCTTTTTACTTGCAATCCCATCCCGCCCCAACCAGGCATTTTTCTCCTGGTGGATTAGCGACATCAGATGTAAACACTGTTGGAAGACGATTATCAGGAGAGAGTTTGGTATCGGAGAGCACTGTCTTCTGTTATCAGAGCATCTGTCCAGGGTTTCCTGCAGGATCTTTTCCTGGTGCTACCTGGAGATGCTGGGGATTAAACCTGGGAGATCCTTTGTATGCAAAACTACCATTCTTCCTTATATTCTTCACTCTTCCCACTGCTTCTTTGCTTAAATCAGCCCCCTGATACCCCAGCCCCAGCCATATGAATTCAGCAGCAACTATATTTTACACACTAGTTGTCACACCCAGTTAGCCTCTCATGCCCAAATATACAGATGTACTCATGTATTACTTCCATATTGTCTCAAAGCCGCTCAACTGAGGGAGTTTAACCACTCCCTTTTGCTTAGGGTCTTGTGAGTTGTGTGGCTGAAACCACAATCCTATGCACACTTAGTCAATGAGTTAGTGGGGCTGCTTGTTTAGGCTACAACTTATCTATTTGTGGATCTCCATGTATGTATTTTCTTTGGAGTGCTGCCTACTGGACCCATCAGACTCATTACCTCCTAGAAAGCTGGAACCATGCCCACTAGACTGCTGAAATTCTGACCTTTGCTTGATGTTCTGAAATATTATCCTTTATTGACCAGTGGGAATGCTTGAGGCCTGTGTCTTGGGGACTGACTCTTCTCAGCTTGCTCCTCACACAAAGAAAGAGGTTCCTTCCAGACATCTATTTTTATTGTGCATTCATGATTTGTCCTCATGATGGTTGAAGGCACTTAGATGTGATTGTGATTTCAATACTGTTTGCACCTGAAAAAGTTTCAAGGTGGAGTCCAAGCAGTGCTTTGTCCAATCGGTGCTTATTTTGTAGCTATCTGCTGAAATCCTGTAACTTTTCATACCACAGATATTCTACTGCGGGGTGGGTGTTGAGTCACTTTGCACTCAACATTGGCAAAGAAAAAGCACTTTATATTTATTGTATGTGCATTATAACACTGTGACACCAGATGGTGCTGTGGAGTTCTGTTTTTGCCAACCTGATTTCTTATACTGTACAAAGTTTACAAAGCATTTAACTGAAACGCTTCTTTGATGTGTCTAGATCCAGCCTTTTGTGTATGCTGTTGCACCAGAGTGTCCCTCCAGATGGCAATAATGCGATAACATTGGGGAAGCATCTCAGAACAACTAATAAAACAGAATGATGTGTAGACACTCCAGTATATATCCACTGCTGATGTACTATTTTTACATCAGTGACATGTTGCAGAATATACCTGCAAAAACAGCCTGGAGGGTCTCAGAAATGGGTTAATCCAGCCTGTTTCTGTTTGTGCTGATTTCACATCACTGAAGTCAACGTGCAAATATTTCAGCTCAGCTGTGTTATGGGGCTCAGTTTATCAAGCCAGAATGTGAGTGTGGTCTGGAAGAGCATTTCTTTAAACCCAGTTGCTAAGCAAAACATCAGTGGCACTCCTATGGCTTGAAATCTTTTAACGTCAAAGAGGCCAGTGTAGAAGCAACCATGCTGCCCTGAGATATGGGGTGGGAAAAGGCATGTCTACTCCTTGTAGGTTTAAAACAGCACGTCTCATAAGTCGGAATCATCACAGGCTCTCCACCCCTGTTAAGTGTAGGGGCAATCAGTGAAAACATTTCATGGGGTTTATTTTCAACTTAACATAATGCCCCAAACACAGGCACGCACTTTCAGAGATGAAAGGTCATTTGGTTATGCTCCTCTCTCAATCTCCCTCTCTTTCTTTCCTTCAGTCAAGAAGGAACATCACATTTCCTTTGATGTGCACTGTGTTCAGCAAGTGAAAAAATGAAAAGTCCCATGGAACATTAAGTCAGTTTTACCATCAGCCAAAAGCAACACTAGAAACGGAGGCTAGCAGAAGAAAGGCAGATCACAAGCTGCTCTGCTTGTTGTTTTCAGTACAGAACAATGACACACAGATGCCAGGCCTTTGAAGAAGAAAAACACCCCCATTCCATTACTGCTTGAGCATAACAGTGTCTGAAGAAAAAAGAACAGAGTATTAAAGAAAGGACATAAGGAGGTTCATATAAAAGGGATTGAGTCCACCTTCAAGAATCAAAGCACTGTGTTGTCTGTTGAATGTTGACTATTAAATTTGAGGATACAGTGCCATCAACAATGAGGGTCCCTAGAAATGAGGGCATTGACGACAAGGCTTAACATATGAAAATATACTATATTATGATCAAAAGATGTATGTATGAAAGAATAAACAATACAAATAGGGAAATAGGTATAACAGATAATGGAAAACGCAACGGTGGTTGCAATTCCGTTTTGACTAATTAGTCTTTTCCAAGTAATCTGGAGTCCTTGGGAAGAGTTTTAACAGCAAACTTCTTTGTGGACTGTAACCAATTTATTCAGATGCATCACTGTCTGTTACGCTGTTTTGGCCCTGGAATTCATTAACAAGAATGTAGCTGCTCTGGCTAAAGATCTTTTATCATTCAGGGATGCATTTGAAGAATTTGGTTACATCCCATGAAGGAGTTTGTTAAATGTCTTCCCAAGGGCTCTATGTTACTTGGATCTGAAGAGGGACTAATTAGTCAAAATGGGCTTGCAACCAATGTTCCATTTTCCATTATATGTTACACTCTTTTCCCCCTTGTTTATTATTTCATGCATATATCTTTTGAGCATGTTGCACTATATTTTTGTTTTTTAATTATTACATTTGGTCTGTTAACCATAAGATGACATGAAAATAACATAGGATAATCCACTCAGTCAAACCTAGCCCAGACCGTTTCCCTACCCAAACCAAGGCTTAGCAATAATTTCCAACCCTCACAGAGATATTTCTTCTCCTGATGGTGTTTAAATCCAATAAAACCCTCTTGCTTCTGACTGTGACTCCTTCTCCTTCTTCCAACTGTAAGTCTATCTCTAACTCTTGCACACATGTACAAACACGCACACACCAAGAACTTTAATACATGAGGCTTGTGGGGTGGAAAACACCATGCATTAGACTGTTTACAGCACAGAACTGAAACCAAAAGCACAAGGCCTGAGAGTTGACTCACCCAGTGGGCAAACCAGCCGTGCTCCCCTAAATGTATAATGTATGCATCCTTGGCTGGAGAGCTGCATTAAAAATTTGGAGAAGTGTGAAGGATGGCTGTGTTTTGATTCGCTTCTTGTTTCAGAAAGTGCAAATTAGTTCAGGTCACCTTTAAATGGGAGCTGAATCAAATTGCTGTCCCATCCATACCTGGAGGGGGAGTCCTGTGAGGCACGTGGCATCAACACCAAGGAGACCAATGTACAATTTCTGCCTCTGCATCTCTGCTCAGTGACCAGTCTGATGGCAAAATGAAGCCTCCTTTCATCTGCTCAACAACTGGTCTTGTGACTCATTCCTGACTGTATATATCAAGGCTTTAGACTGGTAAATGTATAAGATATCAGCATAGGCAAGGTGGTGGTGCATCATATTCTTAGCCCACACGTGGGCATTTATTTATTTTTTGGCCGATCCAATACAGCGTGCCCTTGGCCTCCATGCTGAGCAAATAGCATACTGCAAACTGCAGCTGATTGCTGCCTTGTAGCTAGCAGTGCCAAAAGCCACCACTCGAGGGCGCAAGCACCATAAGCAATTCAATGGTGTGTGTTGGGCGGGGGCAATCCTCTGAGCTCCCTCTAGTAGTTTACAAAGCAGTTTATGAGGAATCAGTCACACTGGAAGTTGAATTGCATGCTATCCTCCACCCTGTTTGCTTTAATATGTCACTGGCTTTATTTTTCTGCAGGCATCAGCTCATGCTGGAGAATTCCCAAAGCAGTGTTCCCTCTTTAGTCAGCATTGCCCTGGAGGTTACCCTTCAGCCATCTGTCCAACACACCATCTGACTAGACCTTCTGTTAACCCTGCCTCCTGAGAAGCTAGATTAACGCTGCCAGGCTCCTTCCATTTTCTGTAAACGGGGGTGGGAGGGGGGAGACTTGTTTGCTTAGATGCAACTCAGCAAAGATCTGAGAGATACTCTGCAAGAAGCAGGCAGAGCGAGCTCAGATGTATGTTTGCTCCTGGAGCTCCCAGTGCCAAACATTTGCTCTCGACATAGGATTCGCTTTCGAAGTCAGGCAAATGTCTCACTCCCATAGATTAAAGCAGGCTCCAGTTCGATTTGCGTCCTGCAAGCATGCCACTCTTGCAAGGGGATCTTCCCTCATTTACACATAGCAGGGCCAATGTGCAATACGCGTGATACCATATTGCAAAGGTGAGGACCTGACTTTGAGCCAGAGTACCCCATTCCCTTCTGGGCAATCTTCTAAGGGCCGCATGCCAGTGGTGGGTTTTCCTGTTGTTATTCTGTCTCTCACAGCTACAATAAACCTGCCATTAAAATTATGGACTGGTCATTTCTTCGTCAGAGGGCAAAGGGGCAAATTTAGCAGGGGATCAAATACTCCCCCCCCCTCACTGTAGTGGGCTAGTTTCTATACACTCTCAGAGAACAACCTTTACCGAAGGTGTCATGGATTTTGAAGAAGCATGAACTCAGGACGCAAGGGAGAAACATGCTAAGAGGAAGGCACATTTGGCAAACCCTCACTGTGATCAGCTCCCACCTGGAAATCTATGTCCTCACTGTGGAAGGACATGTGGATCCAGAACTGGCCTCCACAGTCACTTATGGACACACTGTTATGACCATGTTAATGGAAGACAATCTTACTCAGCCAGGAGTGATTGTCAAATAAGAAGATACATACTCGCATGTACCTCTTTATCCTCCGTCCAGAGAAGCGAGAAGCATTATCAGAGTTTGAGGACACATTCCAGCCAGGCAAAAGCCCTCAAGAAGGCATGTGGCCTGGGGAGAGTTCTGAGAACCAGAGAGAGAGCTCTGAAGGACTGGATTTGATCTGTGTGCCTCAGGCTTCCCACTAATGCCATGCACGAATGAAGAGGTGCAAGTATTAGCAGGACAAGTGCTAGAATTCATCTTTCCAGATTGTTGCTACTTGGTTTGGAAGGACTGTGTCCATTGCCAGGACCTCACTTCCCTATTGTCATGACTTCCTTCCCTGTGAAGTTTCATAGTTACATTGGGCAGGATTTAATATTATAAAAATTAGAAAGTGAAAGAAACTGAAACTGACTGATTTGACCATTCCTAGTTTCCCACATGAATATAAACAGAATTAGGAAAATGGTACCTGCTGTCCAAGCATTTTTATTTGTAAAGCTACAAATTTGTAAAGCTACAAACCCTATTCTGATTATTTGACTTTGCAGAGAATCAGCCAGTGGATCTGGCTGACCTCCATGTCTTCTGACCTCCATGTCACCTCTGACCTCCATGTCTTCTGTACCTACAATTTCTACTATTTTTGTGACTGACTAGCCTTTTTGGCTTCAAATGATTGTGTAGGGGTTGTGTATTGACTGACTGACTGACTGACTTTACATTACATTACATTACATTAATATCCCACTTTTCATCCAATGAGCTCACAGTGGCATACGTGGTTCTCCCCATCCCCATCCCCATCCCCATCTTATGCTCACAACAATCCTAAAAGGCGGGGCTAGGCTAAGAGACAGCCTAAGGGGACCAAGGCTGGAGCTAGGCTAGACACATCAAAGAAGCATTTCAGTTAAATGTGTTGTAAATTTAAACTGAGAAATCTAGTAGATGGATTTCTGTGCTACCTGGTGGCACAGTGTTATATCACATATACAACGCATATAAATCGCTTTTTCTTTGCCAGTCTAGCTGAGTTTCAGGGCGGAGTGTGAATTTGAACCCTGGTCTTCCAGGACCTAGTCTAACCACTATACTCTAATCACTACATCACACTGTATGCAGCCAATCAGCTAGCAAAACAAGGCAGAGGATATGGAAATATGGAGGACCCTAAGGAATGTGAGAAACTGGTCCACAGTGGGGAATCTTCCTTTTTCCTGGTTTGTTTGGAAAGGCATAGATAGAGTCAGGGCTGTCTTAAGCATATTTGGCACCATGGTGCGAAGATCCCTCCGGCGCCCCCACCCCCACGCCCCGTTTCCCAGAGTTTTTAAGGGAGGACAGCGCTGCCAGGAGGGCTGGAGGAGGCGGGCAGCAGCTGGCGGGCAGCTCCTCTGGCGGGGAAGAGGTGGAGGCTGGACGCAGCAACTCCCAGCTCAGCTGGCTGTTTCATGCTGTGGTGGCCACGGGAGGTGGAGGCTCCGGGCACGGCACTGCTTAAGCACATGGCGGAGGTGGGTGAGGGTGGCGAGCTGATGTCGGGAGGCGCTGCGTCCAGCCTCCGCCTCTTCCCTGGCGCCCTCCAGAACTAGGCACCCTGGCGTCTTGCACCACTAGCCTCTATGGGTAAGACACCCCTGGATAGAGTCTATGTTAATTGTATGGAAATCTCTCTGTCTCTCTCAAAACACTAGAGCTTATTGTGCCTTGCTAAAGTTGATCTGGAGAAAAAACAAACGTAAGGATGTGTGAACCTCATTGCCACAGGATGTGGTGGTGGTCACTAGCATAGGCCTGTAATCCAGCATGCGTTTAATACAGGAGGAATGATCACTGGGAGGAGTGCAGAGAGAAGAAGCGCTATGGTGCATCTGCATCTGCCCAACTGGACGTCTTCATCTGCCCCAGCTGTAACAAAACATGTCTCTCCCAAATCATTCTCTACACACACTGCAGGCACTGTAACCTTCCAACAGGTTGAAGCCACCCCCAAAGGCACACTCCTCCATTGTCTCCCGAATTGGATAGATGCCAACCAAATCCCCACTTACTTCCAGCTAAGCAAAACAGATTGTGCACAGAGGAGAAACAGCCAAATTTAACCAACAGCAGTAGCCCAAATAGAACCTCCATCTTTAGGAGTAATATTCCTCTGCTTAGCAAATGTTGTGGAGAAGCAACAGAGAATGGCCTTCTCTTTGTCATCATAGCATACCATTTCTTTGGCACAGGCACACCCCCAGTGAAGAGAATGAGTACAGTATATGTTTTCTTTTCCTGCTTTCTAACAATGACAGGCAATTGAACAGGATGCTTTGTGCCGCTTCTATTTCAGCTGCTTTCTCAAAAGGCTTTGGAGTTTAGAAGAACAGCAGCTTGACCTGAAAAGGCATAATCACGGTGGTTTTGACCCTGCAAGCAACTGAGAGCAAAATCTGTAGGCGATATCATGGGCTCCCTCCAGAAGGCTCGGAATCATCTACTCATCTTTTAAAAATATGCAGAGAAATCTTGAACGTTCATTAATTCATCAGTATTCTGATGGAGGATTTCCTCGATGCTAAGGGCTAATGCAGAATCAGTGTTGCCACTTAAAAGGGTTCCCCTGGGATGCAATGAAGAGGCAGATGGAGGGTTGTGAAGCTTTCTTTCTGCCTAGACAGAGGGAGCCCTCTCCTCCAGGAACCTTCCTCTGAAACACATCAGACACCAGAAGAGGGAGATGTCTGAAGTCTCTCTTTATTGTTAGTCTTTGCACATCCTGTTCTGGTTACATGTTTATCTTCGGCAGTAAATCAGTGGCATACCTTCTGGCTGCCTGTAATCTGCCTTGTTCCCCTGAGTTCTGGGGAATGGAACCTCATTTTCTGGGCACCAACACAGAATTTAGCAGAGGTTGTGCTGACACTGGCTGTGCCTGGCTGTCCTGAAGCCATAAAAACCTCCTGCTGCAGAGTATAGGATGAGAAAAAAGAACATCAACAGTGGATCACATTTGGATGCTTTTGAAAAAGAACCATATGATTCTTGGTTTGTTTTCATGCTCTCTTTCTCACTACCTCTTTTCTCCCCCCCCCCTTTTTTTGAAATGGAGTAGATTTAGGCTGCAATCCTAACCTCTCCTGGGAGTAAGCCCCATTGAATTCAATAGGGCCAACTTCTGAGTGGGTTCATAGTGCCCGGGAAACAAGTCTTGCTATGCAAAAAAACTACCCAATTTGTTTATGCTTCTTTATTACTTGTACTTTTTTGTCCGCGCATCGCTGAATGGTCCCAGGGCAGCTTACATAATTTTTTTTAAAAATCAGTAGGAACAGGTGCAAATTAGCATTAAAACAATAAAATAAGCAATTCCTCACTTTGACTTAATGATTATCTTAGATGCTTATAAAATAATTTTTAACCATTAACAAAGTTGACAGAACAGCAGGACAAAACGGCAGCACAGAACTAGCCCAATATTAGGTGCAACAAGAAGACAAGACAATTCAGAATTCACAATAAAATCTCTGGGCATGTCTAGATGATCTGTAGATCATTTGCCTCCATGGAGATTAGACAATGCTGGCTATTCAATGAGTATTCACTCTGATTTGCTTGTGAGGAGATTAGATGACATTTCAGCAAAGCAAGGGTCATCCCACATGTCCCAATGCATTTCCCTATTACTTTCCTGATCACAAAAATTCTGACCTTTAGGGGAAGTGGGTTTGTTGCACAAAACCTCCCTATCAACTATATTTGCATGACCTGCATTTGTCAGTAAGGTGATTGTATCCCAGCTGAAACTAGTGACAGACTGAAAGTGCCTTCTTTAAGAGGATTGTTGGGATATCATCCCTTGCAGGATTCTATGAATCAGTTGGGCAGGTATCGGGCAAGAGTTCTATAAATACAGCATAGTGTTGCAACAGGACAGTCACCTGGAAAAGATCATACCACTGAAAACCTATTTACTCTGCTTCTAACAAGCACACAAAATGGGCTAATCCTTCTCGCAAGAACTGCAAAAAGAAGAAGCCAAAGAAATCTATATTATGCCCTAAGGAAACTCAAATGCCTGCTTGTGGGGGAAAAGCTCTCATTATCCCTGGGGTCAGAATTGATTGGGAGAGATAAGTTGTAAGGCGCTTCCTCGGATAAAGATGCAACTTCATGGTGCCTGTGGTCATTTGAAAAATGCCTATCTGGTAGCACAAATCACCATCAGGAAACTCTTGACAATTTCCAGGCATGTACTGGGTCAAATATGATGTCTTTTTCACCTTTGTGTGGACATAGGCATAACTAAGACCATTTCGGGCTGCATTTCAGATAGGTGTTCTGGATCAGATGCAAGAGGTCCTTGGTTTTCGACAAAGGCAAATGGACTGTAGCTCGCTTCATGCTTAGGATAGCTAAATTGGTTGAGCAACATGCTGATAATGCCAAGGTTGCAGGTTCAATCCCTGCATATTCCTTCATTGTAGGGAGTTGAACTAGATCAGTGATTCCCAACTTTTTTTTGGCCATGCCCCACCTAAGCACCTCTAAAATCCTGGTGCCCCCCCCCCATGACATATAATTCCTATTACTCAAAAAGGGAACTCCTATTCATGTGGAGGAAGCCTAAAAGGCCATTAACTTGGTCTAACTCATTCTCTAATTGCCCCTCTTAAAAATCAAATTGCCCCCCTGTGGGGCATGTGCCCCATGTTGGGAACCAGGGCACTAGATGATCCTCAGGGCCCCTTCCAAGTCTATGATTCAGTCCAGTCCAGTCCTATCCTATCCTATCCTTTCCTAGGAAGCTGCTTTTACCAAATCAGACCATTGATCTATTTAGTTCAATATTGTCTTACAGTGACTGGCAGTGGCTCTCCAGGGTTTTAAGATGTCTCACCCAACCCTACCTGGAGATGCCAGAGATTGAACCTTTACCTTTGAGCTACCCCCTTGTAAAAGGTGAACTTCCTGGCATCTCCAGGTATGGTTTGAAATGGCTCCTACCTGAATGGGTCTGACTCAGTAAAGCAGCTTCCCAGCATCCTGTGTTCTTATGTATCTGTAAAAAAAGACTTGTATTTTGTATGTTAGTTTTTGTTAAAAAAAGATCCCTCAGACCACCTCATAACAATATAAGCCTTCAAGGCTAACCACATTCCGATTTGTACCGCAATCCAGGATGTACAGGACAGGACAGCTTGCTTCGGAATGCAGCCTGGCTGAATTCCTCCAGCAGCCCTAGCATCGGCTGCGCTGGTTGAGCTGGCCAGACACTCACTAACCCGCTGCCACAATTGTGGCAGCACCATCTGCAGAACGTTGCAGTCTCCTTGCTCCATGCCAGATGGGCTGATGAGCCAGCCAGCCACAGCAGCAAACGTTTCAGAGAAGCACACGGCAGCGGCAGAAATCAGCCCTACGCCGCCGGTCCGTGTAAGAAAGCAAATGAGCAACGGCGGAAAGGAAGCTATAAAATGCTTGCCTCCCCCACATTCCAGGGGGTGCCCCAGAAAACAGTCCGTGCAGCACGACAAGGCCTGGAAAGCAAAGGAAACTAGGAAGAGGAGGAAGCAGCCAAGCAGCCCCTTTCGATAGGGAAGGCCACCTGATGCAATGTTTAATTTGGAAAGGGTAATGTGCCCCTCAGTCTTTCTTCTGTACTCATTATACAAGAGAGCTCCAAAATGGGGCGGCATCTCAGCTTAAAGACACGGTTAACTGCCAGGCTGAGGTAATAATCCCACTGCTGAGTCTGGAATTTAAATGCCTCAAGGGCTTAGAAGGGCTGCCGCAGTCTAAAATTCATTTCCAGAGGTTTCATTTAGTTGCAGTGTGATTGCACCTGAGGGTGACAGTAAATGCAGGGAATGCAGAACTAATCATTTAGCAGGCTTACTTTTGCTGTCTTTCAATGTACCACATCTTTCTTTTTTAAAATGAAATGCCGTTTGGAAAGAAGTGCTGAGCACATTCCGTTGGCTGGAAGCCCCCAAGTACAAATCATTAATGGGCAATATAGAATAAAAAGGGTATGGCAGGAGAAAAACAAGTTGGATCGATATCCCCCCTGACTGGTCATACTTACAAGGCATCTTTACGCACAGGCAGATGTACACATCTGTAGGGCCCTTTCTGTCCTTGATGAGCCCCCACATATCAATAAGATATGACGAATTTCCACAACTTTGCTTATGGAGAATTCTATATTTACAACTGGCCATTGTTTGCATTCATCTATCTTGGGAGACAATGGAGGAGTGCGCCTGTGAAGGTGAAGTCAAACCATTGGAGAGTTACAGTGCCTGCTGTGGCTGTAGAGACTGATATGGGTGACACAGGTTTTGTTGCAGCTGGAGCAGAGGAAGGTGTCCCACCTCCTGGACCTGAGGACTTGGAACATTTCACACGTACGTTTCTTCAGGATTCAGTATCAATTTGTTGGAATGTAACCAACCCATCACTGTCTCCAAGCCCCTGTCTAGCACTTCAGCTCTTTCAGGATTCAGATGAAGCAGAGAGATAGAGTTGGGCGTCCTCCGCATATTGGTAACTAGACTCCTGATGACAACTCTCAGTGGCTTCATATAAATGTGAAATAGCATGAGGAACAAGATGGAAACCTACAGGATGCAGCAGGGTAGCTTCCATGGCATCAAACAGTGAATGCCAAGAACTACTTTCCAGCTATTAACATGGGGCCTCCTTTTCTTGGCAATGAATAGCAACATCCTTGCAAACAAACCCAACTCTCAAGGGAGGTCTTGTTTGATTACAGCTCTGCCTGCCTCAAGCACAGCCGGCCATAGTCCTTGTTATGTTGCATTTTATCCAGTTGGGACACTTACCTGTTAAGCAAGTCTTTGCTCACAAGAGGAGCTTGTTCCTGCATAGAGGAGACCTGGTGAGCTGAGAAATCATTGTCTGGAGATGTGGGTGGGGAAATGGCAGCAGTGGGGCTGTCCTTGGAAAAGCTATTTGCAGGCATTTAAAACCCTCAATCCCCTTTTCCTTCATGTAACTGAGAAACACATTTTCTCTCTGTGTGTGTGTGTGTTTGGGGTTTTTATTTTTATTTTTTTGCATTCATAATTGGGAGAGAACAGATGGAGAAGGCTTTGTTTAATGAAATATGTCCATTCAATTAACCCATGCCAAGGGGGATTTGGTGCTTCAAAAAGAATCAGCATCAGGAACAGAAGGCTCCTACTACAGACGTCTTAACAATGATAAGGAAGGCTGAGGACATTAGGCATTTGGCAACTGGATTGGGGCCTTGTCCAAATGTGAAACTGTTTACTTTTTGCAGTGGGTCAGTGGCATTTGCTGGAGGAAAGGAGAGTGCTTGTTTGGTTCTGAATTTCTGTTTGTAAATTGCCTTGAAAAGTATGTGAAAGATAATTCATAAATTCATCACTGTAATTGTTGTTACTATTGAGATTCCTAATATTGTTATTGTTAAATTTCTTTACCACTTTATTCCAAAATAAGCTTTACAGTGGTTTACAACGTATAAAAACCAGTAACACAAACATTAAAAAACAATAGGCCAGAATTTATTCACCCAATAGTGCAATCCCATTAACACAACACAGAACTTAAAACAAGAAACTCAGGTCATGAGATGAATATTATTGGTGATGATAATAGCATTGCTGGATCAGACAAAAGGCCTATTCAGTCCAGCATCCTGCTCCCCACATTTGTTAACCAGGTACCTATGAGAAGATCTAGGTATAGGGCGGTATATAAATTCAGTGAAGAAGAGAAGAAGAAGAAGAAGAAGAAGAAGAAGAAGAAGAAGAAGAAGAAGAAGAAGAAGACGACGACGACGACCAGAACTGGCACACCATGCTCAGCATTCTCACAAGGCACGTGAATAAGCTTGGCTTGCCCTATATTTAACAGTTTGACAAGTTGAGTATGCCAACCCATTGGGACAACTCCATCACTTCTGTGCAGTTCTGAACTTCTTGTCCTGATTTTGGACTCCTTAAAACTGGACCACCAAATTTCCTTGCTTGCCATGTAGCCTGAGTGTAGAAGCCACTGTGCCTTATTACCGTATTTTTCGTCCCATAGGACGCACCTAGTTTTTTGGGGGGGGAAATAAAGGGGGGGAATTTTCCTTTATTTCCCCCTCAAAGCAGGTTGGGGAAACCGAACCAGGTCGAGGAACAGCGGGATGGCGGCGCTGCGCCTCCCTGCTGTCCCCCGAGCTTGTGGGGCTGGCCGATGTCTGCCCGGCGCGCGGGGCGCTCTGCTTCAGGGCGCCCTGCCCGCCGGGCAGCAGGCTGCTATCCGCAGCGTGGGGAGCCCTGCAGGGAACTCCTGCAAGGCTCCCCATGCTGCGGATGTCTGCCAGGCGCGGGGGGCGCTCTGCTTCAGGGTGCCCCGCCCGCCGGGCGGCAGGCTGCTATCCGCAGCGTGGGGAGCCCTGCGGGGAACTCCTGCAAGGCTCCCCATGCTGCGGATGTCTGCCAGGCGCGGGGGGCGCTCTGCTTTCAGGGCGCCCGATGCTCCGGGAAGCAGGACTGCTATCCGCAGCCTAGACAGCCCTGCGGGACCTCCCACAGGGCTGCCTAGGCTGCGGATGTCTTCCTGAAGCCTGGAGGGCGAGAGGGGTCGGTGCAAAAGCCTGCATTCGCCCCATAGGACGCACCCAGATTTCCCCTTCATTTTTGGAGGGGAAAAAGTGCGTCCTATAGGGCGAAAAATATGGTACCTGTTTCTGAGCTATAAATATTCTCTGCTTCAATGAATACCCCTTCCTTCCTTAGTCAAGAGCCTCTGTGATCATAGTCTGGGCAGGAGCTAGGACACCCTCCTGGGAAGCAGCAGTGACCCCACTAGTAAGAAGCCTAGCATTGCAGATCCACCCCATGGGGCAAGCCACCTTTGAAGCCTACAAGTAGGGCAGCACCACCACCACATCCTGCCTCTGTTGTTTCCCAGTGTCCAGTAGCCATGCTTCATAATGCGTAAGTCACACCCAGACGGAGGTCACAGGAGAGGGAAGACATATCAGCATGGAGAAAGAGGCGCCTTGTTCAGAAAAGTGTTTGGCTGCTGTCATGCAATATCTCGAAAACCTGGCACCACAAGTTTCCTTACAGGGAAAGGGGTGACATTCTTTGATGTTGATTTGGATGGAAAGAACAGAAGCGTTTCCCGCGAAACATCTAAGAAGGCTGAGCGGTGGATAACGGAAACGTGACACACATGTGCTGTGACATATAATAAGAACAAAAAGTGTGCCAAGTCAATTAGAGTATGCATAAGGGCACATCAGACACCCGCTCTGACATTTCCCAAAAACACTAACAGGCCCCGACAAGCCAGCCCTCTGTGGTGACACCCAATGGAAGCCTACAGCTAGCAAGGGACAGTAAGCTATTCCTAAAAACCCTGTCCTGACACCTCACTGGAAACTTCTCTTCAAACCTGGCTTGTTGACTTCTGCTCACTTGGGATTTACTTTCTCTAATTTGTAATTGATTTTGACCTTTTCCTCCATGTCACTGGTTATTCCTAATGACAGGAGGACACCAGGCCAAATGGATCCTTCACCTGACACGGATGAGGCATGAAAGGAGGGAGGTCTGGAGAGTTTGTCATCGGACTTCTCTTAAAAATAGTTCTGTTACCCTCCTTGAAATCATCGCTGTCTCATTTTTACATAGAGTTCTAACAACAAGGCTCCTTATACAGCTAGATGAGTGGTCCATCTAGTTCGATATTGGTGGTGACTCCTGGGGTCTCAGAGGCTTTTCACAACACTGCTAACTAGGTTCCTTAAGAATGGAAATGCTGAGGATTTAATAATAATAATAATAATAATAATAATAATAATAATAATATATTATTATTATTATTATTATTATTATTATTATTATTATTATTATTATTATTATTATTTATACCCTGCCCATCCGGCTGGGTTTCCCCAGGCACTCTGGGCAGCTCCCAACAGAATATTAAAAACATGATAAAACATCAAACATTAAAAACTTCCGTAAACAGGGCTGCCTTCAGATATCTTCTAAAAGTCAGATAGTTGTTTGTTTCCTTGACATCTGATGGGAGGGTCTTCCACAGGGTGGGTGCCACTACCAAGAAGGCCCTCTGCCTAGTTCCCTGTAACCTCACTTCTCGCAGTGAGGGAACTGCCAGAAGACCCTCGGAGCTGGACCTCAGTGTCCAGGCAGAATGACTGGGAGTGGGGGGTGGGGAGAGACGCTCCTTTAGGTATACTGGACCAAGGCCATTTAGGGCTTTAACGGTCAGCACCAACACTTTGAATTGTGCTTGAAAACGTATTGGGAGCCAATGTCGGTCTTTCAGGACTAGTGTTATATGGTCTCGGCAGCCACTCCCAGTCACCAGTCTAGCTGCCAATCAAACCCAAGTGGAGGTGCTTAGCATTCAAAATACATGCTTTGTCATTGAGCTCTATATGATTCCCACCCCTGTATTAGGCATTATTACTAGAGATGGGTGAACTTGTCCATTTTGATTTGTGATTTGTCTGAAATTCTCGTTTTTCCAATCTTCAGTTTCTGGACTTTGAAAAGCTCAGAGTTTCCTCATTTTGCTGTATGTATGATGGAGAAAAAGGTAACCATTCTCAACACCTCATGATGGGGGGGACAGTGGGGGAGCTCAGAGGCTTCATGGGTGCCAGGGGAAGATCTCAAGGTGACAGCAGAGGCCACATTAATGACCCTTGGCTTAGTGCATGAATGTAAGAAATAGGCGCAGCTATTTGCTCAAGGGCACTCAGTCAGAAGGCATGACTGCTAGACCATTTTCTCCCTTGGCACCTTGTTGTGTAAGAACTTACGCAGTGAGTATCCAGACAAACCAACTTTCATCTTAACAATCTTGTGCCTGCTGCTGCAAGGTTATCTTAAGAAAGCAAAACTTCTGTCCCCCATGGAAAAAAGATTATAAGAAAATGCACATTTTATAATCTCCTACTTTTGTATCTGAGCTGACAATGCAGAGGTATTCAACCAAATGAGGCAGCGCTTCCTTTTCTCAAAAACAGGATAATTAAGAATGTGAAACATTGTCAAATTCCCATGCAGGTGTGAGCAGTGCTTTTCCTCGGGATGCCAGCAGCCTAGAATACAATCTCAGGTGTGCGGTAAACAGCTGAAATGGACAAAAAGGAAAATTGATTTTCAGAAATTAAGAAATGATTGCATTGACAGTAATAATAAATTAATGCTGTATCTTAGCTAAAATTGCTTTTGGTACTTCTGAAGAACCCTTTGGTACCTCTAATGTGATTCCTGCTCATTTCCAGCAAATATCTGAATTATCTTCAGTGGATTATCCCATGTCATTACAGAACATTCTATTTGTTACATGGTTTCTGGTTGTTTGCACAAGCCACACTTTACTTCCTCATACACAATTGTGTCACTATATCATTTGTCATTACATAACCTAGGGGAAGGGCCATAGCTCAGGAGTAAAGCATCTGCCTGGCATGCAGAACGTCTCAGGTTTTGATCCCCATCATCTTCATGTAAGGCTGGGAGAGCTTCTGCCAGTTAGTGTAGACAATATTGAGCCAAATGGACCAGTGGTTGAAGGCAGCTTCCTATGGCTCACCCGGATGGGCGGGCTAGAAATAATAAATTATTAAGAAATTGTTATGATGATGTGTCCTTCACCCAATTTTCTTCATGGTGTTTGGCTTCTAAACCCACACAATCAGTTTTATGAAGCAAAGGAACCAACAGAACTGAAAACTTAAGTGAATAATGGATATTGCTGCATTATTTAGTTATTTGTTTATTCATTTATCAAATGTGTTAATTGCCTTTCTACAGAAAACAGAGCAATGAACATTCAACTGAAATCTAAAAGCATAACAAATAACAAAAACAAAGAGAAGGCAGCAGCAAAAATTAGGAACATTTAGAATATATCAACTTTGGCTCATCCTCCCCCCAAAAAGTTCAACAACTCTGGTCAATCCAATGGGTAGATCACATCCAGTTTATTTATAGTGGGAGTAGATCACTGTCTCTTGGAAGTTGGACGTGCCAGGAATATGTTTTTTAAAGGAGGTTTGTATTCTGTGTCTAAACTCTAATGCTGAGGTAGCTGGGTGGGCGTACAAAATAGTATTGTAAGGGATAGTGCATGAGCATATAAATGTGTATTTTGGGGGGCACTCCTACCTTCTCCCCTTCCAGTGTGGTGTAGTGGTTAAGTGTGATAGACTCGTAATCTGGGGAACCGGGTTCGCGTCGCCGCTCCTCCACATGCAGCTGCTGGGTGACCTTGGGCTAGTCACACTTCTTGAAGTCTCTCAGCCCCACTCACCTCACAGAGTGTTTGTTGTGGGGGAGGAAGGGAAAGGAGATTGTGAGCCGCTTTGAGACTCCTTCGGGTAGTGATTAAGTGGGATATCAAATCCAAACTCTTCTCTTCTTCTTCCCTAGCCCAGCTGTGCTCTACAGAGTGAGGGGCCATCACTGAACCTGCAGCCCTGCTGCTCAAGGCATCCAAAGTGAAGTGAGCAGAGGCAGATTTCTGCTCCAGCCCGAAACTGGTTTAGCAACCAGGCCCAGATTGGGCACAATATTGCCACGTGGCCTTCCTTGCTCTGATATTACCACTTGCTGAAAACCTCAGGAGGGGAGAAGGCTTTTGTGCTTGAGTCCTGCTCTCAGGTTTCTCCCAGGCATCTGGTTGGCCGCTGGGAGAACAGCATGCTGAACTAAATGAGCCATTGGCCTGATCCTGCAGGCTCTTCCTTTTTATATGTTCATAAGGGACTAATAAAATCAGGGTACAATATCCCTATTCAAGCCCTGCCACCCTCTTCTGATGGGGAAAGCAGGGGCAGTCTCCCTGGCCCCTCCATAGCATCACAACCTTCCACATCTTGAAAGCTGAACCCTGCGGTAACTCATGTACAGTGTACTTTGCACAATGAAGAAGTCTGGGAAGGGGCAGTCAGCATCAAAACAAGAATCTAGTCCTCACCAAGGCAGACAGCATTACCATTTCAGATAAGAGACAGGGATGCACCTGACCAAATGCTCTTTCAAAGAAATCATTGGTACGGCACTCCAATCACACCCATTTTTAACGTATGAAATGATGGAATGCCAGGAACGTTGAGGCCTCTTCCATTTCTAGCGTTAAATCTGGCTGACCTTAGATCACTTTCCTGAGTGACTTGGTATAGGAGGGGAAAATGTGCGAACAGCCCTGTCACCTCTCACATTCACAAGGTGGCTGTCTTGATATTAGCAGAGTCCTGAGGCAGGGTCAGAAGTGGATCATCATTCAGATGAGTGGCAGGCATCCAGAATGGCGGCTGAGAACGTTGGCTTTGCACAGCAGCTCCCTTAAATGAGGTTAAGCTCCCGCATTCTGTCTGTCTAAGCAGAAGATTCTTAAAAGAAACACCCTCTGGCACTGCAGAGCAGAGATAGTCATCTATGCAATGACATTTCATGAAATACAAGGCAGATCAGAAATAAGGCTGGTCAAGTGATTTCTCCAGCCAATCCACTTTCCCACAGAAATTGCCAAAATACCCAATATTTCATGACAAAAGTCTGTGAGGGTTTGTTTCATTTTTAATTAATTTTTTTATTACAAAAATCCAAATGCTCTAGTCTTGTTTCCCACAAAATGGAATGCAGCACTCAGGAATAAGCCCAAAGACTCCTATGTGTTGTGTAAACTGACCTGCTATATTTCTTAGCTGCTTCTTTTTAAATTTTTATTTATAAATTTATAAGAGTACAAAATACAGGACTGAAGAATAAAAAAGAAATAAGTGAAAGAAAAGGAAGGGGGGAGAAAAAAGATACAGCGGTGTCCCGCAAGATGAATGCCTCGCAAGACGGAAAACCCACTAGACGAAAAGGTTTTCCGTTTTGGAGGTGCTTCGCAAAACGAATTTCCTATGGGCTTGCTTCGCAAGACGAAAATGTCTTGCGAGTTCCTGTGGGTTCCCCCCCCCTTTTTCCCAAGCCGCTAAGCCGCTTATCAGCTGATCCTAAGCCGCTAAGCCGCTTAACAGCTGATCCGCTAAGCAGCTAAGCCGCTTATCAGCTGATCCGCTAAGCCCGCTAAGCCGCTAATAGCGCTAATCTGCTAAGCCGCTAATGGGCTTGCTTCGCAAGATGAAAAAACCGCAAGACGAAGAGACTCGCGGAACGGATTCTTTTCGTCTTGCGAGGCACCACTGTACTGTAGATACATTACATCAATTCTGTTCCATTGACTTCCCATCCATCCTTCCATGGCTCCCTAAATTTTCCCATTCCTGCTTCATGTTTTATTTTTTCTAACTATTGAAAGATTCAAATTCTTCTCATTATAATATATTTCTTAGCTTCTTGGGGGCTACAAACACATTGGACATTTGCTATATAATGTAATTTACACATTTCCTATTTTACATGATGCATATGTTAAAAAGATGTGTTCAAGCCAGAACTGCTGTTCCATTTGCAAAAGAGATCAGGTCCAGGAGAGGTTCCCCTCCATGAACTGGATGTTCCTGTGGGTGAAAGAGAGGGTCTGATTTCCACCAATACCCCGTCTCCCCTGCAGCCTCCAGTCCCACCTCCCAGAGGGTCCCCCAACTGAGTTCCAAATGGTTCTCCAATTCTCAAGACCAGATTTTGGGGGCCAAAGTGGTCTGCAACAAGAGGGGGAATCGGTGGGATCCACTTCTCCTCTTTCTGCCCCCACAAGCATTCAGCTCACAGAATTCCACTCTGTGAAACTCTAGGTCCAGCCCATAACATGTGAATTAGGCGTGTTTGGAAATATATGGCTTGCTCAGGTATATTTAAATGTAATACTCCATCAACAATCCCATGTTGCTGATGTGCAATTTGCGGAAGTGCATCAATCGTGCAGTTTTGGAGAAAGGTGAGGGAAACTATGCCTGACTCCTGTGGATTACGGTGCCGTGTGAGAGGGAAGCAGGGAGACGTGGTTGTTAGCCAGGACTACTGTGACTACTTAATTGCCACATGCATCTAATGACATGCTCATTTCTCTTCTCCTTCCACACTCTGCTGCCTTGTCTCAATTACTCCATTCAATCAGCAACTCTGTTCCCATATCAATAAAGCAAGGCTGTGGCTGTTCCTCGCTGCCACTTACACTCAGAAGCCTCACCCTGCAGAACTCATTTAGCTGCGGAGTGCAGCTTGCACCTTGGTCCAAATTCATTTGATGATGTGGCTTCCCATATGTAAAAAAGGGGGGAGAGTGGGAATCAACAAATAAAGAGAAGGCGAGCAGATGAAACCCAGCAGCTGCTTAAACCCATTTGATCACATTCATTAGCAATGAGGTTTTCAGAGGAGCAGCTAGTCAATCCTAATTTATGAATTAATAGATGTTGTCAAGGCAGATATAAGACTGTCATTCTCAGGTAGGCTCAAGCAGGTCTTTGACAGGCAAACACGCAATGCAACCTGTGCTGGAGAACACGTACCAATTAGTCAACCAAGAGATTCTGAAGGTACAAGTGTTGTCCTGAACATCATTTTCCCTATCTGTTTGCCATCATCAGATAAACACATCCTGTTGTTCGAGTGGTCTATTCTACCAGGAGGAAAATTATTACCCTTGCCAGCCAGCTTAGCATGTGTGCTTCGGTGCTCAATCACCTGTCAAGATTCTCCCCTAGAGAATGAATGCCTCAAAAGGAAAGGAAAGTACCGATGAAAGTTCAGGTGGCATATGATTTTATTTTATTTTTCAAATGACAATTTGTGATCGACAATGCAGCTGCTTAACTTTACCAGGGAATACAAGACGAACAACAGCAAGCTGACCTGTCACATTGATTATCTTATAGTAGCAGCAATGATAGGTTCTGTTCATACATGGAAAGGATAGAGTCAAGTGTAGCCTTAAAGATGTGAAGCCCTTCAAAATGAGCCACCTGAGACCCCAGCAACACAGTTCAGAAGAGTCTTTTCACTGCTCTGTTGTTGCTGTTGAGAACAAAAATGTTATTAAGCACAAGCCAGCTCACAGACAAGTAAGCAAGGCAAATGAAAAGTTATTGTAGGAAATGAAGACTGCAGTCTAACACAAAATTATGTCAGCTTAAGGTCCATTAGTTTCAATGGGCTTGCATCCACTTCACTGTGATAGAATGTACGGTAACTACAGTATATGTTTGAAACTGCTGCCATCCAAGTTTACATGCCAGTAAACTTGTTTATGTGAAAGTATGTGTTAATAATTCACTGGTATTTCTTTCTGTACAGGTTTCCACTTGCTATAGTAATTATGAGGAGTGTGTCTTTGTATCTGTATCTGTACCTGTAGTATCTGGGAGCAGCCTGGTCCGTTTTGGATCCATTCTGAATCAATTTATTATCTGGGTCTGAATCTGATCTGTTAAATCAAAGCTGTGTTTCACCTCTGTTGATTATAATGGGGAATCTAAAAACACCCTTAACCTTCCCCACCCCCCTCTTTTTCTGCTCTCTGCATAATGGGATAAGATTTGCAGGCCAAAGAACTGCTGTAATAACGAATTATAGCTGTCAATGTTTAGACAGATCCATCCAGGGTTTTTTCTGTGCAAGGAACCTGGTTTTAAAGTGGAGGGGGGAGGATTTTTTTTTAAATTTTCTGCCAGAATTGGAGGCATACTGCAGGCATAGCTGCCCTTTCTAAGGATATGGAGATGAATGATTTTGAATTGTGTGTTAGGAAAAAGAATGATTGGAAAGAAGCAGGTCACTTCAATAGCCTACCTCCGTCACAGCCAAAATTTGGGGAATGATGACCCACCTGAAGAACAACTCTGTTTCTTTACTTTAGCATCCTTCCCAAAAAAACCACTGTGATTGGCATGTACTGGGAAACTAATTCACTGTAATTGAAAACTAGACATGTCCATCTCTTCACCCCATCCTCTCCCAGGCTCTGTGCATTTCTGCAGTCAGATTGGTTACATTTCTTTGAAAAGAAAATGAGGGAACGGATGTACAGTTAACTTTTTTTGGGGGGGGGACTAGGCAATAGAGCTACTCAGAACGCTGAGGACTCCGTGATCCACTTCAGCATGACCTGCCAATAGTGTGATCCAACTCAGAAAATGTGCACATCTGCTCCAAATCACCCCTGTTCACCTCATCATCTGAGGTACATGAAAGCACAACCCTTAGCAGTTACCAGTTGCTTCCTTATTTTTTCAGACACTGTAGATTATCCATTCCCTAGTTTTTCTATTCCCTTTCCCTCTTTGAATATGTGAAAGGTATTAGCTACTCCTTCCAAATGCCCGGAAAACAGAGGCTTTTGCTTGCTCTAGTTGACCTCTTAGAACACCCCACCCCCTGTCAAATCCCTATAGTCTAGTTTTTGGATTAAAAATCAGGAGGAGAGACCTTCTCAAGATATACAGAAGGCACCATTCCTCTAAGTACCTGTCATTGGGGGACAACGGCAGGAGATGGTTATTGCTCTCAAGTCCTCCTTATGGGGCATTGTGAGAAGCAGGACTCTGGACTTCTGGATCAGTCTCTTTCAACAGGACTCTTCTTATGGATTTCTGCATGGAACCAGAAAATAATTCTCAAACTATTTGACAGAAGATCTAAGGATTAAAGTCTTGGTAATACATTTCATTGCCTGCTAGGTCATACCTCCAAATCTCATTTGTCCTTAATTTACTAATATAAAACTCTTGTGGGTCACAATTCCAGTTTCTGCCCTGCTGTTTTTTATTCCTCTCCTTCAAGATGTGACCACCGGCAGCTAACATTTGAATACAATCAGATTTTTGTTCTTCCCCCTGAACTGAATCTCACCATTCCTCACACTGATTTCTTAAGAGGTAATATGACTGCATACTTCTTGGGGCAGGTCCCCACCATGCATTCCAAACAAATGACTTCTCCCAAGGAATTCTAGGAGATATCGTTTATCATACATGCTGGAAATCATAGCTTTGTGAACCCAGGATTCTCCCAAAATTCTTTGGGGAGACATCATGCGCTTTGGACATGCACTGGATGTGCTTTGTGGATTTATCCTTGGAAAGCCATTCAACTAGATCACAGATTTCACCTGTGTTTGAAGGAGCCAAATACAGGTGAGCTTCATTGCCTGAGAGGAAATAGCAAGGCAAGTGGAGGCTGTTGCTCCTCTTTAATCTTGTCACTTCTTGTACGCTTGAATTGGGCAGTGGAAGAGGCAGCAGCAACAAAGAGGAGGAGGAAAGCTAGAGACCACTGCGGCCCCTGCTGGATTCTGGGCCACCCAGCCACCTGAGGTTCTAAGCTGAGGAGCAAATCACAGAGCCTTTAGTAGATTCAGCTGCATTCCCGTTTTTCTTTTTGCAGTGGAAAGGAAAAGGATTTGTGAAGCAGATCTTTTCATTTGCAGTGGGAAAAGGTAGACTTCTCAAGTCTTAAGGCAGTTGACTGAGTGCTCCAAGCAATGGTTGCACTTTTAAAAAGACCTTCTCAGTAATCTGAGTGGAACCACGGGATATTGTTCCTTTTCTACCCTGCTCTCAAATCAAGAAGAAGGCAATGGTTTGGGTTTGCAGCCAGGCAATATGTTGAACGTGTACTTTTTGCATCATCTTCAAGGGTGAGTATCTAAAAAAAAAAAAAAAAAAAAAAAAAGTCATTCAATGGGAATAATGCAACCAGACTTGACTATGACTGACAAGAGTGAAATGAGGGGAAAGAAAGGAGGGAAACGCTGTGTGTGGTAACCTTTCCACATGTCAAATGTCAAAAAAAAAATCTTAACAGCTCTCTTTAAAATGAATTCTGCATCCTTTCATTGACATCTTTTCCAACAACCAAGCATCGCTGAAAGAGATATTTGCCCTGCTGATAGGCAGTGGGGAAGGAGATGTGGGAGCCCTTTGGAAACTCTAGTATGGGATTAGCTTTCCCAAAGATATATGCACACACACACACTCCTCTAACCTGCAATCTACCAATAATAATAATAATAATAATAATAATAATAATAATAATAATAATAATAATACATTTAATATTTATACCCCACCCATCTGGCTGGGTTTCCCCAGCCACTCAGGGAGGCTTCCAACAAAATATTAAAATACAGTAGTCTGTTAAACATTAAAAGCTTCCCTAAAGAGGGCTGCCTTCAGATGTCTTCTAAAAGTCTGGTAGTTGTTCTTCTCTTTGACATCTGGTGGGAGGGCGTTCCACAGAGAGGGTGCCACTACCGAGAAGGCCCTCTGCCTGGTTTCCTGTAACTTGGCTTCTTGCAGTGAAGGAACTGCCAGAAGGCCCTTGGCACTGGACCTCAGTGAACAATGGGGGTGAAGACGCTCCTTCAGGTATATAGGATGAGGCCGTTTAGGGCTTTAAAGGTCAGCACCAACACTTTGAATTGTGCTCGAAAATGTACTGGGAGCCAATGTAGGTCTCTCAAGACCGGTGTTATGTGGTCTCGGCAGCCACTCCCAGTCACCAGTCTAGCTGCCACATTCTGGATTAATTGCAATTTCCAAGTCACCTTCAAAGGTAGTCCCAAGTAGAGTGCATTGCAGTAGTCCAAGCGAGAGATAACTAGAGCATGCACCACTCTCGTGAGACAGTCCATGGGCAGATAGGGTCTCAGCCTGCATACCAAAGGAGCTGGTAAACAGCTGCCCTGGACACAGAATTAACCTGTGCCTTCATGGACAGCTGTGAGTCCAAAATGACTCCCAGGCTGTGCACCTGGTCCTTCAAGGGCACAGTTACCCCATTCAGTTTACAGCAGTATCCAGTGGCGTAGCGTGGGTTGTCAGCACCCGGGGCAAGGCAAGTAATTTGCGCCCCCTAACCCGTGGATTTGCGCCCCCTAACCCGTGGATTTGCACCCCCTAACCCTAACCCCCAGATGTTGCACCCGGTGCGGCCGGCCCCCCCTGCACCCCCCACGCTACACCACTGGCAGTATCAAGCCACTTTAAACTGTTATGGTGGTTTCTCCCAAAGACTCCTGGGAACTATAGTTTGTTAAGGGTGCTGAGAGTGGTTGATAGGCTCCTATTCCCCTCACACAGCTACAATTCCCAGAGTGGTTTAACAATCACTCCCTCTTCCTGGGAAACCAACTTTGTGGTTGGTTTCTTCTCTTTCTTATATATCTCACTTCACACTGATTAGCAGCAACAATCATTGTTCCCTGTGTCTTTCTAGAGTAAGATTTTAGTAAGAGTGGTCTAAGGCTCCAGGACCCTTCAGTGCATTGACCTGGGGAGGGAGGAATATGTACATTCACAGGTGAAAATATACTTTAATTTAATTTAATTTTTAACAAGATGAATGACTTTCCCATGCATGAAAACCAAACTGTCAGCTAACGTGTCATTTAAGCTTAATAGAGGCAATGTTCATTTGATCATCATTGGGTTTGTGCAGGATGTTTCAAAGACATCCCGAATGTTTGGATTCTAATTAGGCTGAACAGGCATGGCGAGTTCACAACAACAGTTGAGGCATGACACGGTTCACACTGCTCTTCCCTTCAGTGTTAGATGTGGTCCAGCAACAGAACTCTCTGAGATCCTGACTCTGAGATATCAAAATATCTGCCAAAAGCTCTCGCACGAATCAAACACACATGATGTGAAACAATGATATTTGATAGTTCTGTATGTGTACACTTGCCTAGCATCTGCCTGCAGTGTGGCACTGTTACTAATCCTAAATTCAGGTAACTCATTGTTTTTCAGAAAAAGAAACAAAGAAGAATACACACACACCCGTTGGGATGCATGAATTATTATTACAGAATTCAAATATATGTACATAAATTTCTACCATCAAACTGTCGCCTGTGAAACACCTCCGTCTCATCTTTCCCATGTCCTCATAGCCTGGATCCCCCATTTTGTTTTCACACTTCATCCTGCATACAAAAATATTTTTTCAAACCACTGCCTTGGAGCTGACTTTGTAATGAAACCCAATGGGCATGTTAAAAACAAAACACGTGCACAAGGAGGAGGAGAACCTCTTACATAGCATGGGGTGAAATGTGTTGCCTGAGATATAAACAGATCTTATTGTAATGCTCTCAGAAAATCCCCAGTGCTCTGGGCTTGAAAATCAAAGATGTTCGGTTGATGCAGGCAAAGAAAGATAGATTTATTGTGTTGACTTATTTCTAGCACCATTCTGGGTGGCCTCTATGAGAATAGGATGCTGAGCTAAATACCGTATTTTTCGCTCTATAACACGCACCCGACCATAACACGCACGTAGTTTTTAGAGGAGGAAAATCCGTAGGCATGCCACCCGTAGGCATTTTCTCCATAACACGCACAGACATTTCCCCTTACTTTCTAGGAGGAAAAAAGTGAGTGTTATGGTGCAAAAAATACGGTAGGCCATTGGCTTGATCCAGCAGGCTCATCTTATCTTCTTATGCTTTCTGTTGTGCAAATGGGTGAAAGCTACCATTATGGTCAAGAATACCACAAAAAGAATTGCTCTTTATATCAGGCACTTTTGGGCAAGAAAAAGATACGGTGTCAAAAGTGCCTGATGAGTAACTCTTGCTGTTTAAATCAGTGGGACATAAAAGTGCTCATCTTTGGCTGCAATTTACCCAAAGTTCTAGAAATCTCCTTCCTTTCTGTTTTATTCATAATTGCTCTTTCCTTAGGTCAGGAACTGTGAAATTCTCAATCATGTAATCAATCATTTATAGCAAAAAGTTAGCATAACTTCAGTGTGGAGAAATGGCTGATATATTAGTGAGGCAAATTTGGGGTGCAGGCTGTATCTGGCAAGGGATATGATCTGGACAAATTTCAGATAATTTGAATGAAGTATATCTGAAATCTAGCAGGGCCTTCTTAAATACAATTCTTTCAGGTGCAGTTGTCCCGTGTTCCATTTCATGTCTTCCTACCCCAAATAAAAAGAACACACATTTTTTTGTCTTGTCCCTGGGAAATCTATTTTGGAAATGAGAGTGGCTTGAAATGTGATTACATTGTAAAAAGATCCAATAAATCATGAAAAAGCATTAAGAAACTATAATATAGTATTTATAGTCCCTTTTATCCCTCTCCTAAGTTTCCTTTATGTAAGTACCTTCCATACAGTCATGACCATATTCCCCCCTTTTCTGGTCATTATGCTTTGATCACTATCTGATATATAACATCTTAATTATGACATTGATAGTAATAGTTTATATACAAGCTAAAAGCAGAATGATGCCTATCTAAATCTGATATGGTAAGGAACCCTTCCGTCATACAAAGTAGTTCTGTAATTGGATATTAATTTGTGCCTTCCAAGCTAAAAAGAAAGAAAGAATATATTTCCATAAGATGTAAAGATCACTGTTTTCGATCCAGGCCATCAAGAATGTGTCAACATACACATGAAACACCATGATGAGTGGCTTCCCATTCCATGTTCATGGCTCCATGTGAAATCAGTCAAAAGAGTAGGGTAATAGCATCCTGTATTTGCTAATATTGGAAGTCTGCAGTGGCAAAAAGTGAACTCAGAGCTGTAAATTCAAAGTGACATTCACAAAAGTGTGTTGCAGTTCACAAGAAGAAATATTTCCATTCTATTTTGCACTGCATCTGTAGTGTGTCCAATTCTGGCTACTACATTTTAAGAAGAGCATTGACCAACTGAAACATGCCCAGAGGAGGGCAGCCAGGGTGGTTAGGAGTCTCTGGAACTAAGGCTTATTAGGAACAGTTGAAAGTGTTTGGTATATTTAGGTCAGAGATGAGAACGTTAATGGAAGACATGGCAGTAATTTCAAATACGTATCTGAAGAGTTGTCATACAGAAGATGGGACAGACTCATTCTCTGTTCCTGCAGGGAGCAGGACAATAACTAAGTTGTGGAAATGGAAAGGGAGTACATTTTGACTGAACTTCCTAATGGTAAGGTGTTGACAGTGGAACAGACCGCCTCAGAAGATGGTGGACTCTTCACTGGAAGAACCTGAATGTTGTAGTTGCATTCTACACTGTAGATTCTGCAGAATGCTGGACTTCTAACTCTAAACGTAAAACAGAATATGATTCTATTGCTCTATGTTTATAGGGTACATTGCTTATAGAGTAATAGACGCCAGCTAAAATCTTCCTTTCTGAGACATGGCATTTTAATTCTGAGCAATAGGAACAGTTACAATTAGAATATAAGAAAACTGCATTCCAGAACAATGATAGAGTGGGAAGAAGAGGCAGGAAAGTAACTATTAAGCCTTAATGCATGAATTTGGCCACACAAGTACTACAAGGTAGGGCCAAATGTGATGTTTGCCTCTGTATAGCTAGCCTAGAAATGAGAAAGGTGTAAAACTTATGAGGCTTCTACCACCATTTCTGCATTTCATGTTGGACGAGCCATAGTTAATATCAGGTTATTCAGAACTGAACAGAAAGTATCTTCCAGAGGTGCAGAAATCTTCTATTGTTGTGTTGTCCATCCTGGCAGCCCGAGCATCCCACTGAAGAAGCCAAAGCAGTGTCCTTCATTATCCCTTGTAATTAACCTATGTAAATGTGTGTTAATGACCACTTTGCCAGCAATTTATTCTCCTCGTTTTTCTGAGCCCTGGGTACTGCTGAATCACAAACAATATTAGAATTAGTTCTTAAAGCATCTGGTGGCTACAATTTTTAAAAAAGGAAGATGGCATCAGAATGGAAGGGGAGACTTGAAAGGAGAGGGAGAGAAAGCAATTAAACTGTCAGCCATGATATCTGCCCTTTCTGTTGACTCCCGAAAGGTGATCCCAGCATATTTGTTGATGCCACAAAGCTATGTGGAATGCTGATGGGGGCTGCCCTTGTACCTAAACAGCTCCTTATTGCTCTAATCTGTTGGTTTTTATGCCGGTAAGATGGGGATTGATTGCTGCTGCCATCCTGCCAAGGATGCCAAGATTATGAGACTGAGACAAGAGACCTCTCAACTTGGCAAGAGGCTTGAGTTTATTAGTCGAAGTAGCGTGCAGATGAAATGCAAGGGAGAGGAGATGGTGCAAGGAGGCCAAGAGAATATTGCTCCTGAATGGGTACAACATGCCAGCAAAGCAGGAAGGGAGTAGCAAAGCAATGACATCTCTTTAATTTAACCTTTACATTCAGACACCTATTGCTGGTTTTGTGTTTCTGTGCACAAATTTATCTGAAGTTTTTAATTTGCCTGCAGGGCCTTCAGGGGAGCTGTGGGAGCAGTTGTCCTCTGCCTCACACATCCATTTTTCCATAGCATCTGAATTGAGGGAGTCCATATAATTCCATGACCAGGGCCTGGATTTATTGCTGGGCTGGATGAAGGGAAATAAACTGAGCTTGAATCCTGGCAAGATGGAGGCACTCTAGGCAGTTAGTTCCCTTGTCTGAGAAATCGGCCAAACGCCTGCCCTGGATGGGGTTGGGGTCCCTCTGAAGGAGCAGGTTACACAATCTGGGAGTGCTCCTGGGTCCACCTTGGTCCAGCTTTGTCACTGAAGACCCAAGTGGCCTTGGTGGCTAGGAATTGCTTTTACCAGTTTTAGCTAGTATGACAGCTACAACTGTTCTTGGACCAGGACAGCTTGACAACAGTAGTCCAGGCACTGGCAGCCTCAATAATGGATTGTTGTAACGCATTCTATGTGGAATTTATACACAATTTTTGTCGATTATTGATAATTATTTTATGTTATTTTGTTTAATGCATACCACTTACAGATTTAGAAATTTTTGGTTTAGAATTTTTTTTCTAAAAAACAAAAGAGTACATGATCTGAAACCCAAGGAGAACAGTGTCTCAGCTCTCCATAAATGCCACCCTTGTTCTGTGATTGATCTATTTTTATGAGACACAATTATTCTCATTTCACTGATAGGAAATTGAAGTATATTAAGAGTACCTGGCATAACTCATTTGATGGGTAATTTATGGAAGGCCGGGGGGTGGGGGTGGGAATCAAGTAGTAATGCATCCTCCATCACAATAGGAGCCCCATTTGTGGATGAGGAAGCAAAAGGAGACAGAGGGAGAATTTTGTACAATATTCTAAATTTGCCTTCACTGGCCTGATACCTTCCCAGTGTTTTGAACTACAAAATCCATCAGCCCCAGCTAGTATGACCAATGATCAGGGATGATGGGAGTTGAAGTCCAAAACATCTAGAGGGCACCAGGCTATGGAAGCCTGCCTAAACCATGAGTTTTGCAACATTTCTGATTACTGAAATGACAGGAATACAAGCTAGCATCTTAATTTTCTCTGTGAATAATTTCATTCATTCACTTCCATCTGGAATAGAAGCAGCTATAAGGATTCCTTAAAGGCTAATGCATTTAATGTGGCATAACCTTTCATTTTTTAGACACTCCCCCTCTAGTAAATGCATGAGGTGGTCTCCCTGACCAAATTTGGTACACCAACCGATACAAAGGTAAATAGCTCATGAAAGCTGATGGCACATTAAATATTAGTCTTTCCAATGACATATTAGGCCTCATGTTGTACTGCATTATTTTAGCAAAGGCAATGTATCTCAACTCCCAAATATCCTAAGAAACAGCTACTAATATGTGCATTATTGTTTAATACAAGGAAAGGGGCTTACATTTCTGCCACTTTCTGTCTTTCTTCTTCGGAAGAACATTGAAAATGCCAACACTGTCACCGGTGATAGCATTAGGAACAAAAGTGCCAAGCTAACCATTTCAAGAACTTTTCTTGCATTTGTAACCAATGGCACTACCTTTTTTACATTGTCATTGCACTGAGCTGATTAGTTTCCCCGTCCTTTCTTTTGTTTAACTGATTTATTATCACAATAATACAAGTAGAAGTGACAAACAGCTTATGCAAATACATGCATTAGCATAAATATAGCAGCAACAACAAACCCTGCACATTGCTCAGCCAATCAAAGCAATGAAGTTAGGCTAATTTTGTTTAGCTTCTTTCTGTGCCATTTTTTCACTGTGGATGACGCCCAAAATGGCTCACGAACAAACATCACAATGGAACGTCACATCTGAAAAAGCAATTTGTTACAAAGCACATCAAACTAACTCAAACGAGACAAAGTCAGTCCTTCAACAAACACATCATAGCATGAAATTAATATTACAATGGAATGGTGCAATCAAACGTACAAATCCAAAAGCAAGATTGAAATGAACATGAATTTTAAAATGGGAAATACAACAGCTAGCTCAACTCTTGCTACTGGTAGTTGCTGCTCTTGAAAGCGACCACAAGTATCCCTGTTTCAAGACAGTCTCTTGTGGGTGGAGCTTTCTCGCCAGGCTGGATGCTGGTTCACAGCTGATGCCCTCACTTCTCTTCCAAGGAAAAATCCAAAAGCTACAGTCAGACCATCCTTTTACCAGGACCAATCAAAATGTCAAAAATAATAAGCATCAGAGAGAGAGAGAGAGAGAGAGAGAGAGAGAGAGAGAGAGAGAGAGAGAGAGAGAGAAGCAGCAGCAGCAGCAGCAGCACACTGCAATCTCAATTTTAAATTCCATTGGTCTCAATGGGATGTGCCAAGGAATACTGCTTGGTACTTTTCCAAAATAATGTTCTTATTTAAATGCATACGACACAATGAACGTGTGTTGTTCTACAGTCTAAGGAACTCTGGTGCATTAAGTGTCCAGGATTCATTGTTTAACCACTTGGTTATTACAAGACCAAGTTAGGTGTATTTAAGGCCGAGTGAGAGTTTCTTGGATAACAAGGAGAAAATGCAGGGAATGTTTCATTGGCCTATGTGCTCAGCTTTCCCCATAGAGATGGTCTACTTCTCATTTCCCCTTGATGCATGCACAAGAGCACCTGCTTACCACAGTATGCTGAAACTCCTGTATTTCCATCCAGACTTCCTGTATACACAGCTGGGTGCAAATTTCATCTTTCTTCGGATGCCATCTTTTCCTTTCATAACAGAAACAAGTGAAATTATTTCTCTTCCCAAATTTGTCTTTATTGAGGCATATTAATCCTACTTGTTTGGGATGTGGGTGGCACTGTGGTTTAAGCCACTGTGCCGCTTGGACTTGCCAATCATAAGGTCGGTGGTTTGAATCCCTGCGACGGGGTGAGCTCCCATTGCTCAGTCTCTGCTCCTGCCAACCTAGCAGTTCGAAAGCACGCCAAAAAGTGCAAGTAGATGAATAGGTACCGCTCCTGCGGGAAGGTAAATGGCATTTCTGTGCACTGCTCTGGTTCGCCAGAAGTGGCTTAGTCATGCTGGCCACATGACCCAGAAAAACTGTCTGCAGACAAACGCCTACTCCCTCAGCCTGTAAAGCGAGATGAGCGCCACAATCCCAGAGTCGTTTGCAACTGGACTTAACTGTCAGGGGTCCCTTTAACTTTACCTAATCGTACTTGTAATTATTTTTTTCAGTTTCAAGTGAACATCTCATATATGACAAAATTTATATACCTCTTAATTTTGAAAACCTCTAAGCATCTTCCAAAAGCCATATAAATTTGTCATTTAAAATATAAAACAAAAATCAAACATTGAAAACAAATTGACATAAATTTGACCTACCTACCTACCTATGGTGTGTTAAAACTGCATGCTAAAGTTACAGTTCATGTCTTGGTAGACTTGTCTAAACAAAAACAGTGTTTAGCAGTTGCCAAAAACAATGCAGCATAGGTGCCCACCTAATATTAATGGGTTTGACATCTAAGCTTCAATGCGTGCATGAACCAGAGGTTGGTTGCATTTTATTTTGGAGAAACTATCAGTCAGGGCTATTTGAAAGGAGAAGAATTGGGAGACATGAAATCTTTCTCCACAAAAAAACTCTCACTAACTTTAACAGACTAGGATTTCAGCTGAGAATTCTGATCCAGCTAAAGCGAGCTCCAGTTAAGCAATGGAAGGAAATGGTCACACTTAATGTGTTCCATTCGTTTCAGTGTGACTTACAACAGAACTAACTTTAGCCAGATCAGGACTTGTGGCTTGCCTTCCAAGATCTATGCCCCAGAAAGGGGAAATTATCTTAGTTCTTTGCTTGTCGATACAGCTATGCTCAAAGCCAAAGCCCATCAGTTTTTGTTTGAGAATCCAGTGAGAATTAGGAGGCCGACTTTGTTTGCTTTCAGCAGAAAACCAGAGAGGGAAATGGACTGTACTCTTGTGTTATGGTATCCGTGATTTTATGTAATTTTGGTTTTTGTTTTATTTTTGCAACATTTCCTCTTCCCTTTTGTGTATGCTGTAAGTTGCCATGATGTGGAGTCTAGATTTGGATTACCAACTAACAAACCCTACCACGGCCAATGTAATCAATGGTATTTAATAAAAATAACAATGATCTGGCCAAAGTGCAGTCCCATTGATTTAAACTGGGGAGTTAAATATGTGCTTAAAGGCACGATTCTATGCTCACTTACTTGGAAGTAAGTTCTGTAAGGGGAGTGGATAGAACTGAGCTGCATTTCTCTAATCAATGGGATTGTGAGAACAGGATGCTGTGCTGGTCTGGGCCCTTGGTCTGATCCTTACACTCTGTATTATTATGACTTAGAATTACTTTATTATGGTCAAATCATGGCCATAATTTAGTCCTATAACAATGGTGAAATGGTTTTCAGAATCGCACCATGGCAGTGAGAGGAAGAAAAAAAGCGCGTATGAGTGCATGCCTGTTGTTTTGTTCTATCAATAACTTTTTCGGCAGCTGGGAATGGCTTCCAAAGCCCAAGGCTGGTATTCTGAAGCATATTAGTCATCGTTTATTTCTGTTCCACAGACATATTCCTGCCTGGGTGCCCACACAGGAACAGCAGCATCCCTAGTGATCAGCAGTCAAAACTGATTCCCTGCAATTGGACATCAAGGCAAGCGATATCCCCATGTCAGCTAATGAAGGTTAATTAAACCTAAATGGCTCAGGAGGGAGGGAAGGGTGGATTCCAAAGCCACAAAATGCCCACTGCTCCAGTCCCTCCCGTGGCTTGATCATTAATGGTTTTCACATAAGCCTCGGGGCTCATTTGCCTGACAAGAGCAAAGCGGGTAATTTTTACTGTAGAACACTTGCAAAAACAATGCCCTGACTGTGATCAAAAGTGACAGGCAAGTTATGTGAGCAGTTAACTGAAGGTTACTTTTTAGGGCCGAATTACTGAATAGATCAGACATCAGTTAGTTCATACATCAGTGAAAGAGGAAAGAAGGCAGAAGAGTGGGGGGTGGGGTGGACAGAAGACAACAGAACTGGAGAGAAAAGAAGGTGGGACAGAGAAAATATCTTAGCCTGGTTCCTTGGAATCCTGACTTGGGATAGGGAATGTGCAAAAAGTTGTTCTCTAGGTGATCTGCAGTAAATCGGCAAGGATTTCTGATTCCCAATTGTTCAACAGCAGCAGCAAGACGGCGACTTCTCCCAAGACCAAAGTTAGAGTCCTGAAATGAGGAAAGCTTGGGGTATACAGGGTAGGTTTGTAGAAGGACTTGGAGCTCCATTCAGTTCTGGTACTCAAAACACATTGCTGGGATCTGAATTGTGTTTTGTTTTGTTTTGTTTTGTTTTGCAACAGACTTGATTTTGTGGATCCAGTAAGCCTGACGTCTGGTCCACCTTGGCCAGGGAAGCCTTCCTTAACCCTGGTGTTTTGGAGTACAACTTTCATCACATCACTTTAGCAAGGGGTTGATGAAAGGTATAGTCATGTCAGACTCTTCGTGACCCCATGGACCAGAGCACGCCAGGCACTCCTGTCTTCCACTGCCTCCTGCAGTTTGGTCAAACTCATGCTGGTAGCTTCGAGAACACTATCCAACCATCGCGTCCTCTGTCGTCTCCTTCTCCTTGTGCCCTCCATCTTTCCCAACATCAGTGGTCTCTCTCTCTCTCTCTCTCTCCATATATATAGTGAGGGTGCTGATCTAACATAATTTATTAATAGATGATGGCAGCTAGGGCAGTGGTAGGAAGGAAAGCAGAGGGGCCAAAAGTAGGTGGAGACAGAGACAAGGACCGGCAGAGCCAAGTAATTCTAGTTGTATTTCTATCCTCTTCTCTTCTGCATAACAGCATAAGAATAGCCTGCTGGGTCTAGCCCTGAGGGCCTTCTGGCGGTTCCCTCACTGTGAGAAGTGACGTTGCAGGGAAACCAGGCAGAGGGCCTTCTCGGTAGTGGCACCCTTCCTGTGAAATACCTTCCCATCAGATGTCAAGAAGATAAAGAACTACAATACTTTGAGATTACATCTGAAGGCAGCCCTGTATTGGGAAGTATTAAAGTCTGATGTTTTATTATGTTTTTATATTTTGCTGGAAGCCACCCAAAGAGGCTGAGGAAGCAGGATTCAAGCTTCCTGTGATTTCCAGCAACTGGTATTCAGAAGCAAGTTCTACAATGGTAACCCTGCAGTGAAGGATGAAGAAGCTGACAGCCGGTGCCAATCCCTGTCCTGCTTGCAGATCAGAAGACAGACAGGCAGTGAGTGGCTGAGATAGGCGGGCAGTACCCCAGGGTACCAGATATTTGATTTGTGCAAAACAGCTGAAGCAAACTGTGAAGACAATAAGTGTAACAGAAAGAGGAGCCTGGTAATGCCTAGCAAGCTGAGTTCTCTAATAAAAATTCACCTGTGTTTTCGTGTGCCTTTCTCCTGATAAACACGATTTTGTATGCTATTTTGTCTAATGTATACATTTTGGGTAAAGCAATTCTCCCTAATGTTATTTTTCAGTAATATGTACATTCATATGCACACTTTGCTTGTGTGTGTGTTGCACATTTCATGGATGGAGAACTGTTCTGCAAAATTCAGGAAGTGCAAAATTCACAGGATGTCTGTGTTTTGATTCATGTATTGTTTCAAAAAGTGCGTATCAGCCACATTCCCCCTTGAATATGAATGGAAACATCCTCCATCCCTGACTGTAATTTTATAGAAAGAGAGACCCTTTGCCCACTTTCAAAATGGTCCAGCTGGTAGATTTCTTTTCCTTGCAGCCATTTTCTTTTAGTTCAGCCTCAGTAACAAATGACCATTGGAAGAATGTTTAAATTAAAGATTGAGTTCAAATTAACTTATATGAGAGATCTGGTTCTTTTGAGAGAGGTGACAACTGTATGTGGGTGCAAATACAATAATGTTCTTAATATCCCAGCTTTGCGAGCCTTGCCTGGATGAAAATCTAGGGAGTCAAGAAGACTCGAAGTGCTCATTTAATGCCCTCCCCCTGAAAAAGAAAGGTCCCACAAGACCTCTTAGGAAGGGAGAATGCAATTATTTATTGGCAGACAGGTTCCATTCTGGACCTGTCAGCCTTGACGAACGTTGCTTTCGCAAGTGTAATAAACTCTTGCCGGGTTGGACGTTGGCTGATTTGGTCCCTTGGGTTTTAGGAGGGAACGTTGTGATTGCTTCCTCCACCTCCTCCCAATCTTAATTTTCTCCAATCACATCAAGCCCTCCCCCCACCCCCGCCTTTTCCAATTTCCAACTCCCTTGGTAAGAAGGTCACCGTGTTCTGCCATAGCCGCAGGCTTGCGGGGCACACCCTAGCCTGATTGATATGGGGAGACTTGACGCAGGCAAGTGCTAAACCTTAAAAAGAACACCCGTTGGCTTTCCGATCACATCCCAAACTCGCTGTCAGGCTGCAAAGGCACCAGGATTTATAGCATTAAAATGAAGCGGCAGCCACGCATCCAGAAAGGAGAACAAAACTGGTGCAAGGGGGAGGGAGCCATTTCAGAACCAGTTTGGGAAATGAAAAAAAAAAGGTCTTAATGTTCAGTTTTGGATCCCTCGCTTTATTTCTGGAAGGAGAAGGGCATAAAATGATAAATGTAATTTGGTCTAGCTTCCGTGGTGCTTTCCGTAAAGGTTCGGCTGGCTGCATTAGCTGGAGTCGTGACGCTTGCTGAGGATCTTGGCGCAGTGAGGGTGGCAGCCTTTTATCGGCGTACTCAGCCTCTCTGTGAAAGGGATGAAGGTTTCTCCTTCAGGAGAAAAGCTCTCCAGAGAGGGGGGACATTAGGATTGCAATCGTTCGAAGCACAAGTCAGGGAGCCTCTTGCAATTCAATCACTGCCAACCTTTCCGATCCTCGTGCGGTTTGGGAGTGAGTTTATTGGTCACTCCTTTCTGCTGCAGGAAACTTTATTCCCAGCAGTACAGAATACAGAGATAAGTATACCCACCACCACCACCCGTTTCCATTCACTGGTGTCCTGTGATCCTTTGGAAGAAGGTGTGGGGAATAAGTCTAATGATTATCCGGAGTGCACGGGTATTGTTATGACTTATTTTAGGGCATGACTATTTCCCAGAAGTGTGCAGTTCAAACCCCTAGTGGGTAGCAGTGGGGCTGAACAGATTGGTGGAGCCACCACCACATCCAGAGTCACACCACCACAAGGCAGAAGGTTGTGGAGGCAAGAGAAGTAATTATGAGTCAGTTTAACTGGACCTGGTTAGGATTCAGAGCATCCTTGCATGACCCAGCTCTGCTCTCTGTGTATCCTGTTTAGAGGGTATGTGCTACCTAGCAGGGACGCAGGTGGCGCTGTGGTCTAAACCATGGAGCCTCTTGGGCTTGCCAATTGGAAGGTTGGTGGTTCAAATCCCCATGACGGGCTGAGCTCCCGTTGCTCTCTCCCAGCTCCTGCTAACCTAGTATTTCGAAAGCACACCAGTGCAAGTGGATAAATAGATACCAATGCAACGGGAAGGTAAACGGCGTTTCCGTACGCTCTGGTTTCCATCATGGTGTTCCGTTGCACCAGAAGCAGTTTAGTCATGCTGGCCACATGATCTGGAAAAACTCTGTGGACAAACACCTGCTCCCTCAGCCTGAAAGCAAGATGAGAGTTGCAACCCCATAGTTGCCTTTGACTGGACTTAACTGTCTGGGGGTCCTTTTACCTAGCACTGATAGGGTTACTGTTAATGGTCACTTCTGTCCACCTGAAGTTTAAGCAGGTGGATTTGGAAGTTCCACACCAGTGGACTTCTGCCTCATCTACACTCCCTCCATTGTGACAGAATGTGGGGGAGGGGCGCAGAGGCGGATAAAAGTTGGATTGCTCTCGGTTATGTCTGTTGCCCACTGGGACTGGTGGGAGAACAGAGGAAGAGCCAACTAATTCTATTTGTAGTTATTTTTTATTTTTCTGCTAAATTTATTAGTCATTATTTCTTGCCCAAGGCAACTCAAAGCAACTTCCAAACGAACAAACAAACACAACCCACATAGACACATTAAAACCAAGAAAAACACACATTAGAAACACCCTGCCTTTGTCTCCATCCTCCTCCTGCTGTGTTCTACAAGAGGCAGCACTGAGACTCAGGAAGAGCATACTGATGGGCAGTGCCCCTCTCTGGGCTGGATATAAGGAAGGAGACAGGCAGGTGGGGCCTGACTGCAGTTGGTGGGGCCTAAAGGTCCAGCCTCCACTGATTGCTCTGTAGTTCCTTTGGGGAGAGAGAAATAGGAAATCATTCACATTACTAAGAGTCCCTTGGTTCTTCAGAGAAACTTTTCCCTTTACTGGAATGTGTCCTATTTCCAATTCCAGAGAGAGCCTTTCAGGATAAAAAAAAGAGGTGGGGTGGAAAACCATTGGAAAACTCATACCATTAAATAAGTAGTAACCTCCTCCTTCACTCACCCCCCCACTTCCGCCATGATTTTTTGGGAGGGTTTTGTTTTCCCTGATGAATGGGTGAAAAATATATCTTCAAAATGTTCAGCACCACTCTAGTTTTAACAATGGTATTAACGTCCCATTTGTTGCTTCTCATTACATGGCTTTACTGCATTGGGTTTTGTTTTGTTTAATCATGAAAATCCAGCATTTTGTAAAACTCTTAGCACGCAATTGTTCCCTTCTGAGAGCACAGTGCCTGCCCACAGATATGTCCCCCATTCAGCAGGAGGTAGGGAAAGGATGCATTTCCACAAGCCGATTGCCCTTCTGAAAAGCTTCCTGGAGGGCCATGTGCCTGTGGGGAGAGGGGAGGGCCGGAGGCAAAAGTGGATGGAGCAATGGGGTGTATTTCTAACCATTGATCAGTGGTTTGGTTTCTGCACATGCTCATTTCCCTCTCCTCATTGTCATTCTATCCACCATCTAGGCGGGCAAGCAGCACTACCAGAATTCAAGGGCACATTCCAGCATTAAAGGAGGATGTGACTCAAGGTCAATGAAAGGCAAGTCCTGATGAAAGAAGGGGTGTCTGGGGAAGGGGTGTTGCCTCCAAGCCTTGGGAAGGTTTGGCTTCCAAGCCCGAAATTACCCATCTCTGCCATAAAGGAGAGCAGAGTTAGAGTTGAGATGAGGTAGTGGCAACACTCCAGTGGCAACATTTGCAGTATGGACCCAATCTTCCCTCCTCAAAGGAGAAAGGTGATTGTGAAAGCCTCAATTAATTCTGCAGTTAGGTCCCAGCATGAGTGGAGAGGCCAGGATGTCAATGCACCACTAGTGGGTGGTGGTTTCATCTTATAAGGGCACTTCAGGCAAGAAGACCAAGACATACAAGGCACCAGTTTTCCCAACATAGGCCCTGGGGTTTTCCCTCAGCTTTCCCTTAACCATCCACATAGTCTTCAAGTGACTTTAAGTACCCTGGTTATTTTAATCTGTCCGAATCTGCATCTGATTGGCCATCTTGCTCTTTATTCTTGTTATTGTGAGTTGCTGGGCTTTTTTTGTAATTGTCAGCATTATAGTTTTTAAATGGTTGTGAGACAACTTGGACATTAAGATTTTTTTCCCCAAAGGTGGGTTAACACCCCACAAAAAAATCTCTCAGATAAATAAATGCTTAATACTCCTTCACCTTCTGTGTTGAATCTCCTGCACCAATTAACACTTGATCTGAGAATGTGAGACTTGGCAATTGGTCAGGAAACTACATCAGGTATAAGCTTTCTTGGCACACTGGGTTTTGCTGTTGAAGCAACTCGACAGCACTGATGGACTCATAAACAGCCTGGATGTGGGGGGTGGGGTGGGGGAACTCGCATATTAGAAAGAGACAAAAGATCATAAAGGAGATGGGAGGAGAGGAAGCTTACATTCAAAGAACAAGCAACGGATTTGGCATGGTAGCTAGACAGACTGCAGGAAGGAAAATGCAGGAGCTGGGTGGCCAGCCTCCAGGAAACCATCAAAATACCATGATGGACTTGCTGAATGTCCAGATGCAAATGGCTACAAATGAGTATGCAAATACCTTTCTTAAACAAAAACTGATGAAATGAGAGCCAATTGAAGCCCCCAAGACCTGATGAGAATAATTAGAGCAGCATTTGACATAAGCCCTGACAACAAAACAGTAACACAAAAGCCTGGCTTGTTGAACATGTGCTTGAGACACAGGAATTAATTGTCCAAGCCATTGCTGATACGCTCCAATATGCTAGCTGTTCCACACATTTGCTTAAATTGTATATGTATGTCATATTATTGTTTTTAAATGCATCCTGTCTACTGCATGACTTGGTGTGTTTTTCTGTAATATTTGGCTATACAGACTGTTCATTCTTGGCACTCCCGTTCACTGTTGGCTGGTTGCATTGATTGACTGTGTGCAGAAGAATCCCAAACGTATTTCTTTAAAATACAGTCTTTATTCCATTGTGCTCACAATCTATGCAATCATTTGAGGCCTAAAATCTTCCTTTGTAATAAGATTTGAAAGGTGGAATCTATTCAGTCATATACTTGAGACAGATGTCACTGAAGATGACTAGCAGTGGACTTTGCATGTACTACACAAACTAGATCAGGACAAACTAAAGTTTGAGATACTGCTGTTGCTGGCGCCTATCTGTTTCAAGAGACAATGGAGTGTACCTTTGAGGGTGAAGTCAAACCACTGCATCTGCTGCACCAAAGTGACCTCCCCAGGGCAAAAACCTGGGCAATGTGTACAATGTGTTGTCCGCTGGTGTGGTCCAAATGAAAGGAGAGCAATATGTTTGGCACCAGCTAGAAGTAAGGAAAGGGGAGACAGGCTGATAGACATCCCTGCCTCACAGCAAGCTCTGAATACATGACCGTGACTCTTTCTGCAAGATTCTATTACTTTGTTCAGATTTTGAATTATTGGGAAGGAGGGTCGCCATCTTCATTGTTTTATTCATTGTCTTTGAACCCATGGGCCTCCAGAAATTGTTGGACTACAACTCTCATCAGTCTCAGCCAGCACAGCGAAAAGTCAGGGGTTATGATAAAACAAAGTCAGGAGACACTTCTCTCCAATTGTCATTGTGTTCCTCACAGAACCCTAGATTTCTGTAAGTGAAACAACAGTCCCCAGGAATCTGAGGGAATCTGAATCTCCCTGCTGTAGTCAACGGAGGATGCTTGTTTTCCCTGGAAGGGTATTTATTTATAAAGGGCTTCCTAAATCCCCTTCCTGGCCCAGAGCCCAACTTGTGCCACTGAGGCGGGCTGCAATGGCAATGGCAGAGGCAAGAGCTTTACAGAAGGTGATGCCAAGTAGCTGTAGACAACCATGTGGTCACATCGTATACCATTCCAGCTGGAGGCAAGCACACTGGGCCCCAGGACTGTCCTGCCTCCATCTGTTCTGTCAAGAGGAAAGCTGTGCTGTGCAGTTACAGCCCAACTGTAGGCATACGAATAAAAATTCATTAAGGAACAATCAAGATGGTTAACAAGTGAATACCTTGTTTGTTGTATAGCAAGTGATATTACATAGACCATGGGAAGGCAAACTAAGGCCCGGGGGCCAGATCCGGCCCAATCACCTTCTCAGTCTGGCCCGTGGACAGTCCAGGAATCAGCGTGTTTTTACATGAATAGAATGTGTGCTTTTATTTAAAATGCATGTCTGGGTTATTTGTGGGGCATAGGAATTCGTTCATATTTTTTTCCAAAATATAATCCAGCCCGCCACAAGATCTGAGGGAAAGTTGACTGTGCCCGTGCTGAAAAAGTTTGCTGACCCCTGACGTAGACACTAAGGAACCCACAAGGAGTTGTACTACAGCATGAAATGCAGTTTGCTTCATACAGCCCCTGCATGGAGTGATTCAGGGTAGCTTCCTTATGTTGTGTGTAGTATGTACAACAGGCCCATAGCAACCCTGTGTTCAAAGCTGGGTTCCAATGTCAGATTTAGACACTGTCCAAAAGCTTCTCTCTTAACTGAGTGAGTAGGTTATGGAATGTCAGATAATATTCTTAGGGTTGCATCCAGTGTTATGCAAACATATCTACACTTACACAGCAGGAATGATGAGGATTCCTTCCCTTGCATCCTGCAGCCCCGCATGTACTCCCAAATCTTACAGTGCATAGGTTCCCCAACCCATCCAGAGGAGATTTTGAGAGTGTGCAGGGGGGCTGTAAGTGGGAGGGGAAGAATGGGAAGTCCTACTGGACTCTCCTTCATTGGAGGTTTCTAAGCAGAGGTTGGATGACCATGTGCCATGGATGCTTTTGCTGAGATTCCTGCATTGCAGGGGGTTGCACTAGATCAGCGGTTCTCAACCTGTGGGTCCCCAGATGTTGTTGAACTTCAACTCCCATCACCCCTAGCTAGAAAGGCCAGAGCTCAGGGATGATGGGAGTTGTAGTCCAACAGCATCTGGGGACCCACAGGTTGAGAACCGCTGCAATAGATGATCCTTGGGGTCCCTTCCAACTCTATGATTCTATGAGTGGACATCTCCTCTGCTCATGCAATGGCAGAGTTGGATGCAATCCACAGTGTGTGAAAGCATAAAATAAGAGGCAGTGGTTAGGATGTTGGGTTAGAATCAGGGAGATCAGGCTTCAGATCTCTGCTCAGTCACAAAGGTCACTGGGGAAAGCTGGGCCATTTACAAGCCTGCCTCACAGGGTTATTGTACAGTCCTATGAGGCAGGTTAGGCAGAGAACGTGTAGTCTATCCTGAGCTCTTTGGAGAAAGAGTGGGATAAAAATTAAATTTGACCTGAGAGTTGCACTCTGCTCTCTCTCTCTAGGAGAACGAAGGGTGGTCCCAGCCCCAGAGTCCCAGCACTGGCACAGCACACCTCCCTGCAGGGCACCTGTCATGGGGACGCCTGGTTGCACCCTCTTACACCCTCAGAATAATGCACCTAGGGCCGCTGCCCCCACAGCCCTGGTCACGCTATGCCAGTGCCTCAGTGAGATTGGATCCAGTAGGGTTAGTGGCCTCCCCCAATTATTATTAACTTTCCTCTTGAAGGTCTGTTTAGTATTCCTACATTCATCTCCTACACAGCTGTATAGAGGAAGATATTGCAGACACAGATCCAGCTTGGAGGCCTCATCATTGGTACAGAGGGTATCACAGAGGCACCTGAGAAGCACTCCTTAAGCATGTGGAATTAAGCTTTTGACTGAAGCGCCATCGTCTGTTGAATGATATTCCTTCTCGCTTCCATCTACTGCGCTCATTCCAGCCCACGGGCATGCTCTTGGCATGTTACTAATTTGAGTTTGTGTCTTTGGTTCACTACACTCATTTGTTGCAAGGGGGGGGGAGAGATTATAGAAAACAAAGGGCAGCAAAATTTCCTTCTTTGGCTCAGCAGAGGAAGTGGAGGTGAGGTGGAGAGAGAGTGGGATTAGGTCCTTGTTCAACACTGAATGGACAAATGGTTGGTTATGGCTTTATAATTTCTGGTTGGGTGGCTTTGCTCAAGAGCATCCTTGAGCAGGACCTTACATAAAGGAACAGAAATTTGCAGGCCACCATATGTGTGATGTTCCGCTTCATAATTGGGAGGGGTGTCATGCACACTCAGGAGGAGGCCCCAATAATGTGGAAGAGGCAGGATGCCCAAACATAGACTACTCTGGACTTTTTGGATCCCTCATACAAAATGAGATCATCAGTGGAGTAATGGACCTTTTGTAGGACTTGAACCCCCTGGTGAATGTGTGTCCTTTGGAGGCAGCCATAGGCCTGACAGTTTTTTATTTTTATTTTTATGATAGGAAACTGCCTTATATACCAGGTCAGGCTACTAGTTCATATAGCTCAGTATTGTCTACACTCACTGGCAGTGGTCCTTCAAGCATCCAGTCAAGGATTTCTCCAGGAAAGGTACCTGGGGTGGGGCAAAGCTATGGAGCTGCTGTCCAGACCTTGAGACACTTCTGCTTAGCTGGATGAAACTGGGCAAAGTTGGGACCACATGGTTGCACTAGTGGGAGTGCTGGATTGGTGGTGGTGGTTCTGCTACTGCACCCACGTAGCCACAACTTTACCGCAAACCCATCCATGTAAGCAGAAGTGATGTGCAGGTGTTGGAAGGATGGCTCTCTCTCATCACAAATATCATTGCTGGGTCTTTCCCAGCCCTGCTGGAGATACCAGGGACTGAATCTGGGACCTTCTGCATGCAAAGCAGACTCTATACCACTGAGCTACAGCTTTTACATTCTCTCTTAAGAGGAAGGCACATTTGGCAAACCCTCACCATGATCAACTCCTGCCCCGAAACCTATGTCCCTACTGTGGGGGGCCTCCACAGTCACATACGGAGTCACTGTTGAACCGTGTTTATGGAAGACAATCTTACTCGGCTATGAGTGGTGAAGAAAAAGAAGAAGAAGAAAACAATCTCTCTCTCTCTCACACACACACACACACACACACACAGAGAGAGAGAGATACCCAGACAAGGAGCAAAGCCAGGAGATTTACCAAGATCCTAGTTTGCCATTATGCACAGTCCTGGTGGCTGCTTTCAGCTTGGTGGGTCACTATTTGTCCAGGTCTGCCTTATATAAGCATAAGTAGGAAATGGAATGAAGAATAAGGATGGCCTGCTACTTCAGATAACATAATAGCAACAAAGAAATGGAAGAATTGTTTGTGTGGGAACTATACCCTTTTTTGGAGACCAGTGAGGTTCTTTCTGCATTGCTATTTTCACAGAACACATCACCAGATGGTGCTGTTACATAGTACCATTTGCAGTCCTTTCTTATATACTTTCAGACGTCATCAGCATAAGTTAGGGATACCTTTCCTAAATGCATAGCTGCCCATTTTGCTGTGTCTGAAACCCCTAGCCCTTTGATCAACACTGAGTTATTTTGCCTTCACTGGCCTAGGATTGCTTGTTTTACGATGGAGCTACTGTTTCTGGAGTAACAAGCATGAGGAGATGCTAACCTTGGTGATAGATTTTATTTTAATGATTGCTCAAATTTGTTTGTGTGGCACCACATCTCAGTACTGCAATCTGTTAGTGGTTTAATCAAACAAGGCCCTGAAGACAGTTATGCAGCTGTTAGCAAACATTTTCTGCAAAGTTATGCTATGTATCAGGGACCCTGAAACTGTATTCACTCCGTCATGCCATCTGGGTGGGCAGGCACTACAGTAAATTAAGTGCTTGTGAAAGCTTTGTATTAGCTTCTTAAAAGGGGGAGGTGAGGAGGTTGGATTGGATATTTAGATTCTGCCAAGTCTCAATTCTGAAATGAAAATGGGAATGTCCATGGCTTCAAAAGATCTGATCTGCATAGGTGAGTATTATATATTTTAAAGTTTCCTTCATTCTTTTGATATTTCAGAAGGCTTTTTTTTTGTTCATACATTCTTAAACTTGTTTAAACCACTATTTAAACAATTTGTATTCTAAACATATTCTATTTTCTTCCAGATCATCTTCATTTCCACCATGAGATGCATATTGAGGAACAAAACCTTTATTTTTTAAAAAAATCACATTTAAATGTTTCATTCAAATCCAGGAAAATCACAAATCTGTAAGGATGTTAATACAGTCTTAAAACTATAAAACCCATGATGCAGGGTGAATGTGAGTGAATCACACTTCCATGAAAACATAGAAGCCTTTAGTTAAAATGAAGAACTGATTATCTTGAATGCATCTTTGCACAACCAAAATTGCCTTCGGCACCTGTATATATAGTAGACAGCTCAAGATTGAAAAATGGAACTGCAAAATGGTATTTCTCCAGTAGTATTTTCTTTTTCTGACACCATGTGAAGGTCACTGCATCAGTTGCACAACCAATACTGAGCAAATTCAGAATCTACATTAGAGCAGGGATCACAGATGAGAAAGTAATTCTCCCCACACCCAGTTCCAAATAAAAATGTAGCCTCTGAAGCACAGGGGCAAAACCTGTATCATGGATTCAGAAGTAACTGTAGCCCTCCTCAGTCACCAAAGCTTCATGCAGTGAGGGAGATGGACCTATTGACTTCACTGTCTCCTTTAGGTCACCATCACTAGCTTCATTGCCTTCTGTGTATTGGGGTTGGAACCTCTACACTATGTTCCTTCTGTCATTTTTGCTCCTTCTGTAATCTGGAACCCTGGAAGATCAGGGTACTAAATTGCATGGGAAGCCTACATGAGTACAGCAAGCTCATACCCTCATCATTCAATAAAAGAAATGAGAAGAGGGTTAATGATTCTCCCAGCTTCAGTCTTAATTGTCCCTTAAAAGGGAAACACAAACACAGTCTTTGTCAAGCTTCAGTCATTATGGTATCTATACCTGCAAATGGAGTGAGCTTTGAGGACTGGTTTGTCACTCCATGCATTCAGGTTCCCCGAGTGGCGGATCTTCACGGCTGCGGCTCCAACCTGGTGGAATGCTCTGTCACAAGAGACTAGGGCCCTGCAGGACCTGACATCTTTCCGCAGGGCCTGCAAGACAGAGTTGTTCCGCCAGGCCTTTGGTCAGGGCGCAGCCTGACTCCCTCCTCTGGCAACCTGCACAGAATTTTGTTTAATCGGTTGCCATCAATTTGATTTTAACTAATTTTTATAATGAAATATTTTTAGAATGTGTTATTATTTGATTGTTTATTTGATTGTTGTTAGCCGCCCTGAGCCCGGCTTAGCTGGGGAGGGCGGGATATAAATAAAATTTATTATTATTATTATTATTACTACTTTCAGAAGACTTGGAACTCAGTTGCTAAGCTACCATGCTGGGGTGTTGGAGGCAACACATGACAAAATGGTTTCTGGGCTTGGGTGGTTCAGACTGGTGAATTCCTAGGAAATACAAAGTTCCATTGTAAGAGTCATTGGTAACTGAGTTGGGAATTGTGGAGTGACTTAAAGTATCTTCCAGCTGAGATAATGTTGGGTGGCAGAAGTGTGGAAGGACTGCTACAGGAGGATGGGAAGATGGCCGAGAAGTGTAATGAGTCTTCAGTGTGTAAGATGTTGGGCAAATGCCCATGCCTGCACCACTTTTTTTCAGGAAAGGCATCTGTTGAGCTAAATAAAATGGAGGTGAAAAGGAAAGAAATTCTAGGGCTAACTGACAAATTAAAAATTAACAAGTCAGCATCTGCACATGGCATGCACCCAAGAGCTTTTTAAAAACTCAAATATTTTCCTTCTCATTAAGCCAATTGGTAAGAGCCTCTTTGGGCACATCTAGACTTCATTTTTTGCTGTGCTTTCCAGGCATAGGTCTTGGTCTCTGTGCTTTCCCCCAGAAAACCCGTTTTACCAGCAAACCAGTTTTAGAGCAAATAGCAATCTGCAGGAAAAAAAACCTGATTGCTGTTTGCTCCAATTCAGTAGGAAAACTTTTTTTGTGAGATGTTTAATGCAGTCAAACCAACAATTCATGGTTTGACTGCATAGGCGTATGAAAGGACTCAGGCTAATGGTTTCCTGTAAACTTGCTAGAGAGAGCACTGGATCCTCATTCTGTCCAGTTCAGTCACATGACCTGGCAACCCAGCAGAACTTACAAGGCAAAAAGGGTGATGTAGGTCAAACTCTCTTTTAAAGGTAAGTTTTCCCTCTGCCGGGCTTGGGCCAGCTCCGCTGGCAGTAGCCTTTCTCCTGAATGAGGTTTACATCTGGCATTTTTTCCTTAAGCCTACATAAATGTCATTGGCTTCCCATATTTAGTATTGCTTCCTAAGCCCGGTTCTAAAATTACCTGGCTGCACCACTGAAAAGAGCAAGTTTTGCCGAGGACGAGTCAGCCAGACTTCTGTAAAGGAGCTCCTGACTTCTATGGAAGCTGTGCTTCTGAGGTAAAATTGATCAGCATAAACTGAGGACAAGTGAATCAAAATACTTCTCCACACAACGCATAAAAAGCAGCATACAAAATCTGCACCAAGATGTAGCTTGGGAGTGTGTGTGTGTGTGTGTGTGTGTGTGTCCAGCAAACTCATAGAGAATAGGTCTGTTCATGAATATTTTTCCATGGTAGCCTAGTGGAATCACAGTGGACCTCTGGATCCCAGTGCCTGGGTAGTGTGGGGTAGGGGCAAAAAGAGATGTTCATACCTTTCCTGTGGACTTTCCAGGAATATTTGGGTGGTTATTGTGGGAAAGAGGCCGCTGAACTGGATGGGCCATTGCTCTGTCCTGATCCAACTTGGCTCGTCTAATGAAGAAGACACTAGTAGCTATGTATCACTAAAATATATCTGCACAATACAAAAATAAAATAAAAATCCTATTTAGTACAAGCCAGCCATTAAGCATGTGATAATAAAGCTCTGAAAAATCAAGTGATATATATGTGTGTGTCAACCAACCACCAGTGTTAAGACAACACTTTGGAGAAATGTATTACAAGCTGGGGGTGCAGAATTGGGGAGCAGCCCAGTCACAGGAGCTATTGAGAATTCCACATGAAATATATAAAGTGTGAAGTACTTGTACATCATTTTCCAGCATTGGTCCTCCCTCAAGGCATTGCTCCCACACTCTCATATTTCACCAGTCCCCGCCTCGGAATTCACAAACACCTACAGATCGTGAAAGTGTCTTTGCTTCTTTGATTGATTTTCTGCAGAGCTGAGGAAATAGGTTGCGCCGTGACCATACGGAACAGTTCCGGCAGGCAAATATCATGGTTGCCTGGCTTGCGCTATCTGTAAAAATACATGATGTGCTTTGTTTAACAGCACTCAGGAGAGTCTGTGGCTCCCTCGTGGCTGTGCTGCTTCCAGAATGATCTTCCCTTCCCCGCAACCCCATCGGTCGCCATCACCTCAGAACTCAATAAATAAAAATGCAAAGGAGAAGAATAAAAATAGTAATCGATATTAAAGACTGGGATGGGTGGGGTCAAGTGCCGTTGGCTGGTGGGGATGGGGAAGGGGGGGAGATGGGAGAAGGAAGCAAAACCCACCATGCAGTCTCAGACCTCATCTTCCTCCTCCGGCGCAAATGACTGACAACTCGCAGGCAGAAGCCAAGGTGCTGGAACAAGGGGGTGACACTCGTCCGTCTCCCCCCTGTCCCCAATCTTTTGTCATTGGATTTTTCTGCTGGAGAAGGAAAGAAAGGGAGAAGCGTGCCTTTCCAAATGCTGCAACCGAAATGGTTGATATGAAACCAAACACGCCGCAGCGTGGCACTCAATCTGCAACCGACAGCCAGCGGCTGGCCAAGCGTGACGCCATGGCTCGTTTTTCACTCTGACACTACCGCAAGCTCCACGAGCCTTCTTGACTTGCAAGGTGATTGGAATATTGAATACAATACTGCAGTGGAAAAGCCCGGTGCCTACCATGACAACAACAACCACCGCCCCCTCTTCCACCCACCCCCTCCCCACCCCTTTGATGCACAAAAATAAAGGCAACAAGAAAAGGGTTTTTTGTTTATTTGTTCACATCCAAGGGCCAAACGCCTTCAGAGAAGACCCCGCTTTCATTGTTTCCCCAGTTCTCCCAAATGGTAGCCACCCCCCTCCCCTCCATCTCCTTTTCAGTGTGGATGCTTTTGCTATGGAAATGTAACCCTGGTCATACATTGTGTCGATGGCAATGCTGTCAGACCACTGCAGTTCACCCTTCACCCACCCATTACAATGCTAATAAAGTTCCTGGAGAGAGCAGTAACTTATCATTTGCCCTCATGTCACAGCCTGGGAAGGGTGTGCATGTGAAAATCAAGCTCTTCAGAGGTACCCAGTTTCCCCTTTGTCAAACCCTACATTCCCTCCGGACGAGAGGCATGGATAGGAGCCGAGATGACGCTGTAAAATGTGTTTTGCAAAAGCGGACTCGGAAAGAAATCCACACAGCTTGGCACTGGATCATTAAATATTGCTAGGATAGAATCGGAGAAGATAATTTGGTTAATAACCACTAATTACATTGCAAGCATGCACCTTCCCTCGACAGATGTCAGAGTGCTTTTTGCTTGTACCAGGGAAGCTTGGCTGTGGCATAACAGCTGCCATACCTCACCACGGCACTCTGATGAGCACCATCTCTGAGAGTTATGTTCTCAGCCTGATTCAGTGACCCTCCTCAGTACCTCTTCATTGTGGCACTTTCCCATTCTTCTTTCTTCTAGACCAAGTTTTGGCCGGCATGATAATCTGCATCCCTGCCTGCATTGTACCTGCAGTGAAGTGGTGACTCATCAGAAATGCCTTCCAAAGAACCAGATCTGTCCCTATCAAAACTCTAGAGGAAGTACTAATACAGCATGACTTGTGTCTATCACCAATTGCCACCTGAGGCACATCAAACCTTTTCCTAAATGAAACTTCTGCTATCATCAAATGCTCTGTCAGGGGGACAGAAGGGCCAAACCAGTGGTCTCAAGATGGTTTACACCAGGGATGAGCAGCTGGTAGTCTGGGATCTACCAGTAGATCTCTGGTTGATTTGTGGTAAGTAGATCAGCCAGAATTTCTGACTCCCAAATGTTGATCAATAGTTGCAACAAAACAACTACTTCCTCACCTGAATCAGGCTGCTAAAATGAAAAAGTTAGCCAGGAGTTTTATGTGAAAACAGTGTAGGCACTGTTCAGTTCAGGTACTGAACACAATGTGCTCACTGTCACATTCTTATTTAATTCTAATTTATCTCTTTTGTACCTAGTTTCGGTTGGTAGACCTTGGAGTTTTAGTTTTAGGTTTTTTTTGTTTTTATTTTTTTGTTAATGAGGTTGATGCAACAAGCCTGAAGACTGCCTGCTCCCGGTTTAAACAACAAGCTCTCTGTGTGATTAAAGTGTTTGTGGACTGGACCATTTCAGACTGACTGTAGGTGGAGAGGAGTTTTGCATTTTTGAAACTTCCTCATGTAGGGCAAGGAGGATACCTGCTAGGCCTGTGACTCAATTAAAGAAATCATAGGTGAGTGACTGTCTTTGTTGATGAACAGATTACATTTCTGTCTGCATCATGCCAAGAATTATGCAATTTTTAGATTAATAACATGGAAGTAATCTAATAAAGGTTAAATAATACAATTTTAAATGAGGCCCACATTCATTTGTGGCAGTCTGCTTGGTTTGTGTCTCTGTTCCCCCCTCTCCACCAGGCTGCAGACATTTGTAGACAACCCAGTTCTCCTAAAACAGACCAAAGTTGGTGACCAAAGGAGGAGTGTGTGAGAATAGATACAATGCATGGCAACAAACTGTGAGTCAGCTTCATGACAGGCTAATTTCATCTGCAGTGTAAAGTGTGTGTGTGTGTGTGTGTGTGTGTGTGTGTGTGTGTGTGTGGAGAGTGAAAGAATGAATCAGTCACAGGTACTTTTGAAGGAGAAGGGTGATTTAGAAGAAGTGCAACGGAGGTCCTTGCCTTGTCTGGGATGATCTTGCGTATCCTGGTGCCTGGAGATAATAGGCTCAAAGAAGAAGGAAGGAACCTTTTGGCACAAGGAAATGCCACTGCAGGCACATGTGAATCTGTGGGCACTGTGTTGAAGACCCCTGGAGCAACATATCAGCCTTTATGATCAAGAATGACCTTGTGAGAAGTAGCCCCAAGTATTCAAAACCTAGTTTATAAAAATTGTTCAAATACCCCTCTTAATGTGTCTGTAGGCAAAGCTAAGTTCTGCATTAGCCCTGGGACTGATTTTACACCTCTGTGTTTGCTAATGGTCACTGCAAACTAGTATTGCTCAAAACAACAGTAGTGTCAATGTGGAACCCAAGGAAGCTTTTGGTCCCTGTCCATGGTGCTGAATAAAACCTCAATTCTGCGTTCTAGTTCCTTTGTCAGATGATAGCAGTTCCATCTCACTCCAGCAGGGAGCAGTGACACCCATATGCATACACAGAATCTCTCCTCAGGTTTTCCACCTGTAGAAAAACACATTTTATGTGAATGTCATTTATGGACCCCCGTATCTCCAACTCTACAACTCTGCGATTCTACTACATAAGGTTTGAGTTGTGCATGGTATGCAGATGCGTGGCATTGGTTGAAAAATAGGCACAATGTTGGTAAACTGCAGTCAAAGGAAGTGATGGAATGATGCACCAAATGGGGGTGGCCCCTGGAGCAGACCAAAATCTGTATAGTGGTGTATCCAACAGTAGTGAATGCTGTTGTGCTCCTGCCCCTCTTGCACACTTTCCAGAGGTATCTACTTGACCACTGTGAGAACAGGATGCTGACCTACATGGGGCATTGTCCTGATCCAGCAGGGCTTGCCTTATGTTCTTATCCAATACTTTGTATGAGTATTTTAACCAGGAGAGATTTCAGATATGAAATGCAAATGATTCGGCATATAAAATGACATATAAATTATTTACTGGGATCCACCATTCCTATATTTCTGAAACACCAAATATATTCATCCAATTATTATTTTTTACTATTGCTGGAATGATTTTAATATGTATAATTTCCGGGAGCAGTTTTCCTTAGACATGGCACTGCTCATGCATGCATTTTTTCTTCACAGCATCCTCATGTTGTCATCCTCATTAAAACACCTCCCTCGTTTCATCCAAATGGACCATTTCCATGGTGCATTGTTTCCTTTTGTTAATTAATTCATTTTTCTGTGACAATGATAAAATCCAGATGTCATGGAGAAATTATATGGCACAGTATTTTGCTGGGTAGAGCCTGCACAAAACTTACATGCAAGGTCAGTCCCGAATTTGCCTGGGACTGACAACAGCCTGGTGTTCTTAATGCAGGATAGAAAGCAAGAAAGAGCCTTTAAGGTTGTGTGCCCATTTGAGGGCCAAACCTACAAGCTGAATTAACCACTTGCCAACTAAGGTCCGTATAGTTAAAGCTATGGTTTTCCCAGTAGTGATGTATGGAAGTGAGAGCTGGATCATAAAGAAGGCTGATCACTGAAGAATTGATGCTTTTGAATTATGGTGCTGGAGGAGACTCTTGAGAGTCCCATGGACTGCAAGAAGATCAAACCTATCCATTCTTAAGGAAATCAGCCCTGAGTGCTCACTGGAAGGACAGATCGTGAAGCTGAGGCTCCAATACTTTGGCCACCTCATGAGAAGAGAAGACTCCCTGGAAAAGACCCTGATGTTGGGAAAGATGGGGGGCACAAGGAGAAGGGGACGACAGAGGATGAGATGGTTGGATAGTGTTTGCGAAGCTACCAGCATGAGTTTGACCAAACTGCGGGAGGCAGTGGAAGGCAGGAGTGCCTGGCATGCTCTGGTCCATGGGGTCACGAAGAGTCAGACACGACTAAACTACTAAAGAACAACAAACTGAAACAACAGGAGGAGAGAGTATTCTTGTTCTGGGGCTTGAGGGTTTCCTTCAGGCATCTTGGTGGCCACTGTGAGAACAGGATGGTGGTCTTGTTGGATCACTAGCCTGATCCAACAGGCTCATCTTATGTTCTTCACTTTGCCACCTTCACTTTGAAGAAAAGGCATCCCTGCATAGCTCCAATCTAACACCAATGGTCCCAATTTCAATCAGGGGCCCACAATGGCTTCTTGCCTCCTTCCAGGTGCTTTGACTTTAAATATGTCATTTATTACAAAGAGAACAGTTGGGGGAAATAAACTTTTGTGTGTTTGCATGCATGCTTGATGGGAAACCAATGTGGAGCCATGGCGTAGAGCAGAAGTGTAGTGATGCTGTGCACTGGTCTTTGGTAGCCAAACAAATAAATTGGTTTCAGTGGACGAAATAAAATAATATTTTAAGCTGCCTATTAGAGAGGAAAGGTTTTACAAAATACAATACAAGAATGGGGAGGTACAGGGAAGCAATTTTGCTTCCTGCAGCAAAAACCTTTATTTTAAAATCTTGCAAAAACATTAGTGGAGATAGATAAACTGTCCACATATTATCTCCTGTTTTCTGGGAAATGAATATAAAATTGCTAGAGCTTTTTAACACCTTGATAAAAGGAAATTCTGTTTGGACTCATCTGGAATATCTTATAAGAACCCATTTATTATGTTGACATGCTCTCCATCTCTTATATAATAGCACTTTTGCCAGTGATGACCAAGTCCAAGAAGAGCATTTTCATTTTTGTATTCACAAAAGTTCTTTCTACTTTACCCAGGAGAGCTCATTGCTACCTTTAGTACACTGAAATATGTCATCATTAGCCTCAATGTGTTATTTGGTAAAAGAGAAACACTGTGCATTTGCAAACATTAATTGGAGTTATTTCAGATTAATCTTAATTGTTTCCACACGTAACCTTTTTTTTTTTTTGCAATTTCCATTCTTGTTTTCCCAGGCTTTCAAATTTTGGTTGGTCTGATTCTGGTTAGTCTAGCATTCTTTTTATGCTTCATTTATAGATTATCAGAGCAATCCTACCATCATGAGAGGGAGTGATTATGGAAGACAAACCACACAAAAAGGTGGAAAACTCTGGAAGAACATTATGCAAGGCAGACATTTATTTTTTGTTTAGCTAGGGGCTGAGGGCGGGGGGAAATCTCCAAACTCTTCATCAGAAAAAAAAAGTCTTCTGATAAATTTTGACTCAGCTCTGGAGTGAACCTTTTACAAGGCTCGGACCTTTGGCAAGAGTGCTCCTGGATACTATCACATCACAGTAAATTCTATATATTAAGGAATTTTGTAATACCTTTAATTCCACTTCCCAAGAACTGCAAACAAGCAATGCCTTGGCAGCACTATAGACCCCCCAGGGGAAGCAAGCCCTTTCCCCCAAAATACAAAAGTTTAGAGCATTCCAGCAGCACATTCCAAACGAGCCTTTCCAAATTCATACTGAACGATTATTTAGGATAATGAATGCAAGATTCACATAACCAACCTATTCCAGGGCAGAGGGGAGAAGAAATGGGCGTAATCCTTAAGTCTCCTTCCATAATGAAAATGAGGCCTGAGTACAATACCAAATACATATGCATATCACATATAAAAATACCAGGCTGTGTGGGGCTCATTCCACAACAGTGCTCTCCCACATATTGTCTATTGTTATAGGAATTCTAAGGTTATATATATATATATATATATATATATATATATATATATATGCAGGTTTTGGTGTCTTCGGGTGTCTTCCCGTGTAAGAGTTGGGGTGTCTAGGCGACGTTTCGACGAGGTCTCACTCGTCATCTTCAGGCTGGTGCTTTCGGCTTCTTGTTACTGGAACAGAGCAGGATCTCAGTGTTTGAGTTCCTATAAATACTGTTGAGGGGGTGTGGTGTATAGCCTCCAACGTTCTGGGCAGAGAGGAAGTTTCCAGGTTAGTGTGCCTTTTCTTCTTTTGTTCATTAATTACTTGAGGGATATCTTGAGTGATTTCTTGAGTGATATTCTGAGTACCACTTAGGCGGGTCATTAGGTGTGGATTAGTTGCTAAAGCTTTCGTGTCTTGACCTCTTGAGCTTGTAAAGAGTTTTTTCTGAGAAGATGGCTGTACTGCACTTAGTTGTGCTCTGGCTTGGCTTCGTGTATAGGGGCGAGCTGTGGTTTTGTGCCCTGTGCCAGCCAGATCTGTGTAGGGATTGCAGGGGGGTGCAGCATCCGGAGGTGCCACTATGGTTTGGCTACTGGATGGTGTCTGTAATTTATCTGTGGAGAGGGTCTGGGTTTGGGTCTGGTGTGGTTGATTGGAGATGGCGTTCTGTGTGCCTCTGGTTCTGGTGTCGGTTTTTGTGGGGAGGGCTAATTTCCAGATGTCTGGCAGGCGGGACGTGTCGTCACGCTTGTTCATGTTGTGAGGGTGTTTCTCTATCTCGATGGCTTCCATGATTATTCTCTTGTGGTGATGTTCCATGTTAAAGAGCAATTTGGAATCTGCAAAATTAATTTCGTGTCCTGTTTCTTTCATGTGTTGGTAAAGAGAGGAAGTTTTTTCTTCTTTTTTGACGGCATTCTTGTGTTCTGCGATACGTGCATTTATTCGTCTGTTTGTTTGTCCAATGTACGTGGCTGGGCAGACTTTGCAGGGTATTTCATAGACCCCTTGGTTTTCTAATTGGATTTTATCTTTGGGGTTAGAAAACCAATTAGATTCTAAACCAGTTAGATTTCTAAACCAGTTAGATTTCTAAACCAGTTAGAAAACCAATCCAATTAGAAAACCAAGGGGTCTATGAAATACCCTGCAAAGTCTGCCCAGCCACGTACATTGGACAAACAAACAGACGAATAAATGCACGTATCGCAGAACACAAGAATGCCGTCAAAAAAGAAGAAAAAACTTCCTCTCTTTACCAACACATGAAAGAAACAGGACACGAAATTAATTTTGCAGATTCCAAATTGCTCTTTAACATGGAACATCACCACAAGAGAATAATCATGGAAGCCATCGAGATAGAGAAACACCCTCACAACATGAACAAGCGTGACGACACGTCCCGCCTGCCAGACATCTGGAAATTAGCCCTCCCCACAAAAACCGACACCAGAACCAGAGGCACACAGAATGCCATCTCCAATCAACCACACCAGACCCAAACCCAGACCCTCTCCACAGATAAATTACAGACACCATCCAGTAGCCAAACCATAGTGGCACCTCCGGATGCTGCACCCCCCTGCAATCCCTACACAGATCTGGCTGGCACAGGGCACAAAACCACAGCTCGCCCCTATACACGAAGCCAAGCCAGAGCACAACTAAGTGCAGTACAGCCATCTTCTCAGAAAAAACTCTTTACAAGCTCAAGAGGTCAAGACACGAAAGCTTTAGCAACTAATCCACACCTAATGACCCGCCTAAGTGGTACTCAGAATATCACTCAAGAAATCACTCAAGATATCCCTCAAGTAATTAATGAACAAAAGAAGAAAAGGCACACTAACCTGGAAACTTCCTCTCTGCCCAGAACGTTGGAGGCTATACACCACACCCCCTCAACAGTATTTATAGGAACCCAAACACTGAGATCCTGCTCTGTTCCAGTAACAAGAAGCCGAAAGCACCAGCCTGAAGATGACGAGTGAGACCTCGTCGAAACGTCGCCTAGACACCCCAACTCTTACACGGGAAGACACCCGAAGACACCAAAACCTGCATTCCTGTACCCGTGAAAATCTACGAAAGCATATATATATATATATATGTGTGTGTGTGTGTGTGTGTGTGTGTGTGTGTGTGTGTGTACACACACACACACACACATGTTAATAAATTTACAAGGCAAAAACATACATAAGTATATAAACCATGTGTCTGAAATAGTATAGGAGAGCAATCCTGAAACCATTTTGACTCTCCCAAATTGGCCTAAAATATTTCTTTGCAAGGAGGAAGGAAATGGGAAGCCTCTCCATTGTCTTTTGCTTACCTGTCTTAAGGGCGTATGTGTGTATAAATAGGGAGAGCCTGTGACCTGGATTCAGGAATGAAAGCATTTATCGCAACAAAGGAATGGTCAGGCTGTGAGGTAGAGCAATGATTGACCATTGTCAGGTTTCCTGGAAGACAGGATTTCTGTGATAGACCGCCCCCCTGTGATGTATTTCTGCTACAGACCACCTCCTTCTGTGGTGTATGTATGATGTTTTGGGGGTTGGTCTTGAGCTACAAGGTAGGCAATTTCAAAAGTCTATATAAGAGCTTACACACCATTGTTCTGGGTTCCTCTCCTCCCTCCCTGCGTGGGATGAGTAGGGGATCCTGTTGCAACAGTTTAATAAAAGTTCATGCTTACTAGCTTCTTTGCTTCTCAATATTCTCTGGTTGGCCTCTGTTCTTTTCTCCTACCGACAGAGAACCTACTTAAGGACTCTATACAGGCTCATGGATACCCCATAAGGGAAAGGGAGCAGGTTTTTGTTTTTTTCTTATAACACTATTGATACAGTAGCCACTTAGACCTAATCATTCCAACCAAAAGCTATCCTACCAGGAGAGAGGATAGAAAACTGGAAGAAAATTACTGACTAGGCAATCAACTCCATTCATATGACAGTTGCATTCCAACTGATATCATGACTTCATGGGTGACCTCTTTGGGAAAGTGATTCCCACACAGGAAGGAGTATGTCTGCATGAGAAGGGGAAAGTGGAAAGGGAAGAGTAGGCAACCTACATACAACTTGTTTTCTTCTGCTCTGGAGGGTAGGACTAGAACCAATGGCTTCAAGTTACAAAGAAAGGAGATTCCGGCTAAACATCAGGAAAAACTTTCTGACAGTAAGAGTTGTTTGACAGTGGAATGGTCTCCCTCGGGAGGTGGTGGACTCTCCTTCCTTGGAGGTTTCTAAGCAGAGGTGGATGGCCATCTGTCATGAATGCTTTAGCTGAGATTCCTGCATTGCAGGGGGTTGGACTAGATGACCCCTGGGGTCCCTTCCAACTCTACAATTTGATAATTCAATGATTCTAACTGTATCCACTGATATTTATCTGTTGTTATCTTGCCTCTTTCTCCCCCTATATGGGTCCTCACATTGTTGAAATACAGACTGGAGATGCCTTGGGACAGGGATCCATGCTTTTGGCTTGCAGCCCCGTGTAAAATGATGGTGCCGTAATCATCATTATCTCTCCACTCCCTGATTCACATTCTATACATTGTTGTCTAAGACACAGACCTAACATCATAGTTGTTTTCATTTTGGTTTTTTTACCATTGTGCTTCACAATAAAAGCCAGGGTGACCTGACAAATGCTGTCATTGAGGAAAATGGGCTCAGTAGACCATTGATCTCCCATTCTGTTTTCCTGATTGCTCTTTATCTGATGCCATTCTCTACAAACGGCTCCTTCCTGGCTAAGGGTCATGGAACATTATGTGCCAAACGCAGGCTGGCTTGACACAAGTTGCGCACTCAGCTTGCCTACCTGGAGAACTAATTAGTTCCTGGGTACTAATTAATGACTGCAAAGTGGATTCTAGATGCAATACAAATAAATCATCAGAATGAATCTCTCAGTGAGTGAAACGGGGGGCAGAATGCATCTCTGGCTTCCTTCTATTTTTTATTTTTATTTTTTTGTAAATAAGAAGAGATCACAAAATAAAGCAGACAGAAACCCCAGCTCTTCTCCGCTTGCCTGGCTCACCGTCTGGAGACCAAACTGTGCTGCCTCCTCTTGGAGCAGTCTGATTCATGAGAGCTGATCGTCTTTGGTTGCTTCATCGCTGTGACATCGCGAGGCTGCTGTGGTCCCTGCGCACATGGCTTCATTGTCTCGCCGCCTCACAGTGCCATGTAATATGACCGAGGCATGTGATTTCCAAGCACATATAGCATCGGGCTTGACCTTGAAAAGACGTAGAGGCTAAATGCTTCTGAATGCCGCTGACTGAAAGGATGAAGAGAGAATGAACAAATCAACAGGAAATTAAGCAGGCATTTAATGCAGGGTGCTCTCTTTGGCCTGCATTACATTCCCCAAAGGAGAGGCATTAAAAACGTGTGTGAGAGGGAAAGTCTCCCATTAAGTACTGTACTGTGGCATAATTCTCTCTCTCTCTCTCTCACACACACACACACAGAGAGAGAGAGAGAGAGAGAGAGAGAGAGAGAGAGAGAGAGAGAGACGCAGACACACACAAATAGAGCAGTTAAATAAATAAATGTACAATCCTGCAGATGAGTGGGTGTGAAACTTTTTCCATCCCAATGGCCACATTCACTTCCAGGCAACTTCCCAAGTGCCACATGCCAGAGGCAAAAATGAGACCAAACAAGACATTTAAATTTTACCTTTGTACACTAGACTAGTTTCTACACACACTCACAACCCCCTCTCTACACTCCATCCAAACAAAAGGCAATATCAGGCTTAATGAAAACAGGGCAGCCAGACCAAAATTCCTGGAAAGTGAAGTAGGGTCACTGAGGGGTGTGGCCTGGAGAGAGTTCTAAGGGCCAGACAGAGAGCACTGGAGGGCCACTCTTGGCCCCAGGTCTGAGGTTTCCCACCCCTGCTATGGATGTCTAGTAAAAACTCAGAAGTAAGTTCTGCTAAGTTCAATGTGGCTTCCTCTCAGGAAAGTGAGTATAGGAATGCAGCCTTGCACAGCCAGGTTTCCTTGCATTAAATGATGGAAGTTAGGCCATAATCCTCTCCTAATTGCTGCTTCTATTTTTAATGCTGGGAAACCCAGCCATTTCCATCACATGCATGCTGTTAAATATTCACCACGCTGAACATGCATTTCACCACTCAAACAGGCTCCTTTTCTACCTGGTTTAATCAGCAAAGTGTAAATCTGCTCTAATACTGCTGCATGTGGGTTATGGCTGTGAAATGCTTGACATTTTTTGACAACGAAATCATGACAACTGATTTCTGAAATGGGATTCTAGACAGCTGTAAAAATGGGAAGCCGGATATGGAAGGCTGGATATTTTTACAGAATGTCTTAAACAACAGCTCTAAAGTCATTGGTCTTACAAGGGATCTAGGTCATATCCACACTCTTATACAGTGGTACCTCAGGTTACATACGCTTCAGGTTACAGACTCTGCTAACCCAGAAATAGTGCTTCAGGTTAAGAACTTTGCTTCAGGATGAGAACAGAAATCGTGCTTTGGCGGCGTGGCGGCAGCAGGAGGCCCCATTAGCTAAAGTGGTGCTTCAGGTTAAGAACAGTTTCAGGTTAAGTACGAACCTCCGGAATGAATTAAGTACTTAAAATGAGGTACCACTGTACCACTTAAACAGCCATGGAAATTCCTGGGAACTGTAGTTTGTTGATGATGCTGGCCCTTAAAAGCTATACTTCCCAGTATCCTTAACAAACAACAGTTCCCAGGAATCTCCACAGCTGTTTAAGTAGCATAAGAGCACTTTAAATGAATGGTATGGGTGTGACCATAGTCGTTTCAGAGAGAAGCCACACAGCCTGACACCAAAAGACTCTGCACAGTACAATTTCATCTGTCCATTTGGGAAACACAAGACAACCATTTACCAGGTGATACCTTACTACGCTGTGCAATCATACAGCCACTTTAGAAGGTTTCCTTGCATTAAATGATGGAAGTTAGGCCATAATCCTCTCCTAAGAAGACGGCAGTTTCTAGCATCCACTGACACTCTTGTTCATGTTTTAATTACTCAGAGCAGCACTGTAATAGTCTGGTGGAGGACCAGCTCAGCTTTCCCCCTTCTACCACGCAGTCTGAAGTATGCCCTACCCACAATGGTGAATATTCTTCAATATGACAAGCTGATACTCATAGAAAACAAGTTCCCAAATATTTCACATGGATGACAGATTGCAGGTTTGCCACCTCAGTCAACTGAATTTGATTATAAGCCCTCCATTGATATACAGCAGTCCTCAGCACTGTTGGCCTTATATCCTCGCATGACTTGCATGAAAACCAGTGTGGTATAGTGGTTAGAGTGTTGAACTAAGACCTGGGAGACTAGGGTTCAAATCCTCAGTCTGCCATAAAGGTACTGACGTATAAAGCCCTAAATGGCCTCAGCACAGTATACCTGAAGAAGTGTCTCTACTCCCCACCATTCAGCCCAGACACTGAGGTCCAGCTCTGAGGACCTTCTGGCAGTTCCCTCACTGTGAGAAGTGAGGTTACTGGGAACCAGGCAGAGGGCCTTCTCGGTAGTGGCCCCTGCCCTATGGAACACCCTCCCATCAGATGTCAAGGAAATAAACAACTATCTGACTTTTAGAAGACATCTGAAGGCAGCCCTGTTTAGGGAAGTTTTAATGTTTGATGTTTTAGCGTGTTTTTAATATGCTGTTGGGAGCCGCCCAGAGTAGTGTTATTATTTATAAATTATTTATAATACTTTATAAATAATAAATTGTCGTCATCATCGAGTGGCATTGAACCACTCACTGCCTCCCAACCTAGTCTACCTCTCTAGGTTGTTGTGAGGATAACATGGGGAAGAGGAAGCCTATGTATCACCACCTTAAGCTCCTTGGAAGAAAGGTGGGATATAAATAAAATTAAGAAATAATAAATAAAAATCCTCTTGATCTGAGGAACACTAAAAGCATATTTGTGCAAAGGGAAGAAATGCCACACGTTTCTAGGAAGGATTACTATTATTATTTTAGTGAGTTTTTGCAACTTGTTATTTATTCAGAAAATTTTAAAAATGTGACTAGATCATCACAAATGAGGTATGGTTGAATAGCATACTCTCTTTGACCCACTGAAATAGCATCCTACACTGCCAATAAATTGTGATAGCCCTACTAGGCATCTCCTTGTTCATTTCCAGATGTTTAATCAGTTTACCAAGGCCAACTCCTGATTGGTTAGTTTGACCTCATCCAGGCTGCTTGTGGCTGCTGGTCCACATTCTCTGTCACTCATGTGGACCATTAAAAATGCCCTAGGCATATTAGCCACCCAGTTAAAAGGATGTTCCATTCTGAACATTCATGGACAAGGCTGTATAGTACAGACAATATTACTGCACTTGTGTGCCTTGGGAAGGTTCATTCTTTCTGTGAAAAGCAACTAGCACAGACTTCAGCCCTGCCAAAAATGATATATGCATCATGAAATCTCAACATGAACTCCCTTAAACCTGGACAATATATACTGAAACTTTCCAAACAGCTCCAAAACTACAGTATCTCATATTATTTCTATGGATGATTTATAGTTTGGCTGTGAGTAGTAGCTAGAAAATGACGGGGGTTGTGTTTGTGTTTGTAGAGAATTCTTTGGGACAACCAAAGGAATTAAGTGACCCTGCAGCTTTTGCTCTCATTCCATTCCTCCCAAATAGCCCTGCTCTGTGTTATTGTGCAAAGAGAGAAATGTTATGCAAATTGATGGTGATGATGACTTGAATAGTAATTACCACATTTAGAATGCTGCAAAAACATTCTTTTGCTGGGCTGTCCTAGCCCACACATTTGCTTGCAAACCAAGCAATGTTACAAAAATTAATAATAAAACAATAAATGGGTGGGGGTGGGGGTGGGGAAAGCAGACAGGGCCAATCGGGCCACAAACATTTTGCTTCCTGAGATGAAGGTCAAGATGGTGCCCATATTCTATGTACAGGAGCCAACTTCACATCTAGTTTAGGCCTCATCTGCTCTATACCCTTAAACCACCATGATAAACAGTCATGGCTTCTCCTAAAGAATCTTGAGAATTGCAGTTTTGTTAAGGGTGCTAAAGTGGTAACCGCTATTCCCTTCAAAGAGCTATAATTCCAGGAATAGTTTAAGAATCAGTCCCTCTTCCTAGGGAATCTGGGAATTGTATCTCTTTGAGGTGCCTAGAGGTCTCCCAAAAGCTCTCATCATTATTAGCAAACTACAGTTCCCATGATACTTTGGGGAAAACCATAATGGTTAAGGGAGCACCACAGTGCTTTAAATGTACAGTGCAGGTGTGTCCTGAATCTTATTTGAATCACCTCAAGGCAGCAAGCTAACTTAGGAGGTGCAGGGCAAACTGCACCTTCTAATCTTGGAGGACTGAGCTCTGTCGTCCAGTGCTGTTTCTACCTCCCCAGCATCTGCCGCCTGAGGCAGCTGCCTCACTCAGGCTAGTGGGTAGTTTGGACCAGAGGCAGGGACAATAAACATGGCTCCCCTCTCCATCAACCAAAGAGGCAGGCATACCTTTTGGGTCCCTATGGGGACAAGCCATTTTACAGAGTTGAAATAGCCAATTCAGACCGAAACTAACTGAAATCTTCAAGGGTAGGTAAGGTCTCTGACAGTGAGGAATAGGTTCAGCAACCCGTTCCACTCTTAATCAGTGTAATGAAGCAACTCTTCAGGAATTATGTGTTTCTAAACCTGTTTTGGCTCTCATTGACTCAGTCCACAGCAAACCTTCATTAAGAAGGTTTATACAGATGGGCGAAGCTGCATTTCCCGTTTCTCACGAGGGAAGAAAACAATAACTTGTGATTTATGCCAGTGTTGTGGTGTGTCAGTTCTGTTCTTTCCCAAACTGCATAATTAAAAAACAGTGTTTTCAGTCTTGAAGAATACTTACAATAAACAGTTTTGGTGGATACTAAATGACTCAGCTCCAGAGCTTAATCAACTGCAGAAGATGTGTATTGCTGCATATGCTTGAATGCTGCAAACATTATCTTTTATACGCTCACTTTTAACTGAGAAGAAATAAAATCAAAATAAGAACAAGTTAATGTCCTTCTTGGCTCGGCTAGAAGAAATTAAGGCAAGAGAGGGGAGATTGGTTTTAATGCAGCAGCAACAGTTGCAGGGCTTGCATCTATTATAGATTTTGGAAAGTTGTATTTTCACTATGCACTTGGGTGCCATTTTTAGTCAATATGGTGGATTGAACCTTCCAAAACTGCATTGATTTTGTTAACCAAATACTGCATGACGGTTCCTAAGATCAAGGAGCAGGTTTATATCTTTGTTTGGCTATAATTGGATGCTATTTTGAATTGAGGTGGCAGACTTTACCTTTCAAAACTGCACTAGTTTTAAGCTGGCATCAATGGTTAATATTGGTCCAGCTTTGAAAGGTTCAGTTGACTACCTCAATTCAGAATTTTGAAAACTGCACTGATTTTTTCCCCTTTGAATTCTTGAACAATGCCAAGTATGAGGCTAGTAGTATCAAATAAAACATTTAATGCTAGTGAGTTTCTCATCAACTGTGTGTGGAAAAGAGGCCATATATCTCTTCTCCTTTGGTTGTATCAACCTAAGTAGACTCATTGAGATTGAGGGAAACAATTAATTCCAGATAGGTCTACCTTGAGTGGAACCTAGTTACATAACAGCCCGTCAACCCCCAGTTTCTCTCTGAGATCTTCTGCCCCTACTTCTCCAAATACTGCAGTCATGTTTCCAGGGAACCTACCACCTGCTGTTCGCTGCTTTCTTTATCCTTAACTCTTGGTTGCTAGGCATGCAAATAAGTCTGAGATGAAAATCAGAATTGGTGTAGCAGTCACAGCTATCACAAAGTCACTGAGGGTTCACTAAAGCAGAAGAAAGCCATTATAATTCCCCTGTGCAGGTTCAATGGGAAACATCAAAATGCAATATAGGAGACAGGCAATAGGACAGTGGTGCAAACATGGACCACATCTGCACTATTATAATACCACTATACCTCTATTAAAAGCACTATTATAAAACTTTACGCAGTCATGGCTTCTACCAAAGAATCCTGGGAACTGTAGTTTGTAAAGAGTGCTGAGAGTGAACAGCAAAGAACCTGCACAAGCAACGCTGACACCAAACCCTACATATATTAAGTAAATTAGAAACATCGTCACCCACCCCCACCCCACCTCTTTCCCCCTTTTTCCTAAAGTCTCAAGAAATGAAACTGATTTGTAAAAATGTTGCATGGGGGGGAGGGAAATACGAGAGAGAGACATTGCACATACTTTTGTAAATCAAGAAAATCTTTAATAAAAATAATTTTTTTAAAAAAGAGTGCTGAGAGTTGTAAGGAGACCCCTATTCTCCTCATAGAAGTACTATTTGCAAAGGAATCAGTTGTTAAACAACTTTGGGAATTGTAGCGGGGGGAAGTGGTTTCCTAAGAAATTTCAGGACCCTTAACAAACTGAAGCTCCCATGATTCTTTGGGGGAAGTTATGACTGCTTAAAGTGGCATGATACTGCTTTAAACCCATGGCATGGTTGTACTGTACAAGGTCTTTGATACTAGAGTGGGATGCGGCAGAACAGTCTCAGCCCCCAGAATTCAACTTGTTACATGTAATGCCGTCATTTGCCAGCTCCCATTCATAGTGCTAAGTTTCCTGGAATGAATGAAGCGGGATTCATCTCCAGCTACTTCCAAACAAAAATGAAACAGAATCTAGTGTTCTTCGTCATTGAATAGAAATTTATGTTCTGAAAGAAGCTTCTGCGCAAGCATGAATGAATGAAGAAGTATAACAGTTTTATGACCTCATCTACCTGATGCACAAGAAATGATTGAAAATGAATGTGGTGCATTTGGGAAGTTCATTAGCAGCGCTATGGAAAATTTACAACCAGAAAATCAGAGTGCAAATGTAGCTTAATCAAACCCAGGTACTCTGAAAAGTTAAATCTAATGAAATGGTCACAATTGTAAAACGTTTTGTTTTTTTACTATGTTGTCATGTAAGCAAGAGAAGAGTTTCAACCTCTCTAAAAACTCTAAACATTTAAGTTCCTGGGGAAAACTCTATTCTCCTGTAACTTATCTGTATGTATGTATGTATGTATGTATGTATGTATGTATGCACATTAGCAGTAGTAGTAGTAGCAGCAGCAGCAGCAGTAATTTATACCCTGCCCATCTGGCTGGATTTCCCCAGCCCAACAGAAAATTAATTTAAAAAGTGATAAAACATCAAACATTAAAAACTTCCCTAAACATTGTAATTGGAAATCCCTCTAAATAGGTTTAAAAAGAGGCAAAGTGCTACCTGCTCCTTTCCTATTTTTTCTCAGGTCAATGGTCTCAAATCAGAGAAAGTTTGTCACTTAGGTTTCATGGTAATAATAATAATAATAATAATAATAATAATAATAATAATAATAATAATAATAATTTATTATTTATACCCCGCCCATCTGGCTGGGTTTCCCCAGCCACTCTGGGCAGCTTCCAACAAATTATTAAAATACAACAGTCTACTAAACATTAAAAGCTTCCCTAAACAGGGATGCCTTCAGATGTCTTCTAAAAGTCTGGTAGTTGTTCTTCTCTTTGACATCTGGTGGGAGGGCATTCCACAGGGAGGGCGCCACTACCGAGAAGGCCCTCTGCCTGGTTCCCTGTAACTTGGCTTCTCGCAGTGAGGGAACCGCCAGAAGGCCCTCGGTGCTGGACCTCAGTGTCCGGGCAGAACGATGGAGGTGGAGACGCTCCTTCAGGTATACTGGACCGAGGCCGTTTAGGGCTTTAAAGGTCAGCACCAACACTTTGAATTGTGCTCGGAAACGTACTGGGAGCCAATGTAGGTCTTTTAAGACCGGTGTTATATGGTCTCGGCGGCCGTTCCCAGTCACCAGTCTGGCTGCTGCATTCTGGATTAGTTGTAGTTTCCGGGTCACCTTCAAAGGTAGCCCCACGTAGAGCGCATTGCAGTAGTCCAAGCGTGAGATAACTAGAGCATGCACCACTCTGGCGAGGCAGTCCGCGGGCAGATAGGGTCTCAGCCTACGTACCAGATGGAGCTGGTACACAGCTGCCCTGGACACGGATAAACTGAGGGCACATAAGGCAGCTATTTAGTTGAAGACGAGCAGGTCTGGCTCTGGTCAGTGTCTGGTGGGAGACCACCATGTTGACCACCTTGAGTTCCATGATGGAAAAAGCTGTGAGATATGTAATGAATAAATTCATTGATGAGTAACTATGCCGTGACATCAGACTAGTAAATCCTCTCTAAATAAGGATAGGTTAGCATTCCTTTTTAAAATTTCAATAATAATAATAATAATAATAAATTTTATTTATATCCCGCCCTCCCCAGCCGAAGCCGGGCTCAGGGCGGCTAACAACAATAAAACAGTACAAAAGTACAACATAAACAACATTCTAAAATCATTCATTATAAAAATTAATTAATTCAAGCCACTGGCAACCATTGGGCCAGAGCTCTGCGAAGATTGCCGAGGGAGGCAGTCAGGCTGTGCCCTGGCCAAAGGCCTGGTGGAACAGCTCTGTCTTGCAGGCCCTGCGGAAAGATGTCAAGTCCCGCAAGGCCCTGGTCTCTTGTGACAGAGCGTTCCACCAGATCGGAGCCACAGCCGAAAAAGCCCTGGCTCTAGTTGAGGCCAGCCTAACCTCTCTGAGGCCTGGGACCTTCAAGATGTTTTTATTTGAAGACCGTAGGTTTCTCTGTGGGGCATACCAGGAGAGGCGGTCCCGTAGGTACGAGGGTCCTAGGCCATATAGGGCTTTAAAGGTTAAAACCAGCACCTTAAACCTGATCCTGTACCCCACCGGGAGCCAGTGCAGCTGGTATAGCACCGGGTGAATGTGATCTCGCAGCGAAGACCTCGTAAGGAGTCTCACTGCAGCATTCTGCACCCGCTGGAGTTTCTGGGTCAGTCTCAAGGGCAGCCCCACGTAGAGCGAGTTACAATAATCCAGTCTGGAGGTGACCGTCGCGTGGATCACAGTGGCTAGGTCAGGGCGAGAGAGGTAAGGAGCCAACTGCTTAGCTTGGCGGAGATGGAAAAATGCCGCCTTTGTTATAGCTGCAATCTGCGCCTCCATGGAAAGGGAGGTGTCGAAGATTACACCCAAACTCTTAACGGATGGTGCTGGCACTAATTGCGCCCCCGCAAGAGATGGGAGTTGCCCCCCCAATCCCATATCGCCCCATCCCAGCCACAGGACCTCTGTCTTCGAAGGATTTAGCTTCAACCGGCTCCCACGTAACCATCCAGCCACAGCTTCCAAACATCTGGTCAGTGTGTCTGGGGCCGAGTCAGGATGGCCATCCATCAACAGATAGAGTTGGGTGTCATCGGCATACTGATGACAACCCAGCCCAAAACTCCGAACAAGCTGGGCGAGGGGGCGCATAAAGATGTTGAAAAGCATTGGGGAGAGTATCGCACCCTGAGGTACTCCACACACCAAGGAGTGGCGCGATGACAATTCCCCCCCAAGCGCCACCCTCTGTCCCCGACCAGAGAGAAACGAGCGCAGCCATTGAAGGACTGTGCCCTGGATCCCCACGTCGGCAAGGCGGTGGTCCAGAAGTTCGTGATCGACCATGTCGAAAGCTGCTGATAGATCTAGAAGAATCAGCAGCCCCGACCCGCCTCGATCCAGCTGTCTACGAAGGTCATCTGTTAGGGCGACCAGAGCCGTCTCGGTCCCATGACCAGCGCGGAAGCCGGACTGGAATGGATCCAGAGCCGATGTTTCATCCAGAAACCCACCAAGCTGTTCAGCAACCGCTCTCTCAATCACCTTACCCAGGAACGGAAGATTCGAAACCGGGCGGTAATTGGATAGATCTAAAGGATCTAATGATGTTTTCTTTAAGAGCGGGCGCACCACTGCCTCCTTCAGTTCCCCTGGGAATGTCCCCGTGCCAAGGGACAAATTGATGATATCCCCCAGGAGGGCCCGCACCTCGTCTGGACACGCTCTAATCAGCCAAGACGGGCATGGGTCGAGAGGACAGGTGGTGGGCTTTCCAGCTCGGAGGAGTCTGTCCACATCGGCTGGGGATATCTGGTCAAAGTGGTCCAATACTGGACCCGAGGACAGTCGAGGGGCCTCCAGTTCCTTTATTGTATCCAAATTGGCAGGGAGGTCATGGCGGAGCGACAAGACCTTCTCCGCAAAAAAGCTCGCAAATGCCTCACAGCCGTGTGTCAATTTGTTATTTAAATTTGGCTGTCCCTCAAGGGACGTTAAAGACCTGATTATACTAAATAATTGCGCTGGGCGAGAGCTAGCGGATGCAATGGAGGCCGAGAAGTATGACTTCTTAGCAGCCTTCACCGCCATCTCGTAGGTTTTCATAAAAGCCCTATAAGATGTTCTTGAGGCTCCGTCACGGGCACCCCGCCATACTCGCTCTAGCCGTCTGAGGTCCCGCTTCATTTTCCGGAGCTCCTCGGTAAACCAGGGAGCCCGGTTTCTGCAGGGTCGCAGAGGGCGCTTAGGTGCGATCTCATCGATGGCTGCCAGGAGCTGGGCATTCCAGCCCTCAACAAGCTCAGTCAATGAGTCGCCAGGGGGAGCAAGGTCCCGCAAGGCTTGGCGGAATCTCTCAGGGTCCATCAGCCTCTGCGGGCGAGCCCAAATTGGCTCGCCACCTAAGCAGGGTGGGGGTGGAAAGTCAATCCTGGCTTTCAGAGCGTAGTGATCAGACCATGGCACCTTAATCGAAGGAGACATGATCACATCTATACCGACGCCAAAGATCAAATCCAGCGTGTGGCCTGCTTGATGTGTGGGGCCCGAAACAAACTGGGAGAGCCCTAGTGTCGCCATGGAAGACACCAGGTCCAGAGCCTGTGAGGAGGGAGTGGCATCAGCATGGATGTTGAAGTCCCCCAATACCAATAGGTTAGGGAACTCCAAGGCCCAGCCGGCCACCGCCTCCAATAGGCCTGACAGGGTGGCTGCTGGTGCGCTAGGTGGCCGGTACACCAGCCAGACAGCCAAGCTCACCTCGGAGCCCCACACTAGGCCAACACATTCGATGCCGGGGATCGATGGCGATGGTAGAGCCCTGAAAGGACAATCTTCCCGGATTAATAATGCCACCCCTCCCCCCCGGCCCACAGTCCGCGACTGGTGGAGGACAGAGAAACCCGGAGGCGCCATCTCTCGTAAGGTAACTGTTGCCCCTTCGCGCACCCAGGTCTCCGTCACACAAGCCAGGTCGACCCCCTGCGAGATAAAGAAATCTCGTAGGGTGGCGGTTTTATTGCCTATAGACCTGGCATTGCACAGCACCAGTGACGGAGGTGAGTAATCCTTGCTCACCCTACCCTCGTCCCTCGGGATGGGGCGCAGATTGGAAAGGGTACGAGCGTATCCATATCTCGATCCCCTTCGCCTGTAACATCTGCCCCCACCGCCATACCTCCCTCGCCCCTCCACGGTAGCAATCCCAGGCCTCATAGTGGCCTCCATTGATGGCAATTAATAGTATTCTTTCGCAGCCTAGAACAATAAAACCTTAAAACAATAAAAACAAAAAACAAAAACAACCCAGAAAACAATAAAACAATACAAACAAAAACTGCAAAAATTACAAATTCATCAAAATCTAACAAATTCCCCAGCCCACCCAAACATCCATCCCACCCCCATATATAGAATCGAAAGGGAAAGGGAAATATTAAAAAACAAAAACAAAACAAAACATGTTAAAAAGAGCTCTGCACTCCTCCGGGTCCTCCTGGGCAGTAGCAGCATCAATGGCAACAACCATCCTTGTGAGGCCCCACCCTGGGCCAGATAGTAAGTGGCAGGAAGGAGCAGGGCCCTCAGGCACTCACGCAGGAGAGTCTTCCTGGGCAGCAGAGCAGTCCTTGTGAGGCCCCAGGCCCCGCCCCAAGCCAGATGGTAAGTGGCAAGAAGGAGCAGGGCCCTCAGGCACTCACCACAGGGGAGTCTTCCTGGGCAGCAGAGCAGTCCTTGTGAGGCCCCAGGCCCCGCCCCAAGCCAGATGGTAAGTGGCAAGAAGGAGCAGGGCCCTCAGGCACTCACCACAGGGGAGTCTTCCTGGGCAGCAGAGCAGTCCTTATGAGGCCCCAGGCCCCGCCCCAAGCCAGATGGTAAGTGGCAAGAAGGAGCAGGGCCCTCAGGCACTCACCACAGGGGAGTCTTCCTGGGCAGCAGAGCAGTCCTTATGAGGCCTCAGGCCCCGCCCCAGGCCAGATGGTAAGTGGCAAGAGCAGGGCCCTCAGGCACTCACCACAGGGGAGTCTTCCTGGGCAGCAGAGCAGTCCTTGTGAGGCCCCAGGCCCCGCCCCAAGCCAGATGGTAAGTGGCAAGAGCAGGGCCCTCAGGCACTCACCACAGAAAAAGTAAAGTAAACACTGGGTAGTAAATTTCGATTGGAATCAGAGAATAAAATGTACGATAATAACACAGGAAACCAATTTCATCAAGATTTCTCCAGGGAAATAGGGAACTAACAATGTCTATAGATCAGTATAGCCAATATAATGGCCTCCAAACAAAACCCTGTTGCCTTGCTTCTGCCCTTCTTCTTTCACATTACTTCCCCTCGCTATTCACAAAGTTCATAGCCTTTGCTTGCCATTGATTGCCTTGTCTGCCTCTAACATCCCAACCTTCCTGTGTGCAGTCGGACTCAGTGGCCATTTGTGTACATGTGACTACCAACACATATGCTCAGAGCTCCAACGCAGCCAAGGGCACCCGCATTTCCACAAAGGAAATACTTGTTCCTGCATCCTTCACTGAGTTGGACTGTGAAGCCTGACATGATCTGCTCACTGAAAATCCCAAGATCACACCTACCCAAACATATACCTCAAAGTTTCTTTTTTGCATTTAGAATACAAAAGACCTGACTATTCCTTTGCCCACTCAACCATGTTCTTGGCACTGGATGGGGAAGAGGGGTGTGGTGGAGCGCACCGCCCCTGGCAGATCTCGTGGGGTGCCATGGCAGCTGGGCCCCCCTCCTATGCTGGGCGCCACCAGGACGTGTGCCCCCCCCGGGACACATGCCACACCCCCGGGATGCACGCCAGCCGTGCCCCCGCCTGCTCTCCGCCCCCCGGTGCTGGAGCATGAAGCTCCGCCACTGGTTCTTTGATTTCTCTATATCTACTAGAGTTGGATCATTAGACAAATTAATGAGGGTTAGACTAATTCATAGATGATGTGCCCATTAATGGCTACCTCTAGGATCAGAAGTAGTGTATTTCTGATTACCAGAAATCTTCTTCTTCTTCAAATTACATCTGTGTATACTGAAGTCAATGAAATATACATACATATATTCATAGAAAGACTCAAGAAGGCAGTCATGTTGGTCTGACACAGTCGAAATATATATTAAAAAATTAAAAATTCTCCAGTAGCACCTTAGAGTTCAACTAAGTTTGTTCTTGGTATAAGCTTTCATGTGTATCTGAAGAAGTGTGCATGCACACGAAAGCTTATACCAAGAGCAAACTTAGTTGGTCTCCAAGGTGCTACTGGACAATTATTATTATTATAATATATATATATATATATATATATATATATTTCATAGAAAGACTGTGAGCTATCTGGAGCTCTGAAAATTTCTCTGAATTCTTGAATAGTTATCAAATATTTTCTGGATATTTGATAAGCATATTTAACATGGTGACAATTTACTTCAATATTTCATTTCTGATGCTATTTCTTGGTTGACATGCAATGGTATGATATATCTAATAATTGTCATGTGATAGTATTAGTATTTGATAGTTGCTAATAAATGTTATGCAATGGTGTATGTTACTGGACAACAGCTACCGTATTTTTCGCCCTATAGGACGCACTGGCCCATAGGGCGCATCAAGTTTTTTGGGGGGAAAATAAAGGCAAAAAAAATTATTCCCCCCCCCCAGGCGCTTGTGGGGCCGGCGGCGGGGAGAAGCGCTCTTCTCCCCGCCACCCGCCTTGAGATCAGGTCCAGGGACAGCGGGGAGACGCGCTGCGCCTCCCTGCTGTCCCCGGAGTTTGCGGGGCAGGCAGTGGGGAGAAGCGCTCTTCTCCCCACCGCCCGCCTTCAGATCAGGTCCGGGGACAGCGGAAAGACGCGCTGCACTTCCCAGCTGTCCCCGGAGCTTGCGGGGCAGGCAGCGGGGAAAAGCGCTCTTCTCCCTGCCGCCCGCCTTCAGATCAGGTCCAGGGACAGCGGGGAGACGTGCTGCACCTCCCCACTGTCCCCGGAGCTTGCGGGGCTGGCGGCGGGGTCTCCCCGCCATCAGCCTCCAAACCACTTTGGGAGACAGCGGGATGGCGGCGTTCCGCCTCCCTCTGTCCCCTGACCTTGTGGGGCTGGCGCTGGGGCTCTCCAGGCTTCAGCGAAAGCCTGCATTTGCCCCATAGGACGCACACACATTTCCCCTTCATTTTTGGAGGGGGAAGAGTGCGTCCTATAGGGCGAAAAATACGGTAACAGTTCAAATGCAAATGAGGCTTAATGTAAGCCTGGATTTGATAGATAATTTTCAACTGGACCTAACATTTGACAAGGTTATACTTATGAGGTTTCATCTGTCTGTCAGGCTAGAAGAAAAAACAGTTGAGATGTGCCAACAAATCTAACACACTTGAAATTAGAGGTAAGACTTTTCACATTCAAATTTTCACATTCAGAATTTAAATTGTGGGGTATTTTAGAACCAGAAATATTAGCAAATATTTGCAGATGTTCCTTTCATCTCTAGAGCTGCTGCTATTAAGCCAGCATACAGAATATTAAACAAATCTGGCCTTTTCCCAGTGAACTTATGAAAAATACATTGCTGGGAGTTGCAGGAGGAGGAGGATAGTAAAGCAGTGCAGTAATTTGAGAATAAATAGCTTTGAAAAGAAACACACCAAAACAATTCTCAAACTGTCTCCCTGCTATGTTTATTCAGCACAGGCGCTGAATAGCTTCTAGACAAGATTTCACAAGGCATTGAAAGAGAAGAAAGGAGCAGGCTCCTTGTGGATTTGGGCAGTGGGTATTCACCAAAAGAATAGTCAACGCAGTTGAAAATGTTGGGTGGGGGCATATTGTAAAAGAAGAGTGCTCTGTGATCCTAATGGTTAAAATCTGTGATCACACCAAGCTCCTGATTTTTGAAAAGTGTTTCCATACAAACCAGAGAAATCAAAGGAAACTTGAAAGGGAAAAATAAAAGCTTAACAGAGACAATAACTAGCAAGCCCTCCCTGGTTGCAAATAGACCCATGCACATTTCTAGCAAAATTCTTCCTGCATACATGGGACTGATTGGCTGCGGTTGGAAAGGATGTTAATTTTCATCTAGAAGGAGGTATTAACCTAGCAGATTCATCCTTTGCTATACACCAGTGGTTATAAGATGGAGAAGCCTTCTCTTTTCTTCAAAGGCCCTTCTACGCTGCAGGCAGTTCAGTAGGATAAAGAGAGGAAGGCTCTCTGCAGTAGTAACTCCCTTCCAACATCAGTTTGATGCTGACTGTTGGCCCCAATACATTTTTTTTTCTGGGCTAGATTTCTTGGGGATTCTGATTCAAGTCCCAGGACCTTCCTTCTTGGTCTCTCTCTTAGGTGATGGAAAAACTTCTTTGCTCTCATGTGGGTACCATACTCCAAGACTCACCTTTGGAAAATGGAATGTTAGCTTCTGACTACACACCTATATGTCTTGTCAGGCATTTCTACATAAACACTTCTCTAGCCAGGAAGCAAGAAGCATTCCAGCCAGGTAGAAGAACTGGAGAAGAGGTGTGGAGCAGGACCAGTATGGGGTGTGACTTGGGACCCTGATAAAGAGGCTCCTAGACCTGAGGTTCCCTGCCCCTGCTTTCAATGACAAACAGATATTTTGGTGTTATGTGAGAATTTAAGGCACCCCAAATTCCTAGGAAGCAGGTAGAAAGGCAATTAGAGTTGGTGACTAGCCTTTTTTTTAAAAAAAAATTACTTTTTCACAGTGAAATTGCAAAATGAAAGGCAATGTGGGTTGATGGTTTTTGTAGTTTTTGTGATTTTAACTCTTAAGGGGTGAAAGCCTGACGGTCTAGGTCATACTGATGAAGAAACTGTGTTTGACCCCACACGGGGGGGGGGGGGGAGAATCTAACAAACCTGTCATTCCAAGATGCTATGCAGTTTGAAATCAGAATAGTTGAATGATAGAAATTGGCTTTGCATTAAAGTCAAGGGTGAATGTGTGACCCTCAATGTGAAGAAGATGCAGGCACCCTGTGAGACGCTTGGATGGTCTTCCATTTTTCAATATACTTCAGGAGCCTCTCACAGCTTTTTGCAGTAGAGAAATGTAAGCAAATGAATTGTGACAAGGTTCTGGAAGTCAAAAATATGTAATAAATAATGCACACACTTTTCAAATGACTGCCTTATTAACTCTTTCCTTTTCTGTTTGTTCCCGTTAAAGGGCTCAAACAATGTCCCTTTTGCCGATTTCTCTATTAAATACTGAGTCTGTTCAACATGTGCGTGATAAACAATTGAGCTGTTCCTAGGTACTGATATGGAGAGAAAGAGAGTCCATGATTATTAGGATATTGTCTGCCATAGGTGAAGATCACCTGTTTGTCTCTTTGCATGCTGGACACCACAGAGATCATAGTTACCATGTCAATGGAGTAGTGTTGGCCAAATTTGGGTCTCTAGCTGTTTTTGGACTACAACTCCCATCATCCCTAGCTAACAGGACCGGTGCTCAGGGATGATGGGAACTGTAGTCCCAAAACAGCTGGAGACCCAAGTTTGGTCAACACTGCAATAGAGAGACCAACAGATCTCACTCACCCTCCTGAGAACCGTGTGTGTGTGCGTGTTCCACCTACCTACCACCTGCTGTATATTTTGTGTGAACTGGGGTTAGTCCACATACTTGGACATCATACTGATAAAGAACCAGGGCAGTGCTAAGGGAAAAAAGCAGAATGGCAAAAGCCATGACGATATGGAACAATGGAGGTAATCCATGTTTGTTTTGATTCAGAAACTGCAATTTGTGAAAGTCAAATAAAGTAGAGTAGCATGCACAGGAAATAATCTGTAGCCTTTAAAAGGAAAAAAATCCCACACCCCCATGCACCCAAGTTCATGAAATATTTTCATAATGTTTGTGCGTGGCAGCATTAGTGCCTAGGCACAGTTCGGCTGTTTAGCACACAACTATCTTATGAAACATTTTTTGACGTATATCAGCATATTTTGATCTCTTTCCTCCCTTCTCCCCCCTCCCATACGCTTGTTTTGGTACGGTATTGTAATGGTGACACAGACCATCTCCCTGCAGGAGGCATCTAACAACTGCTGTATAGAGTGGTGAATGTAGCTTGTAATTTGCATTTTAGCCTTAACGAGTTGCTGTAGTGCTGAACATGTACAGCAGATTGACTATGATGTGGACTGCAAGGCTATGCTTACTGAATATGTATATGATTATTAAGGCTGCGTTCCGACAGCAACACTCCAACAGCTTACAGCAGAGCGTGCCTTAACACTGCCTGAGATTTTCAGTTCTTCCCAAATGTAACTTGCACATCAGTATAAGCACTCTCCTCCTTTTTGACAGGGTGCCCTTGTAAATGGTAATTTCCCGGGTGGAGGATGGGAAAGGCACTCACAGCTCATCTTGGGCAGAATGCCCTATGGGAAGCGATTTTCATGGAATATCAATGTATCCCTATAGCTACAGACACAGGGCTAGCTCCGGACGTGTAAGCTGGGAGTAACACCGCTGAGATCAATGCTTTTCATGTTGGCGGAAGGATGATCAGAATCAGGAGGGACTCGAGCTGACAGATGTAAATAGAAAGTGTTTGCACTAAGCAACAAGGTGACAGAGACAGGGAAGGCACTGTTGTATAACCAGTGTCACCATCTTTTCCCAGAATGCACACTATGTTTTAAGGCCAGGATAAATAACTGAAGCAACACAAATCAAATAAAGCACAAGCGTTCCTTAGAAGGCGCATAGCCATAACAATATCTTGCGAATCTGTTGCATCATCTATCTGCAGCGCATGAACAGATGACAGCTTGCTTCCATCTCAGTTCTGAAAGTGCAGGGTGCATCACCAGAAATGGGAAATAACTTTTCTTTCATGGCACTCTCTCCCACACCACCACAGGCCAACACCACACATCGCTCTGTGAATATTACGTCACCTCTCAGTTGCCCTCCATCTGGGTAAGCAAAAGATCAGTGTGGGAACCTATGGATGCTCTGCAGAGAAGCATCTGATTTCTGACATATTTATCTGGCTAGAGATATGGAAGTTCACGTAAGTGAATTCAAATTAAACTCATACTGATGTAATCAAATAGAAGATTTCTATGAGTTCGTATAGGGAGATACACGTATCCAATTTTCTACTGGAGTTACATCAGTGCTGTTCTTGATATCTCTCAGCACATATACCACATTTCATGAAGCTGTTTCAGATCAACTTTACGTGCTGTAGAACCACAAGGAGTGCACACTGAGCACGCATTTACATGTTTCCTAAAGGGCAACACTGCTGCTTCCATTCAGTGCTTGCTCTCAGGCTAGTCCAAATAATGCTTCCATCTTCTGCCTATGTTTCAGGTGGAGAATCAAGTGATTATATAACACACTAGCGATGCCCACCCTAGCAGAGAGTATGCAACAATTTTCCATAGTATGTAACATGTGATCCATTTATGTGGAAGAAGGTTGTGAATGTTACATTGATGGGATCAACCATGGAGGAAGTGATAATGACTAATAATTTTAATATTAAATAAAAGCACCTCTTACTGATATGTAGACAGAAACTAAAAGGGTTCTTTGTTTTCCACTACTGAGCTAAAGATCAGGATGAGATCTTGAACCAGATTCAAAAGCTGGCCGAATCTTATATTAATTTAAATACCTTCTTTCATGTATCCATATTGTCTATGCAAGCTAAATATGTGAAGTGACTATAAAGGATACTAAGCGGGTACACATAATGAGTGTGTGTTTAATGTGCACCTGCTAATAATATAATGTTTGAAGTGGCTTTCAATGGTTTTAAACTGCACTGTTCCTGTTTTACTTTGCTTGAAGCTTGACGTCCTTGTTAGCTTGTTAAGCCGCCTTATATATTAAAAGTCTGGCTGGAAATAAAAGCAAAAGATATGTAGAAGAAAAGGGGATGACAATTTGCTTTTGCAAGATAGAGGCTTGTACCCAGTGTAGTGCTAAGTCAACATCCTAGCAGTGCAAGTATTTCTGCTTGTGCAACAGGGCTTGTCCCTCACTCCAAAGAGAAAATGAGGATCCTTTGATGGGTTGGGGACTGACTGCTCCTCTCATTGGACTCCACATCTTCCTTGCTGCCACCACAGCCATGCTCTTAGCTGAGCTGCTCGTCAGCCAGATGCCCCTACTATAGCTAGCGCAGTGGAGGCTAGTGCCCATTGGGACTGGTAAGACAGTAGGTGGAGCCAGAGCCAATGGCAGGTGGAGGCAGGACCAGAAATAGGCAGAGCCAACTAATTCTGGTTTTGTCCCCACCCTCCTTCCTGCCTCCTGAGTAAGGAGGCAGGCATGTGGAGGATGGTTGAGCAGAGACTATGCTTGGTGGGGCAGGGCCCCATTTGCTTATGGAGCAATCTCTACAAAGCTGGAAGTGGGCATAGTATAGCAATGTAAACAAGAAAAGGCAGCTAAGGGTGCAGGAACAGAAGACAGAAAATGAGTAGCTGCTTAGGGAAAAGGAAGGAGAAAGGGAAACCAGTTTTCTGGATTGAAACTGAAAAAGAAAGGAAGGGAAACTTTTCACTGCATTACTCTGGCGGGCCAGATGCTTCCAACGAACAGGAAGAAAAGTAAGAGAGGTGGAACTGAACACAAGACAGGGAAGGAAAAAGGTGTGGACATAGCACTCAACCTACGAAATGTCACTGCACAGATCAAAATCACACCTCTCAGAAATTATAGTGCTAAAAGCCATCCTCGCCTCTGGAGATTGCTTTTCTCTTCTCTTCTTTTTTTTTAAAAAAAATGCTGGATTTTCTATTGTCTTGAAGGGAAAAAACATGGGTGAGATCTAAAAGAGCAATGATATGACGATTGTGTCATGAAGATGCTCCATGGTGGAGAATGCATGTTCCAAATGTGGTTATTCCAAACTGAACGTCTAGGCTGCATTCAGACAACAGTTTATTCCATTTTATCAATATTTCCTTATCTGAGATTTCCCATGTTTTATGTGATCTTCTGCATAATGTAAAAGCCACTTCTGGAAAACCAGTGGAAATTTAGCACACTCATTTCTGTTTTATTTGCTTCCAGAAAAAAATCTGCTTGCATTCCAGAAAATCACAGGAGTTTTGGGTCAAAATTTTCCAACAGGAAATTTGGGGTGATATTCTGGCCTAACAGTTCTTCCCACCATTTAAAACATAGTATGTCATGGCAGTATATCCATCAAAAAGCCAGATACCCATGATGCAGTGTAGTGTAAAAGGAGTAATAGTACCTGGGCCAGAAGTGCTTGCATTATAATTGGGAAAACTAATGCAATAATCCCCACCTCTGAAAGCATCCTTAGTGTGGAAGCTCCCCTCTTGAAAGGTAAGGTAAGGCTTGTATCTAGGTAAAGGTAAAGGACCCCTGGACAGTTAAGTCCAGTCAAAGGCGACTATGGGGTTGCAGCACTCATCTTGCTTTTTAGGCTGTGGGAGCCAGCGTTTGTCCACTGACAGCTAATGAGGCATCTGATGAAGACCTGCAATTTTAAAATGAACTTAAAAATATATATTTGTAAATGTTGTATCTCTCATTCTCTCATGCCAGGCATAAACCAGCTGGGTGCTCTGGCAGCTGTTTATCTTCCTGTTTAAGGGCCCCTGTTTAAGCTAGTGCCTCAGGGTTGTAAAAGGAAATTACAGGCTAGGAGCAAAAGGTCACACTGACCATACAAATTACAGAATACAATTAAGCTGCAAAGACAATTAAGAGTTGGTAAATAGTGAAATTTATTGTTTAACAGATAAGAATTATTGTGCCTCCCGTTAAAACTTGAGCCACATTTTCATAAGGTTAAAAAGGGCAAAAGCTAATAGAAGCAGCTGGACTAGGGAAAGAGGCTGCTCTCTGAAGCTGCTTTGAAGCTTCAGAGAACATAGTAAAAGCTAAATTCTCTAAGTTCTCTAAGTTCCTTTTCTTCTAAAAATCTATATATGTTATGTATGAAATATATTGGCTTAAATGTAATTATGCAAAGGATTTAGAAAATAAGAAATGTTAGATTCTTATGTTAGATTCTTATTTCATAGATGGTGTGTGAGAAGGTGAACCCAAGATCTCTGTTTAAAATGAAATTAAACCATCTGCTTTAGCCATCTGTTTTGCAGTGAATAGGGCAACAGGGGCCAAAGGTTATCTGATAATTAAGGTGCTTGGTCGAGGTAAATGTAAGATATATGGCTACTTGTTTGCCATTTATAGATAGAAGGAAATATAGCTCTTTGTCTCCCATAAAAAGTAATAGGAAATGGGTGTATCTTTTATGATTGGTTCTAGCAAACAGCCAATAGGAATTTCAACCAGGCTGATTGGACAGAGACAGCCAAAGGAGGAGCAAGAGGGCTGGGCTGAGGGAATATAAGCACTGGCCATCAGGGCTGGAAGGGCAGAGCATTGGTAACCATATACCACTGTGTCTCTCATTTATTTGTCTGACAAATAAATTATTATTTTAATTTCTCTATTGCTGCGTTGAATATTTCATTCCAGCTAAGCGTTAACCACAAGCAGGGTGCTACACTTTCTGGGTCATGTGGCCAGCATGACTAAACCACTTCTGGCATAACAGGATACCATGATGAGTGCCAGAGCGCACGAAAATGCTGTTTACCTTCGAGCTGCAGTGGTACCTATTTATCTACTCACACTGGTATGCTTTCAAACTGCTAAGTTGGCAGAAGCTGGGACAGAGCAATGGGAGCTCACCCCATCACATGGATTCGAACCACCAACCTTCCAATCCGCAAGCCCGAGAGGCTCAGTTGTTAAGACCACAACGCCACCCGCTCCCCTTAAGACTTGCATCTAACTCCCTCACAACTTTGTTCTGCTTACCCAACTAATCAATGCAGTTCTAGAACCCTGCAAGTTAGCACCCGTGATTTAGGGTTCTAAATCATGTGGGAAGTCTGTAGCTCCCCACTGCAGACCTTCTGCTTCCAATGTATGGAAGACAGCAGGGAACACATCTTTGCTCTCCCCACACAAGCTTCTAATTGTGTGAGGCTTTCAATACCTGCATAGGGCCCCAGTGTCCTATTTTTGTGCTGCTTCCTGATTTGTATGCCTCTCCTCACTGTCTGCTCTTGCCAGTATTGTTGCTTAGAGGGAACATGAAGTGAAAAGAGGTGAACGCAACATACTATATGGGACAATGCAGGAGGGGTAAATATGCGCGTCAGGAACAGTCAGTCCTGTTCTGGGTCAAATCAGAGGATTTATGATGGAAAGTATCTGAACATGTTTTTTGTAGGGTCAAGGTAGGGGAGGGAGACATAGAGATCGAGGGAGTACATATCTTTTGTGAATCAGGAACAAAGATGAAGAGGGAAAACCTTCAGAGACAAATGAAAAAAACAAAGGTTAATTGTGTTAATATATCTACTTGGAGATATTATATTTCTACAATTGCAGTGAAAGGTGGTCATGGAACTATAGTGCAGAAAATGAGGCAATGGCCAGTCTTGTTTTTGAATGCTGGTCCACAGGGAAGACACCCTCCATGTAGAAAACTAACATGCTAATAAGAAAGCCCCATTACTTATCTGCTTATTTATTATGTGCAGGGAGCTCTGTATGTGGGAAAGCATTCAAAAATATGGCATCTCCAACCTATGTCTTAAGTGGTACAGTCCAGAATATCCCATGCTAAGGAGGAAAGGCCATAGCGCAGTGGTAGAGCATCTGCTTTGCATGCATGAGGTCACAAATCCAGTTCCCACTGAGGGAGAAGCCTGTCTGAAGCTCTGGAGAACTGCCACCAGTCAGAGTGGACAATATTGAGCTAGATAGGCCAATGGTCCGACTCAGTAGAAGGCAGCTTTCTATGTCCCTACTTCTCTCATTCTATATTGTGCATAGAACAGGTATTGATGTTACCACCCCCACCATAACCCTCCATGTTTGGTTTTAAAAAATATAGTAAGGATTTAATTTAAAAAACAGTATACAGTGGTACCTCGGGTTAAGTACTTAATTCATTCTGGAGGTCCATTCTTAACCTGAAACTGTTCTTAACCTGAAGCACCACTTTAGCTAATGGGGCCTCCTGCTGCTGCCGTGCCGCAGGAGCACGATTTCTGTTCTCATCCTGAAGCAAAGTTCTTAACCCGAGGTACTATTTCTGGGTTAGCGGAGTTTGTAACCTGAAGCATATGTAACCTGAAGTGTATGTAACCCGAGGTACCAATGTAATAATGATTGCCATGATTTCACAATCATGGCATGTAAAGCTGAGCTGAATTTTGAAAGTTTCATCTGCAGGTCAGCTTGAAAAAGGGCAGATGAGAATTTTGTATTGACCATCTAAATTGTGCAAAAACTTTGTTTTTTCAATGATGAAGCGCAATGTATAAAGAGCAATTTTCATACTCCTCAAAAAGCAAGTGGAGAAGAGGCAGCACTCTCTCTCTCTTTTTTGCCAGATGGAACTGGGGTTAATGTATTTGTTCCCTGGAAAAGAAGGTCACCCTGCACTGGTTATTCACATTTCCATACAGCTTGCATCACTCCAGGTTATATCTCTGTTAGTATAATTGAAGCTCACAGGAGAAGCACTGACTGATTATCCCACTGCTCTTGAAAAACCCCACTTATGCTTAAGACAGCCATGACCTGCCACTTAGAGCTTTCCACTTCATTTGTTTCTGTTGAGTCACCTTGTTTTCCAGAGCTTTCTGAATCGCGTTCCCAAGGAGCTGCTGTTCCACATTTACCTCTGGCAAGTGGAAGGGTCAAGGCAAGTCGTAAGGGCTGGTCCCTGAAGAGGCAAGCGAGAAACAGAGAAAGGGGAGAATTCATGAAATGTTACGTGTGGTGCAGTGGTTAAGAGCGGTAGACTCGTAATCTGGGAAACCGGGTTCGCGTCTCTGCTCCTCCACATGCAGCTGCTGGGTGACCTTGGGCTGGTCACATTTCTTTGAAGTCTCTCAGCCCCACTCACATCACAGAGTGTTTGTTGTGGGGGAGGAAGGGAAAGGAGAATGTTAGCTGCTTTGAGACTCCTTCAGGTAGTGATAAAGCGGGGTATCAAATCCAAACTCTTCATCAGATGCCAACTTGGGTGGCATCCACATTTAAAGAACGTGGGTTTCCTCAAAGAATTAGAGGTGCTGGGAACTGTAGCTCTGGAAGAGCAGTTCCCATGTGCTTAAAATGGTGTCAGTGTGTTCAGAGCTGTTCCCATGCATGGGCATTTCTGATGGGCAATTAATCCCATTACGTCCATTATGTCCCATTGCGTCCATCTGCATGTCCGACAGTTGTTTCATGTGGATAAATTGAAATTTCACCACCAGCATAGCCCAAGGGGGCCCTCTGGATGTTGTGGACCCCCACTGGCAGAGGAAGGGGGTGCAGGGTGTGTGGTGTGCCCCAGGTGTCATCCCTGAGGGGGGTGACATCACCACCATGCCCCCCTGAGATGCTTGCCCCACCCCCTGTGGACCCCAACTCCCATCCACCCCAACCAGCATGACCATTAAGGATGGTGGAGTTGCGATCCATAGCATCTGAAGTGCAGCAAATTGATTTGCATAGGCAGCTTTAGGGGAGTGCAACCAGTTTGCCTGCACTGGGGGCCAAGCCAAGAGGGTGCTGCAGGGGAGATTGCAACAAAGACGAGCAACAGAAGGCAAGAGGTGGTATTCTGGCATTGAAGAGGGCACTGCTGAAGTTTTAAAGTCCCATGTCCACCACTACCCCGTTCCATAGCCCTAGTCAGGTGTTCTGTTACTTCATGCAGTTAATACTGTACAAGGGAGAGTGTTGGTATGCTGGCAAGCCCTATCCCTTCCTTCATTTCATTTCGTTTTTTTCATTTCACTTTTAATTTCCCAATCCAATCCAAATCTTTATTATGGCCATAGACCAGCATAAGGTAAAAACACCTCCATGCATAAATAAAACATGCTAGATAGGCAATAAGGCAACTGCGGAAGCAGAGTGTACACAGACTCATTCACTCAATTACAGTAAACCAGCATAAGATAAAAACACATAAAACATGTAAATCAAACCTTCACTTTTAGACCTCTGACATATGCCAATCATAGCAGCACAATATCTCGCAACTGAATATGTTATATCAGGATTTATATCTTGGAGCAATAAGGAGATATAGAATTGCCCTGTGTGTCCTGGAAATTTTGTTTTTTTTATTGGCAGGATAAACCTAGCACGTATATTTGTGTAATACTGGCAAGGGAGAAAAAGGTGTTCAGTTGCGTCTCTGTGCCCAGAGCCACAGCGGCATTTTTAATTTGTATACCGCCTTTCCATATTACTACAGTAGTATCTCAGGTTACACACATTTCAGGTTACATACGCTTCAGGTTACACACTACACTAACCCAGAAATAGTGCTTCAGGTTAAGAACTTTGCTTCAGGATAACAACAGAAATCGGGCTCCGGTAGCGCGGCGGCAGCAGAAGGCCCCGTTAGCTAAAGTGGTGCTTCAGGTTAAGAAAAGTTTCAGGTTAAGAACGGACCTCCGGAACGAATTAAGTACTTAACGAGAGGTATCACTGTACACACAGGGTGGTTTACAAGCTGAAGAAACAACAAAATAGACAGCAAAGATTACAAACCTAATAACAATATAATCCATTACACTGGGGGGGGATTATAAATGGGGAAAAATTATGATTTACTTAGGAGACCACTGTAAGCAGATGAAAACATTAGCAGGATTTTAATTTCACTTGTAATGTAACAAATACTATGGACAATATGACTAGATATAAAATACAGACTATGAAATAATATGCAGTTGAAAACATTGAAAATAGGACCCATGTGGGGAGCGGGGGGAAGTCTCGAGATTCAGAGAAATCTCTCTATATGGATATGTATTTGGTTTTGCTATAAATTTATATTTGCAAAATCAAAGAAAAATGATTTCAAAAAAATACACAATATGAACCGTTACCCAAAAAAGTCAAAATAAAAACATAACTTTAAAATAAAGCTATATCAAATAAAGCAGTATTTAATAATCCATTAGAATATAATAGTAAACAATAAAATTAGAAGAGCAAATAATTAAACAGTTTAAACTTAACCATTGCAATTAAGAATCACTAAACTATAATCAATAAAAATAATGGCCAGTCACAATGCATAAAATACCACCAAACATGCAAAACCATGTAAAAGGATCAGATTGAGAAACAAGGACAAACAACTTATAAAATTATTTTTTTAAAAAAAATATTCCTTCCCCTTCTTTACAGTCCTCCATGAATTGAAGGCTGAACCTCTGAAGTTCTGAAGGCTCCAGGAGTACAGGAAGCGCCTGGCTTCAGTTCTCCCTCAACCTTATGGAAGACATGCAAAACATGCACCAAAGACAAAGGGGTTGCCAGCATGCCTTCCTTTTCCCTCAGGCAGTTTTCAGCCCATGGAGATCCACAGCAGCTGCAGAAGACTCATGAAACCTGCTGTTGAGAATTTTGTGAGGCCCCCCCCCACCTACGTGAAATACTAAAGTTGTATTCTCTCTATAAAGTAGAGGAAAGCAGATGTTTTCAGTTTAGGAAATAAACATATTTATTATTATCAGGAGAATCATTACCTGAAATCCCTTCTCTTTTGGTCTGGCAAAGTAAACTTGCAGATGTGCTCCCACGTGGTAAGAATACAAGCTATTACATCCTGAAAATTATTAGTAAATACAAAGATAACATTTCAGCTCGGTTGTGTCCTTATGTGTGTTGCCCGCTGAAACAAGGGGTCCAAAACAGTAGAGAAAAGGGAGGATAAATTGTTGCTCATATATGAGTTTATTTACAGAAACTAATTTGTGTGTGTGTGTTCCTTTTTTTGAGATTTTTCCAGAAGAAGAAAATCCATTGCTGGACTGGGTCCTTCTCTAGGACAAGATGCTCCTGCAATCTAACTAGGACTTCTAACTAAAACTGGTGGTTTTTAAAGAGAGAAAAAAATTCTATGTGACACATGTCTCAAGATCTGCCAGGCCCTATGTTTGATACCCCTGGCTGTTGTTGTGTTCCCACCTGTACCTTCCCTGCCTCATTATCAGATATTGCACAGGCACTGCGTTTCTGAGCACACTATATCATGTCAGTTGTATAGACATCTTGCACATAAGCAGCATCTATTTCATCCCACATAAGGAAATGAGGTCTGCTGCCAGACACAATCACTCTATCATCTATCTATCTATCATCTATCTATCATTTATCTATCTATCCACCCACCCACCCACACACACACACACACACACAGAGAGAGAGAGAGAGAGAGAGAGAGAGAAACAGAGAGACAGGGCGCTACTTCACCCTTTCTGTTCTATAATGACTTTGTTACAGATAAATTAGGCATGCTAGGAAAGGGTAAATCAATCCACAGTGAAAGATGGGGTGGAAGAGTGCTCTTTGCCACAGCTCCAGTTTGCACTGGCAAAGCATATTGCTGTAAGCAAAGGTGAGCAAAACACAGGGTTTTACATTGGTATGCAAGTACTGCTGCTTTGGTTTTCTTATATTGGAAGAGTCTGGTGCTCCCAGGGACTGATTTAGACTCCAGCTATTCAAAATATACACCAGCCAACGCGACTCACCATACCACTGTATCCCTAGTCACAGGCCACCTCATAAATCTGCCAAGTACCCGCAATGCGCCCACACTCAGATCTGCAAACGTCCTTCTTAAAGCAATAACGGAATCTCACAGATCTCTGCCAATGCGCCTTCGGTAGTCCTGGCGTGCACACGCACCCCATTCCTGAATAGAACATGACTCTCCCCCACCCTTCTTCTTCTTCTTCTTCTTTTTAATAGCACCTTCATTACTCAAGGTAGCCTGGAAAGCTTTATGAAGCAAAGCAGGTAGTTCGATATTGGCCAGGCAGCTTCTGTGCATGCAGACGAAACCGCCATTACAGGCTCAGCAGCAATACAAACTGCCTCTGCCATGCCACCCTTTTGTTAAATGAAGACAGGGGGATGCTGATCTAAACTGCAGGCTTATGAGCGCTCGGGTTTCTGTTATGGTGTCCTATCGAGCCAGAAGCGGTTAAGTCATGCTGGCCATAAGATCTAAAATGCTGGCTCTTTGGGGGGGGGGAGTTTCTATTGGGTCGCTGGTTTTGTTTTGATTTTATGTATTTTGTATGTATTTTATATTTTATGTGAACCACCCCGAGACCTTTGGGTATAGGGTGGTATAGAAATGAAATGAAATGAATGATGCATCTCCTTTTCATTAAGTTCTACAAGACTATAACTTTCCCCTACATGATGAGCATGTAGGTCTCATCCCCAGCATCTCTAGATAGGACTGTGCAAAAATCCCAAACCCTGAACAGCCACCACTAGTCAGAGTAGAGCAGCTGTGAGGAACGTTTGGCCCTTCAGATGTTGCATGGCTAGTAGTCAGGGATGATGGGAGTTGTAGTCCAGCAATATGTAGAGGGCCAAATGTCCCCCACACTCAGTTTAGAGAATACAGAACTTTATTGTGTGTGCCCTATACACAGGAGCCAACTCCATGGGCTGAGGTCCCTTTGGGCCCCCCAATAAAATAGTTGATGCATGTGTCATAGGGCAGGGCTTACCTGCCCTCCCCCCAATATTTTATTCAAGTTGGCACCTCTGGCCCTATGCATGTGTGTGCATGCACTCACCCTAGAGTGTGTGGGGTGAACTGGGGGCTTGGCATAGCCCTAATCAGGGCTTTAACTCTTAATTGAATACATGGTTAGTGGCATTCCTCTTGATTTGATTAGACTATAGAACATTTGTTCACATCTGTTTATAGCGTGGTAATGTGACAGTGAGCATTCATCCTGGTGCATTTACAGGGTGCTCAGAAGTCTCCCTATGAATCATCTGTTCATCCCACACTTTCCAGTGCATTCCCTGTCACTTTCCTATCTGCAAAAAGTCTGGTTTTTGTTTTGTTTTGGGTTTTTGTTTTTCGTGGATTTCTTGCAATAGAGTGAGACATTGCTTCAAGGCACTTTCATTGGACACACCTAAGTTTCTGGTATGAACTTGAATTACCCCAAGAAAATAGCAACAGAATGGAGGTAAACTGTTTTCAGCACTAAAGAAAACAGAAATATGGAGGAAGCCATTTCCAACTTCCCTCAGCAGCAGAATTTGTCAAATTTGCACTTCCCAAAATAATATGAGAACTGAAGCACGGTGATGCTTCAAAATTTCCACATATCTGAATTTTGTGATGCAGTTCTTCAGTCAATGTTTATAAATGTTTATAAAAATGAATTATATTACGAGAAATCGCTTGAAAAAATGTGTGCATTAGTCAAAACTTCAGGAAAAAATGTAATAATTAGAAATTAAAAGAAAAATGTTGAGCATTCTTTTTTTAAAAAAAATGCAATTTGCTGCAGAAATGTGGAGAACGGGTCGGAAAAATGAGAAATGAAATTGGCAGATCATTCTAACCCTTGTTGAGGGTGAGACACAAGGAGAGCATTCTACCCCAGGCTATGTTTGAATCTCTCTGCCTGTCAACACCCAGCACCATTGCTTTTGTAGCAGGGAGATGAGCTTATGCATCACAGCCAGCTCATAAACAATTAACTTGCCCAGCCATAACTCAGCATATCTAAGAATACCATTTGGAACACCATCTCAACAACCCAGGTCACATCATTCACAAAAAGCTACAGATACAAAGTTGGGGATGGTAGCAAGCCTCTCTCTTATGCCTGGCATGTTAGGATATTTCCATTCCACCTTAAAAGGGAGCAGGATGTTTGTGTCACAGCCTGCGTATTTCCTGTTTTCACAGGATGTTTCTGTTGTGTCTTTGCTTTCTTTCTCTCTGTGTCGGAGACACTGATGCAGGCAGTCATGTCTTTCTTTGTTCTGATCAACGCAGAATAAACCTTGTAAATAATGCTCTCCTGAGTGCGACTTTTGGCTGTGCATTATCTGCTGATAGAGTGTGCATGGGCTCTAGAATGTGGCAAGATATTTTCTAGACACTCATGTCGCTAATTGCTGATACTGCGTGCCTACGGGAGGTCGATGGATCGTCCAGCAGACGTCTTGGGGACATGATGGACTTTATCTCCCTGGCAGTATCCCAACATGGCATTGTGCTCAGTAGATTGAGGGAAAGTGTGTTTGCATCTTACCCAGAGTTAGCTCCAGGCTTCATAGGGCCCTTGGTACAGGGTTCTCTGGTGGGACTATGGCTATGTTGGCAAGTTTACCTGGCGGTGGCTGCAGGAACAGTAGGCGGCCATTTAAGTTCCCCACAATGCCCTGGAATGATGCATCGCCAGAGGTATTGCAGGAAATTGATATGGTGGCTTGCAGACCCAGAAAGGAGGGCCAGAGTAAGTGCCAGCAGACCTTGCCCAGGATCTGGGAGCTGTCCAAGGATGTCTGGTGCTGATGGCAGGTGTCATGCCATCCCACTTCCTCAATGCAAACCAATGCTTTGTCCTTCACACACCAGTAGTTCCTACTCAGTTTTGTAGGATGCAATCCAGAAAACAACTGGCGGGAGAAGCAAAACCTCTCTCCTTAACCCCTAGAGTAGACAACTGTTGGCTTGTGCTAAAGGGGGCCACAACACAATTCACCTGACCTTCTTCCACCTTCCTTGCCATCATCATGACAGGCATTTCACTACTGATTCTATAAAAGCTTTGATAGATGACAGAACTGTTGTTAATGCAAATTTAGCTCTTAGGAAGTATGAGTTATGCTTTCCTCTGTGCCTGATCGGCAATATTAATCTGTTACACAGGCTGGCTCCCAAGTCAAGACTGCAAGTTGTCTTCAGTCCTAGAATGCTGGTTGCTTCTTCTTTATTTATTAAATTTATATTCTGTCCTTCCTCTCAAAGGTCACTAGTAACAGGGTCGGCCCTACGATGAGGCAAAGAGAGGCAGATGCTAAGGTGCAGATGTCTGCCCCCCACATCCCCCTTCCCACCAAAGCACTCCCTCTTGTAGCAGGCAACATCCTTCACTTCAAAGGAAGATGAGGCATGATCTCTTGTCAACCATTCAGATCCATGGTGCTGGGCTGGAGCATAAAAAGAGCTCTGAAATAAATGGCTAGTTTAATTGGATTGATGGAGAAAGCTCCCTGTTCCAAAGGAAGCAGCACAGGAAATCATTTACAGTACAGATAATGAAAAGCCATGCCTTATGACGTGGTTGGCATCAAGGTGGTCTAGTTTATTGATTTGTGTATGCTTTTGGAAGTTTTGTGCTTCTGTTACTGGTATTTATAAACACCCGCACACACTCACACACGCCTGTGTGTTCTTTTTCTACAGTAATATCATTTCCTATTGGCAAGATATTTATTCATTTATGAAATTTATGCATTGCTTTTCTGCTAAAAACCACTCAAGGCAACGGGCAATCAATAATATTTCAAATACAGTAAGAAGGTCTCCACACAAATTATAAACCCATTAGTCACAGGTCCGGAGAAAGTGAAGAAAGATACATGCTTACCATTTTGCATTCAAAGTGTATATTACATGTCAAAAGAAATGCTTTTACATGGTTTGGGAGTTAGCGATCTTGGGAGCCAAGACGACAGTGAGCATTTTGTGCATTACTTTTGTACGGGTGGTTGAGATTTATTTATTTATTATTTTGCTTTGGTCTGTCCTGGCACTAACGACATCGGTAACAGTGGAATGATGCCAGTTGCAGTGTGGTCTAGACAGAACACAGGGAATTGGTCATTGGTGGGTATTGGTAACAATGTCAATCAGCAACAGCAGGATATTAACTGCTCTGGACCTGTAGGAGCTCCTCATCAGGACACAGGATGTCCAGGGCCAAGCCCAACTTCAAACCATGCCGGACGGGAAATGGCTAAAGCAATCTCCATTCTCACCTCTAGAACCACAAAGTTCAATTTCCTTTGTAACTGCAAAGCGGCCTCAAGAATCAAAGGGCAGACCAAACCACAGACCTAGAGGGAGCAGGTGAAGAGCATTAACTCGAATTTGTTTGCAGATCAGTCGCAATCTTACATTAAGTGAATATTATCCCACTCTCTCCCATGCATTTCACCACCGCTTTTCTTACTGTAAAATGTCTGATTTCCTTGAGTAGCCTGATTGTTCTGCAAGGGCACCAAACCAACTTCAACTGCTCAACCTGAGCTTGCTGGCATGCTGCTGAATCTCATCCACAAAGTTCTGACAGTCTGGAAGAGGCCTTCAGCTTCAGAAGGACTTTCATTCAACAATGATCTTGAACATCCAATTGCCATTCAAAAGGAACAAGCCCCTCCCACACCACCACCTTCTCAAGCCTTTTTACATATGCATATGAATGTTCTTTATGTCCCACTTTAAGCATTAAGTTGAACAGAATTCCTGGCCCATCAGCATTTTTTGAAATGATTTTGTTTGCAACGCAGATAGCTCTGGTTATATATCAAGGAGATCAGCTTTCTCCAGTCTTGGGGGACAGAGAAAGTAGCAAGCTCTGTGAAATCACAAGATTGCATATGGTGGACTATGAAAGCCATCAGTTTTGCAACTTAAATACACTAAGCTATCCCCACCCTGCTACTGGGTAATGAGGTGATATGGTTTACCAAGGTAGTTGAGATTCATTTACTGATCTCAGACAAATGATCCATAGAATCATAGAATTGAAAGGTACCATGAAGATCATCTAATCCCAAGCTCAACATAGGGTCTGCAATGTGGGATGCAGCTACAGCATCCATGCTCAGTCTCTGCTTAAACACACCAAGTGAAGAAGAGCCCACCACTTCCCAAGGCAGCCTGTCCTTCATGAAGCTTATTCTCCTTTCTAAGAGCCAGTGTGGTGTAGTGGTTAAGAGCGGTAGACTCATAATCTGGTGAACCAGGTTCGCGTCTCGGCTCCTCCACAATGCAGCTGCTGGGTGACCTTGGGCTAGTCACACTTCTCTGAAGTCTCTCAGCCCCACTCACCTCACAGAGTGTTTGTTGTGGGGGAGGAAGGGAAAGGAGAATGTTAGCCACTTTGAGACTCCTTAGGCTAGCGATAAAGCGGGATATCAAATCCAAACTCTTCTTCTTCTTCTTCTTCCTCCTGTAAATTGGTTCTAGAGTCCAGCTTTGGAACAAATCTGCTCCATCAGCCATTCAGCTATCATGTCTCCCTTTCTTCTCTTCTCTATATTTAACTCATTCAACTGTTTCACTTAGAAATTGTCTTTCAGACGACACACTCCAGTTTGCCCATGTCCATCTTTAAAAGACCAGCACAGAACAGAGCAGAATGATTCATTCTCAAGATCTGGACACTAATCTCCTGTCAATTCAGCCTGAGATTTCATTCACTTTTTTTAGCAGCTGCGTCATGCCACCGGCTAATGTTCAGCTTATGATAATCTAAGACACCCAGATCCCTTATACATGTACTGCTGCCAATCCAAATCTTCTCCCTCCTGTATTTGTGCCTTTGATTCCTTCACATGCATCTCTGAGGAATTTCATCTTGTAGGTTTCATGCATGTCATCTTCAAATCTGACAAGCATCCCCTCTGCTCTTCAGAATCACCCATCCCTCATGAATGCTTTTCTCCCTCAGAATATCTAGCCATGGCATCCTATCCAACTTTTCTCTGAGCTCTCTGAAGCCCATTGTCCACAGGTTCAGATTATATGCCTGACTACGCTGAGTTTTCGCATCGCTTGCTGTCACCATTTCCAAGAGGACACAGCCACCTTCCCCCAAGGTTCCTGCCACTTCTACTTCTTCAGCCTATTCTTCTTTGTAGGTCAGGATTAAGTCAAGGATAGCAGATCCTCGTGTTCCCTTGTCCACCTTCTCAGAGATGAAGTTGTCAGGAATTTATTGGACATTCCATATGGTGCCTTATTTTCTCGCCAGGCTGTGAAGCAGGGAATTGAGAGGACGAGAGTCATCTGTGTGTGTGTGCTTGTTGTTTTCAACTTCACCATGAAATGACCTGTCATTTTGAAAGGGTAAAAAGAACTGAAGAAGAAGAAGAAACAGGACTGAGCATGGTTATGGAATACAGTTCTAGCTCTTCCAACAGCTTACAGAAGGGGCTGGGAAGCCTCAGACAAAGGGGCTAAATATTCACATTTATTCCTCTGAACACTTGTGTCTCTGGCCACACCAACCCCTGGCATATGGCCACCAGAAAGGAATGCTTCCAAATAATCAGGACCTACCAAGTGACTCTCCTGCCAACCTAGCAGTTTGAAAGCACGTCAAAGTGCAAGTAGATAAATAGGTACCGCTCCGGCGGGAAGGCAAATGGCGTTTCTGTGCGCTGCTCTGGTTCGCCAGAAGCTGCTTAGTCATGCTGGCCACATGACCCGGAAGCTGTACGCCGGCTCCCTCGGCCAATAAAGCGAGATGAGTGCCGCAACCCCAGAGTCGGCCACGACTGGACCTAATGGTCAGGGGTCCCTTTACCTTTAACTTTACCAAGTGATTATTGCAGGGATAACCAGTGTGGTGTCCTCCAGATGTTTTAAACCACACCTCCCATCAGCCCCTTTCAGCATGGCTAGTGGTAGAGGATGATGGGAGTTGCAGTCCAAAACATATGGAGGGCCCCATGTTGTCTATCCCTGGGCCACTGAATATCTAGCAAAAAATTCCAGTAGACCTGAGGTTTCAGGGGCAGAAACAATACCTACATTTCTGCGGAGTTTTGATGTATTTTTTTGCTACTACATAGAATGAGAGCTCTTAGACCTCTAGAACCCTCTCAATAAAATGTTTAGAATGTAAACGAACTGTATATTCACTACAGACATATATTGGTGTGTTTAATGACTATTGCTCTGAAATTCTATAGGCTCCAGGGCAAAATAGGAAATAACTTCCCGTGAAAACAGATGGAGCTCTATACAAATCCTCTGCAAAGTACTTGAGTGTGCCTGACAATTTACAATAATATATTTTAGCACAATGGAAGCACAAGTGACTGTACATTAACTTGCTTGACCAAGGTCACATAAGAAATCCTCATAAATAGAAGGGCAATAATACAGCTGCTAAATCAGGCCTCCCTATTAAAACGGAAGGATCTCTGTGAAGTATTGTTTTTACATTTCCTCTAGCGTGTTAGCTGTTAATCTTCTTTATGAATTCCACAATTTTTAATTTCAGTTCGTAGTCACAATTAAATATTCAAACCCTTTAAATATTCAAAGCACTTTGCAACCCTTATGTGAGCTTCTCAGGACACATTTCCATTTTAGGAAAGAGAGCTGAGGATGGGGTTCAGAGACAATGACTTTAGCCATGACTACTCATTGAGCCTGTGGGTAAGGTAGAATTTGAACTCATGTTTCCTAAATATGCAGCCTATCAGACTATGCTGACTTTTGCTGTTATTTATCTGTGTGAATAACACAGGAAACCAACCTATGCTGTATCAGGCCATTGGCAGTGGCTCTGTAGGCAGGAATCTCTTCCAGACGGGGGTCGAACCTGTGACCTTCGGCATGCAAAGCAGATGCTCTGCCACTGAGCTATGGCCACTTCCCCAAGTAGCTAGCTTGTGGGAACCCTTGTGCTATGCATGCATGGAATGCAAAATAGCATTTCTCTGCTACATAAGAAGCAGAAGAGATGACAATTTTTTAAAAATCACAATGAATTTAAAAATTATCGTGTTTTATAACTAGGGAAAAAAGAAATCACTAATTATGAATGCACAACCCGTCTGGCCTTCTCCCTGCAAATGCAAACAGGCCCATCCCCAAGAAGCAGTAAGGCCGGGCCAGTGCTCAGCAGGCCAAAAAAGGGACATGCTGATGTCAGAATTACTGCCAATAGCACATGGATTGCCAACATTTGTTTTAAAAATACAGGCCCCCTAAGCAAAGCTGAAGACACAGCTTTTTGAGTCAGGAGCAGAATCACGGGAAGGGCGAGAGGAACAGCAAAACCTATTTATCATTTATTTCCAATATTTGTCTACCGTTTTTCATCACCTTGTGGTCACAAAGCAGTTTCCGATAACACTCCATAAAACAAACCATCAACCAACATAATATGGTGTTGAAAACCACAAGGTGCAAGTAAAAAAAATACAGATTCCCCAAACACTCCTGTGATCCAGAGCAGGCTTAACCAAGTCCGCCATAAGCCTCAGCAAGCAATTACGTTTGAAATGGTGAAGGAAGCTCATCAAGGATGTAACCATCTGTACCTTCTGGGGAAGGGAGTTCCACAGCCAGGGTGCAATGACCAAGAAGGCCCTGTCCTACATCCCCAAACACTGAGACACTCTTGACCAGCAAAGAAGAAGAAGAAGAAGAGGAAGAAGAGGAAGAAGAGGAAGAGGAGGAGGAGGAGTTTGGATTTGATATCCCACTTTATCACTACCCTAAGGAGTCTCAAAGCGGCTAACAATCTCCTTTCCCTTCCTCCCCCACAACAAACACTCTGAAGTGAGTGAGGCTGAGAGATTTCAAAGAAGTGTGACTAGCCCAAGGTCACCCAGCAGCTGCATGTGGAGGAGAGGGAACATGAACTCAGTTCACCAGATTACGAGTCCACTGTTCTTAACCATTACACCACACTGGCTCACAGGACCTTTCCTGAAGCCTGGGCAAACTGTTATAAGTATAAGTGCTCCACCAGGAGCTTAATAGTTCAACATCAACGCTTTAAATGGGGCCAGGTAGTGTATGGGCAGCCAATGAAGATCCCAAAGGTCATGTATTAGATGGTAATGTACTAAAGTGTCAGTCTGCACTTTAGCAACAGCATTCTGCACTAGTTGCAGCTTCTAGGCTGCTTTCAAGAGTAGCCCTGTATAAAGCACATTACGGTAATCGAGGTGGGAGGTTACAGAACATGTAAAACCATGGCCAGGCTGTCCTGGTCCAGGAAAAAGCCAAAGCTGGTGAATCAGCTGGAGTAAAAGGGTTCATTGCCACTGAAGCCACTTTAGACACAATCCTCTAATACAGTGGTTTCCAGTTGGTGGTCCACTAACCCCAGAGTGTCTGTGTAACCCACCCAGGGGTCTGTGGCACTATTCACATAACAAAAACTACTATAGAGATACCAACATTTTCAAAAGGCTTAGCTTTTGAAAAACAATACTTAGCTAACTGGGAACCATTACTCTAACAAACATCCTTCTCTCTGGTTGTTGAAACACAAAAATAAAATAAAGAAATGACCTGCTTAGTTGGCACCTATTGGGTTTCCTGCTTAATTGCTATCATAGTGCACAATCACCTTCACAATTTCTTTCCCTTGTTATTTTCCCGCCTTATCCTGTCTAATGAGAAATTATTCCACTTCCCTGTGCCCATAAAATTCACCCCACCTGGGCAACAGAGGAGGTATTTTATTAGCCCTGCTTCTTATTCCCTATTATTAAACGAGAAACCTCCTAATTAAGCACACCACAGTAGACCGAAATCTTAGACAGCCCCTGCCAAGCCGTTGCTACAATCCAAGAAGCTCAGCTTGCCAGCTCCCACTCATGAGGATTGTCTTTGCCTCTTAAGCAAGCAATCAAATTCAATGGGCTTGCTTGTGGAAATCAAGCACTATAGGAGAGTCAATAGATCATAGGCTGCTTGCTGCTTGCATTACAATAATAAGCAATTGCTGCATGGCAGAGTACAGGTAGCCTGGGAAGAGAAGAGGCTGTGAAGAATTTGGCCCCATCCAGGGTAGGTCCAGCTCTCTTCAGAAACATAGCCTATAGTGGGAAATATAAAATCCTCTTTCAACTGCACTGTCAGCATATTGCTTACAGGTTATAACCCAAAACACTCAGGTATGACCAATATTGGCTGCCGCTTTCAACTCCAAGAACAAGAAAGGGGCAGAAGTGAGTCTTTTTGGTAGTCATCATGTCTGCATTGTAATTATGTCATACTTAGCTGGTTTCTGGAAATGGAAGAGTAGTGAATACAACTCTTTGACTGTCAGTGGGCTAATGTGGAGAACATTATGGGAAAGGGTGTAGCCGCCTCTAGCCAAAATCAAAGAAACCTTGAATCTTCCATGAGACATGGAGCTGAAGCCTGGACAGACTGGTGAAAGCTCTGCTGGTGCAGAAAAAATATAGAAAGAATTCCTGGGTGCCAAGATCTAAGTTTGGGGCTAGTACCCTTGGCTGAGAAAAGCCCAGGAGAGATTTAAAATCACAAAATAAGCCAGAAAGTAAAGCATTGAAATATTGACTGTAAAACCTTAAAGGTAAAAGGTAAAGGGACCCCTGACCATTAGGTCCAGTCGTGACCGACTCTGGGGTTGCAGCGCTCATCTCGCTTTATTGGCCGAGGGAACCAGCGTACAGCTTCCGGGTCATGTGGCCAGCATGACTAAGCCACTTCTGGTGAACCAGAGCAGCGCACGGAAATGCCGTTTACCTTCCTGCTGGAGCGGTATCTATTTATCTACTTGCACTTTGACGTGCTTTCGAACTGCTAGGTTGGCAGGAGCAGGGACCAAGCAATGGGAGCTCACCCCATCGCAGGGATTCGAACCATGACCTTCTGATCGGCAAGTCCTAGGCTCAGTGGTTTAACCCACAGCACCACCCGCGTCCCTTATAAAAAGAGCCCTTTAAAATTCATTCCAAAGTTTCCCACTTACTTCCTCTAGTGTAGAAAAAGACAATTTTACCATTTGGTAAGTTAAAAATGGTTCACTTACAACTCTCCAAAGGTCAAATTCATGTGCTTTTCCATACAGCATTCAGCTGCAGAGGCAGTAAAACGTATCTTAGTTACAAAATGGTAACAGTTTGTAGATAACTGGTACAGAACACAAGAATGGCTGGAGAGAACCACGTGGTCAAGCTGAAGCAATCATATGACACCTCTCCACATGTTTGGGGTGGAGACAATAGCCTTGATTCCCTATTAAGAGCACTCTCTCTTGTCCTCACCAACTACACTTCTATTGATGAAGGAACAACAAGGAAGTCCAATCTTGATTCTTGCACTACAATAGTCCCAGGCTGTTTACAGCTTTGAAGGTCAAAGGCAGCATATTTAATTGAGGCCAGAAACTAGAGAAATGTGTATTTAGCAGAAATACATGTTTAAAATGTTGTCACGTTTTTGCGATAACCTTTTTTTTTAAAAAAAAAAGCAAAATGATGCAGTAATGTGATGAATCACAGCTGGAGAAAATGAGAAATGGAGAGAAACTGAAGCTGCTGGATTTGGCCATCCCTCTCTGGAAGAGACTAAGGCACTTGCCATCTCATGTTTCTAAATGCTGCTCCAGATTCTACTTGCAGTTTCATCCAAAAATACATGTATTATGATTGACATGTTATTAAGTGCATCAATTGCTCATTGATTTGGAATACACTGTTTAGAATTGAGGAATATTGCTCGCTACCTAATGATGACACTTATGGATTTGGAAAGCAATGAGATATTTAGGCTAAATACTTGACACCTGTCCCTTTAAGGGACTGGATGGTGCATAAGTTTACCATGCACGTGACACTGGAGCTTCTGAAATCTCACTTATTCCCCAGCCACTTGTTTCCTTCCTGTAAGTGGCTAAAATCATTAATTTAAGGTTTCTAAAACCCAAGTTACTGTAGTGTGCCTGAAATAATAAATGTTTCAGAATTTCAATTAAAGTAAACGTTGAAGTGCTGGATCCCTTTCTCCCCCCAGTATCTAATGAGTCACGCAGAACCATTACCCCACTATCCATTAATTATAACGAGGTCAGCATATTTGCTGACATCTTCTCATGCCTGCATAATGTACCAGCAGAGTACCTTAGCGAGGATCACAGGTACAGCACAAAGCACACAGACGCATTAACCGCTAAGGAATGTCTTTGGCTGCTTGGGAACTTGGGTTGGAAAACAGACAGAAGAGGCTGGTGCAGGGCAAGAGAGCAAGGAAGGGAGACACAAACAAGTGTGAAACAACCAGAAGAGCTCAAGCGAGAGGGAGGGAGGGGGACACAAAGGGGAACAAGAGTTTGCCCCACAGCTTCCTAATCTTTCATAATTGAGATTCCATAATTTATATTCAGGAACTTCGGACTGGGGGTTCTCCTGGGCTTCTCAGGACTCTCCCCAGACCACAACCCCTGTCACTAGAACACACTCCTTGATTCCTTGATTCGTACCTTTATTCGCCTGGTTGAAATGTGCCCTTCAATTCTGACATTGCCTCTCACTTACCTGCATGGAGGAGAAGGAGGTGTGTGTGAAGAAGCAAGCCCACTTCACAAAGGCAAAATTTGTGCTAGCTGCTTTGCCCCCAGAAGGCTGCTCAGATGGGTGAATCAAGCCCTAGATCAAAAAAGCCCCCTCCACCCCCCAAAAAAAAAAATTACGCAAGGAGACAGAGATTTTACAAGGAGAGTGCCTTTCTCCAACCAGCCAGTGTCATCTGGGATCATAAAGAAGCATTTCCAGGGAAAGGTTTGAGAATTAATGGGTTTAAGCACCCGTTATACCTCTTTAAAAGCTATGGTCTCCCCCACCCAAAGAATCTTGGAAGTTGCAGCTTGTTAAATCTGCAGGCAGCCATGGAGGCCTTTCATAGATCTACAGTTCCCAGCAGCTTTAACTTGCAGCAGTTCCCAGGATTATTTGGGAGGGAGGCCATGAATATTGAAGTGGTATAAGCAGTGCCTTTCTCCTATAAAAAAAGTTCAGGGGTACTCTCATTTTGACTCAAGAAAATCACTATTTTATAGTTCAAATCAGGAAAAATAAATACAGTAAATGGACAAAAGTACAAAGATTTACAAAATGTTCAGGGGTATGCATACCTCTGCGTACCCCCCAGAAAAAAGCACTGGGTATAAGGTTGCTTTAAATGTATGGTATAGATGCGGCCCAATTCGTGCAATTTAGAAATCAAGCTCTGTGCATGTACTACCCTTACAATGTTTTCTCAACGTACATCTTATGATGGAAGGGCACATTTGCATCTTTTTTAAAAATGAAATCATCTGCTGCATAGTGCTTATCCCACCCATCCTGCAAGGAACTCTCAGAGTGACATACATGGGTGTGTGGTTTTGTTTTGGATGTTATCCTCACCACAACCTAAGGCAGATTAGGCTGAGAGGGATACGACTGGCCCAGTAACAACGAGCGCAATTTTTATCCCAGGCTGAGAGGAAACACAGGGAGCTTCCAGATGGGAGTGCAATATTGCAACGGTGTTACTGAGGCAGCACAAGTGGGTGGTGGTGTGTGTGTGTGTGTGTGTGTGTGTGTGTGTGTGTGTGTGTGTGTGTGTTTTAATAAACAAAATTTACTGGATTGTCTTCAAAAGGGTAAATCTGGATTAAATGAGGGGGAAATGCAGGCTGGCACTTTGATGGCGACAACATTGCATGGACTCTGCAAAAAACTTGCATACATGGGCAGCACCCATCTCACTATAAAGACCCCTCTGGAAGCTGTCTGTCTAATCCTGAGTCCACTCCTTCACACGGGCCTTCTGCAGCTGACAACAGGAGCCGGAAAAGGTAACTTCATTCCAGCTCTTCCCTCTGCACTTTTCGAATACTCCATCCCTTACATATATTTTGATTTGTTTGCTCAGCCTCTGGTCTTTTTCCACCCTGTGGGACACTTTCTTAGTTAAGCGCTTGTCCCTTTTCTCCCTCTACTGCTGGCTCCTGCTCATCTTCTTCCACTGGCTTCCCACATCAAGGGATGCAGAGGGAGACAGAGAGAGAATGTTTCACTTGAAGGGGCTTTAGACTGATGCATTACCAGCTAATTGCCTGGGTGAAGGAGGAGATGAAGGTCATGTCACATGCCGCTTCATTTACAATGCATAGACTCTCTCACTTTCGCTATCTGCAAGGGTATTATACCCATTCTGCTTGAAAAACACCTACGATTAAGCTCCACCGTGCCACCATGAAGAATGCCACCTTTCAATAAATTCATAATTATGTTTGCCTTTAAAAAAATCATGCCTATCAGAGCCACCTGCTGAAGAACCAAAAACAACCATCTTCTTTATCTCCCTTCAACAAAGAACAAAAATATATCAACCTTCTCTGCTGAAATTCTCCTGTCCCTATTTGTAAGTGGAGGGGAATTTATTGTTTGCTTGTTTAAATTTATTTTCTCATGAAGCTTAGCTGAATGGGTAAGTTCCTCATTATGCTTAAGAAGAGCAAGGGAGGCAGGTTTGTACCAAAAAATCAGAATGGAACTGCAGGAGGTCCCCACCCTGCCAAGGCAACTTAACCACATCTTCCAACCCCCCGTCTGTTCAGCTTGCATTAGCTCCTCCTACCAGCCAGGATAAATAGATCCTCAATATGCTTTCTTTTTTTCTAATGTAGGCAATTTCCCCTGATATACACATTGTTACAAGGAATTTTCCCTAAATGCAAGGCATTTTTGTATTCAGTTTTCAGTTATATGCTTCTTTGTGAACGCTTTCCTAATATACACATCTTGGTAAATATTTTTGTTCTGTAGAACTGCACTGTGAAATTTGGAGATGTGAAAATTTCAAGGGATAGATGAATTTCAATTTGCAGATTTAGGGCAACACAATCGGTTCCACCACACTGGGTACAGAACAGAAGGTGAGAGGTGGTGAGGTGGGCACCAAATTTTGGCCTCACTCAGGGCACTGCTGAAATTTGAAGAGCCAAAGTCAGCCTCGGCATATGTTTTCAGGAAGTAAAAAATCAGATAATGAAAATACAATCAAAACCCATTTCCCCCCTCATTCTTACATAGGCATAAGTAGAATTTAGGATCAGATATCAACAATTTTGTGGGGGGGGGGTGTTGCGGATTGGTTCCTTTTAACTTTGCTATAAACATACAAAGCATAATAGAAATTCTTGGCATGTGATGTTGTGTTTTGAGAGAGTTCTTCTGGCAAGACTTGGTGTGTGCTTTGCTTTCATGCAGAAGCATTAACAGACAGATCCATGCAGGCCTGTCTTTTCCCTTGAATTAATTTTATAATGAATGATTTTAGAGTGTTGTTTGTGTTGTACTTTTGTACTGTTTTATTGTTGTTAGCCGCCCTGAGCCCGGCTTCGGCTGGGGAGGGCGGGATATAAATAAAATTTATGGAACAGAATTTGTGCCTTTGGCAACCTACCAACTATCCTGACCACCATCACCAGTTCTGGTGTCCAGTGAGTAGAAATTCACTCCTGGGACACTCCGCTGGGAAGCAAAGGGCGCTGACTGTCACTGATCTGTTCCTAAGGCTTGGTGGATCTTCCAGAGCCGAGTTGGGGAGTGGGAGGAAATCAGGAAGAAATACCATCCCGCCTATCCCCCAGCAAGGGCCTCCCAATTTGCAGAAGGCTACTTAGGACGCTGGTCTAAGTATTTTTTCTCTCTTCACATTATTTCCCCACTACCATCCTCCTCCTTTTTTTTGCTTCAAACTCTTCAGATGTAGACAAGGGTGTCCCCACCCCTGCTCGCTCCTTTTGATTCAGTGAGACTTTCTCTTTCAATAAAGTTTCTGCAGCATTCTATCTGTTCCATTTCTACCTCTGAAAGTGAAGTGTCAGCTAATAACAGGTAGGACAGACCCCTGCAGGCAAGCTCAGTAAATATATATTATCCCTAATAAAGATGGAGAAATGATAAATGTGTCTCCGGAGAGGCTCAAGTGCCTGTTTCGCTAGATAAAATACAAGAAGGGATGGAGAGAAATGCAAGCCAACAAGAGGGACTTGTGTAGCTCTTTTGTTCCTTCAGAAACCTACCTAATGCTGGAACTGGGCTTACAGTACTTAGAAGCCAATTCCATTGTGATCAATGAAATTTATCTCCCCTGGAATATGTTTAGAACTGAGCTGTAACTCGGGAGAGTGGGGGAGAAATAGTGATGAAACACAGCATGCCGCAATGAAAGTAAGGGACTGCTGATATTTACCGGCTTATGTTTACTGTATCTTTGTAGTTTGAAAACTTACTAGTGGTGTTGCTAGCTTTCAGCACTGGAAGTGGTTCCCATATCCCCACCACCACCTCAAATACACAGGCATTTAGAAAATACCAAAGCATATTATATATTATATTATATTGTATTGTATTGTATTGTATTGTATTGTATTGTATTGTATTGTATTGTATTGTATTGTTTTGTTTTGTTGTAACTAAGTCAAAACTATTTGAATGTCCTCAAGGCCCATAAATAAATGTAAGCGGCTCTGTGTACGTGAGGAAAGTGCTCCCCCACCTTCAAAAGGTATGTAAAACTGGGAATTTCCGCAGGTGTACCTGGAGTGCAAAGATCTCTTAAAGTGTAGTTTGCTAGAGCTTCCAAGACCTAACACAGGCATCCTCAAACTCGCCCCTCTAGCTGTTTTGGGACTACAACTCCCATCATCCCTAGCTAACAGGACCAGTGGTCAGGGATGATGGGAACTGTAGTCCCAAAACAGCTGGAAGGCCAAGTTTGGGGATGCCTGCCCTAACACTTAAAAGCTTTGGCAAACTACAATTGCCAGAGATCTCTCCATGGGGAGCTTATTGTTGATAAGGTTTGCGGCTTAATGAAAGCTCCCGGAGCAGCCTTCTCCTTTGTTAACATACACACCTCAATGCTGCTGAACCATATTACTGGAGAAAAGAAAGCAGAGAATTGTAAAGGTAGAAAGAGGGAAGCTGGTTGCGGGGAAGTTTAGGGACAGAGGAAGACTGAAAAAGTTCAGAGAAAAGCATGAACCCATTCAAAATTGAACTGGGAGAAGAAGAACATAAAACGAGCCTTCTGGATCAGGTCAATGGTCCGTCTAGTCCAGCATCCTGTTCTCACCATGGCTGACCACATGCCTGTGGAAGCTTGCAAAGTGAATGAGAATGCAACAGCTCTCTGCCCAGAAACTCTTATTCAAAGGCATAAAGTATATTTGCTCATCTTGAAATACAGCAGAGCAGAGGCGGGGAACCAGTGACCCTCGAGATGTTGCTGCACCACAACTCCCATCATCCTTGGCCATTGGCCATGCTGGCTGGGGCTGGTCAGAGTCGAATAACATCTAGCAGTGTTTCTCAACTTGTGGGTTCCCAGATGTTGTTGGACTACAACTCCCATCATTCCTAGCCAGCATGACCAGTGGTCAGGGATGATGGGAGTTGTAGTCCAACAACATCTGGGGACCCACAAGTTGAGAACCGCTGATCTAAAGGATGATAGGCTCCCACCACTGCAGTAGTGGATATTATTATTATTATTATTATTATTATTATTATTATTATTATTATTATTATTATTTTGACAATAAAAGAAATAAAGAAATAAGCCCGGGGATGTATGCATTAGAGCAACCATTCTTCAAACCTTAGTTGTCCCCAAGTTAAAAATTTCCTGAACTCGCAACATGTCTCCTGTAGTGGCATCTTAATGTAACCCTGCATAAAGAGCAGTCACGTCAATTGAAGCTTCCCACTGTCTGAAGATGCTGGGTGTCTGCCAGACGGTTTGGATGAATGCAACTTCATTCTAGTCAATGTTGCCATTAAATGTGCTTTTAGTGCACAGTTTGAAAGGGAGAAACAATGAGAAGCAGAAAAACAAAAATGCTGGAGCGTTTGTTTGTTTTTAGAGAAGCACGCGTAAAGAAAAAGAAGAGAGATTAGGTCAACAGCCTTGGGGTTATCTGCTCAATAAATGCAATGCCATTCATGGCTACCTAGAGTTCCGCTGTTCAGTTGCATAAGAAATTAAAATGTCTACACGCCTGTGGTCTTCATATCCTCCCTGGTGGACATTTTGGATGGCATTTGCAGAATGGTTAAAGGATTTCTGCTCTAACAATGCAGCTGAATACAGAGGATTAGTTTCGCTGCATGAGGCTCTCAGAATCAGCCCTGGGGACATTGTCAGGGGGTTTCAGTGGGAGAGGATAACCACATCTCTGCAATTTAGCAGCTAAACTGTTCCTTCACAAAATGTACAGCTTGGCACTGTGGGGAGTCACAGGATATAACAAAAGCTTACATTAAGGAAGAGTCTAAATCCTATTTTCTAGGAAATTCTGGGGGATTTCCATGTGCAATCCTTTTCCGGGTAATCCTCCAGCAGAAGACTGTATTACAAGGCAAAAAATAATAATAATAAAAAAAAATCCCAAGCCACAAAGCCAAACTCCAGTGCAAGCAGAATAACGAAACATGAAAACGTGGAGCTTAAGAAAGTCTGATTTAAAACAAGGTTGATTGTCAAGAGTTTTACGTTTTCTCTATCTCAGCTGTAAAATTTTGCAAGAGCACAAAGGGGTTGGGGAATGGGATTTATGAGGCAGTGATAGATAGTAAGCTGAGAGTTGTGGGATCAAAGCAGGAGACAGGTGGCTACAAAGATTGGAAACGCACTGCAGCCTCACCCTAAGTGCAGAGTCTTCAGCAGCTGCTGCCTTCACATTTTTAAAAGGTCTGTCTCACTGTGCCAAACTGTGATCTTGCTTGTGGTTAATAGCTTGAGTAAGTGGCAGAGACCACACAAAGTGTGTGAGTGCATGGACTGTTGGAAAACACCTTACTCTGCAGCCATAATTTTTGGAAGGGGAAAGGAGACCTCAGCCCTTTCAGGAAAGGATCTGTGGCTCTTCCCATTGGCTGAAGTGCACACTGTGCTTGCTTTCCTCAGCCAATACTAATCCTGATTAGCACTAGCGCTGGCATGTTGCCTAGCACTGCTGGGGATGTCCCTTGTGGGCAGTGTGAGCACACAAACACACACACAATGGCTGGTACATTTTGAGGGACTGAATGGGTCTGATGGCAGTTTGAGGCCAACAACATCTGAAGGCCACAGGTTGCCACCTGGTGAAGAACATACTGAAATAGATGGGCTAGTAATCTGCTTTGGCGTAAGGCAGCTACTGATGTTTCTGTGACCTCCCTGCTTCCTTCTATATTTTCTTGCCAAAATAGGAGGTCATTGCTATGAGCATGGAAGCCATTTTATCCTAGTCCCCCTTCCTCTGGGCTTACAGAGCCATGCATATGAGAGACCTGCTTTTCTTACACATATTTCAGAGCCCTCTCCTAGGACAACTCCTTCATACGCACAACATTGAACAAGAAAGTGACTGAAAACTCCACTTCTAGTGAATGGGTTTGCTAACTGTGTAAGGATATTGCGGAGTGGGGAGTGGGGTCCGGAGAGAGCACACTTCCCCACCAGCAGGCAGCCACAATCTGCCTGCACGCGTGACCTTGGGGTGCAGGGAAAATCCCCCCCAGACAAGCCACAGCTGTCTGTACATCGTTCCACCTCTGCATGACCTTTTGCGGTCTCAGCAGTCTGCGGTGTCCTGTCTGTAACCTTTGTCTCCGAGACCTTTGTCTCCATTCGTCATACATTGTGCAAGGGGAAAATGACGCTGTGGAACAGGTGCCAAAATAGCTTTGTACCACCCCACGATCTCGGGACAGAAGATGTGTAAAGGTCACAGCCCAAAATGTATCTGCTTAGCTTGCATATTTGTCTCAATAAAAAGAGGCTCCACAGGCTGGTCAGCAGCTCGCTTCAGCCCACCTGTGCGCAGCTCACATAATGATCAACACCTGTCTTGGGCCTTCACTTCAAACTGCTTGCCATGGTTAATGCTACCTGCTCTGCGTTGCATCTACAGGAGACGTGTGAAGAATCACTGCAGCTACACATTAGAAGGGCAAGGGCCACAGCTCAGTGGTAGAGCAATCCTCTCTTAATCTTGGGGAGCCATTGCCATTCAGTGTGGATAACACTGAGCTAGATGGATAAATAAGATGACCTGGTATATGGCAGCTTAATATGTTCCTAATAGTTCATATAGAGAGCATCTATTAAGCAAACTGGAGTACAACCTTTCACCCTCAAAGAGATGTTGGAAATGGTCCAATAACAATAACAAAGCGGGGGTGGGGGGGAGGCGATAAACATGTCCTGAAAGCAAACAGTAATGATGTTGTTCAGATAAATGTTGAGGGAAAGAATTAATTTGACTTTCAACAGAGCCATTGCCCCTCACCTAGTCTATCATCTTGTTATTTGCTTAATGCAACCATTCTTTTTCAGGGCCTCCAACACCAAACATAAATGATTCAAGAGAGCTACTTCTGCAATCAGTAAAAGTAACAATCATGAGAACAGTGAGAGTAATGAAAAGCTTATTGCTGGCCAATGAACACTTTTCTCTCTTTCTTTTTTTTAACCAATGTCTGCAGAGCTGGTGGATGGAAGGAAAATTATTAGAACAAATCAAATAATCCCTTCCCAGTGAGAAATACTTTTGCCGAGACAGATCTGTTTGCAGTTATTAATTTCGTCTCCTTCAAAACACCTCAGTAGGGAACGGGGATAGACTTGAAATTGATTTTCCTCTAGTACTTTAGTTTCAGACTCTCACTGAAGTAAGGACTAACGGGATATTAAATATATTAGCAAGGGCAATAATTAAAGGAAAATCAGACAAAACACTGTTGGTATTTCTGAGGGTTGGTAAGATGGGACGTGCCGTTTACTCTAGTGAAACATCAGTATTTAGCCACTCTTCTGGGTTCCAGCATCAACTCTCTTAGAGAGGTATCTCTTGGCTTATAAAAGTTTACTTGCTACTTTGGGGGTTCTAGAAGTTTTTAATTTGGAAAAAAAAGCTTTAAGGATTTTAATCAATTTTTTTCTACGCAAAGATCTTTTCTTTTCTTTTTCTTTTTTCTTCTCTTCTTTCTCTTTCTTTGCTTCTCTTTACTTTTATTTCACTTTTTATTTTATTTTTTATGTTGGATATTTTGTATCTTTAATTTTACTTGATGGAAAATAATTGTTGAAGTTGAAAATGTAAAACCAATAAAATTTATTTACCAAAAAAAAAAAAAAAAGACCATAGATTTTTTTCAACTTTGGGTTTATTTCACCTGTTAATCATGACCACATAGAAGTCTCCACATGTGCAGATGGATACCATCTTTATTTCTGTGGGTATTCATCTATCCATGCAGTTCGCTTCAAACACCCACAAGTCAGCTTGATGAAGAACAAGTCAGTCAACACACATATGTTCTGCTCAGCCATAGATTCAACATTAGAAGGGCCTGGTGTCCCTGATATCACAATCCGTAGAAGGAAGAATCAGTCCAGATGCAGATTTAAAGGTCACCTTCCATGGGGTGGGGTGGGAGGAAGAACTGTTTGCTCAAGGAGGTCATGGTGGGCTTGCAAAAACATCTGGCAGACACAGAGAAAGGTTTCAGGAGCAAGAGTCAAGAGATCTTGGTTACAAGCTTGCACTAAAATCCCTCGTATATATATGCAGAGAGGTCACTTGACTGAGCAATGTACAAATCTGGTGGGACTGAAAAGGCAAGAGATGACAAAGCTACTTAATGTTGTGTCACATCAAGATCTGGGGGGCATGAACTAAAATCTCTGGAAAGGTTACGTTTTGAAAGAGCCGGGCTGGAGTCAAGTGGAGGCAATGTCGGAAAACTGCCTCTCTGAAGCAGCCGCAGAAGGCATACAAGAATGCAGGTAAGAGGATAGATCCAATGAATAAAGACTTATAGAACAAATCAAGAAAAGGAAACAAAGAATTGCACTCTGCTCTTCTTAATATCTTCTTGAATGCTGCCACGATGTTGATGTGAAAGCTCATAGGTATCCTCCTGTCATTTTCACTCAAGGCCTTACACTCCTACCTTGTCCCAAAATGCCTCATTGTCACCCTAATGTCACTAAGGAGGCCACAAGTGCTTCAAGTCAACTCACTATTATCAACCCAAATATCAACTGAAGCAAAACAAACAAACCGAGGCAGAATGAGTGATTGGAATGAGCACTATCCTGAGTGATTGAGCAGAAAATGCTGGTGGTGGACTTGACTGCCTTTGGGAAACTTCTGAGCCCCAGTTCTTGGGGCTGTGTCTCATTGACTAGAACAACAGTGGCACTGGCTGAGTGGTTCTGGCAAGCAGAGAAAGGTTTCTGTCTTAATAGCCTCTCTTATTACCCCCCTGCCTGTAGTTGAGAAGACAAGAAGACTTGAAAAGCTTTGGAGCATTACTCAGCTGAAAACTGGGGAGGGTGAAGGGGGATATGCCTTCTTCTTTGGACATCTTGGGTCTTGAGTAAAATCAGTTAAGGGTTACCTTGAGAGCACCCACTGTTTGTGAAGACTTTTGTTTCCCCTGCTCAGTCGCCAGCTTCTTTTATTGAGCTATATAACACTGTGCTGCAGGAGGAGAAGGTGAAGGCACTCTTGTTCCCCTGTTCACCCTCCTCTCCTACAGTAGCGTGTTATATTGCTCAATTAAAGAAGCTGGTGACTGGAATGGGGGGAACAAAAGGCTTCATGAACTGGCCTCAGAGCATCATAAAGTGACCACAGAGGACATCCTGACGGGAGCTGCACCTGAACCACACTGAGAAGATGCCATTTCACATATGAGCCAAAGGGTATGCAGTCACAGAAGCGGCAGCCACAACCTGATGCTGTATGTTTTAGATTTCAATGGCAACCACCATGGTCAATGGTCTGGGGTGATGGAAGCTGTAATCCCAAACATGTGAAGGGCACCAAGTTGGGGGTGACTCATCAAAAGGGTGCCTGAGGAGTGAGAACAACTGTTCAAGAATATACCTGCTCCTCAGACACTGACTCAGTCCAAGAAGCTACATTGTACTACATACTGATTTGGTCTGCATTCCTCACTGTGATGGAGATGACCTTCTCGTTTCTTCAGCCTGAACATTTCATTAGGCTTCAATCACTCCCTATGGGACAGCTGTTAGCAGTACTTGAAAGCAAATTGACAAAAAAAACTTAATCAATTCCCCCTCCTGCCAGTACTCAGGGACTACATCCAAAAAAACAAGCTGATTTATGGCCAAGAAGTGATTTGTAAATATAATGTACTGACTGACCAGAAGTAAGACAAGAAGAAAGAGCGATAGACTGGCCAACTCTCTGAAAGTTAAAAGTCACTTTGGGACACAGATACATAATAGTCAAATCCATCAGCTGACTCCAGCTTCCATTTGGGTCTCACAATTACACCAAGTTAGTGATGGCTCCCCGCCATTTTGTTACATGGTTCCAGGACTGGCCCTATTATTAGTCAGAGTGAGGTAGATACCTCAGGTTGTAGATGATGTGAGTGGGGGCAGTGAGTGGCAGTGAGATTTTGGAGGCCAAAGCTGTATAGAACATGTGGTCTGCTATGTACCCCTTCAACTAGCCTGCTAGCCTCCAGAGAATACAGGTCATACCATACATTTAAAGCACATGGTATCTCGCAAAGATTTCTGGGAACTGTGGTTTGTTATGGATGCTGCGGACTGTAGCCCTGTGAAGGATAAACTACAACGCCCAGAATTAATGTGAGGATGGGAGAATCATTTGTTCTAAAAGTGCATTAAATGTGCTTTCAATGTATGGTGTTGCATGTGACCACAGTCCTATCACCAGCTCTCAAATAAATTTCAACTGATCAGCTTCTGATCAAAAGACTCTTGAGTCTTGCGCTCAAAACTAATCCTGCCTCCATAGCTCCTTCTTTATTGTGCCCTCAAACCCTGCACTGATTTTCAGTGGTGCTCTGCTCCCAGGAACTCCTACACTTGAACAAGAAACCTAAGACTGAAGCCTGGCTTCATAGTCCTCTTCGGGTGCAGAAGTGAGCAGAGCATCCAATATTGACCTTGAGATTGGCAGGCAGCATGAAATCTCAGCATAGATCACACCTGGCATGAATGTGATGAACCTGGCCTGCCTAGGGTTGCTCAATAAAGCTGAACTGCACTTTAGGCTGCAGCGCCCAAACCACTCACTTCAGGTTCCCAGTGTTACTGCCATGTCTGGATTTGGGTATGACCAACCAGTGACCCAGCCCCCCAACTCTTAATCCAAATGCTTTCTTCATGCCTGTGTACATTTTGCGAGCGTTGCCACTTGTCTGCAGTGAACTGAATGCTCTGACACATGGGCACATCATCCGGCAATCCGCATGGCACCACTCCCTGCCTTTCTCAGTGCAGGGAGAAAACTGTACAGATTACAGATACAAATTTGCTTGCAAGGATAAAATACAATAAACTGGGAAATATTATGTATCCATTTGGTGCAAGGTACGGAGACATAGACATCTGTATATTCTGTACAAAAGTCCCAGGAGGTGTCTGGTGGATGTTGTTTGTAATAAGCTGCATGCTCAAACATGGAAAGTGCATTAAGGTCCTCTGTCCGTTGTTGGATTGCTGGAGGGGATTTATCTTTCCAGTGTTGGAGGGCAAAGTTTTTCACGACTATGTGAGCCCTTATGACCCATTTTCAGTTACTCCATTCCCTTGATCATTTGGTTTACCTTTTTCTGAACCTTTCCAACCCTACGGTATCCTTTTCGAGGTGAGGTGGCCAGAACTGTACACAGCATTCCAAGTGGGAATGCACTATAGATTTGTATCATGGCGTTATGATATCATCAGTTTTATTTTCATGCTTCTCCTAATGATCCCTAACATGGAATTGGTCTTTTTCAAAGCTGCAGCACACTGGCTCAACATTGTCAGTGAGCTATCTACTACAATCCCACTGTCTTATTCCTTTTTCTTCTCTTCATTTGGACAAGATTTCTATTTTGTAAGGAAGCCTTCCTGCCTCTAATAGTTCAGCTTTTTCTTTAAAACAACAACGACAACAACTCCCAAGCATTTTGGAATGATCTGACTTTCTTGATTTTGACTTTTAACTTTGGTCTCTTCAGTTGGGGCAGGTTTCCTCTTCTGAAATCAAATGAGACCATGTTGAATTTTTTTGCCAATTGGTCATTTACATGTACGGTATATTTAATTTATTAGCACTACAGTCACTGCTCCCATTTGTCCTGGCAACACTTATGTCCTGCACCAGGCCCTGGGTGCCGCTCAAGATTATGGCTGGAGTCATTGCCCCTCTGATTGCTTCCATAGTCATTTAGGGTATCTAGAAATTTTACCTCTTTCTCATAACTGCCAGTTTGTTTGAGGGTAGTTGAAGTCACCCATTCCTGCAACATCTTCTCTTTCGGATGCTTCCTTGAATTCATTCTTCATCTCAAGATCTCCCTAAGCATTTTGATTGGGAGGACATTAGCCTGTCCTCAGCACTAAATTACTATTGAAGTCTCATATTGCCACCTACAAGAATTATGTGGCAGAATCTGCCCTGCTTGGGATTTCTAGCATGATTTTAAAGGTAAAAGTAAAGGGACCCCTGACCATTAGGTCCAGTCGTGGCTGACTCTGGGGTTGCGGCGCTCATCTTGCTTTATTGTCCGAGGGAACCGGCGTACAGTAAGAGCTGTTCGACAGTGGAATTTGCTGCCAAGGAGTGTGGTGGAGTCTCCTTCTTTGGAGGTCTTTAAGCAGAGGCTTGACAACCATATGTCAGGAGTGCTCTGATGGTGTTTCCTGCTTGGCAGGGGGTTGGACTCGATGGCCCTTGTGGTCTATTCCAACTCTATGATTCTATGATTCTACAGCTTCTGGGTCATGTGGCCAGCATGACTCAGCCGCTTCTGGCGAACCAGAGCAGCGCACGGAAATGCCGTTTACCTTCCCATTGGAGCGGTACCTATTTATCTACTTGCACTTTGACGTGCTTTCGAACTGCTAGGTTGGCGGGGACTGCTAGGAGCAGAGACCGAGCAACAGGAGCTCACCCCGTCGCAGGGATTCGAACTGCCGACCTTCTGATCGGCAAGTCCTAGGCTCTGTGGTTTACATGGGTTTTATTTACCCTCTCTTCGCACATCTGCTTAACTCGCCTTGGCGCTTCACCAGCTGGGGCACCCTGTATCATTCCCCACAAGGATCATTGGACTTCTGCTGACACGCACAGCATGTTTTGTGACTGGAAATATTCTATACATCACGGGGCATCGCAACAGGGGCAAGATGACCTGAATGCTTCTTCAAGACAAGTAGCACAACAGCACAGCAGTGATCACAAAACAACAACACCCTGGTGCCAGCCCCTCTGCCCATATGAGCTTCTGGAGATATTACCTTTTAATGAAAATGGTTTAAACCCGCTATGCCATCAAGCAGATGGGCCGTCATTCAAAGGGATGCGGCAGGCATGAGCTAGTCCTTAGGGGTCTGAACCTATTAAGGTCAGTGTTTTAAAAAAGCAATCAAGGAAGGAAGCTTGAATGATATTATGGCAGCAGTAAAGACTGGCCTGCTTCATCAGCGCTTTCTGGTTTCTTAAATAACCTCGATGGCAAAGAGACACAGAGAGTTTAGCTCTACTAAAATCAGAGGGGAATGTGGAGGTGGGGAGACAGACTGCACAGGGTTGTTTAAAAAACATAGATGCAAAACAACTTTGGCATGCCAGGCAAATTGTAATTGTCTGCAGATGCATCCCTCTCCACTATTCTACTTTGCTGCTATAAATTTGCGCAACCCAAAATAGCGTCGCTGCTGCCTGGCTGATTCCAACACTTCAGTGCTGCAATCCCAGAGCAATGCCTTTCTCCATTAAGCAGGCCCATGTTATACTATATTGCTACAAATGAGTACAATTTGCCTGAGATGCAGGTATTATTATTAATTGGGATTCTGCAAAGATTTTCATTTTTCTTGTATCATCAGACACATATGGTACTGAACCATATGCGCAGCACTGCTTTGTTTTTTGCTAATGCTCTTTGATGAGCTTTGCCTTGCTGTCTGTTCCTTAGGATCTGATTCCCAAATTATTATTTTCTGAATCCATTTTGTGTGTGCCTTACTCAAACACTTGTATTCAAAAGCTTTCATTCTAGGCTAATACCCATTGGCTCGTCCACATAGATGGCATTGGCATGGAAATAATCCAAAATAATCACAAGACCAAAGCAACTGTGGGATGCGGGTGGCGATGTGGTCTAAACCACTAAACCTCTTGGGCTTGCCGATCAGAAGGTTGGCAGTTCGAATCCCCACGACGGGATGAGCAGTTCAAAAGCACGTCAAAGTGCAAGTAGATAAGTAGGTACTGCTCCGGCGGGAAGGTAAACAGCGTTTCCGTGCTCTCTTCTGGTTTCAGTGTTCCATTGTGCCAGAAGCGGCTTAGTCATGCTGGCCACATGACCCAGAAAAACTGTCTGCTGGGCAGGCTCCCTCGGCCTGTAAAGCTAGATGAGCGCTGCAATCCCAGAGTCACCTGCAACTGGGCTTAACTGTCAGGGGTCCTTTACCTTTACCTTTTAAGGCAACCGTGCAGAAAACCTGTGATGTAAAGGACATTTCCAGCCACAGGTTCCCTAGTGGAGGTTTGTCACAAGAGCAATCTAGTCCTTTCCCTGCAACCTGCACATCATTCTGGGGGTTCTCTTGCCTTCCTGAGCCAATTAGGTGGTATTGAGGGAGAGAAGGAAGAGCCCCGTTGTGCTAGTTGAATCCAACCCCATATCTAGGCTTTAAGAAAATATATTTCTCAGCAACAGAACAAGAGAGGGGGAGGGAGTCAAGAACTGATTTAAAGCAAGTTTGTTCCAGATATGCAAAGAATTAACTGGAAACTTTTGGCACTTCCAACTAGTATTGATTTTAAATATGAGTGTCAAATACAGGCAACCACAAATTGCTGCTGAATATCAATGTTAACAAAACAGAAATAGCAAACTTATAAAAATGTAATGGCAAATAGTATAATATATGGAATGTTAAATATTTAGTTAATTTATATATTTCTTCATATTTCAACAGAATAGCCATGTGATTTACATAGCCAAATGAAAACCAATAATAATAATAATAATAATAATAATAATAATAATAATAATAATAATAATAATAATATATTTATACCCCGCCCATCTGGCTGGGTTTCCCCAGCCACTCTGGGCAGCTCACAACAGAATATTAAAAATAGAATCAAACATTAAAAACTTCCCTATACCCTTTACAATGCTAATAAAGGGTTGCATCAAACAAAGTTATCCTGTAAGCACAATGACTTCTGTTTGCATTACAAAACTACTTCTTGCTCTCTCCATGTGGCCCCCATGTTCTCCCAAATCTTTCCCAGGGGGTTGGAGGGGCCCCCAGAACAGATTGAGGGGCAGGGGGAGGGCAGGAAGAGGAAGTTCTATTGTACAAGTGAAAGTCCTTGTGGGATGGTCTCACTGGATAAAGCCCAATAATTCCAGTTTTTTAGTACTGTAACAATAAATATATCTAAACATGCATGCATGTAAAACAACTAAGAATCATAAAATCAAAACAAATAGAAAACACCAATGTACATCAACATAACAGTAGATATTCAGTGCTATTGTCAGATACCATGCACTGTTAGATTCCAGAGTATAATATTAATAATATGTATAATTATTATTAATAAAAAATTATTATTTATACCCTGCCCATCTGGCTGGGTTTCCCCAGCCATTCTGGGTGGCTCCCAACAGAAATAATAATAATAATAATAATAATAATAATAATAATAATAATAATAATAAAGCTATAAAACATCAGACATTAAAAACTTCCCTAAACAGGGGGAATGTATTCTACATTCATATTTGAAGAAGATAATTTTTAACAGGATGTATGTGTTCAAAACTGAAGAATCTTCATTGTACTTTAAGCTATTTCCACACGGAATATTGGACTACTTTAGCACGCTAAGCATCCAAATGCACACCAGTAGTCTAGTGTGGAAGGAGTTGCATTCTGGCAACAAAGAGAATAGTTCATGCTACCACTGCACCTCACTTTGAAATGTTATGTGCATTTACTAGATCCACATTTCACCACACCAAAAGAAGATTTCGCAGGAGAACAAGGAATCACAAAAGATAAGAATTTCTAAAGTAGGTATGGGAAACCTGCAGCTCTCCAGATGTGATTAGACTACAACTCCCATCATCCCTGACCATTGGTCATGCTGGTGGAGAATGATGGGAGTTGGGAGTCCCACCCTGATCCAAAAATGTAACTTCCTTTTAAATAAATATAGTAGTATAAAAGTGGCTTACTGTAAATGCAAACTAGGCCCCTTTCCAAACCAATGTAAGTGTCATTACAGTAAATGAGAATCAATCTGGCTCATTTTAAGCCCCCCTCCCACCAAGAATACTGTTAAGTTTGACCCTTTGCACAATATTAGCAATAAAGTTCCATCCAATATTCTCCACGATAGGTGACTGCTTTGCGTTTGAATTGCAGCAGGGTTGGGGAAGTTTCTTACAGTGTCAGCACAAATGTGAAATGTACTCTAACCCTGGCTTGTGAAGCAACTCTTTTTTTAAAAAAATAAAATGAAATGAAACATGGTGCAAGTATATCCAAATTAAAATAGAAGATTAGCAATGGAGCTACAGCAACAGTTACTCAGAATAAGGCAGCCAAACTGCTCTTGGGAAAGTGTGGGTCTTTCTGACGTCACCTCTGTAGAATGGGAGCCACTGCAATGTGCTAACATTCCTCCAGGAAGCTGGAGCAATGCTGACATTGTGCAAGAGTCTTCTGTGGTCTTCCAGGATACCACATCTGTTTATTTTTGCCTTCATTTTCTTTCCACTCTCCCTGTCTACATTTCTAAAAGTCTAAACTTACTGGCTGAAGTTCAGACAATATAGAAAGAGACAAGAAAATAGATACAAGCGCTGTGTCATCACTCTTTTAACGTCACGCACAGTCAGCCACTGGAAGGGTGGGGGGAATGTTTTATGGGAACTTGAGAAAAGTTCAAGCTGCTGTCTGGTTGTTGATCTGTTTCCCAAAACTATTCTTCCAGACCAGTGATATTCCGGACAGGGCTTCTCTGCTCCATGCAAGATGATGCTCAGCAGCATGTATGTGTAAAAACTAGGTCAATTGCAGTTCCACTTACTATAACCCAGGGGTGGACAATCAGCCTATTTGCATTCTGTGTCTGTTTCAAATACTTTCAATCATAAGTCCCTTCCGTCCCATTTTCTGCAAATTTCTTTTTAAATCACACACACACAAATCAGACTTACTCATTTTGTACACCCTGTCTCTTAAAATGTTGCTCCTCTAAAATATGCATTTTGTATGCATTTTCTGCATAAATATGCATATTCATATGCTTTTTTTAAAAAAAAGCATTGAAACTTTCAGAGAAAAGTGCAATCAAGTTTGTTTACTGCACTCCAAATTGATTATAAGTCTGGCAAGTGTGAATTAGGTTGGTTCGCTAAGTTTTGTGTCCCATTTTCAGCCTTTTCTGGTAATTGGTGTGCATTGAGGCTGTATGCATGTTTGCCAATCTCATACAGCTTCCTAATGGTTGTAGAACAACTTCACAAAAATTGCTATTTCTGTCAGTGAGATAGAGAAAAGCCCAAGTACCTTTGTAGATATAGATAGTTGATTCTTGATATCAGTACGCTTAGAAGAAGCCACCACTCACCACCCACCCCAGAATCAGGGGGACCAGAAATCAACCCTTCAAAAAAGCATGGTGAGACTATTTTAGCTTCTGCCATTCCAAGATATGGGTAAACAATGGAGGGTATGGATATAACAGATGTCATGTAACGGATCCTTATATAGAAACATTTCTGTAGTAATAGTAGTAGTTGTAGTAGTAATAAAAGTAGTCTTGGTCAGTCATTAAAAAAGAAGCAAAGTTTCACATGCACAGCTTAAAAACTAACAAATTCATTGCAGCCTAGATCATTGTGTGAGCAAGAGCCTACTTCATGACATTACACTATTCTGAACTTAAAAATGGTAAGCGTAATGCTGGCTGTCAACAAAAGAGGTTCAGGCAAATTTTAAAAAATGTATTATAAACACCAACAACTGGGAAACACTGGCCTGCAAGCGCTCTATTTGGAGAACAGCCTTTACCAAAGGTGTCATGGGTTTTGAAGATGCTTGAACTCAGGACGAAAGGGAGAAATGTGCTAAGAGGAAGGCATGCTTGGCAAACCCTCACCATGATCAACTCCCACCTGGAAACCTATGTCCCCAATGTGGAAGGATGTGTGGATCCAGAATTGGTCTCCACAGTCACTTATGGACTCACTTTAAAAACCATGTTTATGGAAAACAATCTTACTTGGCTATGAGTGATTGTCAAAGAAGAAGAAGGCTTCATGACATTAAACCAGGTGTGGAGAACCTTTATCCCTCCAGATGCTGCTGAACAACAACACTCTTCATGCCTGGCCTGCTGAGGGGATTATAGTACAACATCATCTAGATGGTCAAAGGTTCTCCACACCTGCATTAAACACTCAGATTCTCCTCTGTGCTACTAGAGTACTAGAGCACAACCAGTTGTGCTAAGGCATAATGAAGGGTTTTCAGGAATACATCATTTCTGTCCAAGAAAGAATTCCCAGACCTCTAAAATCTTTGATTACTAACCTTTAAAAGGTTGGGTTTTTTTAAAAAAAGAAAAAGCCAGGGGAAATGATGAATGTTAATGTAATAACTAAAGGAAAACATCTCGCCTTCAACTGCTCTTTGAATGAATCAATATTTGCTTAAGAAAAGTGTGATTAGATTATGCAATAAATCTCCCCTTTTCCAGATGAAAGAACAAATGCTACATTTGACATATTTGTTCAACATGCCTCTTGGGTTAATTTATCAATATGTGATAAAAATTGATTTGGAGATATCTGTGAGGTTGTGCTGCATTGGGGAATGTTTCATAGAACAGCAGAGTGAAAGGGGAACCTACAAAGTTACTTGCAATAAAACAGGAACTTCCTTCCTATTTAACTCATATAATCCAGAGGAAGAGGAAGATACAGCCACATAAAAACATATGAAAGCAGAGGATGGCATGGAGCTTTGTTTATATACTGACCTGAGAAGAGTTGCACATCACAGAGAATGGTAGAGTTGTCAGATGACATTATGTGGACCAAAAAATGAGACGATCCAAATTATGACAAATAACAAGCAGAAAATATGGAGTAATAAACAACATAATGAAAGATATGTCTGCGGAACAGGTAATGGGCTAGTTTATTTGGGCAAGTAGGCTGTACTACATTTTAAAGTTAAGGCAAGAGAAGGTACTCTTTTCCTCATTATTTTGCTTTATATGAACCATTGCATACTTCTGAACTAGAGATAGAAAACAAAACAAAAACAATGCCGGTTGTAGACTATGTATATTGGCCAGAAAATGTGCATATTGCCCAAACAAGATGTGCATATTCCCCAAAGCCTGTTAGGGATTATGCATAATGGCCAGAGATATGCACATTCTTCAACACTTACCAGGGATTGTGCATATTGGGCAAAGAATGTACACAATTCATTCAATATACACACATTCCCTAAGGTAGTTAGGAGTATCAATATGGAGCCTTGGGATACATTCTTTAACAGATGTGAGGAAGGAAAATATTTAGTGAGCAAGCTTCTTCACTCAGTATGATTCCACGACACAGCAGCTGAACAATTTCTTCTTATAATAAAACTATTAACAGAGTCACCCTTGAGGACAATGCATAGGAATGACTGTCCCTGGCCCCAAGCTTTGTGGGGTCCTTTGCTTTGTGAGACACGTTTTGGGAAGGCATGCCTGGCACTAGTGGGAATGGCCAGCAGCCCCTCTGCCTGCCTGGCCCTGCTGCCTCCTGCCCACCCACTGAGGCTCTCCATCTTCTCCCTTTCTAGAGCAATGTCTCCGTGACGCTGCTACCACTAAAGCAGTGGCAAAAAAGTAAGCCGAGGAGGAGGAGGAGGAGGAGGGGGCACTGCCATCACCATTGCCATGAAGAGATAATGGGGGGGGCACACTGTGTGATTTGCTCTGGGCCTCACATACACACACCAGCGAGGGCCCTGGGAGAAGTCCAATTTAGGTCAGAGGTTGGCAAGCACATGGACCAAGAGCTGTGTCCAGAAGACTACATTGTTTTGCTTATGCAAAATGCATTTCCTGCTTTTCTCCTCCAAAAAGGAGTCCCTCAGAGATGCTTTCCAAATATCAAAACAAGCATCTCAACAATGACTCGTCATTAAAACACAATTACCAGACTCAAAGCAAGAGCAAAATTCCACTCTGTGCTAAGAGAAGCAGCAAAGAACTTGTTGAGATCGTCTTTCATTAACCTTATGGCTGAGAGTCAGAAAGGAAATATATAAAATACATTGCTCGTATTAATCAGGATCTGTCTCTGGCCTCTTCAAATCCCTGCTTATTCTCACCACTGAAGGGACAAGACAATGTCTAGGTATCAGTGCCAGGTATCTGATGTGAATTCTACAGCCAATCCCTTCCTGATTAACTCAGGCATTGGAAAAGCTATCCCAGCATTCACTCTGTCTTGTCATTGTCCTGTCTCTTCATTGAATCCCCCCCCCCTTTCTCCATTACAAAGATGGATGCTCTGCAGTGGGCCACTTCCCTGTTTGGTGGGGAGGCTGGCTGCCGTCCTACCTGCCGGTCACTGCTGGCAGAATAAAAAAAATGCTGCTGAAAGTGGCAAAGATTATGCAACAGATTATGCATCAGAGAAAGAATGTGTTCCCTCATCTCTCTACCAAATCCCCATTCATCACAGTGACTCAGAGCAGCTCCCCCAGCAGGGACAAATTCAGACACCCAGTGCACTTTCTGACGAATTCCTCTGCAATAATAGATGGGATTCAGTTCTGAGACATTGCAGCTCAATGGCAATACAATACCCCTTTGCCGTCTCATAACAATTAGTTCTGGGACCCAATCATAATCTAATTTTCATAGGATGATTTCCCTTCTGCCAAAAAAGGGAAGAAGCAACCTTGGCAGCTCCATCCCCTGTTTTCCTCCTGCTTTTTTATGTTGTTTATTTGCTTCCTCTAACCTTTCTAGATGTGATAAATCATGGAAATTTAATTTGGAGATCATATCCCTGGCTGTGAAAACAGACAAGGTTAGCCCTCCACTTGTTCTCCCCCTCTTCACTAATCATGTAACAGTCCTGCCTTCCAATTTGGCTGAAACTTTTTGCAGTCGAACGGTGCCAATTTCAGTTCCATGAGGTGCTCGGGTCTCTTCTCTGAATGCTTACAAATGGCACACTGGCCTTTGGCCAAACCTCTCTCGCCTCTGTGTGAGGGTAATCAGACATAATCCGTGCTCTCCTAAGACCCTGTGTTGCAACTGGAACCACTTTGGGGACTCCCAACCCTAGGAAACGCCAGAGTCAAAAGGTCAGGAGTCTGGTGCCCTCCCAATTTTTTGGAATCTACAGATCCCATCACCCACAGCCAGCACAGCTGGCTCACTGCCTACCTGGAGCACACTGAGACCACAGCTGTGCTATGCTCTTGCTTCTTTCTCTTACCATCAGACATGCCACCAGCACAGCAGACAATAAAAAACCTGAAACAACTCTAACCCATCACCTCATCTACCTGCAGGGTGAAATTCACTGGAGACCCTCAAGAGTGGTTGCTGTCAAAGGAAAGCAGCTGGTTGCAACAAATACAGTTCAGTGGTACCTCGGATTAAGTAGTTAATTCATTCCGGAGGTCCGTACTTAACCTGAAACTGTTCTTAACCTGAAGCACCACTTTAGCTAATGGGGCCTCCTGCAGCTGCCGCACTGCCGGAGCACGATTTCTGTTCTCATCCTGAAGCAAAGTTCTAAAATTGAAGCACTATTTCTAGGTTAGCAGAGTCTGTAACCTGAAGCGTATGTAACCTGAAGCGTATGTAACCCAAGGTACCACTGTACTTCATTCTAGCATTATTTAGTAGTGCTGTGTACCAGGATTTGACTGAATCCTGAATGGAACCAGGCCAAATAGTCTTATCCCTGCCACCCACTGCTCTCTCCCAAACATATACTTAATTAGGATGGGAGCTCCCTGGGTTGACCCAGCTTGGACTGGCCCTGAGTTGACCTCATATGAGGGCCTGAGTGGTCCCTGAGTAAGGTCAGGAGGGCTATACACAACCCTATTATTTAGTAAGAGTAATCACAGAACCAGAGACTAAGACATAATGTTATGTGTTTCCTATTCGATTTCTGCTAGTGGGTTGCCCTGAGGCAATACCTGGTCATAGCTTGGATGTGAAAGAGGAGGGTGGATAGCTATTGATGTGGTGGGGATGTGTCTCTATGGTCCAAGGAGGCCTAGAAGATTGTCAAAAGTGTGACTCATCCTTATTCACCCCTCTCTTAACCAAGGGGAAGAGGAAGGTAGATGTGAGTGGAGAAAAGTAGGCTGCAGTTTGAGTCAGAGACCAGGAAAGGCACAGCAAATGTATTCATCCTATTTGCACATTTCCTCTAGTCAAGATTAACCTTTCAAAGGTTACATTTTTTACAGCTATATACTGTACTATAGTGTATTGATTAGTATATCCAACACCCTGAACATAAACTCCATCCTTTCAGCCCGTTATTGAATTAGAGCAAAGAAAATTAGAACACAGTTTTTTTAAAAAATAATAATTTATATTTGTAGTTTTTACATACAGTTCCAAAATAATAAGTAAAAATTAAAAGGGGGGGGGGGAATGAAAACAAAACCATAACCAAACAGGGAAACAACACAAGACATCTAGGGACTTCATTTCTTCTCCTTTGATGTCCTTTCTTTTCTCTCTCACACACATATTCTAAGTTACCAGAAACTTAGAGCACAGTTGTAAATCTGTGCATATAAGGCATTTGGAGCTGAACCCAACTGAAGTATGAATTTCACCAAAAGAAAATCCCAACACTCCATAAAATACACATACATTTGGTGACTGATTGAGGGAGAGGCAGAAAGTAAAGCACAGCAATGTTTGTCCAGAGAAAGGACAGGAGGCATCACTCTCTCTCTGATTTGGCTTCATGATGTCATCACACAGCCAAATCCGATTGCCTGTTGATAATATGATGTGACCACATGGCTTGAATTTCCACGAGAGGAATTGTTATTAAAAATTAAATGCAGAAAAGGTTCAGATAAAGAAAAGCAATTGTGAACAGAAAGTTGACAGCAAATGACAAATATAATCAGGTATGGTTGAAATCCCACCCCCCAAAAAAACATCTCTCTCTCTCTCTCTCTCTCTCTCTCACACACACACACACACACACAATTTCCGAAAATTGGGCTTAGTCCAATTGAGGATTGTGGTTCTAGCTCCAGTGAGCTAGCTTTCCTTCTTGCACTCCACCTCTCTGGCTCCCAAACAGAAAGTCATATAAAGTGTGACAGATGATTGACAGCTATAGTCACATATTTATAGATTCAGCTACAGCCTTTGTCTCTTGAGAGAACACCCTGAATGGCTTTCTAGTGGGATCGGTCAGAGCTGTTCAGAATAGATGAGCTGGTTGAGTCGAACGCTTACTTTGAATTTACATTTACCTCTTCCCATCCCCCGATAATCCGCTAAAGGCGTATTACAAACTTTATTTTTAAAGAATCAAAATTGCATATTCTTAGGAACAGAACTGCAGAGTAGCTGAACGGCATCCATTTCAATCCCTTGAGGCAAGATCTTCTCTAACGACAACAAAAAACATACAAAAAGTCCAAACAAATGAGTCCATATCAGCAAGAGTACTATATACTAGGCTGCAAGCAAACAGCAGGAACAAGGAAAACCCATCTGCCAGAGCTGCCTGAAGAGTAAAAAATGAAATGCATTTAGTGAAACAAATCCAGATGTCTCTGGCTTCATGCTACAGGGGAACAGGGAGGAGGTGACCACTTCCAGGAACGCTTCCCAAACTCATGCCTTGAGTTTTGAGGCACCAGGCTAAGACATACATCTTTGCCCAGGCTTTTGGTCTTTAACTCGGGTCATATGGTGGCATGATTCATGGCCTGTTTCTACTCTTCACCTTTTAGTATGGTGGGGTAGGATTTGTCCATTTTATTTGTCTCACTGGATGGAGAAAAAGATGACTGTAGACTTTTTTAATAGTAGTAGGTGATGAATAAATATTACCGTATTGGCCCAAATATAAGCCGCACCCGCAAATAAGCCACACCTTTACAATACGGGGGGGGGGGGAGAGAGAAAAAAGACAATACTTGAATATAAGCCGCCTCCCTTAAAATTGTGTTTTATGCTGGTGCTGGTGGTCCTAGGAGCTATGCGCCTGCCATCTTGCCTCACCGGAAGTCCCGTAAAAGCCAATTTTTGTAAGGTCGTGACTTTGTAAAGCCGCATTTTAAGTTTTCACAGTCGGAATTTGGGGGAAAAAGTGTGGCCTATATTCAGGCCAATACAGTTTGTTTGTTTGTTTGTTTGTTTGTTTGTTTGTTTGTTTGTTTATCATCACCATCATCATTAAGTCATCATCTGGGAGAATACTGGTTCCCTGTGTGAAATAGGATGAGCTATACCAAAGCAGAGTCCATGACTGAAGCTTTAAAAAAGGAATATTTTCAAAGTCAGAGGTGAGCACACTTCAGATCCCTGTGGGATCTACTTTATTTTTAAGAACCACCAATGGAATCCAAGTATGGAATAATGATGCTGGAGTATATACCATGAAATTCAGCGCTTTTGGACACATGTTCAGCCTAAAATTTTGTTTTCCATACCAGAAATTTGCTCACAGTCCTTTCACACAAAACTTCCCTGATTCCAGCAACCTAAGAAGGGCGGAGATGAGATCCTTTTTTATTGCTAATGTGAAAAGTATTGGCAGTCAGGAACAACTGTGGACCTACTGCAAATCATCCAGAGATCCTGTCTTTTGCCCACTTCTGTTGTAAGGAGCACAAAAATCATGTTTTTAGGAGTGGGGGAGGGGGAGAGATTCAAGGGGAAACAAAAATGATTTGATCTGTTTAATTAGGGTTAAAGCCAATTAGATGATTAGTTGATTAACACAATATTAGGGTTGCAACAATTAGTTGATCATCATTATATTCATCAGCTACCAATTTGTTGATTATGATATTCCCAAACTCAATCTTCTGTATGTTTTCTCTGCTGAGTTTGGTGGTACTTACTCCCATGTAAGCACAAGCAAAAACAGCAAGCCCATTTGGAACTATGGAGTGGCAATTTATTTGTTAAATTTTTGAGCTGCTTAATAATCAGCACAGCTTACAGAAAAAGGAATAATAAAATGTAAAGGTAATTTTAAAAATTAAAGGTGCACTTGCTATCCCTATGGAGGCTATTTGCATTCTGGTATGTTATTAAAGTCTGGACTGGAAATCAAAGCTTTAAGGATGGACCTTGCTCCTGAAAAGAGATGGTAGCTTTTTGATTGTTATTTTGTTTCTGTTTATATAAAGGTTTTCTTAAGATGTCAACTTATTTGAATTTTAACTTATTAATCCATTAAAAAGCAGATCAACTAAATCTATTTTTTTTTTATAATAATTTTTATTGCTTTTTTTCCAAGGTCAGAATACATCGTCAACAACACAACAAAAGCATTTTTACAGAAAGAAAGAAGAAGTTAGATATAAAAAGAAAAACTCATTTTTCCAGATCTTTTGTCAAAATCAACTGGACTTCCCCACGTCTTCCATCCCCTGCTTTCTTTACAATAAACAATGAACAGCAAATTGATACCTTGTTTCATGTGTTTTTGTACTTTCGTCTAATTATAAACTCTAAAAATTTAAACTTTTCGCAATCATAACTTAATTCCCAGCATCATCAAATCTCAATACTGAAGCATGTTTTTCCCAAAACTTAGCAAATTCTCAACATTCATATAACTTATAATGTTTTTGAAGATAGTCCTTAAATTTTTTCCAATCCTCTTCCACTGCCTCTTCTCCCAGGTCTCGGATTCTGCCCGTCATTTCGGCTAATTCCATGTAGTCCATCAGTGCCCAGGAGGAAGGCCTCTGGTTTCTTGTGAAAGGTGTACTTAAACACCTTTTTCAACTCATTGTAAATCCTTTCCCAAAAAGCCTTCACCCTCGGGCACGTCCACCAGAGGTGAAAGAATGTTCCTTCAGCCTCCTTACATTTCCAACATTTATTATCAGACAAATGATATATCTTTGCAAGTTTGACTGGGGTCATGTACCACCTGTATACCATTTTCATAATGTTTTCTTTTAAGGCACTACATGCCGTAAATTTCATACCGGTGGTCCATAACCTTTCCCAGTCTTCAAACATAATGTTGTGCCCAATGTCTTGTGCCCATTTTATCATAGCTGATTTGACTGTCTCGTCTTGGGTGTTCCAGTTAAGCAGCAAGTTATACATTCTTGAAAGCACTTTCGTCTTAGGTTCAAGTAGTTCTGTCTCTAATTTTGATTTTTCCACCTGGAAACCAATTTTTTTGTCCTTTTTAAAAATCTCCAAAATTTGGGCATAGTGAAACCAGTCTCGCACCTTTCCTTTCAATTTTTCAAAACTCTGCAACCTCCAAGTATCACCAACTCTTTCTATTATCTCAGAGTATTTTACCCAGCCACTCTCCATGTTACGTAGTTTTATGGCCTTGGCCTCCGTCGGTGATAACCACCTCGGGGTCTTACTTTCAAGTAAGTCCTTATATTTAGTCCAGACAATAAATAGAGCTTTCCTGACAATATGGTTTTTGAACAATTTATGAAACTTTATCTTGTCGTACCACAAGTATGCATGCCACCCAAAAGCATTGCTAAACCCTTCCAGATCTAGGACATCAGTGTTTTCTAGCAAAAACCAATCCTTTATCCAGCAGAAGGATGCAGCTTCGTAATACAATCTTAAGTCCGGCAGGGCAAATCCCCCTCTTTCCTTTGCATCTGTTAGTATCTTAAATTTTATTCGGGGCTTTTTGCCCTGCCAGACAAACTTCGTGATGTCCCTCTGCCACTTTCCAAAGCACTCCACTCTGTCCACGATCTGAAGGGTTTGAAACAGAAACAACATTCTTGGCAATACATTCATCTTAACTGCTGCAATTCTTCCCAACAAGGAAAGTTTCAATCTTGACCAAGTTTCCAAGTCCTTTTTAATTTCAGTCCAACATTTTTCATAGTTATCTTTAAACAAATTCAAATTTCTCCCAGTCAAGTTAACCCCCAGGTATTTCACTTTTGTAACCACATTTAATTCTGTTTCCTTCTGGAACCCATCTATTTCTGAAGGTGTCAAGTTTTTTGCCAAAACCTTAGTTTTTTGTTTGTTCAACTTGAATCCCGCCACCCGACCAAACCAGAACAACTAAATCTAAGTTTGATCAGCAGCAGGGGTAAGGGAGTTTTTCAACCCAAAGGCTGCATTCTGACATAAACTTCGGGGGGGTTCCACGCCAGTGGCTGTAAAAGTGACAAAGGTCACTTTTGCCTTTGTACAACAGGCTACATTCCAAGAATGCAAAGGGCAGGGGTTTCTTCACAAACACAAACACTTCTGTCCATCCTTTATCCAGGCAAGCGAGAGGAATTCTATCACAATTCAAGACCACTTTCCAGCTAGACAAAAGGATTCAAGGAGTATGTCCAGTGAGGGGCTTAGCCTGGGGACAGGAGGCATGGCCTAAGGAGGGTACTTTGCCTGGCAACAAATCAGTGTTTGGCTCCCCGCCTTGTGTTCTCCAAGCCCTGTTTAAAAGCATCCTTGTGATACCCCTTCCAAAACCTTTCAAATTTATATTGTATACTATTTGCCCCACAGAGGAAGTCACTCTTGTGCAAAGCTGGTGGCCCGTTGGGTGGAATGCAGTGAATTCTGGTATCTTTAACTAAAATGAGTACAATATGAAGTGTATCTGCAATCGTATGATAGCTATCTGCAACAATTATGTAAGCAACTACATACATAGTACAGTGGTACCTCAGGTTAAGAACTTAATTCGTTCCATAGGTCCGTACTTAACCTGAAACTGTTCTTAACCTGAAGCACCGCACCACTTTAGCTAATGTGCCTCCCGCTGCTGCCGCGCCGCCAGAGCACAATTTCTGTTCTCATCCTGAAGCAAAGTTCTTAACCCGAGGTACTATTTCTGGGTTAGCGGAGTCTGTAACCTGAAGCGTCTGTAACCTGAAGCATATGTAACCCAAGGTACCACTGTATAATCATTCCAATGAAGCAATCCTATTATTAGCCCTGGGCTACAATTCCCCTCCTCAGTCTACAAATTGGCAGTGAGGTGAATTTCATGGTGTGGGGGCTGAAACCCTCAAGCACTGGTAGCCATTCCCCCCCCCCCCGACTGTTCTGGGAATGTTCTTTCTTTCTGTGATGAAAAGGCCAGCCACCAACTACTGTATAAGGAGCTGAGAGGAGTTTCGCCATCTCCACCCTCCCAACCAAATGTTGGCCTCATCCCCCAAATTATGAAAGAGGTAACTTTCAGCTCCAGTACTCCACAAAAATTCAGCTGAAAGCTTTTGCTGGGAAATGATTGGCCTACCCCTACTCATCATAGTTTGGAGATACATCCTAACTACCAGGATACTCTCTATGCAAGCAGGGCAGATGACAAGCAAAGAAGTCCTGGCCTGAGATGTACGTACTGCCATTCTACCCAGAAGCTGTATGGAGAGAATGTGCTGCCCCCCCCCCCGGGGGACAAGATCAGGTGACTTCAGTAGCCAGTAATGCCCCATCTGGCCCTATATAACTGCTGATTCTGGCCTGGTTCTTCCGCCTGACAATTTATTGTTCAGTATGCGATGAGCTTCTACAGACCACCTGGCAGTCTACTGAACTGCTGGCCTGCCAACTGGCCACCCGCCCTAACCCTTTACGTAGTGGAAAAATACTGGCTAGTATAGTAGCATTCTCTTAGTACTCAAAACAAAACAGCTTTCCATTTCCCTCCAAGGAGATGTTTCAATTTATTATTTTTTTCCAAAGAGGCACATCTAAAAAACACAGCGGTTTGGCACCGCGTAAGAGGCCTAAGGAGACTGAAGTCACAACTGTCTGCCCCAGAGGCAAGAAAGGGTACGTGAACCGTCTTGATGTTGCGCACAACAGAGAGAAGCAGATGGTTCATAAAATGGCATGGTGTGTTGTACAGCGCAGCAAAGTATGCGTACCTCTGTCTGATTTGCATTTAGGGCAGCATTCACAGAAGTGGCTGACTTTAAAAAAGGGATAATTTAATCACTGTCTCTTTCAGCCCCCTCCAGAAGGGTGCAGGGAGGGTTTACTTATGTATTCTGCAACACGTTGTCGATGTAATAATAGTGCATTGGGGGTGAATTTATACTGGACCGTCCATGAATCCTTCTACTTTATTTAATTTGTTGCTCCATTATTGCTGTCTGGAGGGGCACTCTTGGGCTATAGTGCAACAAAATCAGCGCAAGCCACCACAAGCTAATATGTGGTATGAAAAGTTGCAGGTTTTCAGCAGGAAGCTGTGGGATGCACTCTGAATCATCATTATCATCATTATTATTCTTATTAAAAAATAATTACAGTGGTACCTTGGAACTCGAACAACTTGGCTCCTGAACAAAGCAACTCCCGAATGCCGCAAACCCAGAAGTGAGTGTTCTGGTTTGCGATTGTTTTGAGTGCAGAAAGCTCCAGCAGCCAATCGGAAGCCGTGCCTTGGTTTTCAAACCATTTCAGGAGCCGAATGAACTAAGTTCTAGAACCAAGGTATCTGCTGCAGTATCACAAAAAAAATAGCACAGTGGTTTACAACCACAGTATAAAGCAGTATGTTCAGCCTAAAATCTTTCCAAGAACAAACAGTATTGAAAGTGGGATCATGTATCACCAGCCTAATATCATCATGAATGCCCATTAAAAGGGTTGTATGAGGGGCCCTTCCTGTATTAACCCTTGAGTTGGCAAGGCAGAGGTATCAACTGATATGCTTTAGCACAGGAAACCTCTTTAATTAAAGATATTCCAAGCAGCTGGCAGCCTATCAGGACATAAAATGGTTCCCTCCACATTAAAACACTTCAAAACCACATTTAAAAACTATGCATCCCAAAGCTTTCTTTTTTCATATGAGCGATGGAGTGGTGAAAACTGCCAGGGCAACAGGAGGCTTTGTTCAGAGCAGACTTTGCTAATCTTGTAGATGTTCCAGATGACCATAAAAGGGTGGTCCTCAGACCACCTCATAAGTACTTCCCTTTTTAAGAAAAATCTAAAGTTTGCTAAAGTGAAGTGTTTATTAAAAGGACATATATATATATCTGCACACATGCTAGATGAAGCAGATCTGCTGGTCAACTCACCTAAAAGGGGTATGTATCAATTTCTGCCCACTCTCAGTTAAAACATAGTTCCCAGCTTTTTTCATAGAATGTTCATATTTGGTTCTTTTTAAAATCAACCTTTACACAGAACAATACATTTTTGTTCATTTTAGTATTTCATAGAAAAGGAAGCAACTGTTCTCATCCACCATATATCCCATGCTTTGACTGTATGCATGTGTAACATGTTTACAATCCTTGTTTCCTATTTAATCAAGAGGGACAACGCAATCAACTGTTACTTCCTGTAGACTTACATGTGGGCTTTCCTGTGAAAATCAAATTTGCACATTAAAAACTGTTGATCCATGCTTACTTGTCTTGCTCGAAGCCTTTGAGAACTGTGATGTGGCATTGCACGACCTGATTCATAGGATCAATAAGTGGAAATATTTTGCCTCAAGCTACATTAATATGACATGCACAAATCTGTTATGACAGTGCATGCTATGCGCTTGAATCCCAAGGGGCCCCAGCAGGATTTCCTGGACCCCATCAAGAGAAATTTTCTGTATACACCCCTTTGTATATTGCAAGTGAATCCAATATCATTTTTGTTTTTGGATTTCAGAAGCTTACAAACTGAACATCAAGTTCCTATTTTAAAAATGAATGTTTTTCAAGGACCATATACATATTCAGGGTTCCTCCTCAACAGCTGAGGGGGGAAATGATTTTGACATACAGTGAGGAGAAGGAGGGGGGCTCAAATGAACATCTGCCTCCAGGCCTCTCAGAGTCTTTAAAAGGGTCTGCATAGATCAGCGCAGCTGCTTTAAGTTTTCTCCTTCAAGAAGCTTTTCCCAGATCCTATTAAAAATAGCATTTGAAGTTAACCAAGTAACTCATCAGATCACTGACAGAGTAAAAAATCAAGGTGGGGTTGAAAATGAGATGCACTTGTCTACTTAACCCACATAATAGTTCACATACATTAATTTTGGTTCAGTACTAGCAGCTTCTGGCGTTGCAAGCATTCACTAAGTTACCACAGCTGAATATAAGGCTGCAATCGAATACACATTTAGCTGGGAATAAGCCCCACTGAACTGAGCTGGATTCATTTAAGAGTAGATACATATAGGATTGTGCTGCAAGTCCCATTCTCTAATGTATTCAAACTCAGATAACTGATGCAAAATCGGAATGCTTCCTTGCAAAAAGTAATAGAAATATGTTGAAAAATAGCCTAATTCCTTCGGTATGGAATGCTTCTCACCACTTCTGTTGAATTTAGGAAGGAGATCAATTTCCCTTCTGCTCCCTGAAAGGCATTGACTGTGATCCTAAATAAATATGGATGAACAATTCGAGCACTCCCTTGGGTCCAAGGACAATTTCTGAAAAAGAGATCACACCGGCCTTTTTTGCACAGAGGTGGAATTTCCTGTTTCAGACCTAGGGTGAACCACTAGTTATAAACAGAGAGCAAGTTTCAAGATAAATCCTAATCCACAGTTGGGGATTTAGATAGTCACCACAATGCAATTGCAGGTAAAAATCCTGTTTAGTTTTTTCCTCTCTCTCTAGTGATCCTGAAGATAGATTATTCAGCAGCTAGCAATTTATAGATCAGCACAATCACTGCATATTCTGTAAAAGCATTTCATATCCAGGTGATTTCTTTGATATCTTCATGTATACAGAGTAAACAAAAACAAAAAAACCTCTATGAGCAGCATAACTGTGCAAACAGTTTACCCTGCTCAAAGTCACCCAGTCATTGGGATGTGAACCCTTGTTGAACATATGAACTCCAAGTAGACATTGGCACTCTGTTTGCGTGTTACACATTTGTTCAATATCCTCAAATATATATTTATTAGATATGTGGCAGGGAATCTCATTGACAGTGCAATCTGATGCATGTCTACTCTGAAGCAATTTGCACTGAGTTTAAGGAGACTCGCTCCCAAATGAGTGTGTATAGTGTTGCAGCCTTGGTAGCTTCTAATACTAGTCACCCAGCATATAGAACTAAAAATTCAGGTGCTCCATATGTGTTCTGAAACGTAAGGGAAGGGTGCCCTTTAAATGGAACTTTTGACCAAGACCCTGGTCAGCAGGGCTCCTACTAAAACAGCCTTTAGGAAAACCAGCAACCCCACAGAAATGGTGGAGGCTTTTTGACAGCGATAGGTAGTTCAACTCTGCTTATTTTCAAAACTAATTTAGTTTCCAGACAGCTTTCATTTCTCTTATGTCAGATTGTCACAGACCCTCCCATTCAAGATGTGACATGCCCTAGATGCTACATCATGCGTAATTAACACCAAGGCCTCTCTTAATATGGGCATAAGCCAATTATACTGTTCCATAACATCTTTGACAAAGGCACTGAGGTTGTTGTTACAGATTGTCCCAGTGTTCCCAAGCTTGTTCGCTTCTGGACTTATCTTTTATGTCACTGTTGTTGTTGCTGTTGTTTCTTCCCTTTGATTTCAATATGACCCTCTCGCCATGAATGCTGCCTTTTAATCCAATTCTCCAGTTCACTATTCTTTCATTGTTGTTATGGGTTTTGGCAGCTTCTCCAAGCGGTTTATGCAGCCTTCCAATTAAATGTGGGAAACAAGTCCACTTGTGGAGGGGTGTCAGTGTGAGGGGAAAGGAGTGAGTTTCGATTTAAATAGCTTGCCGCATAAACAAAAGGAGAACCAGGGAAATGAAGGGTGAGGCCTACCGCCACCCTCTGCACACTGCCACCTTTTGCCTTGTACCTTTGATTGTCTTTTGGCTAAACAATATTGTAGGGAAAGGTCAAATTCCTTGTTATTGCTCTGTCCTCAAAGAACAGATGATGCCTGGCTTTCCCCCCTCCTTTCAAATAGCGTTTTTTTTTTCTATATAAAAGCAATTTGCTTACAAATCCCAGAAAGCCAGGGGGCAGCAGAAGGGACAACAGCCTCTTGTCTTTATTGCTGAAGATATTTGCATGAAAAAGAACTGCTTTCTTATTCAAAAACTCATCTGCTACTGCTGCTTATTTCCCATTTCATGTCATGATCTATCATCATTGATGTGCCCATTAGGAGCAACTATAGGTCAGCTTGCTGAGCCATTTATCAGAGGGGTAGCCACTAAATGATATTGTGAAATGTGATAAGATCACAAAATGCTGGGTGGTATTCAGCTAAGTTTTACCCAGAGGAGAGTTGCTGAAAGTAATGAATATGTCCCTTAATTTCAATATGTATTTTCTGAATAAAACTTAGTTGAATACCACCCCCTAGGGCCAGAATCTATGCTTCTGAACTGTAGCCGTTCATGGTGTGAGTTAATCTACAAGAAAGTTGATAGAAGTGTGGAAGACCCCAGGCTTATGAAAGGGTTTGAACAGGATGGCATCTTTAAGGGCCAGCACTGGTGGGAATGGAACTCCTCCTTTTTTGCTAGGCTCCTAAAGCTGTGGGCTCTGAAAACCTTTATCTTCACTCAGGTATTTCTAGCTTAGTATGGTTGTTAGTTTGCCCATAACTAGCATTTTATTATGCTTTTATGTTATTTTATTTTTAATATGTGTTTCTTTTCCTTTACTTTTTTTGTACATTGCCTGGATATTTTGATGTTTAATGGTTTAAAAATATTGTTAAATAAATAAGGAGAACTTTTGAAAAGTAACGGAATAGTCACAGAAATCTTGGGAAGTTGGTGTATGGTTATGCTTCCCCTTCAATAATTAGTGGTGGATAATTTTCTCTCAGCTCAATTTTGAAGCTTTTTTTAAAGTGCTATTTTCCATAAATCATCATCCTGAACCTGGTTTGGTCATGTTTCTAGTTTAAATTCCAAGCTGAAGAAACACAATTTGGGGAAATACATATTAACAGCTGACCATTATGAGTTTGACTGCATTATTAACAAAAATCGGGATGTTGGAAAAGAATAGAAGAGGAACAGATTCAGCAGAACCTTTTGCAATTCCAGTTTTGGAGGTGAGGTACAATATTTTTCACCTAGCCAATTTCAGCACAAACCTACACATATATACGCCTATATAAATTCCACTGAATTCAGTGCATATTCTCTGGTAAGCGTGTATAGGATTGCAAGCACAATAAGAGAAAGTTTGTCATTAACAGGTTCACACAATGCCAGCTTCTGTTATTTTGGTTTCCCATTTCTTCCAAGTCTGAAAAGTTTATGAAATACATTTTTCTATGCTTCATGAACCTTCCATATCTCTTGAGGATGATGCTTGCATTTTCAAGTGTTTGGCTCAACTCAGTTTTAATAAAGACAATCTTCACGTATAAATAAAATTGACAACTGTTTCAGAGGCCAACTTTCAGGAATAAATAGAGTTGACATTTTTGCTGTCCGTGGTTCTGAAACCAGCTTTCTTTTTCCCTCCAAGTGATAATTCAGAACTGCAACAAACAAGGAATGTAGCAACAGGAGCATTTTACAGCTTTGTAACTCTCTTAAGTTGCTGTCATGTGAAGTGTCATGGTTGAGCAATGACAGAATAATATCATAATCGGGGGGGGGGGTTGTTATAGAACAGCAGACAGGTGCCCACGAGGAAGTATAAGACAACAAGCAATGAAGTAATGTAACAATTAACAAGTCATTATGTGGGCCTTATGTGGACATGTTGAAATGTCTGTACAAAGTGCTGGAACCTTCACACTTTCTGCCATCTTGCATGCCAAATGCACCTCACTGGTCCCATATTAGTCATGCAGAGAGATCTCTCTCCCTTGCCATCGCTGGAACCTGTATCATCTGTGCTGCATTTATGACAAGAAGAACCACCTGATTTAAAGAGAAAGTTCAAGGCTGGTCTTCTCATAAATCTTTTAGAAAGCCAAGAGGACCATAAATCTTTTTTCCACAGTTAAAGCTGGAAGGCTAATCAGAATGGAGCTTTTCCCTTCCCCTATTTCTTTTTTCAGATACAGTGGTACCTCGGGTTAAGTACTTAATTCATTCCGGAGGTCCGTACTTAACCTGAAACTGTTCTTAACCTGAAGCACCACTTTAGCTAATGGGGCCTCCTACTGCTGCCGTGCCGCCGCAGCACAATTTCTGTTCTCATCCTGAAGCAAAGTTCTTAACCAGAGGTAATATTTCTGGGTTAGCGGAGTCTGTAACCTGAAGCGTATGTAACCCGAGGTACCACTGTAATAATCATGATCACCACCATAATCTTTGTTGTTAAAAATTCCCACCTATGCTGTAAGAAAGAAGTCTAAAGCAACCACAAATAACATTGGTAATAAAAGAGAGAAGAAAGGCATTGAAGAAATGAACAATCTTGGCTTCCTGACCGTATTATCTGTTAAAAGGAGGTGGGCGAGTTAAAGGTCAGCCTTCAGACCGCCTCACATAATTCACTTGGATGCAGATTCTAAAAAGGGATATATTCTGATCCTCACATTAATCCCAAAAGTGCAGATTCTGGCAAATTCATTCTGAAGTTTGGACCTACAAGATTCCTTGAGCATCATATATACAACACACATACAGATTTCCCTTGGGTAGAGTCAATTCATTATTAATGAATTCATCAGTGAACCAGATCAACAGTTTTGGGAGGTGGATGACAGCAGTGGCGTAGCGTGGGTTGTCAGCACCCCGGCAAGGCAAGTAATTTGCGACCCCTAACCCGTGGATTTTAGCACTGATTTTAGCACTGCGAGTGTGAGGCCCCCCCCAGATGTTGCACCCGGTGCGGCCGGCCCCCCCTGCACCCCCCACGCTACGCCACTGGATGACAGGGCTACCAGCAAAAGCATAACAAGCATCTTGCTCTTAAGAAGTTTGCCTCCCAAGCTGCAATCAAGCAATACTCATGCACACATAATTGCATCACAACTCTTGTCAAAACAAATTGGCCATTATGTATTTGCCATGCTAATGATGAGCATCCTTTCAAACAAATGGGGATCCCAACTGAACCTCATGGATAATTTTGTTCCAGCATTTACAGCATTTTTGAATGATTTTCCTTCATCATTTCTGCATTGTCTTTGATACATTTAATCGCTTCAGTACTTTACCAAGAGTGTCCATTGATGAAACTGTAGCTACGCCTTCTCTCAATTTCAACCATGTGGTGTGGCAGCAAGAGGAAGAAGCGTTGAGCTTGCGCAAAATACACACCCAGAAATGTACTATGTTCTAATCTTCAGGATGCAGGTTTAATAGACATCCAGAACATTCTGGCTGGCTTGGAGTGGGAAGAGGCCCTTAATTACTTGGGTCCCTAGTATCTGAAGGGACATGCCTGGGTGTTGAGATCAAAAGAGGAGGCCATTGCAGAAGTTCTGCAAAATGAGGTTCATGGGGTGGCAGTGCAAGAAAAGACCTTTTGTATTGTGGCCCCCAGATTTTGAAAGATCCTATTCTCTGAGGTGGATCTGGCCTTGTCCTTGTATACATTTCAACATCAGGTCAAGAAACACCCTTTAGGACAGGTCTTTGGAGGGTGGAAGGTGTTGCATGGTTTTCCTGTACTAAGCTGCATGCAACCTGCCTTGGAAACTCATGATGGAGGCTGAGCTATAAATGCTTGTAAATAAATAAATAAACGATCCCCTTTTGAGGCCATCAAAGTTGGTGGCCTTCACTACATTTTACAAAAGTGAATTCCATAGCTGAATTATGAGCTGTGTGAAGAAATGCTTCCTTTTTTTTCTTTCCTGAAACATTCAGCTTTGATGAATGATCCTTGGTGCTAGGATTATGATAGGTAGAAAAACATCTATCAATTTTTTACACACCCTGCATAATTTTATACCCCTCTGTCATGTTCCCCAATACTCACTTTTTTTTCTAAACTAAAAAAGACCAAACAGAGGTACTGTTGCAGCCCCTTCAACTTTTTAGATGCCCTTTTCTGAACCCTATCCTTTTTAAGGTGCAGCAATAAGAATGGAATGTGGTATTCCAAATGTAGTTGCACCATAGATCTGTATAGTGGCATTATGATATTGGCAGTTTTATTTTCAACTAAACCTCAACATGGAATTTGCCTTTTCCCTTCTTTCTGCTACATTCACTGGGCTGACATTTCCACTGAACTATCTCTTTCTTGGTCAGTTGTTGCCAGTACAAACACCCTACGTATATATGCAGTTTTTTTAAAAAATAAAATAAAATGTCCCAGTGTGCATTACTTTAAACTTCTTTGCAATGAACTGCATTTGCTACTTTAATGACCATTCACTCCATTTGGAGAGATCCTTTTTGGGGAACTTCACATTCCCTTTTTCTTTTTTCTGCCCTGTGCAGTTTGGTATCATCAGAAAACTTGGCCATCTCCCTGTTGACCCCTAATTCCAGGCTATTTATTAACAACTTAAAAAGCACGGGTCTTAATGCTGATCTTTGGGAATGACTACATCTCTTACATTCATGCACTGTCGAATTGTCCACTTATTCCTAGTGTCTGCTTCTTGTTCTTTAACCTGCTACTGATCCTTAAGTGGATCTGTCCTCTTATCTCATGACAGCTAAACTAACTCGGGTGTCTTTTGTCAGGAACTTTATCAAAAGCTTTTTAGAATCACACAATATCTACTGATCCAAGTACACAATATGTACCAAATGACTGTTCCTTGTTGTTGTGACTGCACTGAAGACAAACATTAATTAAAGCAGATGTCATGCCATGCTTAGCAAAGTAACCAACGTTTATAGATAAACTTTGGGAAATGATTTCAATGCTTTGAATGCAATTTCACATATTCATTTCAGTGAAACCTTCAACCAGCCCATACGTACTGATAAGTATTTATTTGCTTCAGTAATTGATGCTCCACCTTTCACCATCAAAATAGACCTAAAGTGGCTCATCTTTTATTTTAAAAGAATCAGATAAAAATCTCAAAATACAATGCCAAGCACAACAGCAAATCTACACAACACCACAACATTGCATCGTGAATATTACATCTTTCTAATTAGGATTAGTTGATTTGGAAAAGATGCAGCCCACAATCACCAAAGCAGAGGAGAAATTCATATAAATTCATATGCATACACTGAAAGAATGTGTGTGTGTGTGGATAAATTTACTTTATAAAACACTTTAAGCATGTTAATTGCAAATAAAAAGGAGTTTCTGTTAAAGAGAAGCACAGCTACGCACCTGCCCTAGTGAGAACCCTCCACTGACTGCTAACCCTCCTCCTTATCAAGGTAAGGAAGGGCTTGGAAAGGGGGCAATAATGACTAATTGGGATTCTAGAATACTTTTTTAACTTTTTAAAAAACTTTTACTTTTTTAAAATTTTACTTTTTTAAAAACTCCACTAGTCTTTCTGAGTGATTGGTTGCAGCCCTCAAAAATCAGGATGCCCTTGAAGATTGGTGGGGTGTAGCTCAGTGATACAGCTCATGTCTTGCATGCAGAAGTTCCCAAGTTTGATACCTGGCATCTTTAGGTAGGACTGGCAAAGATCCCCATTTGAATCTCTGGAGAGTCACTGCTAGTCAGTGTAGACAGCACTGAGTTAGATGGACCAATGGTCTGACCCTGTATAAGACAGCTTCCCTTATTGCTTCCAGTTGTGCTGGTCATCTGCAATTTTCAAATACTTTTTATTTGCTTTAGTTTAGTTTTATTTGCATTTTATGTGCTTTAGTTGATGCAAAGGGTTTCCCCCCCAATTGATCAATCTAAACCACAAATCAATTAAAATTTGGCAACCCTCATGATGTTCTGGATTTCTTTGTCCCAACCATAACACACTGTCTTGGTAACTCAGCCCGTAAAGAAGTATCTCCCACCCATTAAGTAGCCTCTTCCTCAAAGAAATGCAGATATGGATAACTCTCAAGAGGTTGGTCTAATAAGGAAAAGATCACCAATGCCTGCTGGGTATCCAACTCCATAAAAAAGTCAATAGCCTACTTCATTTTGTCCTTAACTTCTACACTTTTGTAGCATGGCTATATAGCCTCAGGACTTGTTTGTGAACAGGGCACTGCATCGCAGTTCTTTCTTTCTCCTTCCACTCTGCAGCAGAGTTGAGCTTTCAACAGACCACACACACCTTATGAAACAAAACACAAGCAGGGACTGATATCCGATGGGAAAGAGGAGCTGTTGCAGTCCTCGGCGCTTGATTATCAGGCAATTCATACTAAGCAGGGCCAGGAAATCACATTTTCCACAAAGGTGTACCCAGATTACTAAAAATATTTTCTTTCAATAATGCTTGTAATCAGAGGGAAATGCCTCTCTCCTGCTCCTAATGCTCTCATGCTGGCTGCAAAAAGAGAGCTCCTTGCTGCAGTGAGACATAGCTTAGGAGAGAAAATTGATTAAATGAACAAGGGGAGTCATACTAATGAAAGAAATGGAGGCAGGCAGAAAGAGGCAGTGGGAACAAATCACTGTGTTCATTTATTAGGTGCCTGTAAATTTTGGGCCCGTGTGATTATTCAGTAGACCTAAGCCTTCCTAATTATTGTTGGATATTGCCTCTGCTCCCTCACAGGCCTTGATGCTTTTCACAGATTGCGACACTCGCTTAGCAAAACAGTACCTGCTTCCATCCCCTCCCTGCCTATAAAGTTCCTGCACAGAGACACCATACTGAATGCCGGCGTCATTCTTCCTAAATGAAATGTACAAGCCTTAAAATGTTTATCGCAAAAGTCCACAGCATCTCGTTTTGCTAAAGGTGAATTCCAGAGGGCAGCATGTACAGGAAGGCTTCAATACGACACAGCCCTGTTCAAGCCTGTCTGCACTCTCCGTCATGGGCATACCTGAAAACACCGCTTCTTTTCACACAAACGACTGCAGAAGCAATCAGTCAAAGTCCCTGCGTTAAGGGTGTACACAACCTTTGCAAAGAATATAGAATATAAGGGAGGGGGGATAAAGCATCTTGCATAACATCCATACATTATGGATGTGACACTGTCCCTTGGGGACGGCGGCAAAAAGCAAAGCGGCTCTCTCGGTCCAGCACAAGAAGCAAGCATCTGAGCTTCACACATGAGCATTTCCTGTATAGAGGTGTCCCACACTGCACAAACAAAGCATCCCATCCCTTCAAAGGTGAAGTATAAAGAGCTACTGCTGCCTCTGCCTTTCTGCCAATGATAGTACACACAGACAAACAAGAATAAAAGGTAACATGGGGAGTTGGGAAGGGGGAGGGGGTTAATTAGAAAAGCATACCCAAAGGTACAATGATGATAACACATAAACTCCCAGCCCCTTTTTCATTCAAGTTGGTTCACTCTCCTATAGAAGCAACAGACATTAGATGTGCTTTGACCAGTAATAGCAATTATGTCCCAGGAAAGTGGCTTATTTGCTTCAATCCACCCAGTTTTTCCCCTTTCAGGCTAGAATTGCATCCATTCATTCATTTGTGTGTTTCTTTCTGTATATGAATCACTTCCCATAAAACATCTTAAAGCACGTCTGCAACAAAAGCATCAGCAGTAAAATCAATTACACAATTTAATATATGAAAACAATGTTAAAGAGGGTTGAAAACCCAGTTTCATACTTTAAAACAATTAAAAGCCGTTTCATATATAAAAACAATGAAAAGTAATTTCATACATGAAAACAATTCCAAATCCAGTGCTGATAGAGACTGGGATAAAGATTTCCAAAGGTCTTCTTTTTTAAAATAATTTTTTATTACGTTTTTTGGAGGAAATTATACATATAAAACAAAATGATTTCAAACATTAAAATGCAGAGTTCCTTCGAACCCTTAGACCTCTTTCCCTCCCTCCATGGGTTCCCTTTTTAAGATTAAATTTACTGCATTTTTTACCCTTGTCTATCTATTATATGGGACGCGGGTGGCGCTGTGGGTTAAACCACTGAGCCTAGGACTTGCCGATCAGAAGGTCGGCGGTTCGAATCCCCATGACTGGGTGAGCTCCCATTACTTGGTCCCTGCTCCTGCCAACCTAGCAGTTCGAAAGCATGTCAAAGTGCAAGTAGATAAATAGGTACCACTCCAATGGGAAGGTAAACGACGTTTCCATGTTCTGCTCTGGTTCGCCAGAAGCGGCTTAGTCATGCTGGCCACATGACCCTGAAGCTGTACACTGGCTCCCTTGGCCAATAAAGCGAGATGAGCGCCGCAACCCCAGAGTCGGTCACGACTGGACCTAATGGTCAGGGGTCCCTTTACCTTTACTATCTATTATATAACCATAATTACCATGAAAACAATTCCACTTTGCAAGTGCCTTTACATCCCTGTCAAAGTTTTAAAACTATTTACAGTGGTCTTTTAAGTAAAATACAAGAGAAGGGAAGTTCTTCAATGAGCATCAGAAAGACAACAAGAAGAGATGGTGTCTGCCTGATGTAAGGACATAAAGAAAGTTCTGCTGGATCAGGGCAAGAGCTCATCCTGTTCTCACAGGGGCCAACCAGATGACTCTGGGAAGCCAGTAAGTAGGACCCAAGCACAAAAGCACCCTCTCCTCCCATGGTTTCTAGGAACTGGCATTCAGAAGCATTGCTTCCTCTGACTATGGAGGCGAAGCATAGCCATTCTAGTCAGTGGCCAAAGAATTTGTCTAATCCTCTTTTAAAGACATCTAGGTTGGTGGCCATCACTGCCTCTCATGAGAGCGGGTTCCATAATTTGATTTGACACTCTCCTGCAGAACATGGTGATGGGTTGGGGTCATAACATGAGCTTCACATGTTACTCCTGATACTGGGAAGCTGCTGAAAATGGCAATCCTTGGCTGATTTCTTTCTCTGCTCATTGCACAGTTGAAGCAGGTTTGCCTGCGCTATGCTGTCATCACATTGTGGATTTCCCTTTCCCTGCTGCACACAATTGGCTGTACATGGGGAAACAACATGGGGAAGTCGGCTTAACTGCCATAGGGAGAGCTCTTGATGTAGTGGTGCTGTTTTGGTGCTGATCTCATGTACATGGGAACCCGGAAAGCTCCATTGAGTCAAACCGTATCGAGCTCAGTTTTCTTTATACTGACCCACAAGCATCTCTCCAGGGTTTCAGACAGAGGGCATCCTCAGCCCTACCTGGAGATAACAGGGATTAAACCAGAGACCTTCCATAATGCAAAGCAGTTGCTGACCTACTGAGATGCAGCCTTCCCCCAAAGAACCATGTCCATTTCTGCTCTTCCTCACTGTTTTCAATTTGCTCCCAAACTTTTGCTTTGGGGCTGGTGATGCATTAATAGCAGAAGATTTGTGGCAAGGACACAGGGTGGAGAGGAGGATTAATAAGCCTCAAACCTACTGCTTGCTTTGCTGCAGAGAGCCATTCTCTTTCCTTCCCAATGTGAAGATCAATGCGACGTCTGTGTGGAAATTACTCTGATCCCTTCTGACATCACTGCCTGCTCTTCCCAACACAGCCTTTCTGCAGCTCAGAGAGCACCCTGCTGTGGGGGTCCCCAAATTAAAAAGAGCAGAGACAAACAACTGCCTGCCCAAAGTGGGTGGGCAGCACAGCATGAGGGAGTCCTACAATAGTCCCAAAGGACTCCATTGCCACTTCCCAAAATGCTTTCAGAGATTTTTGTTGCCACCTTTAGTAATGATCTCTGAAGACAAGGTAATGATGCAATAATATAGTGCATGACAGACAGGCCCTTGGGGGCAAGGCTGTAGCTCAGTGGCAGAACACCTGAGTCATAGGTTCCATCTCCAGCATCTTCTGGTAAGAGGAACCTATGACTTTGGGTCTCAAATTTCAGTGGCGCCCTCTGCAACACCCAGTTTGGGCACCCTCGCCTCTCGCCTTCCATTCTACATCAGAGTTGTGGCACCCCCTGCAGCACCCCCCCCCCCAAGGTTCCATGCCCAGTGCGACCAAACCAGTTTCACTCCCCTAAATCCATCTCTGTACAGGTGGGACTGTTCCCAAGCTGAAAACCTGATGGGCACATCAGTGCAGACAATACAGTGCGAATTGGATGAATGATCTGATTTTGTATTGGGCACTTCCTATGTTTCAGAAGAGGGAAACAGTAGCACCCTAATTTTCCTTTCAAATCCATGTTTTTTAAAATTTGATCAAACCTACTGAAATGTCAAAGGGGCTGGCCACAGAGACCCATTTTGGTTGTTTCTTCATGCAGCGAGTCGTTCATCTGCAGTGAATCTCCATACATACAGATCCTCACTTGGCAGATTTGGGCAAAGCAGAAAATATACGTTGATGCACGTTGAAGGAACTGCAGCATGTTGATGCTGAGCTGTCTCAAGTGGCCTGCTGTATTTGGATAGACTTTCTGTTTTGACAGCATCTGAAAGGTTACTTTAGAAGGTAGAAGGGGAGAGCCCAGACTTCTGTGGATGCAAGAGGACAGGAGCTCTGTTTGAGGCTTCAGAGCAACATCATCTGGGTATAAGCTTGTAAGTTAGGGAGGAACCCAGCATCAACAGAAGAAGGCCACAATAGTGCAAGTGTGACACTGTTCGGAGCCATCCCAATATAGAAAGCCCTGCTCCTTCCACTCTGGGGTATCTGCAGTGACCTCCCTCCATCCCTCTCCCTTCTCCTCAGAGCCATTCCATCTGTTCCTCTCTCTCTGCCTGGGCCTCCTGCCTATTTCAGCGTAGAGACCTGCTGCTTAAAAGGAAACAACAAAGACCCTCTTTTAGAACAAAGCCTCCAGGGTGGCTATGGCTGAAGACACGGAAAATAATTCTTGAAACCAATATTGTATTTTGAGGTTCAGCCCGCGTAGGTGACTGCATGCCAAGGCTCCCTTGGGAATATGTTTTTCTTGTCATTCTGGATGCCACTTACACGCTGTGGCAGTTCTCCTGGTTGGACACCTACAGCACTGCTATACTCAGAATAATAAAGAGAACAGTCACATCCACATACCTCTACCTCTCTGCTCCAGTCACTACTAGGAGATCAAGCCTCTCCTCTCTCTTTTTTCTTAAACCAGTTGGGGGCTGTCTAAATAGTCAGGGGCCATTTTCGCACGGGGTTGCTGTCAAGGAAACATCTCCCTGCATGAAATTTAAGGCCACACACATCACATTCAAAATATTTTTGAATGCTTTAAGTAGCTGCTTTTATCGATAATTTCATTGTTCTTGTTTTGTGAACCGCTTACAATGAAACAGTATATAATTTTTATGAAATAAGCATGAGCATTCAAGAATTCCATCGGAGACATATAGACATAAAAGATAAAGGTAAAGGGACCCCTGGCCATTAGGTCCAGTCGTGACTCTGGGGTTGCACGCTCATCTCGCTCTATAGGCCGAGGGAGCCGGCGTTTGTCCACAGACAGCTTCCGAGTCATGTGGCCAGCTTGACTAAGCCGCTTCTGGCGAACCAGAGCAGCACATGGAAACGCTGTTTAGCTTCCTGCCAGAGCAGTCCCTATTTATCTACTTGCACTTTGACGTGCTTTCGAAGTGCTAGGTTGGCAGGAGACATATAGAGATCATATTGATGATCTCCGGCGAGCTAGGGACAAAGGTGAGAGTTGTTTCCTAGTTCTGCTGGACCTCTCAGCGGCCTTTGATACAATCGACCATAACATCCTTCTGGACCGTCTAGAGGGGTTGGGAGCTGGGGGCACTGTTATACAGTGGTTTTGCTCCTTTCTCCTGGGCCGTGTTCAGAAAGTGGTGGTGGGGGATGAGTGTTCAGACCCTTGGGCCCTCACTTGTGGGGTGCCTCAGGGTTCCGTCCTCTCCCCCATGCTTTTTAACATCTATATGAAGCCGCTGGGAGAGATCATCAGGGGGTTTGGACTGGGTGTCCATCAATATGCAGATGATACCCAGCTCTACCTTTCTTTCAAATCAGAACCAGTGAAGGCGGTGAAGGTCCTGTGTGAGTGTCTGGAGGCGGTTGGAGGATGGATGGCGGCTAATGGATTGAAGTTGAATCCTGACAAGACAGAAGTACTGTTTTTGGGGGACAGGAGGCGGGCAGGTGTGGAGGACTCCCTGGTCCTGAATGGGGTAACTGTGCCCCTGAAGGACCAGGTGCGTAGCCTGGGAGTCATTTTGGACTCACAGCTGTCCATGGAGGCACAGGTCAATTCTGTATCCAGGGCAGCTGTCTACCAACTCCACCTGGTACGCAGGCTGAGACCCTACCTGCCCGCTGACTGTCTGGCCAGAGTGGTGCATGCTCTAGTTATCTCCCGCTTGGACTACTGCAATGCGCTCTACGTGGGGCTACCTTTGAAGGTGACTCGGAAACTACAGCTAATCCAGAATGCGGCAGCTAGACTGGTGACTGGGGGCGGCCGCCGAGACCACATAACACCGGTCTTGAAAGACCTACATTGGCTCCCAGTACGTTTCCGAGCACAATTCAAAGTGTTGGTGTTGACCTTTAAAGCCCTAAACGGCTCCGGCCCAGTATACCTGAAGGAGCGTCTCCACCCCCATCGTTCTGCCCGGACACTGAGGTCCAGCGCCGAGGGCCTTCTGGCGGTTCCCTCATTGCGAGAAGCGAAGCTACAGGGAACCAGGCAGAGGGCCTTTTCGGTGGTGGCGCCCGCCCTGTGGAATGCCCTCCCATCGGATGTCAAGGTGATGGACAACTACCTGACATTCAGAAAACATCTTAAGGCGGCCCTATTCAGGGAAGCTTTTAATGTATGATATTTTAGTGTTTTTGGTTTCTGTGGAAGCCGCCCAGAGTGGCTGGGGAGGCCCAGCCAGATGGGCGGGGTACAAATAATAAATTATTATTATTATTATTATTATTATATAGACATACAAAGCCCTAAGCAGCATAGGACCTACTTTAGATATATGATGGAGAATACAGACCTGCCTGTCTACTAAGATCTATGGAGACCAGGCTGTAGCTCAGTTCTAGAGCATCTTCTTTTGAATGCAGAAGTTTCCAGGAAGGTCTGGGAGAGATCTGTGTGAAACCTGGAGAGCCTCTGCTAATCAGTACAGGCAACACTGAGCTAGATCGTGGATCAATAGCCTGATGGACCATAGTCAGTGGCAGTAGCTGTTTGGTTGCCAATTGCTGGAAACCATAAAAGGGGAGAGTGCTTTAGTGCTCAGGTCACATATGCGAGCTGCCCAAAGGCACCTGGTTGGCCATGATGAGAAGAGGATGCTGGCCTAGAAGGGCCACTGGCCTGATCTAGCAGGCTATTCTGATGCTCTTATGACTTAGTATGTGCCTGCCTGGTATTCAATAAGTGGTTACAAGGGAGAGGGCATTCCTGGCACACAGGTGCCCCCATTGTAGAATTCCTTCTCTTCCCAAATACAGCTGCTGCTGACACTTATCAGTTTCCAGCAGCAGTTGAAGGGTTATCCATTCACTCAGGCCTTTCTGATGGCCTGCTACGTTTCCTTGTTCATTAAGCTTTGTTGCTTATTGTGGTGTGTTTTATTTATTTTGCTGTTTAATTATGTCTCTTTGCTTTGATGACATTGCTGCTGCTTTTAATTTCTAATGTAACCCACTCTGGGATTGCTTTTAGAAATGAAGACTGGGATGGATAGATTAGATAGATAGATGATAGATAGATAGATAGATAGATAGATAGATAGATAGATAGATAGATGATAGGCGACTTGAGAAATGCTACCTGTGGGGAAATATATCATTTCCCCTCAAGGCAGTGAGGCAACACTGCAGAGTCTCAACTCACTTCAAATGGGGCAGTATCCTTACAATGGCCCCAAGCAGGTCTCTTTCCAGCATCTGCTTCCTACAACACCAAGCCTTGCGGTATTTTGCTTTGATTCTTAAGGCCAGAGTGTACTTTTCCTGCAGAATTTTAATCAGCTTCTCTGTCAGTTGAGACAAGGACACAATTTGTCCCAAAACTCCAGCATGTCCCGTCCCCCGTCCCCCCCAATCCCTCAGTCTGTGTTCCTGCCCTTATGCAGCCTATCTATCTGGATTTTTCAGTGATAAGTGCATTTAGGCCTGACCTTCTAGCACTTCAGTTGCTCATGCACCAAGTGAATTCTTCTTACTCAAAATTTTATCTGCCGTCCTCCTTCCGCACCCTTCATTTTGCATATTCTGTATTCACTGTTTACTTGTAGAATCAGAAAGGTCACCTCTCCATCCTCCCTTTGACTGATAGGAATTGTGTTTTATTTTCCTAGTCATTCTGTTGTTTTCATATCCATCTGTTATCTCCTTGCCTTTGCATCCTGCATATTTCCGTTTCCCCACCCCCACCCCTTTGCGATCAGATCATCTATTATTCCCAGACACTGATCAGCTCTTCCCTCCACCTTTCAGTGCCTAGAGACAATCATGTATCCACAGCAGTGACCAGAGGAGGAATGACTTCTGAGAGAAGCTTAGAGAGAGAAAATGCCTTGGTGCATGTGCAATAGAACAACTGTACGCCTTCATCTGCCCCAACTGCAACAAAATATGTCTTTCGTGTATCAGTCTCTACAGCCATAGCAGGTGCTGCTACCTTCCAGCAGTTTGACTTCACCCCCAAAGGCGCACTCCTCCATAGTTTCCTGATACAGACAGATGCCAACCAACCAGCCATGGGTGCCTCCTATCCATGCCTATGTAAAAATATGTATGAATGATTTCAGTGGCTCCAGCTCTCAAATCAGTGGGTACAGCAGGTGTGGCCAACATGGTGCCCTCCGTCATTTCTGTTTTTTGTTTTATTTAAACTAGTCTAAAAAAACAACAACACATTGTATGTGAGCAATGTTATGCTCACTGAAAGGACAGATCCTGAAACTGAGGCTCCAATACTTTGGCCACCTCATGAAAAGAGAAGACTCCCTGGAAAAGACCCTGATGTTGGGAAAGATGGAGGGCACAAGGAGAAGGGGACGACAGAGGACGAGATGGTTGGACAGTGTTCTTGAAGCTACCAACATGAGTTTGACCAAACTGTGGGAGGCAGTGGAAGACAGGAGTGCCTGGTGTGCTCTGGTCCATGGGGTCACGAAGAGTCAGACACGACTAAATGACTAAACAACAACAATGTTATGCATCTCACTGCCTTTTATCTTTCATACTCTTATCAACATACTGCAATGATTCAACACAGAAAAAGCCATTGGATTTAGTACCTTACTACTGTTTTAAAACCCTATAGTTACACTGCCGACAGCATTTTGGACACGCTAGGGCATGAGGACTTGTGGCAGGAGCTTGTGACCCTTCAAGATGTTATTGAATTCTAACTCACATCAGCCCTACAACAGTTAGGAATGATGGGCATTGTAGTCCAACAACATCAGGAGGGCCACAGCTTCTCTATCCCTGTTCTAAGTAGGCATGAATTGGATTACAACTGTCATATGGCCACTGCTTTGCAATTTGTCATCTCTTTTGACAAGTTCATCTGAACCGACTGCCTCTGAAGGCAATGAATCCTCTTTTGTTAGAGGCTTTTAAGCAGAGGTTTGGTGGCCACAAGAAAGGAAACTGTAGCAGCCATGGATTTTCTGCATTGTCAGGGGCTCAAAGATCACCTTTGAGGTCCATGCTTCTAACTTCCATGACAAATTAGGCACTTTAAGGTATGGGGAGGTGGATGCTTGCAGGATTCATTATATATAGCCAAGCTAATTTCTTCCTATTCAGCTAAGAAAAAGCTTGGTGAAATACATACAGGGGGTGGTAAATCCTACAAGGATTTGCAATGCATTACTTTTTTTAAAAAAGGCACATCCAGCAAAATATCACTTTCCCTAGCTCTAAAGGCTAGAGCATCCATTCTGCTCTCCTCAGCATGAATTAGTTCATTAATGAAGAGAGGGATTCCCCCCACACTCCTCTGATCTTTCTTTGATTAATGAGCATTTCATAAATTTTCTGGTCTTCTCTCAGCAAACGCTTCCATCACCTCACACACCCGCTTCCCTGCCCTTTCCCTGCTGCCTTTTCCTTGCTTTAAAAGGCAGAAAGCACAGGGGGCTGCAAAGTGCCTGCCAGCCTCTCCTTCCTATCAGCAGAGCCAGAAAGTGGGTGCCATTAATAATTGCACACCGACTAGTCTGCAAAGCACGCTGAGAACTGATCATCCAGCTGAGATTGTGGCAGGTGTCACAAGGGTTTCACCTATTGCAGGACACCCAAGGGAAGTGTGGCAGTGAACCCTGAGCTTGAAGTTGGACCTACAAGTGAACTGTCGGTGCTCAAAGACTTCACACCTACCAAAGGTGCATCCAGGTAGGGTGGAGGAGGACTTCTTTTTAAAAAAATAAAATCATGTGAATGCCAGTGTTTCTTCCCAGCTCACTGTTTCTACACACTAACTATTAAGAGAAGCAATTAAGTGGGCCAATATTGCACACATGCCAAAGGTAACATCAAACTGCACTAAGCACTAGGCATTGGTCTGGAAACTGGCCAAGTCTCCCCTGAATCAGGAGGAAACAGTATTGCCAGAATGCCAGTGAGACTGACATCAGCATCAGCTGAGATCATTCAGATTTCATTCAATTTTCTGGGCTTGCTTTTCCTTTAAAATGCCTAATTTACCGGTATGTTTTCTGGACAGGCATCTGCAGCCCCTGTGGTTTCAGAATATTATGTTTGGATTGCTGCTAGTCTATCAACCGCAGTTTGGTCAAACTTATGCTGGTAGCTTCAAGAACACTGTCCAACCATCTTGTCCTCTGTCGTCCCCTTCTCCTTGTGCCCCCCATCTTTCCCAACATCAGGGTCTTTTCCAGGGAGTCTTCTCTTTTCATGAGGTGGCCAAAGTACTGGAGCCTCAGCTTCACGATCTGTCCTTCCAGTGAGCACTCAAGGATGATTTCCTTAAGAATGGATAGGTTTGATCTTCTTGCAGTCCATGGGACTCTCAAGAGTCTCCTCCAGCACCATAATTCAAAAGCATCAATTCTTCGGCGATCAGCCTTCTTTATGGTCCAGCTCTCACTTCCATACATCACTACTGGGAAAACCATAGCTTTAACTATACGGACCTTTGTTGGCAAGGTGATGTCTCTGTTTTATAAGATGCTGTCTAGGTTTGTCATTGCTTTTCTCCCAAGAAGTAGGCATTATATACCCATACACATTTGCCCCTCTGGTGTAAATACTCACATTTCTTTTAGTCTCCTCTAGCACATACATGCATATAGGTAACTTTTCTTACATATGTATATTAATTTAATAAAATAGCTAATGTAAAAAGAAGCTGCATCCATCATTTGACATTCAATTTTTAAAAAATCTTTGTGGAAGGAAAAACTCAGTGAAAACAAATGGAAAGATCATTTTTTATATCTCTGTCTATATATAAGGCATCACAACCGATCATGACAGTGGAATTCCAAAATTTGCTTAATGTAGGCATTCACATGTAAATATCTACAGCCCCATTCTAATGTGAATATACAAAATCAGTCAGTGAATGTTGATAATCACATTAAGAAAGTACCGTTTACGGTGTATCACTTGAGATTTCTGCTAATCACAAAATTTCGATGGGATTCTTGATATTGGCATGTGAACGTCAATATTCTCCACATTTCAGACATTTACAAGACTATGCAGATTAAGGGATAGGGACCATGTCAGGGAGTAGTTTCTGCCATATCAGATGTTCTGTGCACTCCAATTGTCTAGAGAGGCCCTGGTCCATCATTTACATAAACTTGATTATAATCTACTAGGAGAAGGGCCTTTTCTGTGGTGACCCAGATGTAATAGAAAGCCCTCCTTCATGAGACCCACTGTGCCTTGAATGGATGCATCTGGTGCAGTCCCATAGAAGGAGATTAGGGAAGCTGGAATTGTACGAATTTTGCCTGTTCACATTCCCCACCTCCAACATTATGCCAGTTGGAAGGATCAGCAAATTGCATACATATGGATCTTAATATTTAAGTTACTGTGATGTGCAAGACCATACAAAGTATTTTCTGCTTACATGTCACAGAGGTTTAGGTATGCTACTTAAGTTACATTTGCCAAACTTTTGGGAGAATGAGTGGCAATTGTTAAGGAGCCTTAACTCTTCATTCCAAACCAAAGGGGTTTTGAGCTGTTCAGCCCCACACCACTTACCATTGGGGTCAGGAAGGATTTTTCCTCCAGGTTACATTGTCGAGACACTCTGGAAGACAAAGTGTTGTTGTTCTGGCTGGATTGCCTGTCACTGAAAAGTGTGGTTTTACCCTTTTGCTTGATTTGTTTGAAGCCTATCAATTATTCCCTCTGTTATTTGAGCTCCATGCCATGAAAATTACTATCATCAGTCATTAAATTAAGGACTGAAGTGGATCTTTTAAAAGCAAACAAATCAATATAAGATTCCCTGCCATGACAGGGAAAATTTCTCCATTATTTAGCCCCATCTTCCCATTGAAATTGGGGAATCTTTCCATTTTCGGGGTTGTTGTTGTTGTTTTTTAAAAAAGAAGTCCCTAAAATATGCATGGAAGACTGAGATGAAATAACCTAAATTTTCCTAAAATGTGTGGCTGCTCAAGACTGTGACCAAGAAATGGTCCGTGGAAGCTGAAATGAAAAGACCTCTTGAACCTATTCTGCCACAGTATTCTGCAGCTAGCTGAAATGACACAAAAAAATCAAAGCTAGGAACAGTTGTTTGCTGTTCTTGGGCCTAACCAGGCAAATAGTCCAGGAGACAAACACCATTGTTTTATCAGGGGGCTCAAAACAAATTGTGCCTTCACTAACTGAAAGCACTGTGCCAGATTATCTGTTTTATAAAATGGCCCAAGAGACTTTCAAGCAATATATGAAACATGCTAGATAGTTTAGCAAGCTAAGTTCCTCATTTGTTACTTGATTTTTTTTATTTAGGCTGGGGGAGGGAGCCCACAAGCCCCATTGCCTGACTCCCTGCATTTCCACCAATGTGTGCTCCCATAACCTTCAGAAATTGTCACACTGAGGCTAAAATGTTTCATGAAACTGCTTGAAGTAAGATGCAAATGTAGCAAAAAAAGGATGTTCCTTTAACATGTGCCCAGCTGTAAATGCACAGGTCCCTTTCTCATTAACCCTGAACACATGGCCAGCAGGAAAGTTGATATTGGGGATATTGATATTGATCTGCGGACATGGTCTCAGTTTCCTCATTCCCTTTATCCATCTTAGGCCTTCACTGTTAGCGCCTGTCTTATTTCAGCGGCAAGGGAGTTCCATAAAGTCGATGGCACCATAGAAAAGGCCTTTCCCAGGGTTGCCCCATACTGTTTACTACCTACAGGAGCACCGAAACCTCAATTTGGATCTGGTCTTTTCACTACTCAAAACTGTATGGTAACTCAGGCAACAAATTAAAACCAGCAACAACAGCAGCGATCAGATTAAGCTACTGTATCATTTCCCAACAATCCCTGGAAGCCTGCTAACCTTTCACACACCCTATTATTACATGATTGATTTCCTTCATAGAGCTTGGGGAAAAAACTCCTTCCCCTTTCCTTCCTTCCTCCTTCCTCATCTGCTTGACAAAACTAAACCACCAGCTTCCTTTCCTGTTATGGGAATGCAACAAAACAAGCGTTTCTTTTCTTTAGCAGTCAGGGAACTCTTCTCTGCCCGTTGGGATTGCCGAATGAAACAAATGGCGACAAGTGCTTCCCACAGTTAACACCCCTCCCAGTTTATCCATCCTCTCAGAAGATATCTAACCAATAGACAATGCACAAGCTATAGTATTCAAGGGGCCTGTGTCACACTCCTCCAATGAGGGAAACTATTAATTCCAAGTCAAGTACTCTTTCTCTTAAGAGCTGCTGATAAAACAGCGGGGATGAGAGCAAGGTAATTTAAAGGTCAAATAAAACCCAGTACATAGCATCTTCCTTCAAAATTTGTGCCTTCAAAATGCATAAGTGGCAACAGTATTTATACAGTACACACACACACTTTAAGAGTGGCATAGGCACTGAGTACCAGATATGAAACCATCTGGTATTAATCCAGCAGAAAGGGTCTGAAAACTGGTATTCTCATGTGCCTATTTTGGACATTGAATCTCCAAACATCTTTGTGGTTTTTTAAAAAAGAAGAAACCACTAAAAGATATTCAGAAACCATAAGAATTGAGTTCTCTCAGCAAAAACCTCAAGAGACTCTCAGACAGGTCTGGACCTCCAGAGCCTCACTAATGCCTTGGTTGAGGAGGGTCGTTTCTGTTGTGGTTCCCTCTGCATGGAAACATATCCTCTCTGAGCTGAGGCAGACACTAAGACTCCCATTGCTTATGTGCTTGCTGAAGACATATCTTCTCTGTAACACTTTTCATGCCTTTTAATACCAATTTGTTTATATTTCCCTAAAGTTGGATTGTTCTGCATATGTGGTTAGATTGTTGTGCTTTTGAAGTTAACTCTGCACACATTGACTTGTGTTTTAATGAAAAGCAGTATAAGATATTTTAAATAAATGAAATTGATAAATTGCACAGAACTCATATGCTACCTCTTCTTGTTGCAATGCCAAACTCTTGTACCTACAACAGAAGAGGACACAAGAACTGCATTCCCTTGGAAGCAATCTGTCAGGGGCAGGAGGTAGACATACTGGCAATGGATGGAGCTGAAGCCAAAAGTGGAATGGACTACCCCCTTCTCTCTCTCTCTCTCTCTCTCTCTCTCTCTCTCTCTCTCTCTCTCTCTCCACCCTGCCCCCATGAAAATACTATCCCTGAACTGAAATACAGTAATAATAATACTTGGCAGGGAATTGATTTTGTTTGTTACTATGTTATGTATTTTCAGATTGTAAACCACTCTGTGATACTTGGGTGCAGTTGGATGGCAAATAAAATAATAATAATAATAATAATAATAATAATAATAATAATAATAATACATGTCAGATAAAAAATAAAATCAGTATCTTGTTCTCCCGAGATTTCAGTGGCAAATAACACCATCTCCTTTTTATTTTTATCTTTTACTCATTATTGCTGTCTCGTGTTGAAAGCTATGCCGTAGGGTTTTAGGTTGTACAATGTCTGATGTGTTATTTAATATTGCTTTAAAGTGACATGCTTGCCATCTTGAAGGCCACCTTGAGATAGCAGGCTTCCATGCCCACAGAGATTATGGGAAACAATGAAACTAAAACATAATTGGCAAGGTCATAAGAACATAAGAAGAGCCCTGCTGGATCAGGCCAATGGCCCATTGAATCCAGCACCCCGTTATCAGAGTGGTCAACTAGGCACCTAGGCAGGACCGAAGCACCACAGGACTCTGCCCATCTGCAATTTCCAGCATTAAATGGCCTCTGACAACGGAAGAAGAAAATAGTCATTGCGCCAAGTGGCCATAAATAACCCTATCTTCCTTGCCATTTACAATAAACTGAAGTTTTCTATTCTATACCAACATGTGTCAAAGAAGTTTAACAGAAGTACCACAAGCAACAGCTTTGTCATTGCTTAATTCTATTTTCTTTTCCTTTCTATCATGAAATTTCTTCTGCATGTTGGTGCAAATTTCCCCTAACATGCACATTTTTGTATGCTGTTTTCCCCAAGGTAGGGTTGCCAAAGGGGCCAAAGTTATTGAGCATTTTTGGCAAAAACACATAAATGATGTTTTGGCCAATTTCCGCCTGGACACTGCTTCCAAATGCAGTGTTTCAGGTGTGTGTCACCAACATATGCATTATTATGCATATTTTCCCCTAGTAAATGCTGGGGGGGGGGGGAGTACATGTTACTTGGCTGGTGAATTGCATTGCAAAATTCAGAGAAGTGTTTCTCTCAGAGGAGAACTGCATTTTGCTTTGCATATTCGGTGGGATTCAATGAAGTTACTGCATTCGGGGAACAAGATTTATTTGCACAATGGGACTTCCTTCTTTTTCTTCCTCCTGCATCTCTCCTGCACCCGCTAAAGCTTCTCTGTGTGGTTGGGTAGAAACTCAGAACACATTTAAAGGGCAAGCAGGCATCAGAAGAGGTAGGAAAAGTCTCATTGTGAGAGCAGACTTAATTCCTTGCCCTCGTACCCCAATTAGCACTACAGTGAATTCCAGCCAGCAAGTAAGTTCACCTTTAAATGTGAACTGAATCAAATTTCTGCCCCATTCATAGTTCCAGAGGACAACAAGCTCAGATTTACTACTAAGTACATCCTAAACCGTTTGCATGCTTCGGACCAAATTGCCCCATGCCTCTGCATTAGCTGCTAAGCTGTCTTTTATCTTCCCATTTAGTGTGCTTTTTTAAAATAGTCTCCTTTCCACCCTCATTTGAAATCCAGTCAGGTTTTCATTCATTCACCCCTGCCCCAGCGAGGAGTAATTGAATGTCACCTGTTGAGCATAATCTGAGAAAATCCTTGGCTGTCATGCTAAGACCCGAATGGCTGGTGGTAATTAAATCTACTTTGCTGAGTGTGTGTGTGTGGGAATTGTGCCTAAATGTAATTAGGGCCTTTTGATGCATGCAGCCATCCGTTGGTCCGGCGGGGAATAAATATGGCCAAAAATAAAAGGAGCAGCGAGGGTCTGATTCCTTCAAATCCAGAATGCCGCAAAGCAAAACAGGAAGGGGCGAAATTAAAATAACCAACTGTGTTTCAGCAAGCTCTCTGCCCTGCTGTTCAATAGTCCACATGCCTCTAGGTGAAGCACTAGCTCTGGATGCCTCCCCCAGCCTGCTGCCCTCCTTTTGTTGGACTACAGTTCCCAGCATCCCTTGCCAGCATTGCCAATGGTCAGGACTGAGGGAGACTGTTGCCAAAACATTTGGAGGGCATGAGACTGGAGAAAGCTGAACTCCTGTGTACATCTACGCTGCCATCATCAGCCATCACTATTTCTGTTGTACAGAATGCAACAAGACTTGATAGAGGCCATCTCATGGGCAGGAGGTCTATGGAAGGCTGAGAGTCATGGTGGCTATGCTCTGCAGTTGGAGGCAGTGATGCTTCTGAATACCAGCTGGAATGCTGCTGGAAACTACAGCAAGTAGGGCTGAGCAATGTCTGGTTTTCACCATCGTGATATATCACCAGCTCAACATCATGATATACTAATATATCATGATGTCTGAAATAAGGATGGAACTACACAGAGGCAAGTGGGGTAATGTCGTGTGCTGCTGCTTAGGAGTCTAAAACAGATACATTATTACTTACCTTTAACATATTGTTATAACTGTTATTTTATAGTGCAGAGTAACGGGGCAGCAGGGATCATGAGAGAAGTGATGGCTGGCTTCACAGTTTTTCCCACATCATGATTGTTTACACGGCACATGCACATGTTGTGATTTGCAATATCTTGCCATGCCGAATATTATGAAACTGTTGCCATGATGTGGACTTCAAGCCCATTGTGGACAATGTATTGATGCATCGCCCCACCCTAGCAGCAAGGAAGAGTGCTGCTGTGCTCATGGGCTTCCCACAGGCATCTGGCTGGTCACTGTGAGAACAGGATACTGGGCAAGAGGGGCCTTTGGCCTGATCCTGCAGGCTCTTCTTAAATTCTTATGTAATGCCATCAACAGATCATGTAAAGAAAACCATAAAAAGCCTCTTTGTTTTATAGTCCTGGTATTTGCAGCAATATTCCCAAACAAACAAAGAAGTTTACCAACACTGATAAATAACAGCAAACAAACAAAAAATTCTCTAAGAATGTGCCTTTTTGCCTTTTTGCTGTCTGAGCTACCAGCTCTTAGCCTAGCCTTCTTTGTGGGGCTATTGTGAAGATAAGAGGGGGAAGAGGAAGGCAATGGTCACATGATGTACTTGCTTGGTGGCTTAAGAACTTGTTTTGTAGCCAAGCCAGGACAGCCAGAACTGCCCATCAAGCTAAACTATTGCTTCTCCAGTGTCACAAGAAACTGGCTTTTCTCCTATGAGAAACAGTCAGTCAAGTTGCTCTTCTCAGGTTGAAAAGATGGATCTCATTCAGCTAATTATTTCTTCTCACAATACAACAAAACATTCCAGGCAAAATATGCCAGGCAAAATTCATAATCGCTTCTTTCAGCCTCCAGTTGTTTCTCCTTTTTCTCTGCCCCCTCCCACAAACTGTACAATTAGTATTAAGCACTACCGTTTTTGTCCTATTAACACAAATTGCCCTCTCTGGTGATGAATTAAAGGGTTTCCACCAGGGACTTCTCCTCTGCTTTGCAATTTCATTCCTGTGATCAGAACAGCCTGTGTCTTTCCCCCCAGCTCCTCAGGGAAAGAGTGGGAGGGTAAGCAAAAGACAGTTATTAGCAGATCCTTTGAAGACCTGGATATTGTGAATTAAACTGGTGATTAACTACCTTCTCACCAATCAAGTAGGCTCCTCTCTTCCTCCTCCTTCTCCTCCTCCAGCACTCTAGAGATTTTCAAGAATGGAAATCACTTACCCGCAGCTGTATACTGTATACTGAGTAAGTTCCACCTAACTAACATACTGCACATCTTTAACATTTTCTTTCTCTCCTTCTCAATTTGTGCTTTTTTTATTTTGCTAAGTAGGAGATAAATGTATTTAAAATTGTAGTCTACACAGCAAAGCATAAAATGTGCTTTTAAAAATATGTTTGGATCAGGCAAATGTAATGAAGCCAGACGTTTTCTGCGGTTTGCTCAAAGCAACGAATATTGTGAGAGGTTGGTGGTGGTACTATTAACTTCTAAAACAGACCTTCAAACTACTTTAAATGATTTATTAAAATTAATATTTTAACATTTTAGCAGCAACTGAATAATAGCAGCTTTAATGTCAGTCTTCCAACAACAGAACCAAAAATATTTTCAGCTCCATACAGAGCCCCAGACTCCTGGATGCCAGTCCATGGTATAAATAACAGAATAGCAGCCATTTTACTCTATAGCAGCAAAAGGCTGTAGTACAGAGGAACCCCTGGCACACATAAGATATTTACTAACAATGGCTCTATACAGACACATACACGACTGGGATCAGAACTAGGCATATTCATTCAGCATCAAAGAGATTTTGTAAACCTAGTAGATACAACGGAACGTAGAACCACATAACCTGCTACAAACCACCTCTCCAGACAACCTATTGAGCATTCAGGCTGATTTGCTTGCACAAAGCTTAAATGCAGGTTAAATTTTATCCTGACTTTAATTGAGCACCCAGTTTGATTTGTATGAAGGGTGTTTACCTGTATTCCCATTCAATAAATTGTTCATTTCCCCATCATTTCCTAACTGCAAAAAATGTTTTAAAAGTGGGCTTTCTCACTAGGGTGGCAGAGGACTTTAATACATTTTAAAGGCACAAGCATAAAGTACTGCTTTGTGATTGAATCAGTCTTGTAAAATCCTTTCAGTTTGGAGGCACCCTATATCATGGTAGGCAAACTAAGGCTCGAGGGCCGGATCCGGCCCAATTGCCTTCTAAATTCGGCCCACGGACGGTCTGGGAATCAGCGTGTTTTTACATGAGTAGAATGTGTCCTTTTATTTAAAATGCATCTTGGGTTATTTGTGGGCCATAGGAATTTGTTCATTTTTTTTCCAAAATATAGTTCGGCCCCCACAAGGTCTGAGGGACAGTGGACTGGCCCCCTGCTGAAAAAGTTTGCTGACCCCTGCTATATGATCAGTGCCGGATTTACGTACAGTCATACCTTGGGTTACAGACACTTCAGGTTGCGTTTTTTTTCGGGTTGCAGGCCGCCAAAACCCGGAAGTACCGGAATGGGTTTCTTCCGGGTTTCGGCGGTCGTGCATGCGCAGAAGCGCCAAATCGCAACCTGCACGTGCGCAGATGCACCACTGCGGGTTGCAGATGCTGCTGGTTGTGAACGTGCATCCCGCACGGATAATGTTCACAACCCGAGCGTCCACTGTATAAGCTAAACAAGCTATAGCTTAGGGCCCCACTCTCTTGGGCCTCCCCCCCAAAATATATACTTCTTCTTCATTGTATTTCACTATTAATATACCGTATTTCTCGCTCTATAAGATGCACCAGATGACAAGACGCACCTAGTTTTTGGAGGAGGAAAACATTATTCATAGAATTGTAGAGTTGGAAGGTTTACCCAAGGATCCTCTAGTCCAACTTCCTGCAATGCAGGAATCACAGTTAAAGAATCCCTGACATCCAACCTCTGTTTAGAAATCGCCAACGAATGAAAGTCTATGACCTTCCTTTGTGATCTGTCTGCACTAGATTCAATTTACACTGCCATTGCTTAAGCAATCCATGGTCTCTTGACCAAGTTGTCTCTTGTTTGGGTCCACAGGCATTTTGTGCATCTGTTTTTTCTCTAGCTGTACTTTGGAGTGCCACAACACCCCTAGCTGCAGTTTCCATTGCCACTCCAATTTCTACAGCAAATTTGAAAGTAAGGTTTTGCTGAGTAAAAAGTCTCTTTTGTGCACTCTGAAGTCCATACACATATTTGTCTCTTAATGCACCATTAAGCCCCTCCTTCAAGCTACTACATTCTTGAAAGCCTTTTCAGTTCTGCTGCAAATGAGGAAATGGGTTCACCTTCAAGCTCTTGTAAAATCTGGAGCTTTCTGTTTGGTAATAAATGCTGCTGAGCAATTTCCGATATTGCTTTGAAATACTTGCTTGCAGGCTTCTCTGGAGCAATCAGGTTGTGTACAAGACTGTATGTTTCCCTCTCCCGTTGAAATCAGCAATGCTTCAAAATATTCTTTTCTTAGGGAATTTCATTTGCTGCAGGATGCACCTCTAGACTTTCTACATAAGTAGAGAGTCTTTCACAGCATTACCAAAGGCCTCTATTTCTCCCTTGTAGCCTCAGAAATCATCATATTTATAGTTCTGTACCCTGAAAGGTTTTTGAGTGCCTTCCTCTACTCTAGTTGTTAAGATATCATAACAAGCACACACACACACACACACACACACACACACACACACACACACACACACACACAGAGTTAGGTTCACAGTTAAGCTTTTTCATTAATCAAAAAGCTCACTAAGTAAAACTAGTAGATATCATATAACAGTAGATTCAGCATATCCTGATATAAAGTTAAACCAAACTGCAGATCCACTTAGACAGATTCCAATAAATAACAGTCCACAGGCTGGATCTGACCCATAGCATGTGCCCAGTCTGGTGGCCTACACTGGAAGACAGCTTCCAGCATCTCCCTCCAGCTGAGAGTTGGCTCTTTCCCCAGCCATGCATATGTGGTTTATTATTCTTGCAAGTGAGTTTTCGCAGGCAATAGCCAGCATCATAAGCACCATGTACAGACTTGAACACATTGTACCCGCAAACATTTCCTCTCCGTTGAACAGAGTGGTTGGTGTCATGCACAGCTAAGCACTCTGGATGACATCTCTCATCATTCTATTCCACCCACAGACGGCCTTCCATCATGTAAGCAAAATCTCTTTGGTACCTTGGAAGGGCTTTCAGAAACTCTTTATTGGGTTGTAATTCTTTATTAGTCAGCTATTGCCGGATTCCTTTACCAGTTACCTTGTGCTTAGACCAGCCAACAGAAATGTTCTCGTAAATATATTCTGGGATGTATAATGATGTATCTAGAGCATTCTCGGTGTATAAAGTAGTTAATGGCATCAAACAACATGAAAGTGGTATGAATTTCTGTCCGAAAGGGAAATGTCCCTTAATTTAAAAGATTGTTCCTTATTCCAACGTACTATAGTTGTCTGACTCTTGATACGCTTTAGCACAAAAGATATTCCTTAATGCATAAAAAATGGCTTCAAAATGCCATGTTATATTATCCAAGGAATCTTAATTACTATCATTGTCTCCCAACTTCAGAAAAGGGTTTAGGTTGAGTGGCAATGGTTTGCCTATGGCAAGGGTGAGATTTCAACCAGAGACTTCAGAGCTCAATTGTTCACTTGTAATGCTTTGCTGTTTCCTGGAAGAATGCAGCAAATCTACATTTGTGTGCAATGCCACCCAACAGGAGACAATATTAAAATGTGATTTGCACCTCCCCCCTCCAACAATTCGAGGCAATCACAGGCAAATTCATTAAGGTAGCTCAACAAGCTCATTAAGTGCCAATCGATTTTCTTGAGGACTATCATCTCTGGAATATGACATGCCTACAAATAGGCTGGTTAAAATCAAGATGCTATTTAACAATCATGCAAATAAATGCCTGCGACATTCAAATAAGATAAAGAACAAGCAGAAGTTAATGCACAGAATTGGAGCGATCATTTGGCTGAGCAGCCAGGCTGCTATTTCCTCCCTCAAAACCCTTGTCCTTTCTTAGTAGAGTGAAATACATCAATCCCCAGGACTTTGTTTTCCCCCAGCCATGCAAGGAAAGTGTAGCTGTATTGATTTCTAATACACAGCTGGCTCATGTGATCCCTTTTTATTGGGCCAACAGAAGGTTTAGCTGACAAGGTTCAAGAGGTCTCAGATTTACAGCTATATACAGCTGCCCAATACAGAAAACTGATATGCTGTTTGATGCAATTTAACAGACAATACATCATATTTAAATAGAGTAACCCGGGTAAAGTGTAGATGCAGCAAGGCTGACATTCCTCCAGGCTTTTCAACTCCTTCTTTGGCCATAAAATCTAGCAAGGGGCTGGATGGATCTTAGCTCAGCTTTCTATTTATTTCCCCCCTGGTCTGATGGATGGGGTGGGGGGAGCTGAAGCGGAAACAAAGCGTGCCAAAGCACCATAAAGAAAGAAATGAAACAATACTCAATTTAATTTATAATTTTACCATGTTCGAGAGAGTCTGTAGTCTTTGGGGCTGCCACTGCAGCACCTGACAGACTTTATGCTCATTAATAAGCTAGAGAACAGGATTGTACTTCTGTTTCTATAGTTTTAGTATTTTGTACAAAGATGTGCACCATAATTCTTGCCATATCTCAATGGAATTCACCAGGGAGTTTTGCATTAGAGCTAAGCTGAGAGAGGCTGGGCATGGGAGAGAGAGAGGGAGGGAGGGAGGGAGGGAGGGAGAGAACCCTCTCCTGCTAAATGGCAGTCGGTGTGTAGGTCTCAGCCTCAAACAAACCACAGATGTCTCCCACACAAAAAAGAGAGTCTCCTGGGACTATTTATGCAAGCCAAATCTGCCTGAGGGATATTTCCTATGTTGAAAAATATGAGTCCTTATCGTCTCATCTAATAGCATCTTTACATGGGCCATTTGTGCTATGGGAAGATAAAGAAGGTGACCTACATCCCGTAGAAAGGCAGAGGGCACATTCCATCAGCTGCCTGCTCTTGCACAGGCCCCGGTCAATTTGCTGGACCTCATGCAAATGGCCTCCCAGGTGGATTACACTCAGAATCAGCATCCTGGATATTTTGCTCTGTGATTAGTAGAAGACAAGAAGGATATACTGCTGCCCAGTAGGGACACGTGTGCTGGGGAGGTGCTTCACAGCTGCACCCCAGACCCTGCTTTCCAGCTGCTTACCTGGACTGAGCTGGGGTAGGGCAGGTCCACGTGGGTGGATTTAGTGAGCAAGAAGAGCCTGTGACAGAGAGCAGTTCAGACTCAGAGGCTGGTGCAGAGGAGGCAGGGCAAGAGGCTGCAGGAGAATACAGGGAGTCTGCCTCTCCTACTATGACAAGGACGTGCAGAATGATGCACAGGGCAGTACAAAGATTAGAGATGCCCAGGTGCAGTTTGAAATTGCTTGGGAAACATTTGGCAAAGGAGGAGCCTTAGAGCGGGTAGAAGGCAGGGACCTTCAGTCCTGGCAACTGCTCCATAGGGCAAGACCTACTAAAAAGTGTTGCTGAGTGTATGTTTGTTGCCTTGGAACAAAAAGTTAACTTCACTAACAAGGGCCTCTGCTTCTTTGTACTGACCTGCATCTGACTCCAGCCCATGGTAACCTGCCTTGGTTACCATGTGGATGACATGGTGGAAAATGGACATGGGGAGTGGGAAGAGTAAGGGCCCTATTCAGTCTCCTGGAATTCTTGGTGGCTACCTTTCATACAATGGTATGGGACATGGGAACATGCTCTCCCTCTGGACCATCACTCTGAGTTGTAGCTTGTCCTATTTGGAAGGAAGGGAGGAGAAGGTGATGCTGGGAAATCTCTGTTTCACCTCCTAGTCTTTGGGGTGCCTCAGGTTTCCATCTTGACCTCCATGCTTTTTAACAGTTATGTGAAACCACTGGGTAAAGTCACTTTGAGGTTTGGCCTGTGGGTGTTAATGTATAGATGGCACACAGTTCTACCTCTCTTTCACATCATTCAATCTCAAGGAGATGGTGGAAGATCTGAACAGCTGTGAGGGAGCAGTTTGAGGGATGAAGTCAAACAAACTTGACGTAGACAACACAGCTTCTGTATTCTGCAACTGGTTCTAGATGAGGCTGCACTGTCCCTGTAGGGCTGGGCATGTAGTCATTAGCAATGGAGATACAGGTGGCATCGGTGCTGGTTCTCCAATTGTGGCCTTATCTGGAGAAGGCAGACTTTGGTCTGGTTATGTCCACGCTACATGACTGAAATGCATTTTACATGTGGCTGCCTTTAAAATCTGGATGCTGAAAATTGGCACAAAATATGGCAATTCAAATGCTTGCAAGAGCTGTTTAGATAATATTGTACCTATTCTGAAACCATTACTTTTACTTTCTATAAATTTTGGCTCCCAATTTAAAGTGCTTTTAGATAGTTTGAAGGACCATCTGCACCCATATGAACCTGCCCCAGATTTAAGATTAGCACCTGAGGCTCTGCTTTCTGTTTCACCAATAAGAGCTGTTAGATTGGCAAGTATCACAGACAAACCCTTTGCTCTGGTGCTACCACATCTCTGCAAAATCCCCCTACCCGGAAATTAACTTTTCTGACGGCATTTAGGAGAGCCTTTTAAAAACATTTTGTTCTTAAAATCCCAGTCTACAGCTGAGTAATAATGGTGCTGTGTTTTCACAACTATCTTTTTAGGGCATCTCACTGGTATTTTAATGTTGTTTTAATAATTTGGAGGTTTTGAACATTTGGACTAGTGTGGTTATTATACTTGAGGTTGCAACTTATCTTGTGAGGGTAGATAACATGAATGGTGGGTTGAAATAACGTGCCCACCAAAATGGAATAATATAAGTAGTTCCACTTCTATCCAGACTATTAGTGCAGGATGTTCTTTCAGTAAATGAGTTCTTTTTAGCAGCTTAATGCACCAGCTGTATTGACTTTCTTGACCCAATGGATTTGGGGAGTTTATCCAACAGTACATTGTCCATCTCATCCCAGCACTGAAACTCGGTATTCGAATAATGGTCTGGAATTTCTCAGACATATCCAGGATACTGCAGTCGGAAGCAGTGTCCAGATCATAGAATCATAGAATCATAGAGTTGGAAGAGACCACAAGGGCCATCGAGTCCAACCCCCTGCCAAGCAGGAAACACCATCAGAGCACTCCTGACATATGGTTGTCAAGCCTCTGCTTAAAGACCTCCAAAGCAGGAGACTCCACCACACTCCTTGGCAGCAAATTCCACTGTCAAACAGCTCTTACTGTCAGGAAGTTCTTCCTAATGTTTAGGTGGAATCTTCTTTCTTGTAGTTTGGATCCATTGCTCCGTGTCCGCTTCTCTGGAGCAGCAGAAAACAACCTTTCTCCTTCCTCTATGTGACATCCTTTTATATATTTGAACATGGCTATCATATCACCCCTTAACCTCCTCTTCTCCAGGCTAAACATGCCCAGCTCCCTTAGCCGTTCCTCATAAGTCATCGTTTCCAGGCCTTTGACCATTTTGGTTGCCTTCCTCTGGACACGTTCCAGTTTGTCAGTGTCCTTCTTGAACTGTGGTGCCCAGAACTGGACACAGTACTCCAGGTGAGGTCTGACCAGAGCAGAATACAGTGGCACTATTACTTCCCTTGATCTAGATGCTATACTCCTATTGATGCAGCCCAGAATTGCATTGGCTTTTTTAGCTGCCGCATCACACTGTTGGCTCATGTCAAGTTTGTGGTCAACCAAGACTCCTAGATCCTTTTCACATGTACTGCTCTCAAGCCAGGTGTCACCCATCTTGTATTTGTGCCTCTCATTTTTTTTGCCCAAGTGCAATACTTTACATTTCTCCCTGTTAAAATTCATCTTGTTTGTTTTTGCCCAGTTCTCTAATCTGTCAAGGTCGTTTTGAAGTGTGATCCTGTCCTCTGGGGTGTTAGCCACCCCTCCCAGTTTGGTGTCATCTGCAAATTTGATCAGGATGCCCTTGAGTCCATCATCCAAGTCGTTGATAAAGATGTTGAATAAGACCGGGCCCAAGACAGAACCCTGTGGCACCCCACTAGTCACTCTTCTCCAGGATGAAGAGGAACCAGATTATAATCGCTAAAATGTCTGGGGAAATCCAAGCCATGTCGGCAGTGTCATTTTTGCCAGTTTTCCTTAAAAACTTCATTTGCTTTTTGTGAATTTGCCAAAGCAGCTCAACAACTTTTCTGTCCGGATTTTCACTGTTTGAAATATGGCACCCCTCTTACTGGCATTTCCTCTCACATTACTTTACACAGTCAGAATTGGCCCTGGTGGCTGGTCTGTTTGTGGCACACTTTTAAAGCCTGTTTGCACTGACCAACCTGCAACAGACCATGGAGAGATGAGTCAAAAGTGGGCTTTCTTTATCTCGGGCTTCCATATCGAAAAGTGCATGGACTGGTTCCGATACGATATTCCTCCTGAGCGTTATCTCAGCCCCACACCTTCTCCTTATCCAAATTAACTACACACCTCTCTTGGACTGTATTACTCTTTGCTGTCTGAAGTTAATCTGCAATCTCTTCATACCAACCTGCCCTCATATTTTTCACTTTGGCACTAGAAAACTGATTGCTTCTCTGCTAAAGTTGAGGAAAGGATAAGAATCTCAGGGTCTGATTCTGAACTTATCCCCAGCACTAGAAAATAGGAGTAAGCCCTCTGAAACAAAAAGTTGCTCCAGTGTAAATCTACTATAACAGTAGGCTTTTTGACTGAGTTTGCCTGGGAGCATAATTATGTTTAAATTTCAGGGAGCAATATAGTAAGTGAAATTCTCATGAGTAATCAAGACGCAAGTGTATATCAGTATTCCTTGCAGAGCCAGTGCGGGGGTCCTTTGCAATGACTGTATAACTGACTATTAAATAATGATACTGAAACACAACTTCTTTTGTCTCTGTTGCAAATGTCTCTGGAGCCAAAGGAGCTGCAGGGTTACCCGCCCCGCCCCCCTCATGATTTAATCATACACATCAGCATTCAGAGATTTTTTGAAGTTCAGAACTTTAAGATCATGAATATAACCAGGAGAATTTTAGCATTTCCCCCTGCAAATATGTAGCTTGCCTAGTTGCTTCATAAACACTACCAATGGGACTTCAGCATGTACGTACCTTAAACATCAGAATGAAACACCACCACAAGTACTTATGGGAACAATAGCCCCCCTGTATTTCCTTCAAGTTCCTAAGTTTATTGTTCTAGCCAAAGCCCATGACAAACATTCAGCAATAGTATTAATAAAATAATACAGAACATACACCCATAAAATAAGCCAACATCCATGATGAAAGAAAAGATACCAGAAATACCAACAAGCATAAATCTATATTGATTTCAGATTAAACCTACAAATCAACAAAACAACTTAGGGCAATTTTATCAACTTCTTTTTCCTGGTTGTTGTTGTCGTTCTACAGCCAATGCATAGAGAGCCACTATGTGTGTTACAATGCTATTACTGTCTCTCAAAAGAAACCAAACCATTTCTGTCAGAGTGTACCTGATTGCTGATGTGGACAAAGGTTTCAGAAAGCAATCTCTGGGGTATAAGGGGCAGGCTAACAGATATTGAGTGATGTCTTCCACCTGAGAATGACCACAAATACAAAGTCTGTCTGTGTACAGGACATTGTTGATGCCCACTGCGGCCATCCAAGACTGCAGTGGGCATCAATTGGAAATGCAGCTCAACAAAGGCATTTATTAAGGAAACTAGCAAGAGTTTGGTCAGATAACCAGCTCTAGAATGCTCTGTTTCATATTTATTTTTTTCTTTGAACACTAGATTGAAAATCCCAGTTTTGTTACTGGCAGAGAGGGACCCTGAAAAATTGGTTGTGACACTTGCAGAGCAATCCAAACCCCCTTTGTACTGGGCTTGGCTGGTGGTGGATTGGACTGGATTGGACTGGATTGGACTGGATAGAGGAGTTGCTTCCCCAGCCCTGCTGGCCTCCATTGGCCTCCATCAGTTGCCTTCTGTGGAGTGATACCAAAACTGGACTTCCTAGGGACAGGGTGGAGCTGAGCCAGGCCAGGATCCAGAGCCAGAGCCAGCCCTCCTGCCATTGCATGACAGCATCAGGCCTGATTCAGCTCCAATCACTATGATAGTTCCAGGCCAGTGCAGCGATCTGCCTTCCACCCTGGTCCTAGTGCCCAACAGGGCTGTGGATGCAGTGGTCGTCCCACTGCTCCATAAAGCTCCACTGGGGGGGGGGGAGTTTGGATTAGCAGGAACAAATCCCTTAGAAAAGGTAAAGGTAAACTACCTCTGGACGGTTAAGTCCATTCAAAGGTGACTATGGGGTTGTGGCGCTCATCTCGCTTTCAGGCCGAGGGAGCTGGCGTTTGTCCACAGATAGCTTTCCAGCTCATGTGACCAGCATGACTAAACAGCTTCTGGTGCAACAAAACACAATGATTGAAGCCAGAGTGCATGGTAACGCTGTTTACCATCCCACCACAGCAGTACCTATTTATCTACCTGCACTGGTATGCTTTCGAACTGCTAGGTTGACAGGAGCTGGGACAGGGCAATGGGAGCTCACTCCATCGTGGGGATTCGAACTGCCAACCTTCTGATTGGCAAGCCAAAGAGCTCAGTGGTTTAGACGACAGCGCCACCAGCATCCCTTTACAAATCCCTTAGATTCAGGTGCTGGCAAGCTTCCTTGAAAACACCTCCTGAGAAGCCTTTCAGTGAGGGGGGGCTGTTCTGGCAGTGGTGGAAGGGAGTCATGGTGGTGGGGGTGTGGCACAGAGGCAGGGGACGACGACACATGCCTGTTTTTTCTCAGATGGTGAAACGGGATGGGCCACCCCTGGTGCTCATACTATTGTGTGCGGTGTAACCTTCTCCTTTGAGAACTTTGAAAAAGGGGGACAAAGCATTGGGATTTCAGTTTGTTTAGAAGTAGTATGCAGAAATAGAAATAATTAATTTGATAAGACTGATGGAACTCACAGTTTATTACTCCTGGGAAATGAAGCCATTCCAAGTGTAGCCATACATGTGGCCATTATGGAGTCATGAGTTTAACACACTCTAACTAAGGGAATTAAGAAAGAGAAAGGAAATAATGCCAGGGATGGGGGAACAATCTACATATCATCAAGTAGTTACTTAAGAAGGAATCAACAAGGGAAGAACAGCTGACCTTTCCATCTATCATCCACCACTGGTTCAGGTAACTTGTCACAAGCTTTGGTGCTTTACGCCCAACACAATGCACTCTCAGCCAGTCCACACATCTAAGGCATCATCCCCAGATGTTGCTGAATTATAATGCCCATCAACCCTGACCTTTGGCCCAGCTGGCTAGGGAGGATGGGTGTTTTATTCAAATAGCAAAGCTGGGAAAGGCTGATCAAAGGTAATCAGCAGCCCTCACCCTCTCTGAAGGGCCAAGGCCCTCAGGCCTTTGGGAAGTCCTTGAGCCCAGGAAGTCCAGCTCCAGGTGGCTGAATACATGACAATGTTCTGGCTCTTCCAGGGACATCGTATGGGTAAAGAGATGGCTGTGCCCATGCAACCTTGTGGACAACCATCTTTGTTTCAGCTTATTATTGTCTGTTAGTGCTTCATAATTGTGTTTTTGTGATTATTTCATTGCTTTTTATGAGTCGCTTCATTTGCAATGAGAAGAAGGCATAAGTGTTTCAATTAAATACATTTCTGAAGAGGGAGAAATAAAGAGCTTCCATTCTCACAAGAAATCAAAGGAGGAAATTTTTGTGAGAAAGATTCCAATCAGTTACAAATATTCCTGTCAAGTTACATACTAATACTTATGCTACTGATCCCTATGTGCTTCATTTTCTTTTTAATTTAATGCTCACTTCTGTCTAACTGACTATAGGGAATTGCCCCCCCCCCAAATTGCAACTGATATTGATCAAAAGGCCCTGTAGGAGCCCCCCCCCAACCATTGCAGAAACCTAGACTAGAATTGTATCTTAAGTAATGGCATTGCTTTGTGATGCGAGGAGGGTTGACCCAATAATGAAGTGGAATGAGACAACTGTCTCAGGCGGCAAATGGCAAATTGGCATTCCCCCAGGCTCCTTCTTTGCATCATTATTAGCTTGGATGGGTGGATGGGTGGCTGGCTTGACAGCTACCACCCACCCAGGCATTCTGGGAAGCAAAGCTTTTAATTTAGAGAAACGGTAAGAGATAACATGATAGAAGTTTATAAAAGTATGCATGTTATGGAGAAAGTGGATAGAGAAAAGTTTTTCCTCCCTCTCTCATAACACTAAAACTCACGGAAATCCGATGACACTGAATATTGGGAGATTCAGGACAGACCAAAGGAAGAACATCACACAGCACCTGGATCCATTTCAGTCAAGGTTTAGGTCCAATTTTGGCATAGAAAGTGCTTTGGTTGCTGTGTATGATGTCCTCTACTAGGAGAGAGACAATGGGAGGATGTTGATGTTAATTCTCCTTGATCTCTCAACAGCTTTCAATACAACTGTGTTGTTGTTTTCAGTGTTCTTCGGCCCCATGGAGCCTTTAGTGTGGGATTTCATCAGCTTTGGTTTTATCCTTCATGTTGTTTAACATCTACATGGATTAGATGGGCCACTGGCCTCATCCAGCAAGCTCTTACATTCTTAGACCTCTTTGCCACCCTCTCCTCTTCCCTGCATCACCTCACCTCTCACCTCACTCTGAAAAAATGTCAAAAAAGGTAAGGGTGTTGGTGAACACCCTGCAGCATCACTGGGAGAATCAGAGTTGGAGTTGGAAGGTACCTTGCTGGTCATTTAGTCCAACCCCCTGAAATGCAAGAATCCTGCCATCCCTGGGTGGGCTCCAACCACCAACCTTCTGCTTAACAGCCAGACGCCCTGACCCATTGCAAGAGAGTGACCTGGCTTTCCTAGGACCAGACTCTCAGAGCTACTTGGTTCAGGAGAGACGTGGAAAGTAAACCACTAGAGCTAGGTGCCTCAGAGCTCATTGGCCTGGGGAGAGTAGTCATTTAGCCTTGGACTTGTTTTCATTTGTGTTCTGTGAGAAGAGCTACAAATAGATCTGGAACCTCCTTCAGGCCCTGAGCCAAAATGGGATGGATTACCCAGACATTGGAATGAGGAACATCATGTTCTATCATCTAATCTCAAATGGTCAGGGCTTCCATTGAAAGGAATGGAGTTAAACAGCAGGGATTCACACTCACTACAGATCCTGAAAATATTAAATAAAGCTGTGGCACTCATTCAGCCACAAAGATCCTGTGCCTTGTCTCGTTTTCCTGGGCCTGTGAGCAGTCCTTCCAATCGAAATGCATGTTTATGGAAGCAGGTCTCTGACCTGATTTTGCAATATTCTTGGACTTCTTTTTCCACATGGTTTTTAAGCGGGCAAATTTCAGGAGTAAGCTTTGACAAATAAAACAAAGAAGGTGTTTAGGTGAGCAGCTTTTACGTCAGGTGTCTGCTGCTCAGGTAACGTCTGCAAAATGCCCACGTAAGCAGCATTTGCGCTCCTTTCACTCCAGAAGATAAATTATGCTAGTTTGTTCTATGAGTGAACTGGGGCATGGGAGATATTTCACCATCTGAAAACATTCATTGTGTAGGGAGGTCACTTCAGCTCTGCTTACTCAGGTCCCTTGAATTCTCCGTAATAGCTTGCTGTTTTTCTGTCAAGCTGTCAAACTTCCTCTGGAAAGAGTCTCACTTTCGGGTTACATCTGGCAGTTAGAAATGGAGGGTGCATTTAGCTACTCAGCAATCTCCTCAGGGGAGAGCCAACTGCTATTCAGTTGGGCAGGGGAAAAACTTCAGATTTTAGTGAAGGGCTCAATATTGAGTCATTTGGCAAAAAGACCCAGTACATAAAGGTAGGCCAGGGATGAGGAACCTATGGCCTTCCAACTTAGAGTTGCCATATTTTGAAGAGCAAAAAAAGAGGACACATTTGCCAGCTTCTACTTTTAACTATGAATTTCTATGACGATTCTACCTGTGAAAAAGAGGACATGTCCTGGAAAAAAGAGGACATATGGCAACCCTATTCCAAGTCCCATCAGCTCCATCTAGCATGGCCAATTTCAAGCATGACGGGAGCTGGAAGGCCACGGATTCCCCTCCCCTGATATCAACACTTCTGAAACCTGATTACATGTGGTCTGAGGCCTGGTGTACAATAAAGCAGAATGATGGTTTGAGGTCTGGCCTACACAGAGAGCAGAATGGTGTGTGAATGGCATTGTTAAATGGTGTGCAAAGGTCTCTGAAACATGAAAATGTTAAATGTGTAGATTGCAATATTATGCAACCAATTGTGCAGTTAGAATATTAACAGCTAAAGATTGGAAGGCAAGTGAAGTTTCATTAATAGGGGAATGGGACCAGAAGCTTCTATTTGTTATGGTGATGAATAAAATTTCACCCACAAATTCTTTGCAACTGAGTAATTTAAATGCACCATATTCATTAGTTAGAAGAATGCAGTGCATTTATAAGATATTTGAAAGCAAGGTTCCATTGTGAAGACATTTATGAGCCAGGCCTAATGTGATTGCAAACTAATTTTTCTCACCTTTTGATGTATTTGCGTTTAAGGCTACAATCCTTTATGCACCTACCTGGGAGCAAGTGCCACTGAACTCAATGAAACTCATTCTGAATAGGTACACATAGGCTTGCATGGTAAAGCTGCAATCCTATGCATGCATGCCTCCATGTAAATCTCACTAAGGTCAACAAGCTTAGTCTCAGATAAGCGGGGATATGATTTCAGGCTCAATACATGTATGGGGGAAATCATAATATTGTTAGTGATTAGAAAGCTGAGAAACATTGTATAGAGAAGCCAAGGACTCAGCTACATTTGTAATGATAAAGCGCTTTATAGTGTGCTGAAGTAATTGCCCACACCCAGGTAGCACACTATTGCTATTAAGGTAAATCCATAGCCAGCTTTTGGCAGTATGGGCAAAGCTTTGCGTTTGCTTCTGTTGCTGCCCTTATACCATACTACTAAGCCAATGGAGAACCAGCTCATCTGAAAGATTCATTTAAAGTGTTGCTGCTGTTGTTGTGTGCTTGCTGCTTTGCTTCATTTATGAACCGCTTCCTATGAAACATCTCCGTTTGGTTTCACAGTACAAGAATAGCCATATACAAAACAATTGCATACATAAAACATATGGGTTGTATCCAGTAAAGTTGTCCCATTATCTCAAAGACTTCTGCCTGTGCAACTGGACCTCCTCTTCTCGTGTGCTCCCACTCTAACCACAAATCTGTTCTGGGGGTTCCGCCAACCCTCCAGAACAGATTGGGAAGGTGCAGAGGAAGGATGGGGAGGTGAAGTCCCATTGCATGGGCAAAAGTTCTTGCACCAATGGGACAGCTTTGTTAGATATAACCTTATATGTAATATTATATATGTGTTATGTTAGATATAACCCTATATGTAATATTGTGTGTGTGGGGGGGGGGGTTCTACTAGAATATTTTACACCACCATTCTTAGAGAGTGCATGTTTCAGATAGGGTTACATAGACATTGACTGTAGCTATTTCATCAGCATCCATGAGGTGGGAATAAAAGTTCAAGGTGATTGTATTACCAGGAGAATTTCATTTAGCTGAATCCATCTGTGTCTGGTGCTGCAATATTTTATTACAGAAAGAGATAGTTTTAATTGGAATTTACTGAAGTCTTTGAAAGCTTCCCAACTTAATGCAATTTGGAAAGCTGTATTTATTTTATATATTATCTAAATGGAAGAAATTGCTGCAGTAGTAATTTACATTTTCTGCCTTAGGTAACACAAGCAGGGTTCTCTGGGCAGTATTTCTTCATTAATTCTCTGCTAAATGACAATAATAGATTTAGTATTCCCAAAACACATGATGGAGTAAGTCTTGCAGCCACTTGAAATCTCTTTTTTAAAAAATAAATAAATGCTGTATAATTCTGTTTGGCTTGGGTGAGGATTTCATGTTCATGATGGAGTTACTAATGAAAGGTATTTAGTTTGGGCTTCTCTGTACATTATATTGAAAATCTTCAAAAATGACTACAAGCACTGAGTATCTAGTTGAGTCTATCATCTTCGGCTATGGTCTGAACCAGCTAGCTTTTAGGGAAAGTCAGAGGAAAATGGATTTGCAACCAAGAGCACCCCAAGCATTTCTAGCTTCTGGGCATCAACAACGATCTCCATTTCACAAATAATGGAAATGGCAAAGCATCAGTCCAATACCCAAAGAAGATGGTGTGGTGTTAAAGTTTATTGATATACCCCAAAGCAAGAGATAATGAAAGTACAGTAAAAATAATGTGAGTCATCAAAACAATGTAAGATAGCCAGAACAAAATACCCGATGGGGCCCTGCTTACACAGTGAACAAGTCAAAATATGATGGCGATTCACTATCCTAGGACTGTCTACCTCAACCCTTTTGCTTCATTCTCCAGCTCTGTAGTCACTAAGCCATTCTCACTGCATCACAGCAAACATGCAGACCCCCATCAACCCACTAGCTGTAGGCTATATCCAGCCTCATAAAGCCAACATGCTTAACTCTAATTAATTTATGAAGGGGTTAAGACCATAGTACTGACAGGCTTAACTAGGTCACAACCCCTCTCCTTGGGAGGAGGGGTTACCAAACTCTTTCTCTCTTTTTCCACCATGATGTGAACCCTACCAATACAGATGTGGCTCTAGCAAGCCATCTTTGTGTTTCTATACAAATAATTTGGAAACATTTACCATTTTGAAACCAAGCTAAGCTGCCTGTGTTTTGTGCTGCTTTATGGAAAAGCAAATGAATCTGAATTTCGAAGACTCTGTAAGTAAACAATTTTTAACTTACCAAGTGTGTGGTCTCTTTATATGCTAAGGAAGTGGGAAACTCTGGAAACCTCCCAGAATGGGATATTTTAAAGGTCTAATAGTCAATATTTCCATGCTTTACTTTGCTGCATGCTTTGGGATTTGAAATCTCTGCTAGGGCTCTCTCACCAAAGAGTACTTGCCCCAAACCTGGATCTAGGCATCCAGTGAATTTTCTCTTTATTTTACCATATAGTATTTTCCCTTTTAAATCAAATACAAATGGCAAAAGCCAACGCTTGCTGGTCCCTCCCTGCTATACCACATGACTCTGACAGTGCCCTGACAGGTCCTAGATCCAATGCAAGGCAATAAATATCAGAATTGCAGTAGCTGAAGCAAACACTCATTTGTTTAAAACTGTTTTTACATTACTATTTTTGTTGCTATTTTTATTATTTTAGTTTATGAATTGCTTGACAGATAAATGATTTATAAAATTTAAACCATAAGGCCCAGCATAAAATCAGAAAAAATAATGAATTGCAATAATACACTATAAAGCAAGCAGCAGTCAGTTGAGAGCAAAATCATCATAAGGACTAGAAACTTGGTGATGAGTCAAATGGATATGCACAGAGTAGAATGGTGATTTAATAAAAGCAGAAGTGTAAGCATTTATGTAATATTTCTTCAGTATATTCAGCTTTGTATCCATGAACTGATTGCCATCTTGCCCCAAAATGTACTGATACATATTCATTTATTTGCACATCATTAAATTTCCCTTAGGTTTGGACAAAACTGGGTTTGATTTCACAGTTGTGAAATATCTATCCTATCCAGATGAGGTATCCCACCTTGACTGCCATGACTAATAGCCACTATAAACTGTGAAAATGATGATCAGTTAAAATACTGCCAACTGAACCTTTTCCTAATGGAAAATATACTTAGAGTGGAAATAAAATAGTCCTTGGAATAAAATTGCAGCAGTTTATTTCTTTAAAAGTGAGAAAAAAGAAATGCAAAGGGGAAGCAGAAACTGCATATTTTGGATAGAAGCTAACTGATGCCCTTCAACATGGAATAACTTTTGATTCAACGTGTCCACAAAGGGAAGAAAAGGGGAGGCTTTTTTCTTTCTTTTTTTGCAGATTCCCCCTGTATCCCCTTCACCACCTTCCACCCTGTCCCCCAACTCTCTGGAACTCATTTTGAAGAGGCACTAGGGTTGCAGAGGGGAAGTGGATGGTTCCAACTCTTGAATTATATGATTATATAATTCAGAATTATATGATGCTACCTGAAGGAGCACCTCCACCCCCATCATTCAGCCTGGACACTGAGGTCCAGCACCGAGGGCCTTCTGACGGTTCCCTCCCTGTGAGAAGTGAAGCTACAGGGAACCAGGCAGAGGGCCTTCTCGGTAGCGGTGCCCATCAGATGTCAAGGAAATAAACAACTATCTGACTTTTAGAAGACATCTGAAGGCAGCCCTGATTGGGGAAGTTTTTAGTGTTTGATGTTTTATTGTGTATATTCTGTTGGGAGCCACCCAGAGTGGCTGGGGAAACCAAGCCAGATGGGTGGGGTATAAATAAATTGTTGTTGTTGTTGTGGCATATTTTGTACTGCAAGATTTGCTCTTAGATGGGTCATCATTCCCATTTCAAGCACAAGATTTCCTGTTAGGTTGCAGGTATTTCTTCAAAGTAGTAAGATCAATTCATTTGCAGGGTGGGACAATCACATGAGGAAGGTGAAGACTGCAAGATCCTAAGGAATAGAATACATGGGGGTGCATATTCACAATGAGTAGTATTGTACTGATATGGAAAGAAAACTCAGTATAATTTTCTATATTCAGGTTGGGTTTATCTGACTATAGCTGTAGCACAGCGGTAGTGAATATGGGGCCTTCCACAATGCTGTTGGACTCAACCATCTGCCCCAGCCAGCATGGCTATTGGCCAAGGAGGATTAGAGTTCTATTCCAGCAATATCAGGATGGCTACAAGTCCGGATCCCTGCTGTAGTTCCTGACGCAAACAGCTCAGAAACACACTCCAGAACTCTATGGTATTAAAATCAGTGTCCTAAATAATGGAGATGGGTAAATGAATGAAACAGTCCGAAGCAAAATAAGAAAATCAAGGGAGAATTGCCTCATTGTGCCACCAAATACTGGGAATATAAAATGTATGAATGAAAAATTATTAAGGGAGCACTTCAGGCCGAACACAATCAATCCTAAGGGTTATTACATAGAGCTGCTGAACTGGGATCATTAACAAATTTGATTGTTCCAGTACTTTAAAGGAAGGGTTTTTAATGGTGCACAAATGCCTCTCATTTGAATCTGTACTGTGTGTCATTTTGTGTGCCACACAAGTTTAGCATTATTGTGTGGGGTTATTAAAAACATTAGCCCTCTTTTTTAAAAATGGCCTGTCTTCCAACGCACCACCACTTTCTCAGATTTCTTAACAGATAAAGCAGGCTATTTCCTAGCCCACAATAAATGTCTGACAGTGCAATCTTAACCAGTTACTGGGGCTAGGATTGCAGCCTTAGGGTCAGTTACTACAGTCAGATTAGCTGACATGGGAGTGGTTACAGCATGGCTATTATAGGAACATGGCGGATACCAGGTCAGACTGATGGCCCAACAACTAGGCTAATATTGTCCATTCCTGCAGCAGCTGTCCAAGGTCTCTAGGAAAACTTCCCCCTCATTACTAGCTACCTGATTGCATTACCTGGAGATGCCAGAGTCTGATCTGAGACCTTCTGCCTACAAACCACATGCTCTTCTGAGCTACAGTCTGTGCCTACGTTGTGTGTGGAAATGATAGTGTATGAGCTGAACTACACAGGGAGCCCACTGACAACCACCTCTCTGAATTTTGCAATACATTTTACAGCCAATGCAGCCCGTATCCATGTACAGGCAGGTTCATACTAATATATCCACACACCCTTGCCTTGTTCATGAGACCATAGGCATGAATGCAAATGTGTGGAAAGGAATGGGATCTCAGGAAAGGAGTCCCAGAGCAGTTTGGAGAACACTGACAATGTCCCTATCTTAAACTTTCCTTCTGAAAAGGCCCCATCACAGATCTTTCTTCCCCAGGTTGCTCCTTGCTCTCAATAGGCATAGCCAAGGGGGGGCAGGGTGGAGCAGCTGTCCCCTCTAATCAATAAAATTCAATACAAATACACAGCAAACTGAGGTTCTTCCCCACCTAACAAAAGGCCTGCCCCCCCCCCACAAAAATCCTGGCTGTGCCCATGTAGGAAACCCTCCTTCTGCACATTTAACAGGCCTGCGGTGTGTCAGTTTACAGGCTCAGGAGAGGCCTTTGAAGGGAACCTGTTCAGACACCTCCTTCTAAAGAGACATCCTGCATTTATCAGTGCTCTAGTGGCTCAGCCACTTCAAGAATGAATAAACAGGGAAGAAAAGGATTCGCTTATTCTTGAAAATGCCTGGAGGGTATTTTAAAAGAGGGGGCGGGGAGAGAGGAAAAGAACCAGTGAACTTTAAACAGGCTCATTACAGCCATCATTTTCTTAAAATAAATGAATGCAATTTAATCATGGGCAACATTCAATTAAACCAAAATAAGAACGTAAGCCACCAGAAAGTTATTTTGTGCAAAAAAAAGGACTGTAGCTCAATAGCATCACCAGAAAACCCTGCCTGAAACCCTGATTACCTGATGGAGCAATGGTCTGATTCAGCATAAGGCATGCCATAATCTGCTCATCTAAGAAAGCAGGCAAGTAGGTAGACAGCTACAGATTTGTTTGTTCATTTATATTAAATGTCTTTTCTGCCCTTTCAAAGGAGCCCAGGGTGGCAAACAACCAAACAGTAATAATACAATTTAAAATAAGCTAAAAATGTGGTTTTGGAATACTTGAAAGGCTTTGAAACAATAAGAAGATCTCTACACAGTCACTTTTCCTTACATCTGATCATTTCAAGGCTGCCGGACTCATTTAGCCATCAAATGCCTGGGGGAATAAGAATGTTTTAGGTGTCATGGGCCAGGAGTCAGCTTTGCCTACTGAAGGGGGAGAAGGTGGAGTGTCTCCTCCTGCATCTGACCAGCCTTCAAGGACACAGAGGAGAAGGCACTGATGAGAACTAGCTCTTGTAATTTCTGGCCCTACCTTGCTGCTTCTTGCTCATCTTGACCCTTGACCATCAGATTCCCTGATCCTTGGACCAACAGACCAGGTGGATTGCCAGGTGGACACCAGGTGGATCATCCAACCCTAGGACTGGACCTGACTTTGGATGCTGATTATGCCTCCAGGCAAGTACACCTCAGAGACTCTTCTGGTTGGCTGGCCTCCCACTCCTCTGAATTCTGCACGTTGTTACTCAGCATAAGACTGGCAATAGGCTCCTCCTGAATATTAATGACAAAGGAGTCAAGACACACCTCACCAGGGAGGGTGTTTCACAAATGAGGAATTGCTCCCAAGAAGGCCCTGTCATGGGGCACAACACCAACCAGGTAGCACCAACAGGGCTTCCCCTGCCAATTGTAGGGCCAACATTACCATATTGAGGAAAGTGCTGTTTTAGGCACTTGGCTCTTTAGTGCTTTTTACACCAGTGGTAAACACCTTGAATTGGGCCTGTTAGTCCACTTCATAAAAATTCCCATCCTATCATAAAGAGAGGAAAATCTGTCCAAATAGTTGGAGTTTATAGGAAACAAGGATTTTTTTTTCATTCCAAAATAAGCAGATTCAAAAACTGCAGTCAAGAAAAGTTCAGTTCATTTGCAATAGTTGCCTCTTTCCTGTTTATAATACCACAGCTTTTCACTGCTGTTGTTACATATTGAGTGCACCAGTCCTTTCAGACAACAGAAATAAAGTAGGATAATAGCTATTGGATCAATGCTATTGACATTAATGAAAGCAAGTGGATCTTTTTGTAGTACCAGGAGACTATCATGTCATGACCACATCCTGTCCTGTAGGCATGGTTTCAAAAAGAATTAATTTTCATTCATTCATACTGAATGAAGTGGTCCCCTGTGGAGAAAGGGGCCTCCGATGTTAAGGATGGTTGGCTTGCATAAGCAAGCTGATCTTTTTCATGTGGTAACGGGAATGTTATTCAACAGGCAGCTATTACAAACAGAAACATTTGAACCATGAGGATGGAGAGGCCAACTCCAAGGCAGAATCAGTCTCACAGTGTGAGGTCCCCTTTCCTCTCATTCATTCATATCAGCAACTGATAACATCTTAGGGGAGGGTATAAGAAAACACAATGGAGTATAATCAAACAAGAAGCCTTTGGCAATAAAAACAGCAGAAGTGGAATAATAATAAACCCCACAACCTGAGGGCATTTTTATTTAAATGCTTCCCAAAATGATGCCATTTTCAATGTCCACAGTGTCCATGGGAAGGTGGCAAGGATGGTGAGAAGACTGGAGATAAAATGATATGAGGAAAGATTGGAAGTTGCTGGGTACATTTTGCTGGAGAAAACATTTTGCTGGAAGTTGCTGGGTACAATTGCTGGAGAAAAACTGATGTGATAGCCATCTCCCAATGAGAGGATGTTAGAAAGGATATTACATGAAAGGATGTTAGAGGATGGACCAAGTTGACCAAGATGATGTACCATGTTTATTTTCTATTGATGTAGTGGGCAAGGCCAAATGGGTTCAATTTGCAAGGAAGGGGATTTTGACTAAACATTAGGAAAAACTTGCTGATCGTCTAGGTGTTTAAGCATGGAATAATCTGCCTTGGAAGGGGGTGGGACTTCTTTCATTAGAGGTTTTGAAGCGGAGGCTGAATAAAAACTTATCAGAGGTGCTGTAGTAGTGGGCTTCCTGCATTGGAAGGAAAGTGAACTAGATTAGCTTTGATATAGCTTTTCACTCTGACTTACGATTCCAGAATGAGAAACCCAGTGGAATTTCCCCAAGAACATAGTGAGGCTCACTCTTTCTTCTCATTAATTCATTGTATTTAAATATATACATTCCACTGTTCTAGGCAAAAAGTTCATCAGTTAATAACCTGGAGGCCACAATGGGAAATGTGCTTTCCATTATCCCCACCATTTAACTTCTAGGAACAGAGAACAACAAGAATGTGCTTCATAATCTATATTGGAGCAATTTTATATGAAAGGGTTTTTTTTGTTTTTTGTTTTGTTTTGTTTTTTGTTGCATTTGTACAGTTATTGGGAGTACTAAATCATTCCAGTCCCTCCCAAAAGAAACATAAAATGAAAATTAAATTTACATGTAAAGCAAATCTGTTCAAATGTGCCCAAGGTGCTCCTACCCACTACCCCATGACAAAATCCATGCCGAATCCAAGGATCAGTATTTCCCACATTGCTTAGTTCCTTTATTTTCCAGTTTTTAGATTAGCTTTCCCTGACCTGGTACCCTCTGGGTGTTATCAGACTCCTAGCAACCCTGCCAGCTGGAGTCCAAAAGCATCTGGATGGGAGGGTGCACCAGGTCAAGAAAGAGTGATACTGAAGACTTCTGGGAAATGATATATAATGAACTGAAAAAAATGTGGAAAATGTTTTTTCCTAAGGAACCAGAAGCTTTTATTTTAGTTATTATAGGATCAGAGATCCCAAAGGACCAGATGAAACTGTTTATGTACACAACCACAGCTGCACAGACTCTGTTAACCCAGAAATAGAAAGGTGGTCCAACTCTGACCAAAGAAGAGTGGCAGGCAAAATTGATGAACTATGCCGAGATGGCAAAGCTTACAGGAAGAATTAGAAACCAGGATGAGGAGGTCTTTAATAAAGAATGGGGAAAGTTTATAATTTGTTTGAAAAGCTATTGTAAACAATTACATACATTGGTAGGATTGACTTGTAGTAAAAAATTGAACTACAGATTGACAAAGAATTTATAAAGATAGTTATGAAAGACATTCAGAGGGGGAAATCATTACATTAAGATCCACAATGGGGGGGAGGGAAGTCAAAAAAGGATTATATGTTTATGTATTTAATTCATTTGTTTATGTAAAATAGAAAATGCAAAAATAAAATTTATAGATAAAAAAGACTGATATTGATGGTAGAACAGAAATGTGGTGATACAAGTGGGGAGGGCCCTTCATTTTAAAGACAGCAATGCATAATGACTCCACAATGTCTTATTTCAACAGTTTGCATCAATGCCACCCCCTCTTCAAAGCTGCCTACTGGGCACAATTAAGATTTCTTGCATTCAGGGAAAACATGACACTAATGAGGCATGCAGTTTGGTCTGTGGGTAGAATCTTTATGGAAGTTGCAAGGCACAATTAAAACATCTATGCTGAGAGCAACCTTGCTAGGAAATCTTTGGGATGCCTGCACATGGGTAGATTTACTGCAAGAGGAAATGCTTCCAAGCATATGTAAATGCTCCTATAATCCTTATGCTCTTGGGTATCTTTTTACACAGCGAACAATATTGTGCTGTTCAGAAAGTGGTGCTTTGTAGAAATGAAATGACACTTTTAGCAATAGCCCAAACCTTCATCTTAAGTCAATTTGTGGTTTGTTAACCACCAGCTTCCTACAGCTTCTTTCTCCTGGCATATCTTACTTAGACACATCAGTCTGACAAGAGATCTGCTGGAATGGCAGTTGTTGAGAAGAGTCAGTTCCACACATTCCAAATCCTTTGGATTTTGTTTCAAAAGCACGGTATGGCTTCAAGAACAGTTAAGCTCGGTCTTTATCACCCCTGTTATACTGAAAATTCCAAGTGGGTCCTGTTAAATAGTGGGTAGACATAGCAGACGACACAGCGATTTCTCCAAAGCAGCTCTTTATTTGTAAGCTGGAACAGAACTGAACAGCAAACAGCTCAGCCGGCCTGCTTTTATAGGCAGCCAGCTGTCAACATTGTAGCAACAACAACCCAGGGTTTCCTGCCTAAAATAACTGACATGGACCTGAGTGAAAACTACATACACAATACTCCTGGTGGCCAGGGTGAGAACTTCAATACATAACAGGTCCGAACCTCAATGCTTAAAATCCCTGATAGAGGATAAGGACCCAGAGATCACGCTAAGGGTTGCCAAATTTTGCGTGGCTGCCATAAAACTCAGGGAACAAGCTGTGCTGTTACAAAGACTAAGGCCTCAGATGCAAACGCTAGGTAATGTTTCAGTGACTAAGACCTAAACTACATTCCTAATGGCTGTCATATTCGTATTGTTTATTGTTATATTCAAACTTACTTCTAGTGTGTTTTATGTTCGCTTAGTATGGTATGTAAAGCTGGTCTGGGGCCATAATAAATTTCATTTCAGTTAAGCCAGTGTGGTGGTTAGAGTGTTGGACTAGCACCAGGAAGTTCCATGTTCAAATCCCCACTCAGCCATGGAGCTCACTGGGTGACCTTGGACCAGTTATGCTCTGTTAGCCTTCTCTACCTCACAATGCTGCTTTTATGATAAAATGGGGATGGGGGAGAATGGTATATGCCACCCAGAGCTCCGTGGAAGAAAGATGGAAGATACATTGAATAATGAATAAAAATTATAAGCAGATGTCCTTGAGAAATGCTTTAAAGTCGTTTCAATATGGTCACTTTACCTTTTTAAAAAGCCAAGCATTGTGTAATGCAGGGGTGGGGAACTGGATGCAACTGGTGGACTGGATGCTTACCTTCCCCACCCCTCCACAAGGCACCCGCCTGTCAATCGCCTGATGCCACAATGATGTGACCCATTTTTCTTTGTCCATGCAATTTGAAATCAAATGACAGAGGCAAAGGCACGGGGCTTTGCATCACATTATAATGGCATTATTCTTCCAACAGCAAAATTAAAGCAAGCATCACAAGATTTGTGCACAAAGAAAAAAACTGAGTCCATTTTTCAGAAATGGCAATGGGCATGTGTTTTTTAAACCATAGATCCATAGAATAACAAGATGCATCCTCCCACCCTTGAGAGATCACTAGATGAGTGGCAACCAACAGGTATAGAATGAATTCTTGAGAAGTAAGGTCAGGATTAGCACTATAAAAAATGGGAAAGAGACTTAACTTAGCATCCAAGGTGACCTGTTTGCCATCAATACCAACTTCCATTACAACCTGCTTCCAGAACTTGTTTACAAATAAATTTTACTTTTCCACTACCATTTCATCCATACGGAGTTGTCCAGTGGAGCTGTATATCAAGGGCCTGATGTGATGAGATAGGAGCTCTTAGGGGCCCACTGTGACACTTTGCTAGTAAGTCATTTGCATCCATTCAAGTCATGACTCCAGGAGAGTACTTTTAACAGCTTTTAACAACAGCCCTGTTGTTAGGGTTGATTTTCAATTTGTAGAGTTAGAGAATGTGGGCAAGATCCTTTGAAAGATCAGGTCAACCACTTGCATGCATGATTTAGTTTAAATTAATATCTATCCGTTGTGTCTATATGTTTCTTTTAATTGCTGTTTAATATTCTTGCTGAGTATATATATATATATATATATATATATATATATATATATATACTCTGAGTGCTACAGCTGTAGCAGGGAAAGCATATAAATATTTTAAATGAATAAATGAGTCCAGACTACAGACTAGCATCAGACTTGGTAAAGGCAAAGAGGTGGGAGAGGTTTAGGGCCAACTGTCAGTAAATCCCTCTACCATACACTGAATGTCAATATTCCGTCAAAGCTCTCGATGACTTCAAATGAGAGGCCAATGATGGTTAGAGGAGACTTGTGTTGGCCATTCCTATCACTGTACAGTGGTACCTCGGGTTAAGAACTTAATTTGTTCTGGAGGTCTGTTCTTAACCTGAAACTGTTCTTTACTTTACCTGAGGTACCACTTTAGCTAATTGGGCCTCCTGCTGCCACCGCTTGATTTCTGTTCTCATCCTGAAGCAAAGTTCTTAACCCGAGGAACTATTTCTGGGTTAGCGCAGTCTGTAACCTGAAACGTCTGTAACCTGAAGCGTCTGTAACCCGAGGTACCACTGTAAATCAAAGTTTATGCAACTTCTGATGGTTCCTTTTGATGTTAACACCTTTGGTTTTGATGTTTCCATATCTTGCATTCTGGTATGTTATCACTATTTACTTACTTACTTACTTACTTACTTACTTACTTACTTACTTTGTGTGTTGTCTGTGCATGACCCTTCTAGGAGACTTAGTTTGAATTATATGCAGATACCACTAAATGATGAGAGCTTCAACATAATTTTTAGATATTTCATTTAGCAGGGAAAAGGAGATGTCACAGGAAAAGATAACATAATTCTAAATCCATTCTAAAAAAATAGATTCTCCCCCTCCCCAAAAAAGAAAAGAAAACAGAATTCTGTAAGCTTTCCCGGATGAAGAAGGTTACTCACCTCCTTCTTTGGTCAAATATTTAGTCGGACTTGAAATGGTCTCCATTTTCTTACAATGTATTAAGGAAGAATCTCAATCTCAATGGCCTCACTCTCAAGGAGTGTTTAAAAAATAATACACACAAAGAATGCCACATCCAAGTCCAGTTTGGGTAACTGCATCCCAGCCTTGCTTTTTCTTTATTCCCTTGATGTAATTGCAGAATCCAAGGGAAAGGATATGGGTTTAAGGCATGAGAGAGGCAACAAGGAGGCCCCAATTGAAGTTATGTTCCATTCTAAAACAATTTGGCCAGGATCCAATGAGGTAATTTAGGTAGATGCAAGGGCACGATGTGGGTCCCCCCCTTCTTTTCTGTTAATCTTTGTTTTGTTTTTTTAATATATTTTTATTGCTTTTTCCAGATATAAAGTCAAATAACAAAAGAAAAAAGAAGAAAAGAAAAACAAAAGAAATCCAACTTTCCATTACATTTTTCCATAACCGACTGGACTTCCCCACGTCTCCCTCACCCTGCTTTCTTAACAATAAAATATCAGCAAATTAATAGCTTGTTTCTTGTGTTATTAATACTTTCAAATACTTCTCTTTTGGGTTCAAAATGCTTATTATCAATTTACTTTTGCCCTAAACTAAACACCATGTTATTTTAAACTTTAGTCCTTTCCTAATCATATCTTAATTTCCAATATACAAAATCTTATTGCTGGAGCTTAATTTTTCAATTCATGCAAATTATTGACATTCATATAACTTATAATGTTTTTGTAAATAGTCCTTGAATTTTTTCCAGTCCTCCTCCGTTGTCTCTTCTCCCAAATCACGGATTCTGCCAGTCATTTCGTCCAGTTCCATATAGTCCATCAATTGCATATGCCACTCTTCCAGTGTGGGCAGATCTTGTGTCTTCCAGTGCTTTGCGATAAGTATTCTTGCTGCTGTTGTTGCATACATAAAAAAAGTTCTATCCTTCTTTAACACTTTCTGACCAACAATGCCCAAAAGGAAGGCCTCTGGTTTCTTGGGAAAGGTATACTTAAATACCTTTTTTAACTCATTATAAATCATTTCCCAGAAGGCCTTTACCTTTGGACAGGTCCACCAGAGGTGAAAGAATGTCCCTTCAGCCTCCTTACATTTCCAACATTTATTATCAGACAAATGGTATATTTTAGCAAGCTTAACTGGGGTCATGTACCACCTGTATATCATTTTCATAATATTTTCTTTCAAGGCACTACATGCCGTGAATTTCATACCAGTGGTCCATAACCTTTCCCAGTCTGTTGTACCCAATGTCTTGAGCCCATTTTATCATGGCTGATTTGACTGTCTCATCCTGAGTGTTCCATTTAAGCAGCAAGTTATACATTCTCGAAATTACCTTAGTCTTTGGTTCTAACAGTTCTGTCTCTAGTTTCGATTTTTCCACCTGGAATCCTGTTTTTTTGTCCAACTTAAAAACCTCTTGAATTTGAGCATAATGAAACCAGTCTTGCACCTTATGCTTTACTTTTTCGTAGCTCTGTAACCTCCAATTATCGCCTATTCTTTCTAATATTTCCCCATATTTCAGCCAACCGGCCTCCATATTGGGTTTTTCTCAGGCCTTGGCATCCACTGGTGATGGCCACCTCGGGGTCTTACTTTCTAATAAGTCTTTGTATTTTATCCAGACCATAAATATTGCTTTTCTGACAATATGGTTTTTGAACATTTTGTGAACCTTAACCTTGTCGTACCACAGATATGCATGCCACCCAAAAGCATTGTCGAACCCTTCCAGATCTAGGACATCGGTATTTTCTAATAGAAACCAATCTTTCATCCAGCAGAAGGCTGCAGCTTCATAATATAACCTTAAGTCTGGCAGGGCAAACCCCCCTCTTTCTTTTGCATCAGTTAGTATTTTAAATTTTATTCGGGGCTTTTTGCCCTGCCAAACAAACTTCGAAATATCCTTCTGCCATTTACTAAAACATTCCGCTCTGTCCACAATCTGAAGGGTTTGAAACAAAAACAACATCTTTGGCAATACATTCATTTTTACTGCTGCAATTCTACCCAACAAGGAAAGTTTCAGTCTTGACCAAATTTCTAAATCCCTTTTCTGTTAATCTTTGAACAACATGCCCAATGCTTATCACAAACTAGCTCCACTGATGTGCCAGCAAGATACATGGCCAGCAAGGTACTTCTACAAGTTCAACCTATTTGCACATCAAGCCCAGTCATGTCCATTTTGACTGTCAGTGGTTCTCCCAGGTTTCAGGCAGAGAGGTCCTTCCCATCACCTGCCACTTGATCCTTTTAACTGGAGATGCTAGAGACCTATACACACAATGCCCTTTCACCAATCAACAGGCCATGCTGTCTCTCTTGCTTATCCTTTAACCACACCCTTATGGGGCCCAGACCTACTTGACTCTTTCCCCTTAGATCCCATCTCAGGGTCCTAATGCCCCACCCTGTGTCCTCACTCCCTTCTACCTTAGATCTTCCTCCCTGACACCCCACTCTTTCATTCTCTGGTCTGTCTCTTCCCTTGAGGCACATGCTGCCTTGCTACCTCCCTCTCTCTTCATTTGCTGTTGGTGGCAACAAGAACAATACTAGATAAAGTCCATCGTCGTCTCCCGCCCCAATAATAGCAAAACAAATCTTCCGCGTACTGATTGTGGATACAAGAGAGGCTGGCTAACACCTTCAGGCAGGCAGAGACATCTGGCCAGCCATTGCTGGAACCTGGAAACAGAATTTCTCTGGCTCAGCAAAGCAAATTTGTCATCTTAGAACAGGGGTCAGCAAACTTTTTCAGCAGGGGCCAGTCCACTGTCCTTCAGACCTTGTGGGGGGCCGGACTATATTTTTTGGAGGGTATATGAACGAATTGTTATGCCCCACAAATAACCCAGAGATGCATTTTAAATAAAAGCACACATTCTACTCATGTAAAAACACCAGGCAGGCCCCACAAATAACCCAGAGATGCATTTTAAATAAAAGGACACATTCTACTCATGTAAAAACATGCTGATTCCCGGACCGTCCATGGGCCGGATTTAGAAGGTGATTGGGCCGGATCCAGCCCCCGGGCCTTAGTTTGCCTACCCATGTGTTAGAATATGTCCCTCCTCCCGAGTTTAGGAACTCCCCATTTTACAATCTGCAACCCTGGCACTGCTTCATCTCACCCACACTCCAAAATATAAAGCATAGAGTGGCAAACAATTGAGGCTTCTTTTTTCTCTATTACAGATCCACAGCTATAAAACGCTCCCCCATCAGATATCTGTCTGGTACCATCTTTCTTCAGTTTCAGGAGGAAAGGGAATATCTGGAGCTTTGGAAGTTGGACAGGAGACGGTTAATGGATCCAGGAATCCTGCTCAAATTCACCTTAATGGTCTAGGCAAAATTGCTAAATGCTCTTCCTCTTCCCTGATCTCCTCTGTTAGGGAGATCAGCTGTTTGCTGTCAGTAGCTGACCCACAATGATTAGGAAATGATCTGGCCAAGAGACATACTAAAACAATGGTCTTACGCACACAGCCTCTGAAGTGTAGCACTGCCTAGGGCTCCCCCCCCCCCACACACACCTCACATGGCACTTATATTTTCAACAAACACAGACACATATCCTTACAACATTCAAGGACTGCAAGTGTAAATGATTACACATGCACATGGGAGTCCCAGGCACAAAGATGCAAATGCACATCTATTAACAGCACATATATATTAGACACATTTCACCTCTTTGCTGGGAGGAATACTTGCATTCCCAGGGCAAGCATAATTGTCATGCAAAGTGTAAAGAGGCCCAGGGAAAGCAGAGGAGTACATGCCTTTGAGATCCTTTAATCAAAAGTGCTGTCAGTGTGGGCAGGATCAAATATTTTTAACACCTCTTCCCCCCTTTTCTTCCTAATGTAACACTAGCATCTCAACAAATGAAACTGATCTGTAGAAAATGTAAGTTGAAAAAAGAGACATTGCACATACTTCTGTAAACCAAGAAATCTTTAATAAAAATATGTTGTTGTTGTTCTTTTAAAAACCACACAATAGGATAACTGTTTCAATAGACCCCTTTCCCTTTAGGCATTCACTTATTTACACAAACATTTACAACTTACCTATGATTTAAGCAGCTTGCAAGAAATGCAATAATATTCAATATAAAAAGCGCTGGAGGGGGGGGGAGTTCTGCACAATCCCAACAAAGTTAAGCACTTCAGCTCCTTGTGATTTGAAATAGGAGAGTTAAACACTTTAATCTCTCCCAATGAAATCCAAGGGACTCAACAGGGCATAACTTCAGCTGGAGCATGCCTGTAAATATTAAAGACACTGCTGAAGTGTAGAACACATTGGCATTTAAAATATGCTTCCTATAGGAGAACTCCCCATCAAACTCAGTGGGACTTACTTCTATGTGCAAATATGCATAGGACTGAACTGCATACTGAAGTCTCTTTGGTATATAGGAAATCAACAGGAAAGCACTTAATATTACCTATTAAGTCCCACTGATTTAATTATTTCTCTTTGGTTATAGAGTTCTGCCAACCTTATTGTCAGTGAGTTGACATCCAACTGTGAAAACATATTGCCTACTGCCTAGGGCTCCCTTGGAACCTCTCAGTTTAGTCATTAATGGATCACATGGAAGCTACATGCATAACCCTTGCTGTATTGAAGAATAGCAAATTACTTGTGAGTGGGCAAGCAACCTAGTGATGTCACATCAAAGTAAGTGGGCATCATTCTTCGAACATCAGAGCTAGTACAGGCTGACGTTCATGCCACTCAAGGGTCTGGGGAAATCTGAAAGAGTGAATGCAGTTTCACAACCAATACTGTGTATCACTTAAATGTGCAAATGCCTTCTTAAACATTTAGGAAGCGCTATATTGTAGATTAATTTCCAGTGCTATCCTGCAGAGACAGGCATAAGCCAGGAGAACGAGCAAAGATAGGCAAAGATGGTCTATTAAAAAAAATATATGCCAGGGTGGGTGTGTGTATGAATCGCCTGCTTGACAACAAGCCTAACTAAATATCAGCAAGTTACTTTTCTGCCACAGACTGAATGGGAATAATAGAGGCAATGTGAAAGCCAGGTAGAAATGTCTGTTCCATGGAGCACATTTTAATAATAATTTTAAAAATAGAAGGATCAATCAAATTGCATGGGGGGAGGAAGCAGAGAAGCCCCTAAAGACAGAATTTCAAGCTCTTATTAATCTCAGGCTTTAATTTTTTAAAAAAATACAGAAGTCGAATCTTTCTTTCTAGATTTGGAGGAATCGGCATGCTTTCCGTTTAGTGATAAGCAAAAGATGGTGAAGTTTAGCCCTATTCATTCTGTGATCTGAAACTGACAAGTTTTCCTTACCTGTCTCGCTTTGGTGGGTTCCCTCTCTCTGCTGTTTCATTTCCAACTCTGTTTAAAAGTCAAGGGAGGAGAACAAAAGAAAAGCTGTTAAGCGCGCAGATCGCTCCGTGGATCGACACCCAGCGATTGTGTTACATTTGTTGGGAGTGTGTCGTGTCAAAGAGGGATTTGGAAGACTTCTTTTTAGAAGCCGGTGCTTTTGAAAGGAGGAAAAGGGAGAGGAAAAGCCACCAGCACTTTAAAGGTTAACTTCCTCTGCCGAAGAACAGGCGTTTGATCCAAGCACAACAGAGTGTAGCTTTTCAACCTCGCTAGCCAATGAGACAGTTGGTGGGCGGAGCGAGGATTCTACAGAGGCAGGCTTATTGTTGGGGTTTTTCTTTTTCTTTTTTTTAAGAAAAACATTTCCTCCAACCGTCCCCCCCCCCCCCGCACACACACCATTTTTTTTTTTTTTAGTTTAGTAAATTAATGCAGCAAGAAAGTCTCAAGATCCGGCGAGTTCTATGGAGGTGAAGATGGGGCGAGGAGGAAAATGGACTGGATCGAGAGATCACTGAGAGACTTTCCTCTTCGGCTTCCTCGCTGATCACCATGGGAATCCCAGCCCCATGAAACTTGCCCTTAGCTTCCTTCCCCACTTTCGCCCCGAGCGATGGGACACCTTCCCTGCAGCAATAATAACTTATTCGTGGGGGAAAGATCCCGGGAAGCTGGAATCGACAGCAGCGAAACGTCGACCCACCGGGAAAGCAACGTTTCCGGAACAATGCAGCAACTGCATAAGGAGGATTGCAAATTCCCTTGGATATAACTGAGGAAGACACCCCGGGCGCCCGAGGAGATTATCCGTTGGGTTTCTTACTCCCACCCACCCCCCGTTTCCCCCCACATGGCCAATATATTCTCGTAGCATTCTGCATGGTCCAGAAGCCCGGTGCGCGCACTGGGATCCTACTGGAAGGAAGCAAGGAAGGAAGATTTCTTTGCAGGGATCTGGTCATCCAAGCAAAGCTGTTAACACCGAGAGCAGCGCTGGAGTTTAAATGTCCATTTCCCCCTCTCTCTCCAAGGTGCTGAAACGTGGGTGGGTGGTTTGCTGTCCAGGGTCCTGAAATCCCAGCGCCTCGCCCGTCTATGTTCAACTGCCTCCTCTTCCCCACGCCACCTCTAACTGCAAGGATTGTGTACAAAATTAACAAAGAGGATATTTTCCACCATTTTATCCAGTCTGGTATTTATTTATTTATTTTTGTTTCTAAGTGCCAATTCGCTTGTTCTGACGTGTGGACTACAAATTCATCCGATCTGAAAAAATGTGTAACCTCAATGCACTTGGAGTCTACCTTTGGGAGACCATAGTATTCTTCAGGTAGGCTGTTTTCTAAACCACTGAGCTAGGGGTGTATGGGTATTTGAGATTGCAATGATAAGATCTGGCATGTGCGTTGAGTCCGGCTTGAGAGAAGAAAGTCCTCCTTTGGGATATCCCCACATACTTTTCTCTCTCTGGTTATTTTCTGTTTCTAATTGTTTAATTCAGAGTATAAGGACTTCTGACAGCTTTATGAGTTACTCGGTGTAATTAGCACTGCATTCTCTGCCTGTAACCGCAGTGCTGAAAACGCCAGGTGCTCAAACTGGTAGGAATGCGACAACTAGTGGTGATGGCGAGGGTTGCAGTCGTACTCCACGAAACTAAATATTTCATTTCCGACTTGGGGGGGAAGGATGCAAGTTGAGAAGAGCAATGTTGTGATTATGCCTCTATCATCATTAAACTTTCAGAATCACTTTGTGCTAGGTGAATTATTCTGACTATACCCAACAGATTTAGTAGCAATATATATATATACCCTGCTATGAAATTCAGCTTTGAAAAAAGCTCCACAAAAGTTCTCTTGTATGGTTGTTGTTGTTAACTTTCCACATCATAAGATGAGATTGTCAGTGAAATCCTGCGCATGTCTACTCAGAGGTAAACCTCACTAAGTTCAGTGGGACATACTGCCAGGTAATTGTCTGTGGGATTGCAGTATGTGTGAGGGTCTGTCTCCAAAATGACCTGGCCAGCACTGTCACATACTTCTCTCAAAATATCTTACTAATCACAGGGAGGAAATAATTGTTATCTGTCCTGCTGTGTGAGAATGAACAATGCAATCTTCTGAGATAATGAGAGGTGTCATATGTGCATATTTGGAAACCTATATTTGTTTCACAACCTGCAGGATTCAGAAGTATTACACTCCATTTGAGTTGCATGACTGAACCAGTTCATCCTCCATGTGTTTTAGTAGAGCAAAGATGTTGTTTTGACAGAGAAAGATGAATTAATGATAGATAGATATTGATACATTTTATATATAGACACATTGCCAAAGCAATGCTTCTTTCTTTCTTTCTTTCTTTCTTTCTTTCTTTCTTTCTTTCTTTCTTTCTTTCTTTCTACAGATGCACTATTATGATCTCTTAGATGTTAGAATTAATTGGCTTTGTTCTAAGAAGGTCAGTGTTGGAAGCCTTTTCAGTCTTCCAATTAATCAAAATAAAATAAATAAGACCTCCAGTACGAAACATATTTGCCCTTCCAGAGGTCATATAATACAGGAAATCTGCATTTACAAAGCATACACATGCAGTGCTGAATAGAAGCATATGCAACCCTGCATGCCATAGACTTCAGTGGGACTTATACTGCCTATCTGTGTACAGGATCGCAACCTTAATTCAGCAGAAATGTGTCATATGCTTTCACTCTGAACTGAAAATATCTTAAATGTAGATCTCCTCGTGGAGTGTGGTAAGCTAATCGCTATGCAGGACAGTGAAGAGGTTACACTGGAATGCAAAACAAATGTGAGAGAGAGAGAGAGAGAGAGAGAGAGCACAATATTTAAGAAGAGAGATGAACATTACGTACCTAAACAGTTTAGAATGTCAGCAAAGCCTCCTAAAAGAAAGAAAAAAGCTTTTCACCTAATGTTATAGCAGGGCCTGTAATAGATGGAAACCAAAGATCATTCCTCCATTCCAAGGACTAATCAAAAGCAGGGGATATGTATAGTTAAATATTCCTATGCTTCCATCTTGTTCCAGTTTAGAATGCATGCACTTTGAGTAAGTCATGTTTTATATGAAACATATGCATTCAGACTCCTATTCCTTGAGAATTTTAGGTCCTGCCCATTCCATGTTCAACTACCTCACAGGCATGTTGTGGAAAAGAAACTTCATAATGACTGTATTAGCACAATCCTGTAACGCAAACTCAGCCCTACTGAGTTCAATGGAGCTTACTCCAAGGTAAGAAGGTGCAGGATTGCAGCTGATGTTACACAGCTTTATGCTGGCGTTTTTAGATATTTGCCACAACTACCCTTCTGGGTCTAAGGAACTTTCGAGCAACCTTAACCTGACATCTGCAAATATTCCCCAAAGCAACAGTGTCTGTAGAAAAGAGTTTCTTCCTGTCTCTTGTACCTTCCACCACCATGATGCTCATCTTCAGCCCAATCATTTGTGATTTTAGTGTAGTGGATTAAGGGCTATTTGGAAAGTTAATAAAAACCAATTATACCTGCGGAGTGATATGTGATGTTAAAAATGCAACAACCTAGTAATCCAATAACCCATGATAGAACAGAAATGTGAAGTGCATTAGATAGCATTGGATGCCTCCCCTCCTCAACGACCTGTCTAACCCAAATAGTTTAGGATTGAAGTAAGAGCCCATACTGCGTCAACACATAGTCTGCAATATGAAAATAAAAAAGGGAGGGGAAAGCATATACAGCAATTACATGAGAGATGAAAGCTAAGCTTCTGTTGAAACATAAGGCCTTCTGTAAGCCATTAAAACCTTCCAAATCTGTAGCGACAAATAGCATCTGGTATGTGATTGCAAACATTATGATATTGCCAATATAATATTTGCCTCTGTTACGCTCAGAGTATTTTTGAAATAATTTGATTCAAACGGGCCTTTCATGGAAGAAGTTCGGACATCAGTATCCTTGTATCTGAGCAAGCCTTTGCAGGTTGCAACAGTTTCAATACATAGCTAGGCTGAGGCTAAAAGGGAATGGAAAATGGCATTTATGTTTGACAAATCATAGAATTGTAGGGTTACCAAGCCTTGTCTACCAACAGAGTTATAGACAGAACTCTACGAAGTCTAGGTATTGTTAGAGCACAAGTGCTCTCTTTTATAGTATCCTCAATGCAAAGTGCAAAACTTTGCTGCTAATTAATACAGAGAGTGATACATCTAAATGCCTACCTGCCTAACAGATACAATCACTGGTTCTGGTTGTCCGTACAAGGTGCTCATAATGTACTGAGACGAATATCAATGTGAGCTTACAAATATATACGGTAATTTTTAAAAAGTGATATTTTCATTCAGTCTCATTTATATTGTCACTGTCTAAAATAAGTCCATAAATGATCTGTCTAAGCAATGAATATCCAATCCATATTTTAAAGGTCATATCACAGACATAATTTGGGTTGTGCATTGAGGAAGATGGGTGCTGGTGCATCTTTAAAGTTCATTAAATAGGGCTAAGCTTGATTCTTAGCTCTTTTGTACTGAAATAAATTAGAAGCAACTTTCCCTGAAGTTAGTAGGAAGGTTGGTTGGTTGGTTGGTTGGTTGGTTGGTTGGTTGGTTGGTTGGTTGGTTTGGACTTCCAAGAGAAAGCAGTATCTGAAGCTACGTTGCACCAAAAGCAGTTCCTCAGATTCACAGAACCTGTTATACATGGATTAGGCCTTTCCTGTAGTGATGAGTTTGCACTTAGCAGAATAGTATTGGTTGGTAAACTGCAACTTCCTGGCTGTTCAAAGAACCTGTTGGATACACTTAACTACTATAGCTATCATTTTCCTGCATCTTGTTGATTTCCATTGCAAACACACTTCTGACGGATGAGAGGCTGCCATGTTAACATGTTAATTTCCATTTCTATTTAACACAAGAGTATAGCGATCTGCTTTTTTGGACTCTCACTAGAAATAAACTTTTTTTAAAAAAAGTAGAGAAAAGAAAAAGCATTACTCTTGCCCTTGGGACATAAAAATGCAGCCGAGATTCCAGATAGCCAGTCTTTTCCTTGTACCTCTGCAGTGCTGGATAACATTGCAGTGGAATTTGTAAGTAAGACAGCAAGAGAGGTTTCCAGGACCATGTGTCTAATACCATGCCCCCATTGTTGTTGCTTAAAGGAATGCTTTGTACACATTAAGTGCTGGGGGGAAATTATTATATTTCTGCTCTAGCCTAGACTTTGCCTAAAAGAGCTTAAACCCCTATTGATGATGATGATGATGATGATTATTATTATTATTATTGACTTCTCTTCTATTATGTACAGTCCATAATTTAATCCCATGTTTGTCTTTTATGTTATATCTTTTCTTAAATTCACATTTGAAATATTCATCACAATATTAAAGGGGGGGGGGAATTTAAACATGTAATTTCTACAGAGTACATAATAGAATGACACTAACACTTCTCTTCCACACTTGAGTTAACAAGATCTCTTGATCTCTCTCTCTGTTTGCTTCTTCTGTCTCAATTAGTCGACAGGATTTTTGAGAATCCCTTTGACAATTTTTAAATGATAAGGGAATCTATAAAGTCCTGCAGAAGATTGATAGGAACAGGTTTCTCCCAAGTTGGCTTAATACAGGGGTGTTACTAGGTGCTTAATAGATCTGGGAAGCAGGGTAATGGCAGATATTTGGATAAATGCATAGGGTACCTCTGGGCAAATTTAAGATAGGAATTGGCTGGGGTCTCCTCAGCACCACAGTTTGCAACACACCGAACCACTCTGTAAGCACAGTATATATATTAAAAAATCAGTTTTAAAAGAGGAAGAGGAGATTTGGGGTCTGACCCTAACCATGTCCCTGGCCGAATTGCTCACAATGCAGCACAGAAAAACTAATGTGGCCAATTTGGTCTTTTTTTTTTAATCCGTCTTAGGTTCCTGTAAGATATAAAAACTAGTCAGTTAGATCAGTCCATAAGCCTATGTAGGCTACCATAATTTCCTTCCAAAAGCCACCATCCCAATATCTCTGGAGAGCTTTCAAGCCCTTCACTGAGCTGCTGCCCAAACTTCTGTAATGGTCACCACACTTGCTCCTACTAGAGCAGGGGTAGGCAACCTAAGGCCCGTGGGCCAGATGCGGCCCAATCGCCATCTCAATCCGGCCCACGGATGGTCCAGGAATCAGTGTGTTTTTACATGAGTAGAATGTGTCCTTTTATTTAAAATGCATTTCTGAGTTATTTGTAGGGCATAGGAATTTGTTCATTTTTTCCCCAAAAATATAGTCCAGCCCACCACATGGTCTGAGGGACAGTGGACCGGCCCACAGCTGGAAAAGGTTGCAGACCCCCGTACTAGAGCACCAGGGTCATCGACTTGTTCTTAATCTTGAATGACTCAGGGCAGATGGTGGTGGTCATAAAAAAGAGGGGTCTTGGCTCTGTAGCAAAGCACATGTTTTGCATATAGAAAGTCTCAGGTTCCACCCCTGACATTTCCAGTTTATAGAATCATGTAGCATGTTATGGGGAAGCTCTCTGTCCAAAACCTCAGAAATCTGCTGCCAGTTGGAACAGACAATTCTGGACAAACAAGCCACATCCCATGCTCCTTTAAAAAAAATAATAAAAATTGTCTTTTTCTTTTCTTTTCTTTTTTCTTTTTTACAAACTTTAAAAACTATTACCAATCGTATTTGTCTTCCAAGATAAAGACATGTACAGATGTTAAGTCTGGTACTATGTAGTCATCCACATGGCATCAAAAGAAACCTGGAAAAGCATTTATGTTGTGGACTGAGTATTTTCCATGGTTGGCAATAGTAGCCGTATTGGTCTTTTGCAATCTCAAGCATCTCCTTTGGGATTAAGAGTGGTAAGGTAAAGGTTCAGAATTGTCCTTGGTTATCCCTTTATTAGTCCAATGCCCATGACAAACCCCTCAATAGCCTGCGTTCTCGGAAGAGTCAAAGGATAAAAGGAAAGTAGCTTTCACACTCATTTGCAGACATCTATTCAATCTGAGCAATGTAGTACTAGAGGCAGGAGGATTTGTTGTTCTCTCCACAAAATGACTCAACTCCGTAATGAAAGCATTTGGAAGAGGCAGAGCACTGCAGCAGCCACAAGTCGCTGCAAAAGGCTTGGACAGATAGCTTTATAGGATGACCCCCCTATCCTCATGAGATTTGGTCAAGAAAGATTAACATTCCCAGCACCAGAATGTGGACATTTGACAATGTCCACTAATGGAATAAAAGCAGCAGAAAGTTCTCTACCTTTCTGCCACCTTTCTGTCCATCCATACCATGCTAGTATACACAGACATTTCAGAGCAAATACACAAAGCCTCCTTATAAAAGTGAACTGCAAGGTGTGGGCTAATACAACGGAAAGATCATTATTTCTTACCTGCCGCCAAGTGATTTGAGAATCAGAGAGATCAGAATATGAGTAAATGTTAATTTCGAATTAGGATTCCTATATGGCAGAATGGAACTGTTTCATTTCTCCAAATCTAGGTGCTTTAAAGGACCAGTGAAGACCAGTTTTCTAGCCTGTTTAAATCTTGTACTAAAGCTACAGCCGTAACTGCACTTGTTAGGCAATGGGCCTTCCTTCTGCATAAGCATGGTTAGCAACATAGGAATCTGCCCTAATCAATCAATTAATACCCCACCCATCTGGCTGGGTTACCCCAGCCACTCTGGGCGGCTTACAGCATGTTTAAAAGCATTAAAAAAATCAAGCATTAAAAACCTCCCGATACAGGGCTGCCTTCAGATGTCTTCTAAAAGTTGTGTAATTCTTTATCTCCTTGACATCTGAAGGGAGGGCATTCCACAGGGAGGGCACTTTATATCAAGACCGACCGGTTGGCCCCTCTAGGCTCAATATTATCTGCACAGGCTGGCAACAGCTCTCCCGGAATTCAGACCGGGCTGACTCCAAGCCCTACGTGGAGATGCTGGAGGTTCAACTTGGAACCTTCTGGATGCAAGACAGATGTTACCACTGATCTATGGTTGTTTCCCAAAGGATTCTGCTGTGAGGAAAAGTTCCCTAAATCATTGTCATAGTCCCCTCCCCCCTTACTTTTAATGCATTGTTATTCTGACTTCCTGCTCTTACTGTCCTTTGTACTTTCACTGGCACTGTGGCAATGGGAAAGTTATTTCCATTTGTCACCTTGAGTGTTGTGTTTAATGGGATCATCTTTTCAAAGCTTCTAACAGAATTCCAAACGCACTTGCTTGGAAATGGGTTCCATTGCTTTCTGTGGAACTTACTTGCAAGCAACGATGTTCAGGACTACAATCTAAGTCATTCATTTTCCTCCACCCTCTTACCCTCTCAACCTCTCTCTCTCTCTCTCTCTCTCTCTCTCTCTCTCTCTCTCACACACACACACACACACACACACACAGAAACAGAGAGGGGGGATTTTTAATGATTTCAGATACTGGCTGTGATTCAAAAATGCCCCAAAGAATCTGGATAAATCAGCATTAGAAAACCTGGTGAAATAATTGATAACCTATGCATAAGGGGAGGGGGGGTCATAGGGTGAGAGCCTACAAAAAGGCAAGATGCCTAGCTGAAGAGATAATGTTTGATTATGTTTTCTGAGACCCAGTTAAATGTGAGGCTACATTTGTACAAATAAGTAACCAACCACTGCAGGGGGTGGGGAGCCCTGTTTAGGGAAGTTTTTAATGTCTGGTGTTTTGTTGTATTTTTAATATTTTATTGAAAGCCGCCCACAGTGCCTGGGGAAAACAGCCATATGGGTGGGGTATAAATAATAAAATTATTATTATTATTATTATTATTATTATTATTATTAAAAACTTGCTGGGGGGACACTGGAAAAAGTACATAGTAAAGTGTCTCATGACTGAGCACATTTCAATGGCTTATTAACTCTCATGCTTCCTTCTGTCCATAAAAATCTGTGATGCCTCTCCATAAAATATCCATGATTATCTCTAAAATTGATAACTGACAGGTACAAAGCACATGGATGTACACAGATTTTACGTAGGCTGAGATCAACAAATTACTGAAAATTCACAGGTCACTATTTTCTGACATGTAAAGTGACAGGCATTGACTCTCATTGCCGAAGACGTGACTGTTTACATATTAGAAAATGAGAAAGCTACAGACCTTAATGGAATCAAATAGTTTGCATTCATGGAATCATAGGCCATGGGGCCTAATCCAGTGATAATTAATATCAACCCTTTTCCTAAAGCAGAGGAAGCCTCATTAAATATTAGGCCTCATTAAATATTGATAAATAAATAGTAGAAGTGAACATGTGTTTTTGGTCTGGTTTTAGCTTATTGAAGATTTTAATTATTCTTTTGAATTTTTAAATTCCTGTTTTTAACTGTGTCTCTTAACTGCTTAGACATTCCATCTACAGTTGAGCAGTATATACATATTGTTAAATAAATTCTTATAAGTTTAATAAGTATCCCACCAGAGAATACCAGCAATAAATAAGATACTTCACTGGCAAATGATTTGTCATTGGCAATCTGCTAGCAAAAGCAGCTAAAGGCAATGTATGCCAAACGACACAGAATTTTGTTGACCAAATCACAATCCTAAAATTGCCAAACTTTCAGATAATTAGAGAGCCTAATGACTAAGTTCCAATATGCTGGACATCTCCCCTTCCGAAACCACCACACAATAGTCTTCAAGAGGGAGATGACTTGAGAGAAAGATAGGGAGGGAGAGAAAAAGGAGAGGATGTGCTCTTCAGAACAAAAAGCATTATATATATAGACAATTATTCATGCAATATCTTGTACTGTGTAAGCCACTTACTTAGCTAACGCATTGCATCATGTAAATATGTTGCGTTGACAGCAAACAAATGTGTCTCTGTTGCATCAGTACAAAATAAACCATAAGAAATCTTGACTGACAGATTCACTCTCGTATCCCATTCCACAGAGATCTTTAAAAAAAAAAGAAAGGAAAAAGCTAAATTTGCAGAACAGCCTTCAGAAAGCTGAGGTGTTTCAGCCTTCTTTTCTTCTAAGGAAAAGGAGAAATGGTTAGAAAGGGTTTGCCAAAACAAAAAGCAGTGCATGCATGGTACAGCAACTCTTGCAGTGCCATCAATCATTGCACATCGTCTTCAGATGTAAGCCGGCGGCGCCAGCCCAAGATACACCAATAGATGACTCCCAAGACGAACTCCCTTCCATGTTTGTTTTCATTAGCAGCACACATTTCAAAGGAAGCTGTGCAATCGCGGCAATGTCCACCCACCCCCCAGAAAAAAAGAAGAAAATCAGTGGGAGTATGAATATATGTAACTCAGGGCCATTCAGCAGGGTGAGAGCGGCATTTTAAGGGGAAATTCCTGCTGCTGCCTCCCACACAAGCCAGGCCTCCCATCATTTTTCTTATTAATGTCCTAGTGGGTTTGAGGAGAGAGAAAGCCTCTAGTTCTGTTTAAAACCAACACAGTTCATTTAGTGCCTCCAAGCAGAAAAAGGAGAGGTGAAGGATGGACACAAGAGGAAGCTGGTTCCATCTTGGAATATATTAAAATTCATTTTCAAAGATCAAACATTCTAAAGGGAAAGGTTCAGAATCATATTCTCTGAATTCAAACTTGGGGCTGGCCAATCCACTTCACAGTAAAGCTCCCTAAAGCTGGACATCACATTTGATGGTCTGTTGCTTGACAGGGTAGATACAAACTCATCGCTCAGGAGCCTGTTTTCCTCTCCACAGTTTATCGCATTTTGCCAGAAGTTTAAATTTGGATGTGGAAATCAGATATGTGAAAACAGATATTAAAGTGCTGCCTCTTATACCCCAGAATGCTCACACATTTTTTTTATTGTTGTTGTTATTGGAACAAATGCTGAGTGGGTTTCCAAGCAAACAATTTATTCGTGGAGTAGCGAGGTATCGAAGGGAAACACAATGCTTCTCCATCTTGTAGAAGCAAAGCCTTCTTTTAAGGACTGTCAAGTAGAATTAAGGTCACAAAAGTCTCTCGGCCTCTCGGGATTCTAAAAATGGAGGGATTTGGAAATAGTGCATATTCACATACAAAACAAACCCCAATAGAAGAAAACGACAGACTCATTATGAATCATGTTGGCCAAGAAAGTAAAGCATGGCTCCTTTTTCCACCCACCACCTGCTCTCCAATCTCATAAGGCTATATCTGGAAATAAACTGCACCAGCCCCTTTCGTTCTGCTCCATCTATCACAGTCACCTTCAAAATCAGTCAAAAAAGTAAAAAGCCATGCTGGCCCATAAGAAACTTTCCAGGCCAATATTTTCATTAGGTCGACCCAAAAGTCACAAAATGGTGTGCTAGCTTCATCACGCCAGATTTATGAGAATCGGAAAGCTTGCACACTATTTTGGGACATTTGAGTTGGCCGAATAAAGATATTGTGCCAATATGGATTTTAAAATCAGTGGGATTCATATTTTCCAGCAGCAGTCAGTGGCACAAATGAAGGGCGAGACTGAGGCTATGTACATACTAACCAGTTTGTTGCACAAAAATATAGCTTTTCTCAATCTGGAATCATTCATATTCATCCTTAACACAGTGCTTTAAATCTAGATTGATTCCAAGATCTTGCTGTCCACAAGGTTCAGTGTGATTACTTGATAAGCATTTGAAAACCCACCCCTTGATTACATTATCCATGCTTGCACATGCCCCAGGTAAATGAAAAAAGAAGTGATAATTGCAAGCTTGGTATGTGCCCACCCACAGCCCCATTGGACAGGTGTGGAGATACCCCCTCCTCCATTGCCAGGACAAATTGCAGGGTAATGCAGAATCAACCTGCAACAAGCTTTTATTTTTGGAATTTATTTTCTCAAGAAGCACTTTTCAGGGGCAAACAATATGCAGCAGAGCTCAGTTGTGTGTGGACTACGCAAAAACAATAACAAGTACTCACTCCATTGATTCTGGAATGAAATGTTGTGTGTATGTAGCTGAGACTAATTCATCTCACTCTTCCACATTTATGTGGATTCCAGAGTTCAGACATAACGCCTTTTGTCAGTAAACAAACCAGACTTCTAAAGGAGTGCCACTGTTGTGTGCAGCTAAGAAGTCATTGCTGTCTCTTAGAGCCCATAAGCACTGTAATTAAAAAAAATAAAAATCTCAGATATCAGTGTTGACAAAGGAATTACAAGGGAAGGGAAATCACTGCACAGACCACATTTACCTGTAAATTCTTCTCACAGAATGGAAAGGTTACATTGATGCATTATGTGTTTATAAGGGTCTAGAATAGTCAAATGTCTGCAAATTATTCTCCAATTTAGTTCTACTCAGAGTAGACCCATTGACATTACTGGACCTAAGTTTGTAATGTCTATTATTTTCTGTGGGTCTAATCTGAGTATGACGAACATTGAACCCAATCCTGCAAGACATTCTGGGGGGGGGGGGGACTGGTAAATTTGCTTTATTTAACAGAGATGTTATTTCAAGTAGTTTGATAAACAGCTGTTGCTATTATTTGTAGGGAATCCATAATTGTACTTTGATCATTACTATTTATTTATTTAAAACTATTCATCCTGGTACCAGGATTACAGCTAGATGCAAGGGCTGCCTTGATAGAACCAGTTCAGGGCTGCATGGCTGCCATGGAAATATGTCTCACAATATGTCACTGACCTAACACAACTGACCTAACACATACTGCAGAGAATGTTCTTTATTTTGCTAGTGCTCTTTGCGCTAGGGCAGGAAGCGGGGCTCTGAATTTGAGGGGGGCTTAAAGTTGTCTTGGTCCAAGAAAGTGGGTGGCCTTGGGCTTGCTGATCGAAAGGTCGGCGGTTCAAATCCCCGTGACGGGGTGAGCTCCCATTGCTCAGTCCCAGCTCCTGCCAACCTAGCAGTTCAAAAGCACGCCAAAAGTACAAGTAGATTAATAGGTACTGCTCCGGAGGGGAAGGTAAATTACATTTTCCTGTGCTGCTCTGGTGTCAGTGTTCCACTGCGCCAGAAGCAGCTTAGTCATGCTGGCCACATGACCCAGAAAAACTGTCTGTGGACAAACACCAGCTCCCTTGGCCTGTAAAGCGAGATGAGCACCACAACCCCAGAGTCGTTTGCGACTGGACTTAACTGTCAGGGGTCCCTTTACCTTTTTAAGGTTGTCTTAGTCAAACCATTGTCTGGTGTAATACAGACTGGTGGCTGCTACTCCCCTGCAGGGGTGGGGGGCTCAATAAAGATGATCCACCCCAGAGACTTCTGAAATCCAATGGATTCTTGCAAGCCCTGGGGAAGTTACTAGGTGGCAGTGCTGGTGATCATATTGATGCCCTGGACTTGATATGGAATGGCAAAAAGAAGAGGATAATTTTCATGATTGTTTCAGAGGAACCTTTCCAATGCTGGTTTTTAGGTGAACTTTGGGCAAAGGAGCAAGTCAGATGACAGCTGCAGCGCAGACGGTGGAGCTCTCATTGTGTAGTTATTATGTACTAGATTCTATCGATCTCATTAGTGTGGTGGCAAGTACAGGGAGAAGGTGTTATTTACTGCCTCCATTGCCTCCTCAAGTAGTCATCTGGCAGAGCTGTAGGGTGTTGGCGTCCATGGATGCTTGCTGTGGCAAGCTTGTATGGTATGGCACTTTGGGGATAAAGAAGCTTATGTCTATGCTGACTTCATGATTGAAGCAAGTCCAAGTGAGGTGTCCAGTCCACCATCAGGACCAGTTTTGTGTGATTAGTCTTGAGGCCTAAGAGTGCGGACAAAACGCTTGAGATGGTGTGGCCTAATATATGCCTCCTTGACCAGTGTGTCCTGAACCCCTGTCCTACCTGGCAGCAAGTCAGTGTGCCATGTTCAAAGTCCGAGGGTCTATCCACATAAGCAAAGTCCAAAATCTGAAGGTCATGAAACAAGGTTTAGGGTCAATCCAAGTAGCCAAGTCCAGCAGTCAGGATACAGTCCCGAGTCAAACCCAAAGCACAGCCCCATGGCAATCCAGGAACATCCAAGTCAAGGTCTACATGGGCAGTTGAGCAGACAGAGCACCTCAGCACTGTTGCCCTTTTATACTTTGCATGCTGAGTGCCACATCTGGGCTTGATGAGGCATGTGACCCTCACCTGCTCCAAGCCTACTCCAGCTGAGGAATCATACACCTTCTCCTAGGGCTAGCGAGCCCCAGCTGGCCAGCTAGAGAGTTGGGCTGTGGGGCCTTGCCTGCTTCAGCCTCCTGGAGTGCCCAGCTTGCTTCTCCCTATGCCTCAAAGCCTGCCTTGTGCGTGGAGACAGGGTCCCCTCTGGTGATGGGTCCTGCTGCACTGGCCCCCATCCCCTTGTCATCCCCCATCATCCTGTGAGTACTTCCTACACCAACCTCTCCTTCCCCATCCCCAGCTTGCCCCTCTGTGTCTCAGTCCTGCATACACCCCTCACTGTGATCCTCTTCTCCTTCCCCCTCACCATTGTCCTGCCAGTTCATGACACTGGCTAGTTCAAGCAAGCCAGGGGACTTGACCAGGTGAGCTCAATTTGTGGTGAATGTATCAGAAGGGCAGAGTGCTTGATGCCTTGAAAGAGGTGGGGCTGTGTTCTCTCCTTAAAAAAAAAAACATACTTGATCCAGAGACAGTGAACAACTACCACCCAGTCACTAATATCTTCTTCCTGACACGGTAGTTGCCATTCAGCTTCAGATACTCTTGAAGGGTATACCAGCCTGGGTTCAGGTCCAAATCAGCCTTGGTCACCTTACTAGATGACCTTTATCAGGAATGAGACTGAAGAAGGTGAGATCTGTTGGGGATGATTGTGCCACATTTGCATGGGATTTGGTGTGTTGCAATCCAAAAAGGGGCATTTTTGATACAGACCACCCAACTATGGAACTTATTTTCCTTCCAGATAAGATCTGTGAGCTTTCACTACCAGTTAAAAACTCATCTTTTGGTTGGATTTCTTCTACTCTGTACTCTGCATTTCGGTATTTTTATTTGTACTAGATGCTGTGGATTGTTCGGTGTGGATTGTAACTGTGTTGTGTGCTTTTAATTTGTTCAGAACATTTTAATTATTGTTGTGAAGGTATGTTGCCTGAAAAGTAGTCTATAAATCTAAATACCTTGTTGCTGCTGTTTGCTGTTGTTGGTTGAAAGGTAGTCCCATTAATTGCAGTTGGGCTGACTTCTAAGTAAGTATGATTCACATTGCAAACATACTTGGAAATAAACCTCGTTGGTTTATGTTCACGTGATCTCTGTTCACTCTGGTATGGCTGGTTCCAGTTTCAGGTGGCACTTAGACAAAGTGTTTCCTCTTGGGAGGCTCTGGTGACTTTACCTGGTGACAGTGCCAGGCAGAAGCAGCATCTGCATTGCTCTGGACAGTGCTGGGTGCCTGGGTCTAGCTGTCATTTTAATTCTTCACCATGCCCTGCTGCAATGCTATGTTTGTGCCATTGTGAGGGATTTTTATTTTTATTGTTAATTATTATTATTAATTATTCATTAATAAAAATCCAATGGAGGCCACATCAATACAATGCCAAATCACAATACAATCAAAAGAGCCAATTAAACAGTTCCAAATTAAACATTTTTGGATGACTTCCCACATTGTGAAGGATTTAAATGGTGGTTTGACCCAGCTACCAGTACTGCTGGCTTGGGGGTGGGATTCAAAGGGGGAAGACAGGGCAGGTGTCAGTGATGGGCTCTATGGATGGCTGGGGGCCTGGCAGCTGCCCAGGAACACCAGTCCGCAGCTCCCATTATCCAGGCAAAGCATGCCCAACTGGAATAAATGGCAACATTCCCACTATCTTTACTGTTCTGGATTGCACTTCTTGTGTTTAGGATGGATTCACACATGCATAGGGATCAGTTGGCATCTCATCACCTGATGGCATCACTTAATGACCATCAGCTGAAGAGGAGGCCTTTCACTGGCTACAAAACGATGTGAAGTTTGTCTATGGTGTTTCGTTTGATGTTAGCTGTCACTCGTATGCAAGGAATCTCCCAACACTGCAGTGACTGACCAATGAACATCCATATGTGAATTCACCCATAGGCCATCCCTTAGCTATAGAATGGCCTTTGCCAACAAGGTGGCTTCCAGATGTTTTATGCAATGACTTCCATAAGCCTCAGTCAACTGCACCATCACAGTGGCCATGCTGGTTGGGGTTGACTTGAAAACATCTGGAGGGTGCCAGGTTAGGGAAGAGTGCTATAGGATCACAGTACTATAATTGCAGTTCTGAGCCTAAAGAGAAGAAATGCAAATAGACAAAGTTATAACTTTTGCTGGACTAATTTCTAAGGATATAGGAATGTGAAACTTTTAAGTTCCACAAACCGCTTCATCAGATTACTGCCTGATAAAGACTTCTGTGTGAAATGAGTTTTCACATTTGAACACTGATAGTTCTTTAAGTGTATATCACCTTGTTTATTTTGCATTTCTGTTTAAAAATATATTTTTATTGTTACAGAAACATTACGGTGTGTGTGATTTGTGATGGACTGAATCGGTTATCAGGCTGTTATTTTTAAAAAAGAGTTTGCTGTGCAATTTCCTGAAATCAAAGGCAACAACAGATTCTATATATGGTAGGCATTGCATCTTCAGTCAAGAAATATATAGGAAGAGATAGATAAAATCCACTGCTGCTTATAGAAAACCACAGCTGCAATCTCGTATCCAACTTTGACAAATGATAAGAGTCCATGCATGGAGACCGCCAAACATTTATAGCAAACTACTTCTGTGTGCCACATCCATGCAAATACAAATGTTATTAAGATGAAGTGATATAGATAGAATAGCGTCAGATAAGTAATAGGGAAATCAAGGGACGTATCCAAGCTATGCTGCAGTAAATGAATATGCTCCCAATGGTTTCAAGAAGCTGTAGTTATGGCTTTCATTCTTTCTTGACTGCAAATGAGACACTGACTGAATTATACATTCATTGTATTCTTACAGCTCTGATCCTCCAGGTATAGGAGATGCCCTTATGATGAGCCCTTCACATCTAAATCTTAAACATAAGTCTAAGTCCCATTGATTTCAATGTGTTTAAGTTTGCAGCACTGCCTAGAGTGAGACAAAAAAATAAGGCATGTGTATACATCTTTTGCAGGCTATGGGTTTGTGCTGTGGTAAAGAAATATGAGCGTCTCACCATTTCTGCTTAGGCCTATGAATGAAAAGTGCATATACAGTGCATTTCCTAAATGCTCAGAGTGGTCTACATAACAAATATTGTCTCAGCAATCCTTACAGTAACACAGCAAGGTAAGATAGCATTATGACCCTTCATATTACAGGGGGTTGACTGAGGATGAGACTCACTTAGGTTGTGAAGTGATTTCACATCTGTGGTGAAATCGAACTGATAGTTCAGGCATTTAACCACTGTGTTATAATATGGAGATGGATAGATGGATGGACAGATAGATAGATGTGGCTCATGACATGATCACAGCCAGCTTAATCGAAAATGATATAGGATTATACTTAATGCCATATGTCATACCATACCAAATTGCTTGCCCCATACCTTGAATTGCAGGAGTGGTTCATCTCGTACAGTGGGCAATGCCATTAAGATGTATCAACTCATCTAGTATTATGGGTATGTACAAGGACAGGCATTTCCAGTTGCCTATGTGACTTTGGAGCCAGGGTCCTCTGCAAAGTCACGGACAGTAACCTTGATAGGAAATGTTCATTTTTTCCTTGGGCACATAATAAAAAAGCTAGAGCTGTCATTAAGCCTGTAGACAAGCCATAATGAGACTTGCTGCTTTGCAGCCACTTGCAAAGAACAAAACGTAAAGAAAGGGGGGGGGACAGGGACGGCCAACCTGAATTGAAATATTAACCATTTGAAAATAAATGTTTATAAATGAAATGAGCGAATAGTGCAAGAAAGGAAAACAGTTTCTAGTTAATGTTGCTGTAGTTTGGATCCCATCAAAATGGTTTGAGAAAGGGTGTCATTAATTGCGTACAAGGGATTCATCAAGAGCAACACTCCCTTTTTGTTGTTTCTGCAGTTGGGCTTTGGCTCATTGACGGCTTGCTTTGCTTACAAGGCTGCGTGTTCTCCTTTTGCTCTGCGACAGTGAGCCACCTTTTGCTTAGCCGAGTCCTACCGCAATCTCAGCCTGCCGTGGCTCTCCTTGGTTTTAATCAGTTTAATTGGGCTGTTTTATAGGTTTGGAAGAAGCTTTTGCAGCAAGGAGATGCGGGCGAGAGGATGGGGCCCTGGCACATAAAGTTCGCTGCAGTCTGAAGCGCATTTATTTCCTCCCTCTCCTTTTTTCAGCATTTCCATTTGGAAAGAGCCTTCCGAATGACTAACATGCCATGCGAGGGCAATTTTACCCCACCTGTCTTCTCCCGTGCTTTCTGTTTGCATGTACAATATAACCATCTTCCATGGGGTTCCCATAAAAAGGGTGTAAGCATATAATGGGGGGAGAAGGGGCTATCTTGGCTGAGTCACTGCGGACAGAACTAAGGGCTCTTCAAGGCCAAAGACTTTGTGACCTGGAACTAAGTGGTCAGACTCTAAAAGCTAAAGACCTCAGCAGGCTCTCTCATGTACCCAGTGAGCACCGACTGCCGTTTGAAGAGCCCTGGAATTTACACCCTCATTGAGCTGCAATGGCATCATTCTGCCCACGGCTGTAATTCAGCCACTGATGAGGTTAAGCTGTTCAAACAATGAGCTTCAAGTAAGGCTGCATAACAGCTTAACACATAGTGAAAACATTGGACTTGTCAACAGATTTCAAGTGGGATTCCCCTCCTGCTTTCATGTCTAGGTACAAACCATGGGTGAACATTATCTGTACTAGGTGTAAATAAACTCAGGGCTAGGACTGTGTATTTGATAAAGGGGAACCATACCAGAATGAAGGTGTCTTCTTCCATTTATCCCTGTGTCCAGTGCTTTTTTGCTTTAAAAAAAATGATTAGGGGCATTTTCCTACTCATATTGAAAAACTGCCCCTCAATGAGGTCAAACTTAGATTCACAAAATGTTTAGGGGTATGCGTACCCCCAGAAAAAAGCACTGCCCATGTCAGTTCCAGTTTATTGGTTAGTTTGTCCAGAGGAGGGCAACCAAAATGGTCAAAGGCCTGGAAACGATGCCTTATGAGGAACGGCTAAGGGAGCTGGGCATGTTTAGCCTGGAGAAGAGGAGGTTAAGGGGTGATATGATAGCCATGTTCAAATATATAAAAGGATGTCATATAGAGGAGGGAGAAAGATTGTTTTCTGCTGCTCCAGAGAAGCGGACATGGAGCAATGGATCCAAACTACAAGAAAGAAGATTCCACCTAAACATTAGGAAGAACTTCCTGACAGTAAGAGCTGTTCGACAGTGGAATTTGCTGCCAAGCAGTGTGGTGGAGTCTCCTTCTTTGGAGGTCTTTAAGCAGAGGCTTGACAACCATATGTCAGGAGTGCTCTGATGGTGATTCCTGCTTGGCAGGGGGTTGGACTCGATGGCCCTTGTGGTCTCTTCCAACTCTATGATTCTATGATTCTAATTAGGCTGTTTTCCATACAATTTGATACCATTGGTCCATGCTTACTCTTGACAGGTCTCTCAGAAAAACAACACCACATACATACCCCACTCACACACAAAAACAAATCTCACTACAGCCCACCAAAGACAACCAACCACATCCTAGGCTACCCTCAACCTCTCTCACCACCAAGGAAATACAACAAGTGAATAGTAAAAGAACTCACACAAGTGATCCTGACACAAAACCCCACACATACACTTAGTAGAAGAATAGAAGCATTGCCACCCAACCCAACCCCACTCACTATTCCCCCTCGTCCTCTTTTCTTCCTAACCTAACAATGTAGGCAACAACAATGTCTCACAACAAATGAAACTGATCTGTAGAAAACACAACCTGAAAAAAGAGACAATGCACATATTTTTATAAGCTAAGAAATCTTTAATAAAAATATATTTTAAAAAAAGAACTAGGAGGCTCTAAACTCTTCCACAGCCATCCCCCTCACTGGCCTGCTTCACACTGCAAATGTTTTTGCCTGGCTGGAATGTGGCCTTGAATTCTGGTCATGCCTCTTGCTTTTCCAGATGCAGGATAGAGGGCATGTGTAGAAACTGTTTTACTATAAAAATGTTAAATGTCCATTTGTTGCCCCATCTACTTTTTGCCTCTGTGTCCTCTGGTACGTTGTCCAGAATGGAATGAGACCTTCAAGCTGAAAACTGTTACCCACTCAGTCTATATCATATTATAGCCAGTCCATTCTCTCTCACGCACACCCATCCCTCAGTCACTGCAGGTTGCTTTTCTTCAGCAGTTTGCACATCCTCCATGCCTCTTTACACTTCGTATGGTGCAGTGGTACCTCGCAAGACGAATGCCTCGCAAGACGAAAAATTGGTTTTCCATTTTTTTGAGTCGTTCTGCAAGACGAATTTCCCTATGGGCTTGCTTTGCAAGACGAAACATCTTGCGAGTTCTTGCGAGTTTGTTTCCTTTTTCTTAAAGCCGCTAAGCCGTTAATAGCCGCTAAGCCGCTAATAGCCGCTAAGCCGCTAAGCCGCTAATAGCCATGCTTCGCAAGACGAAAAAACCGCAAGACAAAGAGACTCGCGGAACGGATTAATTTCATCTAATTTTTGTATTTGATCTTATGCTTTTCTTCTGCCATCTTCAGGATTATCAAATTTCTGGCTTTTAAGACCCTGTAAAATGTGAGTCAGCAAGTCAAATTTCAATATCGCTTTCCTTATCTTTACTTCTTACTTCTGTGATATTCTATCATTTCATCTCATTTGATAGGCAAAGAATTATAAGACACTTTATTTGGGATTTGTGTATGTTCATGTGGGTGCTTTTTGTTTTTTGTTTCTTTTTTAACAGATGAGGGAACAGAAGCAGAGGGAGGATATTTTAGCCACATTAGAAGCACTGAAAGCTCCTGCATATCTTGCAGAAAACTACCCATTCAGAGGCCACACACGTCAGCCAGAAATACATTCAGAAAATGAGCCTGGCTGGTTTTTTAATTGAATTATATACAAATATTGATTGTGCTGCCCATTTTAATATTTAATCTCTCTCTCTCTTTTTAAAAAAACTATGCTTTCTGAAGATTTTTTCCCCCAGGCATTTTAAATTACTGTCTAATTATTTTTATGCAGCAGGTGGCAGAATATATATAAAAAGTGCTAATGCAATAATTAGAACTACACTTTGGAGAAAGTTTGAGGGCATGTGAGTCCTGTCTTCTTCAGGAATAGCCAATTTGGTGTCCTCCAGATGTTGTTGGAACACAACTCCCATAATCTATTACCAATAGCCAGATTGGATGGGATTGATGGGAGTTGGAATCCAATAACATCTGGAGGGGTCCATGTTAGCTACCCTTGTACCAAAGTTAGACATGGGGAACCTTTTTAGTCCGGTCATGACTTGAGGAAAATTGACTCATAGTGAAATGGGAAATCCTAGGGGGCCATGTCTGGACTGTGGGATGAAGCTTTCCCACCCTTGATCTAAGAATATCGAAAGATAAGCTAGAGGCATAAGGTTACAAGCCTATAAATTGTCTGAGGAGAAAGAAATGAAGTACAGTAGAACCTCGGCTTGCGGACATAATCTGTGACGGAGGCACATCTGCAACTCGCAGTGTTCGCATCCTGAAGCACCGCGTCTGTGCAGGTTTTGGCATGATTCGGTGCTTCTGCGCATGCGCAAAGCGCAATTTAGCACTTCTGCCCATGTGCAAGCGGCAAAACCCGGAAGTAACCCATTCCAGTACTTCCGGGTTTCCCGCGGTCCGTAACCTGAAAACACATAACCTGAAGCGTCCATAACATGAGGTATGACTGTAAGTATGTGCATGTACGGAAGACTCAGAAGGTACTGGACAGTCTGAAGTGGGTAGGTCAGAGAAAATATCTAACAAGAATCAGGGAGGAAAGAACCAGTTAAATATGAAAATGGAAAAAGAAACAGAAAAAGTTGTGCAGGTTAGGAGGAGATGTGTTTGAAGGAAAGAATAGCTAAAGCAGCTCCAAAACTGTCAAGAGTCATATAGGATGATGCCAGCAGGTTCTGTTTTTCAGATACAATCTTGAGAAAATGGAGGGACACTCTCTTTGAATCAGAGTACAGAGGGCATGATGCTGAGATGCCATATGAAAATATTCAGAAGGCCAATTTCTGATCCATGTTGTACGTTACATTGAATATCAGAGCTGATAGATGTATATCAGGATATACCATTTAATCACTTATTTTAAATAATAATATCCATTACTGAAGGAGCAAAGTTAGGTAGCTCACCAGTTGCGACTGGTGCACAAAAGAGGAATGAATGCAGATAACTATAGTCAAAAATAGTGTCTTGCTTTCTCATTTGGCATATTTATGAGGCATGTCCCTGATTATTGTTTTCCTGTGCTTCCATTTGTCAGAGATACTAAACATTGCTTTGTAAGCCGCCTGAGTGAGAGAGCTATTCATTTATACAAAATTGTATACCCCGCTTTCCCCTTTCAAACAGAAATCACTTGAATATATTTATGAAAAGTGCTACCCACCAATGACAGAGCAGCACCGTTGCTTGAAGTAAAAGGAGCCCTGGCGGAATCAGACCAAAGGCCCATCTAGCCCAGAATCCTGTTGTCACAGTAACCAATCGGAAGCCCACAAGCAGGACCTGAACACAGCAGCATTCACTCCACTTTTCCTTTCCAGTTACTGGCCTTCAGAGGCATACTATCCCTGATGCTGGAGGTAATTCAGCCTTATCCTCCACAAATGTGTCTAATCCCCTTTTATAGCTCTTCGAGGTGGTGGCTATCGTGACATCTTGTGCTGTGTGAAGAATTACTGCCTTTGTCGCAAATCTTCCAGGTCTTAGTATTCTGAGATAGGGAGAAGAATCTCTTCCTATCCACCTTCACAGCATCGTACACAGTTTTCACACGCTTCTCCCAATTGCTGCCTTTTACTCTCAACTGAAAAGCTCCAAATATTGTAACACGTACTCCTAGGAGAGATGTTCCAGCCCTGTTTTTTATTTATTTTGGTTGTCCTTTTCTGGAACTCGTTTCACTCCGCAATATGCTTCTTGGGTTGTGGCAGCAACGCAAGAGATGAACATCAGCTGGTATTCTTGATGGCTTTCCTACCTTTGAATGAAAGATTATGATTCAGCCACAGTTAACAAGAATGGTGGATTTATGACAAAGCAATAGGGCACACAAGAAGTCAATGTAGTTGTGTTGGGTCACAAGTAAAAAATGACAAATGCCTTTAGGTGGGCAACCAAATTATCACAGAATAGTGTGCAAGCATTTTAGCTCGTAAGCAAAGCAGGGGGAGGAGAAAATGGGAGTGATGCTGAAGCCATCTGGGCACAGTCTTACAATGGAATGGCAGAGGGGATTGCAGACATTCAAATAATGATGCTTAGGTCCTCTGCAGGTATCAGATTGAACCAAGTGCTGGTTGGGGCTGATGAAAGTTGTATTCCAAAACATCTGAAATGCACCAGGTTGGTGAAGGCCATGTTAACCCTTGAGTTGAGTCCCCAAGCAGTTGCATAGTGATCACTGAGATCTAATTCCAGGTAGAACTTGCTTCCATCTAAAGAACAGTTTGCGTCAAAAGCAGATTGGACTTGTGCTGGGCTCCTACAATAGGTACCAGTTCATCTTAATAATGATTCCTTGTGAGCACCTCCTGACCACTACCTTCCTAGCGGTGGCCATTGACCAGCAAAGCATGGAGGTTACTTTCTAGCATGGACCAACCCTCAGCATGCTTAAGAGTAGAGCTGCAGACACACTGGCTTCTTGGTGCATTATTTTTGAATGAGTGGCCATGGGTGGGGAAGGATGGTTAGATACGATGCAAAATATTATGACATTCAGCAATGTTGGAAAAGAGAAAGCTGCTGACAGTTGACAGAGAAAGTGTAAAATGCTCACAACTAGTAGCACCATTCAGAGTAGCTAAGGTCCACATGCTTTTCTATGGAAACGAAGGGTTTGTGAAACAAATGTGCCTGTTTCAACTGCCATGACTGTATGAATGGCTTGTGCCCTGTTATTTTTGAGAAATAATCCAGCTACCCCATTGCAACATTGATCTCTGTGTTCAGGAAGCACTGCAGATGACAGAGCCGGTGTGCTGCAATGGTTAGAGTGCCAGACTCTGACTTGGGAGAGTCTTCTGCAGACCTTCCCCACCCACAAAATGCAGAAATCAAAAGCGGAAGCAAAACATCCTTTGTTGAGGCCTGCAAGTAAAGAATGGTAGCCCTAATTACCTTATTTGCAGGTGCCTCCATTTTGCTGCAACTGTAATCAATGGCATTTTGCAAAAGCCAGCCCTACCTAGAAGACTAACTGATTCAAAGGACTGATGAAAAGTTGCAGGAACCTTGCATTTTCAGCTGTGCTATTCAAATTCCATTGTGGCATTCAGGCAGCGGTGCCATTTTGTCACCTCCCCCCCCCCCTGTGATGACACTCGGGGATGCCTGCACCCACCCACCCTTCCTCCACCCCTGCATACAGGCTAAGACAGCTGCTTGCTCACACCAAATTGAAGTAAATTAAGTCATCTCCAACCACTTTCTTGTGTCAGTTCCAAAAACTCATCTCTTGAAGCCTAAGAATCACTGAGCAGGTAAGCAATCAATTGAAACTACCTCTAAACAACATGGAACTTTAGAAATGATCAGGCAGCAAACAGCCAAATGAATATCCAGTTGTTAAGAATGGGTTCCAAAGAGACCCCTATTTAGCTCACATCTTAAAAACAAGTGGATTGCATGTGCTATATTAAGCCTTTCTGACTGCAGCAAAACCTCATTTATCCAGAAAACCCATATGTGGGCCATTTTATTATCCTGTAATATTTGTCACAAAAGTATATTCCACCACCTCTGTAGGGATCAAAGCAGTTTACAATAAAAAGGCACCAAAACTGAATGCACATTAGGAATCTAAAACGTTGATAAGATTCAATAAAAATACAAATTGCAGCAGACAACTGGATCAAACAAGAATAGTACTAATAGCCCCAGAGCAAACCCAAATCAACAGCAATCACGTGTTCCTATTGAAATAGTGGGTTGAAAGACAGAAGCAACTGCATCCACAAGGCAGTGGTGGATACTGGAGTCTCAAATTTCAGTAGCACCCTTTGTGACATCAAAAATTGGCACCCCCACCTTCTTTTGTGCATCATAGTTGTGGTGCCCCTCAGGCTCTGAACCCAGTGTGACTGAACCACCAGTTGCACTTCCCTAAATTCACATATGCATAAGACCAGAAAGATCCATCCATTACTTAGTATCTTGGTAACTACTGTTGTGGCTATAGTCACTGCTCTTGTATCTGGCCAAATCCAAAAAGTGGAGGAGAGAATAATCTTAGATTTCAGTAAAGGCTGTGGTAGTGTCACAAAACGCAACAGCAACAGTGGTGGCAAAAGCAGCACACGTGCGTTATCAACATTTTTCAAAGTTGTACTATGTGAGCATTCTTTGTTTGACTCCACAGAAACTAAATAGGGATTTGGCTGTAATATTGTGTACTTACAGATAGGTAGCCGTGTTGGTCTGCCATAGTCAAAATAAAAAAATTCCTTCCTGTAGCACCTTAAAGACCAACTAAGTTAGTTCTTGGTATAAGCTTTCGTGTACATGCACACTGTGTGCATGTATCTGAAGAAGTGTGCATGCACACGAAAGCTTATACCAAGAACTAACTTAGTTGGTCTTTAAGGTGCTACAGGAAGGAATTTTTTTAATTTTGATTGTGTACTTACTGTGTGTAGGAATTCAGCTCTCTGTAAACCTTATTTTTAATTTTCTGTGGAAAACACTATACACATGTGCAAACAACCACTTGGCAGTCCACCCCCTTTTCTCTCTCTCGTTCTACTGCCGCATTTATTCATTTATGATATTTATATTTTGCCTTTCCTCCCAGGAGTTCAAAGTAGCATACATGATTCTCCCTCTCCCCATTTTCTGCAAATCATATGATCTACCAAAGTATCCTTCTGGTTCCTCTACTCACATGATGATGATGATTTTATTATTTATACCCCAGCCACTCTGGGCAGCTTACAGCACATACATACATCATCTACTGCGTTTTTGAAATTCCAGTAGGAATATGTGGGGAAAGTTGCTTTATGCTATGAACCACCTTGAGATCTACAGGTGTATGGCGATATACTACATACATACATACATACATACATACATACATACATACCAGGGTTGCTCCTATACTTCTCACATTCTACTACCCGTCACCCCACCCCATATTTCCCTCTCCTTGGCACCTGCGTAGAATTAGGCTGATGGCTGCAGGGTACCCTCCACCCCCAATGAAAGGAATCTCCCACTGGTTTACAGCAGTGAAAAAAGGAGGAAGGTGGAAAATGCCCACCCCTTATTTTTATGTTTCTTCTTTCCTAAATAAATACCAAGCATCCATACAACAAACCCCATAAAAGGAACATGATCCAGCAGCAGCAGTGCTGATAATGAGAAATTCTGTGACTTTGTCAATTAAACCTGTATCAGGTTCTGTTGTAGGCAGGAATTGTTTTGCCAGCGTGTGCTCTGCACTCCTTTAAACACCTGTGTGTTTAACACGAACAATCAAAAAGCAGTAAGAGAGCCAGTATGGTGTAGTGGTTAGAGTGTTGGACTAGGACCTGAGAGACCAGGGTTCTAATCCCCACTTGGCCATGAAACTCACTGGGTCACCTTGGGCTAGTCACCGCCTCTCAGGCTAAGCTACTTCACAAGGTGGTTGTGGGGATTAAATAAGGAGAGGAGAACCATGTACACCACCTTGAGCTGCCTGGAAAAGAAGAAAGAGTAAAATGAGAAACAATGGCTTAAGGATTTGGTCATTCCAGAACCTGTATTAGTTTAGAATATAAGAACATATGCTTGCTAGATTGGGCCAAGAGTCCAGCAATCTAGTCCTGCATCCTCTTCTCACAGTGGCCAACCAAATGCCTCTGGATAACCAACAAGCATACTCTCCCCTCCTCTGGTTTCTAGAAAATGGTATTCAGAAGCAATGTTTCCTTTGACCATGGTGGCAGAGCACAGCCATCATAGCTAGTATCTACGAATAGTCTTAGTTTGGTCACACACACCCCCAGCCCTTTTCTCAATATAGTCATAATCTGCAGCTGCTCTGGATAAAGCTGGACACATGTAAGGGGCACTAATCAGACAAAAGTAGCACAAACTCCAACCCTGTTTGGTTTGCCAGTCAGTTATTGCCTTTTCACTTTCCTAACATACCAGAATAAATTGTGTCCCTATGAAAAGAAAACCAGCTGATTTAGCTTGGAACTTTTATCACATTTTAAAGAAAACTATAAGCTTTATGCATCTAATACCTTTGGAGTTGTTGTTTTATAAAACAAACAAACCCCAAACTCCTAGATATTTTATTGCATCATTCCCTATGGTCTCCCTATAGCCCGTAGTTAATGAGAAGAAATCAGTATATTGCATTTTCTGGCACCTCTCTGCTGAACTGGCAGGATTCTTTGGGCACCAACTCATTTGCTGTTTAATTGAATTTTTTTTCTCCAGGCTCATTTCCATGCAGAACCTCTTTTGGAATGCAGATTTACAGCCCAGTATTGATTCCCTCTCTCCCTGTTTTCTCCTGAGCTTGCAAAGCAAAGATACAAATTTTTAAAGCAGCCGCAGCCCATATTGCTCCAGGGAAGATATCAGCTTCCAGTGGAATAATTGTTCAGGCCTCTCTGAAACAAGTGCTTCCTTATTCCTTTGCACATATGTGCATGCGCACATGCAGACATGCAAATCTGTGCAGCCAGCTTTGGATAGGGTAGCCAGATGATGCAAGGTCTACCTGCCAAAATCCCATCTCCTGCATAGTTATCAAAAGTGCAGGCAACCTGCCTCCTTTTTCATCTCACTATATTTATTTTTATTTATTTATTTTTTAGAATATTTATTGAGATTATGCAAAAAATTACACGTAGAGAAAAAACAAACAAAAACTAACAAACACAAGCTAATGAGAAAGCTAACAATAAAGCAACCTAAAAAAAAGAAAAAGAAAATAATACAAAAAACAAAAAACAGATAACTAAGAAATAGGAAAAAGAAGAAGGAAAAAATATTTTAAAAAAGAATAAATCCATTTTTCAACATCTTTGAACTCATTTGCTTATTTCCTTGACCTCCTCACACCTCCCCTTTTGTAATCCCGTTTTCCAAGTCTTTTCAGCAAATCCTTACCCTCTTTCATTTATCTTTACTCTATAACTTAACCTATTATAACTATATATTTTCATCCATATAACTATCTATATTTACCTATTCTTATTAACCTTATTACCAAAACCACTTCTTTTCAGTCCAACATCATTTTAACATTCATTAATTTTACAGTATTTCTGCAAATAGTCTTTAAATTTCTTCCAATCTTCCTCCACCATTTCTTCTCCCTGGTCTCGGATTTTGCCAGTCATTTCTGACAATTCCATATAGTCCATCACCTTCATCTGCCATTCTTCCAGAGTGGGTAAATCTTGTGTCTTCTTTCATCTCACTATATTTAGAGTACATTTCAGAGAAATAATACCACCGTAAACATCCTGATTTGACTGGGACATCTCAGAATTACAGAAGCCATTGCATCCCGGAATATTCATTTCTCAGTCCCATGCTCTCACACAAGTCATCTGGCTCTTCAAGAGTGTGGGATGAAAAAGACACACGTTCTTGGGTGCTGTGCTCTCAGCTTGCACCCGTGTGCCACTCCTCCTCCTCCTCTGTGTTATGTGGTCTGAGCAGCACCGGTCTCTGGAAGTACATCATGAGATCAGACCTGGCAAAAAATAAAGCATGGGGGTGGAGTCACAGCAGCCCTCATGTGTATGCATGTGTGTATTGTGGGCTGGCGAGCAACTGGGCAGAGAGACGAAGCAGTGGTGGGCGAAGGTGCACAAGGGTGGAGACCATCAGTGGGATGGTGCTGGGGGGAAGGGAGTTGTGAGTCCCAAGGGGGGAGGCAGGTGAGAGGGGTAGGGCCTCTGTCAAGGAAGAAAGTGGGGGTCACTGAATAGGGTTGGTGTATCTGTGGAAGGGTTCGGAGGCATTGGCGGGATTGTGTGATTTCAAGTGTGTTGAGGAACTGGGTCATGTTCCAATTTTCCTTAGACCACATAACACCAGTCCTTAGACCACATAACTCCCAGTACGTTTCTGAGCACAATTCAATGTGTTGGTGCTGACCTTTAAAGCCCTAAACGTTCTCAGCCCAGTATACCTGAAGGAGCATCTCCACCTCCATCGTTCAGCCAGGACACTGAGGTCCAGCTCCAAGGGCCTTCTGCGAGAAGTGAGGTTACAGGGAACCAGGGCTTCTTGGTAGTGGTGCCTGCCCTGTGGAACGCCCTCCCATCAGATGTCAAGGAAATAAAAAACTATCTGATTTTTGAAGATATCTGAAGGCAGCCCTGTTTAGGGAAGTTTTTAATGTTTGATGTTTTATCGTGTTTTTAATATTCTATTCGGAGCCGCCCAGAGTGGCTGAGGCAACCGAGCCAGATGGGCAGGGTATAATTATTGTTGTTGTTGTTGTTGTTAGATGTTGGAGGGTATGGAAATATAGCCTCCTGATTAATAGAGCCACCAGTGCTCTCATGTACGCCAGCATACACACAAAGCACCTGTATTTCTCTAAGATGTCTTTGTCTATTCATTCCTAGGGAAACAGCATATTTTCAAGTGTTTGTCAGGGAGGTGAGGAAGGTTCCTCTCCACTGAAGTGAATAAGGACTCTTTTACCAGCAGAAAAGATCCATGCTTAGTCTGGAATATCTACATCCTCAAGGAATCACTGACCTGAGATTCAAATGTGGAGTCCGTCAGATGCTTTTCTCACACTATTCTCATGAAAATAAATGGCTCTTCCAAGGAAGCAGTGCTTGGTAGAATGCACCCTAGATATATGTATCACCTTAAATGAGCAATAAATGAACTCATTCCAGAGCTGGAGGCACTCTCTGTGAAAGAGCAGTGCAGGCAAACAGAACCCTGATTTCATATTCCAAATCATTTCCGGTCATAAATTTGTACCTTCCAGAGGCAGAGCAACATCTTTACTGATGAAACAAAGGAAAAACAAATTTAAAAGAGGGGGACAGAGAATAAACTCAGAGCGGTCAATTGTAATTTGAAGGAAATTACCCCATTAATAATTCCCTGGATGTCACAGAGTGTTCAAGAAGGTCAAGGGGCTGGAATGTGAAATGGGGCACTTTGCTATCTACCCACCGTTGCAGCCAGAATTTGGCAGGATTGTACTAGAATGTGGATTCTATCTCCTTTAAATCACTGGTTACCTGTGGCTTTTGAATATGTAGGCAATCATTTTATGTAGGGGGAGGGCAGTCAGGGACGCGGACTTATAAAAAATATTGGGGGGGCCCGGGAAAGCTCATGAATAATAAATAAGCTCATGAATATGCAAATAAAGTGGCACCGCCTCCTCGTGAGCGAATAGGGGAGAGCGTGCTGCGCCTATTAATCAGCTCCGGAGCGGAAATTGGGTGGAGCTTTTGCTCGGGAGGGAGGGCAGGAGGCATGCAGCCAGACCCTGTGCATTTTGGGCTGGGGGAGGGGCGGCGATGGCGCTCTGCTGGAGGGGCGCCGGAGATTATTGGGGGGCAGAGCCCCCCCAAACGAATTTTTGAGGGGGCTCGGGCCCCCTCAAGCCCCATGGAGTCGGCGCCTATGAGGGCAGTACCTCCATGATAGAGTATCTGCTTTGCATGCAGAAGATCTGTGGTTTGATTCCCAGCATTTCCAGGTAGGACTAGGAATGTCCCTGTTAAGTTGTAGGTGAACATATCAGACGACACAGCGATTCTTCAAACAGCTCTTGTTTATTCACAGGCCAGAACAGAACTGAACTGAAGGGTTCAGCCAGCCTGCTTATATAGAGCTCCACTACAATGCAACAGTAACCACTTTCTGTAACTATCCAATCACTGAACATCACTTTCAATCTCTTATTTGCATATGCGGACCTGAGTGAAAACTATCTACAGTATCCCCCTGCTGGCCCCGGGTGACAACCTGGATCTGACCCTGACCCCTCAGGCAACACCATCTCTCCATTATCAACCTATAGAAGCATGGCTATGCAACTGTGTATCTGTTCTGGCAATCACATCCTCCACTGGTCAAGCTAGTTTTTATCAGCCTGGTCAATTAGCTCAACCAGCTACTGTAATCTAGACAAATGTCTGAATGATTTCTCTTTCAGCCCACAGAGAAGGAAGGAGTCTCTCTAGGGCAAAAGTAGCAGACAAAACTCACCAACTAAATGAGTATTGTTATGGGAGATGTTTCTGTGCTGAAAGGTGGATGCAGTTTATTGTAATGGCGCACCAGTACAAACTCTGAATACAATCCAAGATATTTTTATGCCTCTATTTCCTAGGAAGGTGCTGTAGGATTTGTACATTGGATTCGCACTATATGTGAATGATTTACACAATCCCCATGAGATCTAGTCCCTTAACTCACTTCCCAGCCCTTCTGAAGTCGTTCATGATTCTACCTTCATCTCAGATGGTAAAGGGAGGGAGGAGAGCCAATCCTCATTGTTGGAACACCAAGCTCTCAGAAGTTGAATCAGTAAAACTCATGAAGAGATGAGGTCTGGATGTCAGATGGGTACCTTCATATTCCACACACTCCTAACAGTCAAATCCCTGATACTTAGTTCCTTGTGGGTGGCTTCATTGTTTAGACTTACCTTTTAGGTCCCAGTACATTTCCGAGCACAATTCAAAGTGTTGGTGCTGACGTTTAAAGCCCTAAACGGCCTCGGCCCAGTGTACCTGAAGGAGCGTCTCCACCCCCATCATTCAGCCCAGACACTGAGGTCCAGCTCCGAGGGCCTTCTGGCAGTTTCCTCACTGTGAGAAGTGAAGCTACAGGGAACCAGGCAGAGGGCCTTCTTGGTAGTGGTGCCTACCCTGTGGAACGCCCTCCCATCAGATGTCAAGGAATAAATAACTATCTGACATTTAGAAGACATCTGAAGGCAGCCCTCTTTAGGGAAGTTTTTAATGACTGATGTTTTAATGTATTTTTAATCTTTTGTTGGAAGCTGCCCAATTATTATTATTAATGCAATTCCCAGACTAAACATTATGGTTCAGATTAAGAGAAGTCAAGTCTCACCTACATCCCATTCAATTGAATGGGGTGAGCAAATTGCAACTACCTGAAGTGTACTGATTTCAACAGGACCTAGACATGCTTATCTGTAACACTCCAACTGATGCATCAATGGAGGGGTGAAGGCCAACATTAAATCTGATCTCTGTGGTCTTTGGTAGGTTTGGATTTGAGACTGAGAACTGAGAGCTGGGATCAAGACTGAGATATTTTGATCCCAGCATGGCAGCCAAATTTCTGTAATGAATAATGACTAACCTAGATAGGAAAAATCACAGGCCCCTGAAGTGTCACCACACTGTGCAGGGAATTTAGGTTCCAACTAACTATTAAAGCAAATGGAAGATGACAGAGCTCACACACTCTGCCCACTCTTTAGAAAATGAAAATGTCAGCATACTGCATGCTCTCCTCTGTTATTTGCCATGTAATTACATGGTAATTGATGCTTCATAACGGAAAAAAAATTTGCAAAGTGTGTTTTCCCACCAGGATACAATGCCAAAGTTCACATTTCTGATTTAAGTCGGCCTCCAGGTCTGTACCTAAATTAGCAGAAGGATTTTCTTCATTCGTCATCTTGCTTGATCTTGGGTAGCAGTTGGGATTCTGTGTTCGGGAATGTTTGGGCTGAGCAAACAAATTAGCAGAGACCAGCTTCATTAAGAACCCACAGAGGTATTTGTCATGGCTTATAATGGGAACAGTGTGCTAGCTGCAATGAATTCTGATCCCAGATCCTCACAACATGGGGCAAAAGATACAATTTCAACAGGAGAAGAAAAGGCTTCTAATTAAATCTCTGCTTGCTCTCTTCTTTTCTGGCTCAGCCTCGCCGCTTCCAAAGAAACTGGAGCAGCAGCCCGATCCGCTCCTAAACTAATGTCCCCTTCAGATTTCCTGGACAAATTGATGGGAAGGACATCAGGATACGATGCCAGAATCAGGCCCAATTTTAAAGGTATGCAGTCACTCTTGGTTCATATTTCACCTCCATTTTGTTTTAGATCAGAACATGAACTTTGGGCTTCTTTTCACCAGATTCTGTCTGTGGGACAACAGAGCTAGACCCTGCTCCTAGATAATCAATTGCTGCCTTCTGTTTCTTCAATTCCTCCTCTTCTTCCTGTGACCATAACTCATGATCAAAGCTAATCTACAAATGTCGCAGAATAAAGCCTAAGAATTCTGAGGTGGTGGTAGAATGGACTGAAATGGTTTAAGTTTCAGAGACTGACAGGAAATTATAAATGCTCGCCCTCATCAAACAAACAAACAAAAGATTTACCAAGCAGAAAGCCAGCATTTCAAGGAGAAATGTTTCCCTACCACACTAGATATCTACTCGCAATGTGTGTGTGTGTGTGTGTGTGTGTGTGTGTGTGAGAGAGAGAGAGAGAGAGAGAGAGAGAGAGAGAGAGAGAGAGAGAGATTAATACAGCATATTACATAGGAGAGCATTAAAAATGTGATTCCTCTGGAAGCAGTATACACTGTCTCAATCCATTCTACCCTTTTATGTCCAGCTCATATTGCTTCATGTGTAGACCTAGCCTAAGCCTGTTTCCTGGACAGGATGAAGAGCCATGCAAAGGATACTCTTGGAGAAACAAAATACTGCGAATTTCTATCAAGGAAGGATATATATAGTTTTAGTTTTTAAATTTTAATTGGGAAATGATTTATACTGAATTAATCCTTTTTTTAAAAAAATCCTTTTCTAAAAATCCACAAGCATTACTCCTGGGGTTAATAAAAATAGAAGTCCCCCCCCCCTCAAAGAGAGAGAAAAAATGTTTCTATATGCGATAACAGCCATCCGTGTATTATTAGTGCAAAAAATGGAAAACAGATAAAGTACAAATAAAAGAGGAATGGCACATTTTACTGTTAGAATATATGAAGCTAGCAGAGATGACCACTAGAATAAGAAATCAAAATTATGAAAGACATAAAGAGGACTGGATCTTGTTTATGGGACATATGGGAAAGTATTATAAGCAAACAATTTACCTAGCAGGATGGTAAGATTTTCAGCAGAATAAGAAATAAATAAAGTATATAAAAGTTCACTGGGTGAACTAAGAAAATGTGGGGGAAAGAGGGGATAAAAGGAAACATGGAAGGATAGGCTAGGTGACAGTGGTGTCCAAACTTTTTTCAAAGAGGGCCAGATTTGATGAAGTGAAGGGCCGTGAGGGCTGACAAAGGGCCGACCAATGCTGTTAACCTTTTTTTAGGATTAAAGTTGTTGAGCTTTTTAAAGGATTTTACCCCAGGAAATAAACTGCCACAGGGGCCAGTTTAAGCCGGCCAGTAGGGGCCACATTAGGCCCCTGAAACAGACCTTGGGCATGCCTGGGCTAGGAAGTCGATCAAGTAATGTTTTCTGAATTTTTGTCTATTCTTTGAAATCTTAAAAAAGATACCCTTTTCTTTATTTCAGAGATTTTTCTTTATTGTATCATCTTTGTTCACATTTTGCTGATATAGAATCCTATTAGAAACGCAAATAAATATGAGAAAAGGAAGGATATATATTTAATTTCCTCAATTCCATGAAAGTCTCCACAGAATGGTGTTGATTTATAAAGAAGCACAAGAAATTACTTAAGCATCTATTTAGCACAATGTTCTGTCTATAATGGAAAGTCCTAACAACCCTGGGTTCTGAGTATTCTGTTCCTTGCCATCCACTCCCATTTGCCAGCAGTTTAATGTAATAGGCACCCACTGAGCATATCAATGGTGGCAGTGAATATCCTACCCACTAGTCATCAAAATTCTGATTGCCCACAAAAGAGGATCTTATCCAGAGTTCATTATAATTTTTTTTTATGGCAGACTTCCATGAAACTAATGTACTTTGTTGGGATGAGGGGGGTTGTCACTTGCCTATTTACAAACTACCACATGCTGATTTAATTTTGACTGGCTGCCTTTTAGCTGTAGTGATATGCTAAAAGGATAGCATATTTACACACCATGTTTTCCGATCTATGCAAAATCCCATATATTTCAATTACTCCCCTTATAGCCTCTGCATTTAATTTAATGTCACAACTAGCTGTAAGCATCTCCAAGCAGTACGGAGGATTATAATGCATAATCTCAACATCTTGCTAGTAACAGCTGTGAAATTCACAGGCTACGATCCAAATGCACCATACTAAGATTAGATTCATCAATGGATCTGAGATTCAGGTAGGTAGCCGTGTTGGTCTGACGCAGTTAATCTGAGTCAGTCATGACTAACTTGTCCATTGATTTCAACAGGTCTACTCTGAGTGTGAGTCATTCCCTACCCACAGACTTTTCATGGGGTTTTCCTTATTTTTCAGTCAACGTTCCCCTGCATGTGACCTGAAACCACCAACCCACATATACATATCAATCATTGTCTCTTTTGTGATACCACTCATCATAACTATGAACCCAATCCCTCTCGCGCACAGCCAATCAACCAATGTAGCCATAAAGATTCATGACTCATCTTTTGTGGTATGTGAAGCACGAGTAAATGTATACACATTTTGACAGGCAGAAGGAAGAAAAAGAGATGAAAAGGTGAAATGGAATTAATATGCATGTGTATTTAAATTATGGGTGCTAATACACTTTATGATTGCTGCAGGAAAGTGGTTTTGTTTCTGCAGCAAATGTGTCAAGTGTGGAAGACACATAGGGCCGACCCACCCATGAGGCAAGCCTTATGCGACAGCCAAAGGTGGCAGGATCCACAGGGGCAGATGTAGATCTTTCTCTCCCCCCCTTTCTTGCTCCTGGAGTAGATATTCACTCATCCCTCCTTCCCTGGGAGGGTGTGTGTGCCCCATGTACATATATCTGGGACTCAACACATATACACAGAAGTTTAGAAGCATGTATTATTTCCACACTTTATGACAGTGTTCTCCAAATGTTCTGTACTACAACTCCTATCATCCCCCGGACATGCTGGCTGGGGCTGATGAGACTTGTCATCCAAAACATTTGAAGGGCGCTAGGTTGGGGAAGGCTGCTGTATGCTTTTTATTGCAAAACAAAATACCACTGGTGCTGCACTAGGGTTTCCTGCCCACCAGTTTAGTTAGTGGGGGACGAAGAGGAAGGGATCAGAGTTAAGGTGCTTTTAGATTGTCCACTGCTGCAGTAAACCCACAGTTGATCTGAGACAATTTCATATCACATGAAAGAATTTGCCCTTTGACAAATACACAGCAGCTGCTCCAACATCAGCCTTGGGCAGTCACTCTGCATTTTGCCAGAGCAGTCACCCAGGCAAGACTGGCCAAAAAGAGCTGCTCTGTGTGTGAGCCCTTTTTTGATATAACATGAAACACGTTCCGATTAAGCCAAGTGAGGAATCTGATTTTTGTGGCATTAGAATACACCTTTCGTTCTCGAGAGCAATCCTGCCACGTGGAAGGGCAACTATGCAATCAGGTGCAAAACAATTAGCCCAAACTGATGGAGTGTGTGTCTGTGTGTCTCTGTGTGTTTTAACTGCCCCGGAAGGCTGAGCAGAAGGGAAAGTTTCTATTTTTTCATGACCGATCCTCATATCCAAATTTAGCAATGATGAGCCTTGAGCCATCTCAAGCCTTTGAACATCAAGTTACCCATAAAGACACGCAAACTTGGGTGCCCCAGATACGAGTAGAGTCCGACTCTCACAGCTGCCACTTCCCTGGAGCCACGTTGCAGCTTGTCAACAGAGCCGAGATGGCTGTGCTCATAGTGAACCCTTCCCTCTATCCCACAGGGATCCCATGTGGCCAGTGGAGAACTTAAGATGAGGCACTTGCCTACTCTTAGCTCAGTCATTCTCCTTACTGTGTGCCAGCTGCCTCTGTCAATACCTCCCAAATCTGATTGTAATGTTTGCTTCTGCCCTGGCAACCAAAAAGAAGAGTTGTGAGGCCAAATGTTGGGGTAAAGGTTGTATTTATTGAAATATGACAAGTTGGAGAAACTGCAAGTAAATTAACCAAAATCAGAACACATGGGCAGGTGAGGATTTTATCTAACTCTGGTAGATCCCTCCAGATCGCTAGGCATGTGATGCAGACAACACAAGCTGGGTTTCCCCAATGAAGGGTGAGGAGGAAACTAGGTGAGCTTTGAATATAAAACCCACTGTCCAGTGTTCACTCAAAGTGTGCATATCAGACTTAAAGGGCACCCCCACACACAAGTCCCAGCAGGGATAAAGTACTGGCAGACCCCTAAAGGGTGCTCTTGTCTCAATAGTGCCTACAGTTTTCTCCCTAACTTCCTCATCTGCCCAGATTCAGTGCTCCATGAGAAACTCCTCTCTGCCATTCACCAGATTGCCAATTGAATTAGTCCCAGCAGTATGGAATAGGTAGGGAAAGGAGGAATTATAAGAGCTAATCAAAGAATCTCCCCACCCCTTAAAAAAATCCTGCTCAGGTCCTTCAACACGCAGCTAACCAAAGCACCATACCACATAGGGGGAGGGAAAGAAGGCACAGGAAAAAGGCTATGAGGAGGAGAAGGCTTATAAAGGCAGGTTCCCAACTGCTTCCTAATTGGCCACCAGGCCCCAGATAATTCCCCCTCTCTTTGGGAACCAACCGCCCACATCTTTTGAAAAAGGAGGGTTGAGGGCAAACACACACCCCACCAAAGGGCAGGAATAGGACTGCCATACGTCCTGAAATTTACATATGGGGTGCATTTCTGAAAGGCAGTGCTTTGTCCTGGATCTTAGGCAAGTCAGTTGAAAAATCACGTTTTTTGTGGTTTTTGTAAAATAAAATAAAAAGAAGCAGCAGCTCAACAACTTTGGGATGTTCTGGTCTGAAATTTGGCAACCCTAGGCAGGAAGACTCCCTTTCTGAGATCCTTAATGGTTCCCTGGTAACCAATGATGATGATGACACAAATCAACAAGCTGCGTTTGTTGGCTTCAGTCTCTAATGTGTGGTCGTCTGTGCTGTGAGGAGCAAATAAACAAACTGTGCTGAACACCAAGGAACTATTAACTACTGCAATTACTCCTGCAGTCCAGTTGCAAAGAGGCATGTTATTATTCATTGCATTGAATTTATAGATCACCCTACCTCAAAGGCTGAGAGGAAGTATAACAGAATACATACAAAACCTTCTGCTGAAATTAAGTCGAAATTCAATTCACTAGCTAAATATAACAGAAACAACAACAGCAAACCCCAGAAACTGCCAGCTTAAATCTGCTCACACATGGACTAAAATAAGCAGCTCTAGATGCTCAGGGCTTTGGAAACTTGCAAGGCAAAGCCCAACAAAGCTGATATGTTCTGATGGATTTGGGAGTCTTCTTCAGTGAACTAGTGGTGTGAATATGCATAAACAAGACCACACAGTAGCTGCTTAACAGTTTGCCACACAGTACCTGCAACCACAAGAAGAAGAGCTAATATTCTGTAGCTTCCAATCATGTGATTAAGTCCAGTCTCGTTACCCTTTCACTTCAGCAGATTTTCAAGCAATGTGGCTAGGTGGTCCATAATGCCTGATTTAACTGTGTGTTTGGAGTTACCTGCAAGAAGGTTCTGAACTGCAGGTGGGGAACCCGGGACTTTCCAGATGTTGCTGGACTACAACTCCCTCCAGTTCTACCCATGATAAGGAGTAGTAGGCTGACAATATCTGGAATATCACAGGTTTCCCACTCCTGGTTAAGAGGCTATGGATGGGCACTTCGCCATACAGTTCCAGGTGGCATGTGGCACAGTTGAAGCTGCTACCACATGACACCTTGATATGAGGTGTTTTACCAATGCAAGGCTGAGGTAGAGAGTCTGGCCCAAGGCTGGGGGTTTTAACTCATGGGTTTGCATCCCGTTAAGTGCCACTCACAGTAGACCCATTAAAGGACCTAAGTGGGCCATGCCCATTCATTTCAGTCAGCCTACTCTGCATACAACTCTTGCCATACAAAAGGCAATTTTAAATTTGCCATTTGGCTTCTATAAGCCATAGATAAGGGGTTCGGGTACGTCTGTTCCCAGGGGCCAACTGTGAACCCTTCACACCTCTCTCACTCTCTCTCTCTCTGGCACTCAGGACTCTTTGCAGGCCACAAAACCCATGCTGGCCTCACTTTTCACTTTCCTTGGGTGTCTTTGGTGGGCTGGAATAAATGCTGGAAGTCTGCCTCTGGCTCCACCCACCTTTTCTCTGGCCCTGCCCACTAATGACATGTGAGCCCTGGAAGATTCCTGGGAAGGGACTGCAGCTCTCAGGCTGTAAAAGGTTCCCAATTTCTGCCATTATGACACAAATATGTCTGGTTACCCAGCTAAAAAGAAAGCTTCAGATACTGGGAGAAAACCAACAGAGGGTTAAAAGGAATGCACCGCAGGAAGGTCTTCCCACTCCAGCAGACACGTATACACAAAAGAAATTAAACTTTAATATTTAATGAAATATATACATTACCCTTCTGCTGAAGGCAGTTGTATTGTAATTTTATGCAAGATAATTTAATTTCAGATTTATTTCAATGAACTGCACCTTCCCCCCATGGGGGCAGTTCGCTGGCTTCGTCTGTCACACATAAATCAGTATCCAATTTATATGAAAGTCACAGCAGCAGCTTTGCAGAACTTGAGCTTGTAGCTTTCTGAGCACATCATTTAAATGAGCCAGCAATAAGTCACAGAGGCGTTTTAATGGTTTAGATTTAAATGAAAATAATACCATGGCCACCCAGAATCAGTTCCTTTCTTTATTCATGATAGTTAAAATTAAAAGCAAGGGGGAGGAGGAAAACCCCTTTTTGTGGGTGAAGCCCACAGTGGGCGCTTCAAATGATGTGTTTATTGAGCATTAATTCTTGTTCATGGGGAGATTAGAGGACACTGGCTATTTAATGAGCATTCATTCCAATTTGTTTACAGGGAGATTAGATGGTGTTGTGTCATGGCAAGTGTTACCTAACACTCTCCAGCACATCTTCTCATCATATTCCTTACCATAAAATTTTTTAACAGGCTGGCACATATTCAGCATGGAGAGGACACTATGGATCAGAGGCCAGTTGACATGATGGGGAACCACTGACCGTGCACATAAACAGATAAAAATCACTGTTTGTTTGTTTATTTGTTGGTTTGTTGGTTTGTTGCATAGAATAGACCTAAGATCATCATAAACTCATCTACCTCCAAATCCCCTTCTTCATATTGCTATGCACACATAGCAAAGCAGAATTGGATAGGAAACATTTTCCCCCCGTGTGACAAGGATACAATCTTTGTCCCCACCTACCAAGTACAGTCGTACCTTGGAAGCTGAACGCCCTGGCACTCGAACGTTTTGGCTCCCGAACGCCGCAGACCTAGAAGTGAGTGTTCCAGTTTGCAAACGTTCTTTTGGAAGCTGAATGTCCGGCACGGCTTCCATGGCTTCCGATTGGCTGCAGGAAGCTCCTGCAGCCAATCAGAAGCCGCGCCTTGGAAGTCGAACATTTTGGAACTCAAACAGACTTCCTGAATGAATTCCGTTTGGCTTCCAAAATACGACTGTACTATATTCTGCACGGGAAGATACTCATGAATAGGGATGTCAGAGAATTCCAATAAAAAACAGAAACAGAGGGAGAAAATGCCAGTGTTTTTTATTATTATTATTATTATTATTATTATTATTATTATTATTATTATTACTATTATTATTATTTATAGTGCGCCCATCTGGCTGGGTTTCCCCAGCCACTCTGGGCGGCTTCCAACAAAATATTAAAATACAGTAGTCCATCAAACATTAAAAGCTTCCCTAAACAAGGCTGCCTTCAGATGTTTTCTAAAAGTCTGGTAGCTGTTGTTCTCTTTGACATCTGGTGGGAGGGCGTTCCATAGGGCGGGTGCCACTACCGAGAAGGCCCTCTGCCTGGTTCCCTGTAACTTGGCTTCTCACAGTGAGGGAATCGCCAGAAATCCCTTGGAGTTGGACCTCAGTGTCCAGGCAGAATGATGGGGGTGGAGACGCTCCTTCAGGAAATCAAGGGTTGGGTCTTTAAAAACTAAGGGACATTCCATGTGGGTCCATGGAAGGTAAGTAGTAAGCAGACACAAGCCTTGTTGCTCATGCAGCACACCTGTGTAGACATCAGCCTTCGCTTCCAACTTCCCATCTTTGTGGAGCTTGAACCAACATAGCATATTACCCTTGTGATCTTAAACTGGCAGATATTTTTTTTAAAAAAAGAACAGAGTTAAGGCACGATTCTTGGCCTGTTACAGAGAGTACCTAATTCAAGCAGGGACTTTCAGATCAGGGATTATTTAAGAAACCTCCCCTTTAAAACTCAGCTGAAAGTTCAACTTGGAAACCCAGAATCCATAGCATAGAAAAGGGGTCAGCAACCTTTTTCAGCCATGGGCCGGTCCACTGTTCTTCAGACCATGTATTGGGCCGGACTATTTTTTTTGGGGGGGGGGAATGAACAAATTCCTATGCCCCACAAATAACCCAAAGATGCATTTTAAATAAAAGCACACATTCTACTCATGTAAAAACACCAGGCAGGCCCCACAAATAACCCAGAGGTGCATTTTAAATAAAAGGACACATTCTACTCATATAAAAACACATTGATTCCCGGACCGTCCGCAGGCCAGATTGAGAAAGTGATTGGGCCGCATCCAGCCCACGGACCTTAGGTTGCCTATCCCTTGCACAGAATTTATATCAGCTTTGTGGGGAAGGACAAGGAAAACATCCTTTACCATAATTGATGCAGCCTCCAGGTGGCCAGGGGCCATAGCTTTCAATACAGCCACCCGCAGTGAGAGCACTGGAGCATGGTGAAGTTTATTTGCTGCATATGAACTGCCAGACAAAAGCTGGGAAAGACATTAGTTCTCCGTTCACATCTGGCAAACGTTGGGCACTTTTAAAGAAAGGCTTCAGATACACTAAACCTTGAGGCCTTCCAGCCTGCAGCTAAAATGAAGGCTATAATATTGCCAGCTCTCCCCAAAGGAGGAAGTGGTAACAGCTCATCAGCATATGTTAATATATGTGAGTACTTAGGTTTTAAATGGCACATTGTCTTGCAGTGAGACAAGAATGAGAAAAGATAAAGAAGGTTCATGGCTCATGGTAGAGCATGTGCTTCGAATGCAAAAGGTCCCAGGTTCAATCTTCAGCTTCAGGTAGAGCTGAAATAGGCTTCCTATCTAAAACCCTGGAGAGCCCCTGCCAGGCTGTATACACATCCAGCGTTTGAAATGCACAGGGGTCATGTTTCAGAATGTACTATTGTACATAGCAGTTTGCAATCATACACACCTTCGTGCAATAATGGCAGCTGCTATCTGTGTTATTTGTACACAGAGGTGGGCATGTATTCACACAAGTGTGCAACAGTGGTCCCTATTCCTCTCAATCTGTGTGTCCACAGACCCTTTTTATATCTGTGTACAGAGATTGTTATGTTATCATACAGCTTCCTGTTTTATGTATGACTTTAAGCGTGTAGTCTGCCTTTGACCGCAAGCTTTTTCTTTGAAAAATTCCAAGGGCTGCATCGCTGAGCCAAATCAGGACCTTTACATAGGAGGGGGAGGGCAGTCAGGAAGTTTTATTCATTTACTATCCACTGTGTGCCAATCCAGATTGGGTTCTCCACACTGACAATTTGCATTGAAATAAAAACTCCCATTTGCTTCAATGCAAATTGCAGGCACACAGGGGCCAGTCCAGATCAGCACCACAGCAAAGAGGAAAAGGTGGAAGCTTCACTACTCTCCCCACACAAACATACCAGGACTCGGGGAACTCACCCTGGCAATTTATAGAAAACAAAGCCTGCACACACAAGCAGCGCGGAGCAAGCCAATTGGGTGCCTGGGGCAGCCTCTCACAAGGCGGGGCAAGCCGGGACAGGACAGGACAGGACAGGACACTCCACAGGGCCTCCAAGGAGTCTGCCTGCCTCCTCCCACTCAGCCACCCTACAGCTGAGGGAAAGGCGGCGGGCGGACAGTTTGGGGCAGCACGGAGCCTACGGGCGCCCAAGCCATCATGTCACTCCCAGGAGAGACATGTGGCTCAGGTGCACTGCAGACCCAGCGGTGAGTGCCGCCAGGCATTTTGTCACCCCCCTCAGTGGTGACACCCAGGGCGGCCCGCATCCACCGCACTCCCCCTTCCTCCACCCCTGCACACAAGCAAACAATGTGATTAAAGACACAGGTCCTGAGGGAGTCTGGGGTGATGTTGGTTTGAACATAAGGCTCATTTACTGTAGTGAAACCTGCTCCCAGATTAATGTTCACCTAGAACCAGGACCTTTGTAAGCCTGTCAGCAGCCTGGCACACTCCTGCAGTAATCATGTGTGGAACGCTGAAAGTTCAAGGGTACAGCAATCAAATGTAGGAAAATCACTTTACTGGCATGCATGTGTGAGCCAGACCTTTGCTTTCATAAGGGAATCCTGGAGGAATTCAGTGTGTCTAGACTGCCAGTTACAGCTGTTTCCCAGCAAGACCTTTGAAGCGGGATAGAGCTCTCCTCGCCCTTTTCCCCTTCATGTGCAGTCATCCAGAGCCTAGCCCTGAATATAGATTGATACATTATCCTCACTGAATTTTGCAGTCTGCTGCTGCTATTCACAAAAGATTTATTTATATTTGGAAGAGGGTGGCTGGCCTGCTTAATCCTGTAATCTCTCCAAGGTAGAACTGTAAGTAATAACAGGTATTAAAACAAAGGTGAAATGGAGCAAAGCTCTGAGTGGCACATTTCGGATCGTTTTGGCATGCGCTGCTAGATAGTGAGGCCTCTGCCTCTAATCTTCACTCTGGTTGGAATCCTCCCTCACTTCTCCCCTGGCCTGGGTGCCCTTTGTCACTCCCTGATTGGAAAGGGCATGCTAAGCTTTCTGTCCTTTTTGTCCGAAGTGATTTCTCAGACTTTTATCATCTAGATGCAATGAGCTAAAGGTCTTTAGGTGATGTAACTCCATGCTCAGTTTACTCCATGTCCCTTCCTGTTACCTAATAAGGCTGATTCTGAAAAAGTGAATGGCGCAAAAGGAAGATAGGGCACAAAGCAGCTCCCTTTCTGAACACTTGGATTGATCCAAGCCTTAAAGCCCATTGAGCTACACACACTGTAATTGACCAGAAAACAATGGCCACAGCATCAGATGGGTCCTTAGGCTATATAATTCTTCCCTACCTTCCAGAGGCATGTATAAAAGCCCTCTGGTCTAACTATGTAGACTGAACGCATGGATGGGAAGCTTAGATGTGGACAATTACTACATGTGTAAGCTTTGTGCACAATGCAACCAACAAATATGAGTTGGTGGCAGTCACAAGTGATATTCAGGTCCTGCTTGCAGTCCCCCCCTTAGGCACCTGGCTGACCACTGGGAAAACAGGATGCAGGACTGGATGGGCCTTTGATCTCATCCATCACATCTCTCCTTATGTTCTTAAGAACAAGCAAACGTTTGGCCAGTATGGGTTTTTTGGTCCTTTTTTTGAAATATTAAGAACATATTACAAAACAGCAACCCTTAACACAATATCCCATGTCAAAAACAGATTGACAGACATCACATCAATATAGGTTTGTGCCAGACAACTTACTTATTGCACTTTCATCCTGATTTGCTTGCACAAAGCTTATATAGAGGTTAGATTATATCTGGTTTTCATTGAGCATTCGTTCTGATTTGTTTGTGGGGAGGTGCTACATCAACAAACATTCATCGCAATCTGCTTTCAGGGTGTTCATACATCTTATTCATCCATTCCTATCACACTTTTCAGTGCATTTTCCCCTCACTTTTCAAACCGCAAAATGGCCAATTCTTTTTATTTTGAAGTGAATTTATTGCTCTGGGGCAATAAAACCCTTTACAGTGGAACCTCTCTACTTACCACCATAATCCGTTCTGGCGGCCCGTCCTTTAGGCAAAACAGGTCTCTGGTAGAAGCGCCATTGTGTGCATGTGCTTCTGCATGTGCATGAATTGCAGCAAACCCGGTATTTACTTCCGGGTTTGCTGTGGTTGTGACTTGGATCGGGCCCAAGTAGAGGCGGTCGTAAGTAGAGGTTCTACTGTAATTTGTTTTAAGTTCACAAACCGAAAGCTCCAGTATGTGCTTGAATCTCTCCCTCCAAAACTGTGGCCCCCATGTAGCATCATCAAATCTAAGTGGGAAGAGACCTTGAGGCTCAGGTGGCGCAAGCCCTTGCTGAATGCAGGGTCTGCTTTTGCTAGGTGGCACACAGAACTTCTGATCAAGCTTCACTTGTTTTGCAGGCCCTCCAGTGAATGTCAGCTGCAATATTTTCATCAACAGCTTTGGATCTATTGCAGAAACCACTATGGTGAGTAAAAACAAAATATGGAACCTATGCATACCGTATCCAGGTCATGAGACAGGTACTATAAGCAGCATGTGTTATTTGCATTTCACGCGCTGGAAAAGATAAGTGACTATCTCTCTGTTCCCACGTTTCCTCCTTTTCCTCCCTTGTCAGCAGTGGGTAGCAAGCTCACTGCATCGCTGCTGACAGGATGGGTCAGGGTTTTGTGTTAGGAGCAGAATCTCTCCACACAGAAGCTGCAAATGAAATGGGCACCTAGGCTTCTTTGGAAGCTGTGCTACTTCCCAGAGCAGCGTTTGGGGAAAACCACAACAACAAACTTGGCTAACGGCAATGTAATCTGCTTTGCTAACCAGACAAAAAACCAGAAAGCTCAAGAGTTCCAAAGGGTGCTACAGGTTTCAAAATATATTCAACCCTTTGGATGGATTTACATGCAATTTAAACACTATTTTAAATTCATCCAGGCTTCGGGGGATGTAAGAACGCCAACCCTCCTATCATGTTGACCAGTTGCTGTGTTGAGGGCAGTTCTAAAATCATGATTAGATTGTTTCTTATTGTAAAGCACCCTTTGTTCTGTAGGGGAGAGTGATGAAATACATATATGTTATTTGCATCCTTTACTTATCGTATTAGTTTGGTAGAAAGACACACTTGCTCATGTGATCACCGTGAGTGGTGCAAGCTGGGAATGCTGTCCACACTGAGGTGGCAAGTGCTGGAGGGAGGGGGGGGAGAAATTGAATTAGTTTGCATTTAAAGTTGAGCCTGCCCAATTCACACTGAAGCAATCTGAAGCAATATAGGAACTGAAACACAGTCATTCTGTGAAATTCACACTTCCTATGAATTTTGCAGTTCAGTTCTCCAAACAAATGAGGTGTACAGAAATGCATGTAGTGGGATAAAATGTGTCTAAAAATGCATATGTTCATGCAAATAACACACAAAAATGCATCATGGGGGGAATTGATTAGCAGAAATGTGTACAAAATGGCATAAAGTCATGTGTGCATTAGCAGAAGATCACATCTAAAGATTGGAAAGATGAGAAACTGAGAGAAACCAAAATGGAAAAGAATCTCCCATCACTATATGCACCACATCATTCTTGATTTCCAAGTCACAAAGTGCTCTCACTTCTTATCATGTCTGAGAGGAAGCTGAAGATAAAGCATCAGCAGACATTTGAAGCTGAGATGGCTGTAATTCTTGAAAGATAGTTTCCAGTTTTAATAATGATATTTAATTGAAATGCACCATTTTTCATTAAGGAATGCACGTTGTCAGTCATTCCTGGTGACAGACAGAAAAGCGTTTGCAGCATATTAGCTTTTCAGTATACAAAAACAAGAAACCAGTCACTTCCAAATTGAACTGCAATTGTATTTTCGCGTCATTTTTGAGTTTCATGTGGAAAACTAAAACTCTTAGCTTTTGGTTTTCTAAACAGATGTAGCCAGCAGAGGCTGATGACTCCTACACTTTTGTTTTGGGATCACTATGAGAATACTGCTTCCCTTGGGCTGAAATTTACATAGTTATTACAATTTCAGCTTTTATCTAGAAAGATCATTAAACTGCCAGTATTGGGGGATTTTAGTTCACACATAAGACATTAATGTTGACATTTAAAGACACTAGAGGCAGTCTTTGCAGCACACAAATCAGTAGCTATCATTATGTCAACATGCAAAGGTCTAATGAGTTCACAAACACAGTTTGGGGCACAATCCAAAGGAGAATAATAGGAGCTGGAAGGAGTGCAGGAGCCATCAATAAAGGGCAGGCATTCTCAGGAGAATAGATGAGCAGGAACTCTGGGAAGCAGGTCTGTATTCATCAAAAATTAGTGGGAGTAATGAAAAAGATGTTGCAAGTGGGGAGTTTCTAGGAGAAGGTTTCCAGCTCAGTGGAATTCACAAAAGAGAAGATACAGCTAGGAAGAAAGGTGCAGGCTACTGTAGAAAATGAATGAAACAGAGGAGAATCGTAGAATTGTAGAGTTATAAGGGAACCTCAGGGTCATCAAGTCCAGCCCCCTGCAATGCAGAATAATTGGGTACAGAAGGCAAACCCATCTTAAAGTCATAATACTGAAAGATCTTAATGTGGTGCTTTTGGCCAATTTATGTCCCACTGCCTATCAGTTAAGGTAACACATTCCCTTCAAGCTCTGCAGTGATGGCTGGCTGTCACCAGTTCGAGGAAATATTGTTGCAACAACACTTCTAGTTGAGATTTAGTTGAGAGAGATTCCTGCACTGCAGAAGGTTGGACTAAATAACCCTCAAGGTCCCTTCCAACTTTATAATTCTATGATTCTAGATCTTTTAACATCAGAACTGGTTCAGCCAGCATCCTGGAGCCACAGCCGAATGAGTAAGGATGAGCACACTGCAGCTGAACCCATCTACATTGAAGGAGGGATAGCCAGATACCATCATTTCCTAGGAGAGGGAGGCAGACTTGTCATTGGTGTCATTTCTCCATCCTTAGTCAACCAAGTTCAGAGCTGGGAGGTCCTACCTTGTTCTTCCACATTCGGGTTCTAGGGACGGCCAGGAGTGCTTCCCCCCACCCTACATCACCCCATCTTTGGCTGCTCCATTAGCTGAGGCATTTCTGGGCAATGAGGTTTTGGAAGCCATCGCCTGTGCTTTTGTAGCGTCACAAGTTCTGCACGTGGCTGGCTGTGCTCGGGAAATGTTTGGAAGCTGCCTTTGGTGCACAACGTATCTTTTTATGGGAATATGGAAATGTGAACATGTGATACGTTTCAACAGTCTTGTATTTACCAGAGGCAGTTTCTATTTTTCTGGTAAAACGCCATTCCTGTTTTGTTCCTATATTCACAAACACGTGCAAGAGCTCAGTCCACTCCAAGGTCTCTTGTTCAATCTCTGGAAGGGATGCATATGCATTTTGACTCTGGGACGCAGGCATGTAAAATGACAATATGCTCCTACCCTTCTGCGGCACCACTGCCTATCTGCATAGCTAATGTTGCTGAACGATTGAGTTGCAGCTGTTCTTTCCTAAGTACAACTATCCATGGTGAGATTAAATACCTTATTAAACATTTTTCATTGGGTGCGCTTTTTCAGGAAACCGTTACGGTCAGCTTAATATAGCACAGGTGTTAAAGGCTCTTCAGACAATGTGTTGTAGGGAAAAGAGGGAATGATGTTCAATGTGAAAATAGAATAGGCATGTTAGAAGTCTGCAAGAGCAATATTATTACTTGGGAATTGTGACATATGAGGCCAGGTTTCTCTTAAATGCTTCTGGACCCAGTTCAGTGGTGATGGCCTTAACCTATACAGCTCACCCTGAACATCTTCCTATATATCCTTGGGCTTATCACCTTTCTTTAAAGTTAGGAGTCAGTATGGAACAGGGACTTTATATTGACGGCACCTTTATTGTGACCATTTTCCCCCATGCCAATCTTGGTTTAGTTTTAGAACATCTTATAGGACATTCCTTTTCTAAAAACAATTGTATGGTTCAATTTTAAGGTGGCAGTGATTTGGGTTATAATGCAGTGTTGTTGTGTGCAGTTGTCACAGTGGGTTGCATTCAGTGGTGCCCATGTGCAAGCAGAATGGACCTCCACTCATGCAACAGGACTTTATCTTCCTTGCCTCCCCCCCCCCCCCTGCATATCCTCAAAATCTGCTCTGGAGAGATGGGGGGCCCAATGGATCTGATTCTGAGGGTACATGGAGCACTTCAGGAAGGAGAAAAGGAAGAGCAATTCTCTCTGTATGAGTGGAAATTCACACGCACATAGTTTTGCTTGATTTCCCCCCTTTTTAATTTCTTTTGCAATGTCTTCAATTTTGTAAGTTGCTTTGATTTGTTAAAAAAAAGACAGAATAAAATATTTAAACCTATCAGTATTATTATACAGGAAATAAATAAGGCAGAACCAAAACAGGATTACTTTGCACTCCCATCCCTTCTGACTTGGACATCACAATCAGAGTGGGAATTCTGAACATGCCAATGGTTTCTTCTTGTCCTGTTCTAAACAGTTTGGGTAACCTAAGGATGTGGACTGGATTTTTTTATTTTTTATTTTTTGGAGAGGTGAAACTGGCCATTTGTACTCCTGTCTCTTGCCCTTCTCAACTGATTGAAGATGGAGAATTGGCATTGTGAGTGGCTGAGGTTCTAAATGCTTCCTGGAGGGAGGTTATGGAGGAAGCCGTTGTGAGACCTCTCTTTTAAAAAACCTGCACTGGATCGCCCCAACCTAAAAAACTATTTCCAGTCTCCAATTCACCATTCCTGGGCAAGGTAATGGAGCATGTAATGGCATCTCAGCTCCAGGTATTCCTGAAGGAAACCAATTGCCTGGATCATCAATCTTGCTTCTAGCCTGGATATGAGAGTGAAACAAGGGCGGAAGACCTACCTTGGGAAATTGACAGGGGGAGCTCAACCTTTTAAACCCAGAACTCTCAGTGATCTTCAATGCAATTTGCTATGGCATCATTCTGAACCATCCCATGGAACTGGGATTAATATATATTATGTTTTGGTGACTCCAGCCATTGCTGGAGGGGAGGACTAAGAACACATTGTGCTAAGGCTTTTTCACCCCCTGGCCAAGGTTCCATTATGTTTCCAACATCTATATGAAACTGCTGGGTGAGTTTGTCCAGAGATTTAGTTTTGTCATCAACAGGCTGATGACACTCAACAACATCTCTCATTTTCACCTGCCCTCAAAGATGGGGAAGAAGTAAAATTTGGACCAGGTAAACAGACTGGAGCTTAAATCTGACAAACTATTGTCTGATTTGAGGTTGTACTGATCCAGATGCAGGGGTTCAGCTTGTTTTGGGTTCACAGTTTGGGAATGCTCCTGGGTCCAGCATTATCCTAGAATAGTGGCCTTGGGTAGTTTTCAGGATCTTCTCCTGATGTCCCAGCGAAGTCCATTCTTGGGGAAATCAGACCTTTTCATGATCTTTCACACCCCATCCACATTTGGTATATGTAAAATTCTGTATATAGGGCTCTCTTTAAAAGATGTTCAGAAATGTTTCCAGATTATTGTGTGGTGCCAGATTACTGTGTAGTGTAAAGCATTATTTACAACAGGGCTGTTTCAGTTGTACTGGTTGCTACCAATTTGCTTCCAGGGCCAAACCAGATGGTTGGTTTTAAGCTCTAAGGCTCTAAAAAGTCTGCCTCTTTCCATATGAACCTGCTCAGGTGCTTCACTCAAGAACTGAAACCCAAGCACACACCCACACTCACTGTCTGAAGTATGGTAAGTGGAAGCATAAGACACAGTTTTACTGATGCAGTGCCTGGGTCTCAGAAAGTCCTTCCCAAAGAGGAGGCCCCTGTGGTAGGACATCTGCCTTGAATGCATAAGATCCATGATTTAATTAACCAACATCTCCAGGTGGGACTGGGAAAGACACCTGTCTGAAACTGTGACAGCTGCTACCAGTCAGGGTAGACCACATATGGGAGACCTGTGGCCCTCCAGATGAACTCCCATCAGCTCCAACCAGCCTAGGCAATAGTAAGGAAATATGGGAGTTGGAGTCCAACAACATCTGGAGTGCCATGTGATGTAGACAACACTAAGCTGGATGGACTAATGGTTTGACTCAGGAGAAAGCAGATTTCTATGTTCCCTTGAAAAGTGGCCAGATCTGTACTGTTGGAAATGGTCCTTTTGTTGGCTTTTCTTTTACAACTTACTTGTCAATGGATTGCTTTTAATGTTTGCTACTGCAAGCCTGGGGTCCACAATGGTGTCCATGGACAGAGTGGCTGCCAAGTTTCCCTGCCCTCCTATTTTTTATTTTTAAATGGGGTTGGAAATTTTGCTGCATTTTTGCCTGTGCTTCTTTAGAGAGATGAATTCCCTGTTTGTTGGGTGGGGAGGCTTGGAGGACCACCAGTTTTCTTCTGTGAAATTGACATTTTGTGCTACCCATAGCAGTTTCTTAAATTTCCAAATGTACCCAGTGGCCCAAAAAGGTTGAGGATGCCTGTTGTAAGCCATCTTGAGGATCCATGGTGGAAAGGTGGGGTGGAAATATTAAGTAGCAGAATATAAATATTTGACTCAAAATAATGAATGGATATCAGACTGGTCACCCCTCCCAAGTAACTTCAAAGTTGGTAGCAAAAGTTACCAATGCAAGCTTAAATTAAAGATCAAGAGCTGACATTTGGAATCCTCATTCTATTATGCCCTTTTGTATCTATATGATCTATATATAATTTGATCTATTTAAAGAAATCTCATATGCTATCCATCTCACTTCAAAAGGTTAAATCAAATGTAACCTTATAGGAGACTGCAGTGCAACCCACAGCAGCTACAGAGATTAATATAAAGGGCACCAGAAACCAGAGGCTGGAAATAACCGAAAATAATGGTTAGGAGTCATCTGGGCACAAACTTTTCAATCAAATAATGGACTGGGGGGGGATAAATGGGTCATAATAGGCAACTTTCCGCTTACTAGCCACAAGTCTCAAAAAATGAGAAGAAGCTTATCAGAGCATTCAGAAGAAAGAACAGTCAGGTCATATATGATGAGGATAGTGCTAGAAGTTATGAGGAAAGACCCATGGCCCATGGAAGAAGTACACAAGAGAGAAGAGAGAGAGAGAGAGAGAGAGAGAGAGAGAGAGAGAGAGAGAGCAATCAAGTATAAAGAATGTTTATTTCAAGCCTAACTTTGTGGTGAAAGGAGGCTCACTCTGTGGATACATGTGCATAGAGACATGAGGGAGCTGCTTATTCTTTCCCTTATTTGTGAATTCTCTAGCAAATGGTCCCATGCTGTCATTCACTACCCAACCCCAGTCATGTTCCAAAAGTAGACTGAGAAGCCAGTCTGAGAAGAAAGCAGGAATGGGGCAAGGTTTCTACCTGGGAAGAATCAACAGCTGCAGGAGGAGCAGGCTCACCAAACCCTTTCCATAAATATGCCCCCTGCCCTTGCATTCTCATTGCATTGGTTTGGATACACAAGTTCGCCAAGATAATTGCTATTTCTGGCCTCAGGGATCAGTTGTAATTTTGTGCATCGCAAGAGAGAAATGGATTCAAACTAATCCACTAAGGCAACTTAGGCTTGCACAGATATAACATTATGCTGGTGTTCTTGTTAGGGACGTTGACTGCAGCTCCCCAGGAAGTATGCAAGCAACGCCCTTTCAATATGTGTTTGACTGCAAACACACACACATCACACTGAACCCAGAAGTGACCTGAAAATGTTTGTTAAGGAGGGTGGGGTTTGTAGTTATAAAGAGAAGTAAACTACACTTTGAAGGGCACTTTGGACGAAGCCATGTGATTTAAATGTATGGTATGTATGTGGACCATAGAACCAGAGATAACGCAAGACATTTGATTCCTCAAACAAAAAAGAATTCAAATGTTGTTCAATAAGAAATTAAATAATTTCTACGTTGCTGACCAGGGCAGTGCATGCCTAAAATAACCTAATGTGCAATCCTATTCATGTTTCCTCTGAAGTGAATTCTACTATTTTCATCCAGATTTCATCGAGACCAGAGAAGTGCTTTACTGTCATTTAAAGCTGTTTTGATTGGATTTTATAGATTTATATTTTATGGTCCTATCTATGGTGGTGTGATCATTTTTTGCTTTAGTTTGTACACCACCCTGTACATAAGTGCTGAAGGGAGATTGTAAAATGTTTTAATAAATAGAGAATATAATATAATAAATGTGCTAGGGTTGCAGCCCCAAGTGACATTAGAGGTTTCACCTGAACCTCTCTAACTGTACACGTGTCATGTGTGAGTGCTGTTAATGTAAGATAGTCTTCTTCTTCTTCTTCTTTGGCGATCACTCATAGTCGAGTAAGATTGTCTTCTATAAACAGGGTTTTAACAGCGAGTCCATAAGTGACTGTGGAGGCCAATTCTGGATCCACACGACCTTCCACCATGGGGTCATAAGACAGTACAGTCCAAGGAGTCAGATGTCCAGCCTAGAATCAGCCTTCCCTTTGGGAGGCCCATAGGAGCATTGGAAACTGCCTTCTACTGGGTCCATCTAGCTCAGCACAGTGGTACCTCGGGTTACAAACACTTCGGGTTATAAACACCTTGGGTTACAAACAGCTCAGGTTACAAACACTTCAGGTTACAAACAACTTGGGTTACAAACACTTCGGGTAATGGACTCCGCTAACCTGGAAGTAGTACCTCGGGTTAAGAACTTTACCTCAGGATGAGAACAGAAACCGTGTGGTGGTGGCACAGCAGCAGTGGGAGGCCTCATTAGCAAAAGTGGTACCTCAGGTTAAGAACAGTTTCAGGTTAAGAACAGACTTCCAGAATGAATTAAGTTCATAACCAGAGGTCCCACTGTATTGTCTACACTAGCTGACAGCAACTCTCCAGGATTTCAGACAGGAGCTTTCCCCCAGCCTATCTGGAGAAACCAGGGTGGGTAAAAATCAATGGTTTTTTAAAAAATGGATGTTTTAATTTAAATCAGATTTTAAAAATAATAATAATCATATTTTTAAAATAAAATGCTTTTGGAGGAAAAATCTTTCTAAAGATAGTTTCATTATAGTGCAAAGGCTATTCATCACGAAATAAGGATCTGTTTTTTAGTTTTTCATGTGTGCTAAATCTCAGTCTAAGTTTTTTTTAAAAAAATGTTTAACCACATCAGTTAACAAACATGGATACATATGCCAAAATGCTATTGCTTTAGTTGAATAAATTGTTTAAATTGTTATTAAGGAAATGATTATTATTTTCTCCTTCCAATAAAGTACAGCAGAAAAGTTGTCCAAATATAAACAGTTAACTTATTAAACCTCACAATAATTTCATCATTATCAGTCTATGTATTTCTTATAGTATAACCAGATCAGTAATTTTTTATAGAACTGTAAAAACTTCTCTGAAAATTTATTATTCCAAAAATGAAACCTTCATTTGGTTGTAAATATTAAGATTATACCAGCAAGAATGAGTCTTTCTGTAAAAAATAAAATAAAAAATGATTTAAATCAAGTCTTACTGACTAGTGATTTAAATTGTTATTTAAATCAAATCCACCCTGGGAGAAACCAAGCATTGAACCTGGAGCCTTCTGCATGCAGTCGATGCTCTACCATTGAGCTCCAGCCCTTTCCCAAATGGTACCTGGCATCTTCCTTCTGAGGGGACGCGGGTGGCGCTGTGGGTAAAACCTCAGCACCTAGGACTTGCCGATTGCATGGTTGGCAGTTCGAATCCCCGCGGCGGGGTGCGCTCCCGTCGTTCGGTCCCAGCGCCTGCCAACCTAGCAGTTCGAAAGCACCCCTGGGTGCAAGTAGATAAATAGGGACCGCTTACTAGCAGGAAGGTAAACGGCGTTCCGTGTGCTGCGCTGGCTCGCCAGAGCAGCTTTGTCACGCTAGCCACGTGACCCGGAAGTGTCTGCAGACAGCGCTGGCTCCCGGCCTATAGAGTGAGATGAGCGCACAACCCTAGATTCTGTCAAGACTGGCCCGTACGGGCAGTCTTTACCTATCTTCCTTCAATCTCCTATGGTTAAGGACTCTGCTCAAACCTCCATTTATTCAAAGCCTGCTTAGTTCCCCAAGCCATAAAATCCTTGCTTTCCCAAATCGCTCTTGCACCTTTTCATCATGCAAGGCAATAAACATCGAGCAGCTCCTGCCGGAATTCCTCTCCAGCTAGATTTATTTCATGCCTTACATGAAACAGGCACAGGATCAGGGCTAACCTGCCGGCGTTTGGCCGGTTTGCAGCTGAATAAGCAAAAGAGTCTTTTTCTTTCTGCCTGTTAGGCCAATTACATTGATTTTCACTGACTGCAGCCATCACTGATTTTCACAAACAGAAAGGGGAGGGAATCGATGCATTTGATTTGCTCAGGTAGCTGCTGTCCATAGAGAATCGAGCCTCTTCTCTTCAAAGTTGTCCATTCCGCCTGCCCCTATTTTAACTATGTCTTTCTTACCTGACTTCAGACTTGTGTGACTGGTTAGTTGTGCAGAAGGCCAATCCCATTATTGGCTGTCTTCAGCTATTCAACAGTTTTCTAAAGATATCTTACCTTGGGGAGGAAATGGGTAATTAGCCAGAACATGTGAAGGTGACTTCTTGGAGCCCAGCCCTTCTCGCAAAAGAGCAGGGAATAAAATTTTATTCATGCCTCTAAGAGGCATACTTTCAAGTTCAAATGGAGGTGGAGAGCCAGCAGGAGAAAGTTATGTGGTGCCATTAGCACTGCAAAAACGCCTGTGGTGACAGGTGGACTTTATAAAGGCAAACACGTTGTGAATTTCTATAAGGATATTAACTGTGCTAGAAGGATGTGAAGATGTTTGCCTAATGCAGTTCAGCACACATCCCAGTCAGAAGTCCTTAAGAACATAGAAGATTCTGCTGGACCAATGTAGTCCAGTATCCTGTTCTCATATCGGCCAACCAGCAGTCTGTGGGAAACCCGCAAGCAAGGCCTAAGCCCCACTGTGCTCTCCCAACTTCTGAGGAGCTGGCTTACCAGTTGCTTGGAATTTAGTTGATTCCAAGCAACTGGTATCTTTCCTGCAGGTAGAACATTTCTGCACAGTACACAGTAGACCCTGGATCTGCCCACAGGATAATATAGTTTTGCATCATAAACTTGTGCCTGGTACATAAGGGCTTGATGGTTACAATTATGGGAATCTTAAGTGGATTTCATTCATTTATTTAAAGAAATCATCTTCTTTTCCTGCTGCTACTGTATAGTGCACTGCAGGGAATACCAGAAGCCCCAGTAACCTTAGTACACTCCTGTACTGAGAGCCAGTGTGGTGTAGTGGTTAAGAGCGGTAGTCTCGTAATCTGGGGAACCTGGTTCGCGTCTCCACTCCTCCACATGCAGCTGCTGGGTGACCTTGGGCCAGTCACACTTCTCTGAAGTCTCTCAGCCCCACTCACCTCACAGAGTGTTTGTTGTGGGGGAGGAAGGGAAAGGAAAATGTTAGCCGCTTTGAGACTCCTGAAGGGGAGTGAAAGGCGGGATATCAAATCCAAACTCTTCTTCTACTACTGCTACTACTACTGGCCATAGGGTTACACATCCAGGAACTAGGAATATCGCTTGTCTCCAGAGCAGCGGACTGAAACCAGTTCTGACTGGTGGCGCTTCAAGCAGGGAGAATAGAAATAGGGGAGGCCAGAGCCAATGAGAGGCAGGACTTCTACACCGAAAGGTCCCTGGCAGAAACCTCAGGAGATTTATAGACATTAGCTGTGAGTAGCAAAGTCTGCTGAAGGACCGTTGCTCAGTGGTAGGGCAATGCTTGCCTTAATAAAGGCACATGCTTGCCTTAATAAAGGCTTATGACTGGCCAGTCCAACTAGGAACCTGACTGCCATATTCTGGACCAGCAATGGTTGCTGAATCCTCTTCAAAGACAGGTTTGTGTAAAGTGTGTTACAATAACCTGGTTACCAAGGCAAGTAACATGGTGGCCAAGTCTCTTTATTTATTGTTGTTGTCATCCATCTGTCTCGAGAGACAGTGGAGTGCACCACCAGGGGTGAAGTCAAACTGCTGTGTTAGCAACTCTGAAACAACCTCCCCAGGGCGTAAGCCTTGGCCATGTGTATGGAGCTCCTGGGCTGCCCAGATGACAAGACCCCCATCTCAGCCTCGCTGATGTGGTCCATAGGAAAGCAGAGCAATCCAGCCTGTTCACTGAGATGCTTGGGAGAGACCCTCCTAGTCATGTCATGCCTGGAGGAGACCTGTTTAGCGGCAGCTCAATGAAGGGTCTTCTCTGCAGTGGCCACCATGCTGTGGAATGATATTCCCATAGATATGAAGTCGGCACCAAGGGTAATTGGTTAAAACTTGCCTATGCCTGACTGCATTCTGTAGCTTTTTTAGTACCACTTCTGTAGGAAATTCTGGTATTTGTGCTTTTAGGGTCTTCCTGTTTTGTTGTATTGATTCCATTCTGTAAGCTGCCTTGTTGTTTTATAATGAAAGACAGTTTATAAATGTATGAATACTGTAAATAAACTGGCAACTTTGTTCCAAGAATATCTGGAGCAAATTCCATTAAGCTCCAGCTGTTCAATTGCCACCTTGCTCCACATTTATAAACCTATCTCCAGTTTTGGGGAACTCCTCTGTCGTGCACATTCAAGGCTGCTTTCACGACGGTTTTCAACACACCTCTAGCTGAGGGCAAATTTCCAAAAATAGGCAGTAATTCTAAGCACCATTGATTTGCATTAAGAGAAAAGATCAGCTGCTTCTGTCTGCGGTTATGTATTAGTTACTAGTGAGCACACATATAATGGCTTCTGCACACACGTTCACTTTATTATCGGCGTCTGACTCACTGCTTCAGGTCATCCCAAGTAAGAAAAGCACTAAATAAAAACCATAAATCCTAATCCTAACAATTAATTTGGTCAAGGGCAGTGAAATTGGTTTATGACCTGCCATTCCTCAAGCACATTGAAAATGCAAATGAAGGAAGGGACCGGGAGCTTTTATTGCCTTCTTTGTTTGCGAAAAGGGCTTCTTCTCTCACGCGAAGCCCAGGAGGGCAGATGGCAAAGGGAAGCCATTGGTCAGACAAAGGAAACCAGAGCTACTACCTATTGTCCAGGGAAAGGGTCTGGCTTGGCTTGGCCTGGCGACAACACAGGGGAGCTGTAAGACATGAGACAGTGAAGCAAATGTCATTCTCAATAGCACGGGCGAGACAAGTTTCCATTAAATTAAAGAGCAAGCCCATAAAGTCTGCAGTACTGTCTGGGTTTGCAGCTGGATGGGACACCCCTATGAACAACAGGGATGTCTAATAGGGTCAGCCCCATTTGTGTACTCTTGCTTTCTCTCTCTCTCTCTCTCTCTCTCTCTCTCTCTCTCTCTCTCTCACACACACACACACACACACACACACACACACACCACATGTCATTCTCTTCTTTGGCACAGGAAGAAAGCTAAATACTATGAAGGGAGATGGAATCAGCATATTGCCCCAGACCAGAATTTGAGTATTTATGAACATAAAAAAGGGTAAAGGACCCTGACAGCTAAATCCAGTCACAGACGACTCTGGGGTTGCGGCGTTCATCTTACTTTACAGGCTGAGGGAGCCGGCGTTTGTCCGCAGACAGTTTTTCTGGGTCATGTGGGCAGAATGACTAAGCTGCTTCTGGTGCAATGGAACACTGAAACCAGAGCAGCACATGAAAACGCCGTTTACCTTCCCACTGGAGTGGTACCTATTTATCTACTTGCACTTTTTTGGCATGCTTTCGAACTGCTAGGTTGGCAGGAGCTGGGACCGAGCAACGGGAGCTCAGCCTGTCACTGGGATTCAAACCGCCAACCTTCTGATCTGCAAGCTCAGGAGGCTCAGTGGTTTAGACCACAGCACCACCCATGTCCCTTAAGACACAACATAAGACACAACAAAGCAAGCTGCCTTATATGTCAGCCCACTGGTCCATCTAGCTCAGTATTGTCCACACTAGCTTGCAACAACTCTCATAGGTTTCAGATGGGGGACAGTCTCTGCTGTACCTGGAGATGCCAGGAATTTAACTGACTTTACCCCAGTTGACATCTGTATTGGGTGGGTAGTGATTCCATGCAAGCACTGTTCTTGTCTTGAACTATGCATATGCAATTGTATTAGTGTCTTTTATATTTGTAACTGTTTTATATGCGTTTTTATTGTGAGTTGCTTCAGGTTGCCTCATGGGAAGTGATTTATAAATGAAATAAACAAATAATCTGGGACACTTGGCATGCAAAGTAGACGCTCTACCGCTGAGCTATGACTCTTCCCGCAAAAAGAATTTATTTGTTACACAATTTGTATCTCTGTTCTCCTCGGGGCTGCTCAGGCAGAATATATAGGATTAGAACACCCATCCCTAGCATTTCTGTGGAATATCTGAATGTTCAAGGAACTTCATATACGTGATTACAGCCCTGTAAAGGAAATTAGTATCATTATCTCCTTATTTTCAGATGGAGAGGGAAAGAGAGGCTGGCTTCCCTAAGGCCATCCTATGGATTCTTTCTTGATGGTGGGGCTTGAACCTGAGATGTTTCCGCTGATATCTTTAGCCACTGAGCTATGCTAGTTATCTCGCTTTATCCTCACAACAGTCTTGTGAGGTTGTTTGATAGGGCTGCTCAGTAAGTTTCCTGGCTGGGTTCAGATCGAAGACCAATGCCCTATCCATGATATCTCTAAGGGCTCCTTCGTTCAACTCATTTCCTCTGCTGGCTTTGTTTTTGTTTTCCATTCTGTCACATTGTGGCCTGCAATCTTTAGGCACTGAAAAAAGAATCTGTGAGGGCTCAAATGGGGGAGGCATGAAGACTGGGTCTACTCACAACATCCTCACATGCATTGGGCAAACCCATGTCACAGCTGAAGAGGATGGATGGATTGCATTTATATCCTGCCTTGCCCCTCAAGGAGCTCAAGGTAGCATACGTGGTTCTCCCTCTCCTCATTCAATTCCCACAGCAACCCTGTGAGGCAGGTTAGACTGAACTGGCCCAAGGTAATTCAGTGAGCTTCATGGCTGAGTGGGGATTTGAACCCTGATCTCCCGGATCCTAATTGGACACTGACCACTACACCACACTGGCTCTGGTATCACATGCCTGAAATCATCCCTTATATTAGAAGCACAGCTTAAGGCTGAACATGTGTATATTTGGAACATTTCAAATTAGATCCCGTTAACAGATGTTTAAAAAAATTCTCATGTTTTTTGGAAGCATCTTCCAGATGCTGCTTGTTTTCTTTTTTAAATACTATGCAATGTGGACATTTGTTTAAAATTTATTTTTTATTAAAAAAAATCCTGATGATTAAAAAGAAAAATTTCCCAGATGTTTATTATTTCCTATTTTAAAAAAATAATGTGCAACATGAACATTTGTTCATTGATTTGTATATGATTTAACTACTATTCTCTTGGACGATGAAATACTGCAGAGTATATTCTGGCCATCTACTCTAGGAGTATAATCTGGACTATTGACTGAGGATCTCAAGCCCAGCTTTGTGAGACTTCAAGCAATAGTTTTCGCTGTTCTGCTGCCTGAAGCCATCAGAACTTAAACCCAGAACCTCATGCATGCAGGCTTGCACTCTCTTCCTGAGACATCATGCTAGTTTGAAATAACAGTAGAAACTTAAAAAAAAAATGAGCAAGTAACATATTTTGAAAAGGAAATTAGTATGGTCTGATGGAGAATTTTGCAAAGGTCTGATAGCTGAGGAACACTGTGTTTTACCTGATAAAATATTGAAGGCACACTTCCCTGTTATACCTGTAAAGATCTACCTGAAGAATATTTAAAAGTAAGAATATAAAAGCCATCCTAGATTATTTATTTACCGTACTTAATTTATTTCACCTATTTCATATACTGTAGCACTTTCATTCTTTTTAAAAAATATAGGGTTTTTTAGAAAGATCAATACAAATTTGACAATACAACAACAAAGCAATCAAACAAAAAGTAGAACATCTGAAAACATAATAAAAAACCGCAACATGACAGCATGAAAATCCACAGATCAGAGGTAACCCGGTCAACCCAGGTGCATAAAAATGTCTTGAAGTGGCAATGGAAGCTCATCAGAGATGCAGTTCTCCAAGCCACTAGAAGAAGAAAGCTCCATCAGTTCAAAGGTTCATCATCCAGCACCCTGCTTTGAAACAATGGCAAACCCAATGCCCATGAACACACAATAGTCCTCCCACCATTTCTCCCAGCAGCTGCAGTTCAGTGCTTTACAGTCTCCTGGAGTTTCCATGTAGCCTGCAGTACCAACACACACTCTCTGACAGTCATAAGGACATAAGAAGAGCCTGCTGGATCAGGCCAGTGGCCTATCTAGTCCAGCCAAAGCAGATGCATGGATGATATTGACTAAGCCACACACTCTCAACTTTGATTGCCCCTTTATCCTGTTCTAGAGAGGAGGAGGCAAGTGGGACAAGGGTCAGGGCACAGAGGCAGAACCATGGACAGCTCCACATGGAGCTGAGGGAAATTTGAGATGGATACAGCAGCAAGCAAGCTAGGATGCTGCTCCAGGAAAGGTCTGGAGACAATCAGAACTTCAAATGAGCTGTAGAGGTAGGTCAAGGTTTCCTGCTTCACACCCTCTGGGAAAATTATCAGTGCTTGATTCTTCAGGCAGTGATGGGGATGGGGGCTCCTGTTCTACTGAGAGTTTGTAGGCAGTCTTCAGAGGAGGACGGGGCAACTTTCTTGGGTTGGGGAGGTAGCAAAAGTGCTTGTTGATGGGGCTTTCTTCTCACAGAGCCTTCTGGCTGAGCACTGTCTTCTGGGCTTTGTTCTGTTGCAAGCCATTCCCTTGCCCAATCTTCTCCCTCCTTAGTATCCCCAGATCTTGGCCATGGGAGACCCATGTGCAAAACAGAGTTGATCTCATAGAGCTGTTATGAAATTCAACTGTAGAATAGCTTGCTTGCTTGCTTGCTTGCTTCTAAAAGACTCTGGAAATTACCATTAATCTTGAGAAACATGTGGAATACTCCAAGAACTACCTTCCATCCTCTGCACATTCTCAATATACCGAAGAGGTATTTCATCATTGTGTGACCCCAGCCCAACCTGGGAGAGGATCCTGCAGTGCCTATTCCATGAGCCTGGATAATATCCCCTCTTCAGTCTTGATAAACCACAGCCCTGGTCTGTCAATGGATGGTCTGAAAATCGCAGCATGGAACAGGCGTCGGCTGCAGCTGTTTGCCCTGTGATAACCCCTTTGGCTACAGAGCTAAAAATACAGGCGCTTCCTGAAGAAATAGCACCAGCAGCGAAACTCACAGAGAAAGACCCTGACCCTAGCAGTAGTAAAGACTTTGCGTTTGCTTTTGTTCATTCAGTCTCAGCTGCTTTTCAGTGCCCTTACTGCCGCATTTAGCATTCTGGTTTCTGGTCATTTCTGATACCTTCCTTGGGGCATCCCATAACTTTCCTTTTCTTTCTTCCATGCAGGATTACAGAGTGAATATTTTCTTGCGGCAGCAGTGGAATGACCCCCGGCTGGCATACAACGAGTATCCAGATGATTCCTTGGACTTGGACCCATCCATGTTGGACTCCATCTGGAAACCCGATTTGTTCTTTGCTAATGAAAAAGGGGCTCATTTCCATGAGATCACCACAGATAACAAACTTCTGCGCATCGCCAGAAATGGGAATGTCCTGTACAGTATCAGGTGAGAAAAGGAAGCATGGAGACCCTTCATGAGTCTCCAGGGTGTGGGTCCTTCACATGTTGAATCTTGAACTAGACTGCAACATGAATTCTGGAGTAATGTTCCATTTAAAATTATATTGCAAAAGCATGAAATCATGTGAAGATATTTCAGGGCTGAAATAGAAGGCCTAAGCACTTAAAAGCACTTAAAAGATTTTGGTGCCCCCATAGAAATCTAATCTGAAATATAAACAATAATAAACCGTAAAATATTGTCTTCTACAGTTATTGTATAAAGTTCAGCATGACTGAATCTTGTTTCTACATTTTTTTTTTTTGCGCTGAACTTATGACACACATATTGTGGGAGCCTTTTGTGCAGAACCAGGTTCAGCTGCACCATATGTTCCATGGTAAATTTGGCAATGGAAAATTACAGTGGTACCTCGTGTTACGGACAGGATCTGTTCCAGAGGCCCATCCATAACGTGAAAAGCCCACGACTTGAAGTGCTGTGTCTGCGCAGGCGCACAGCTCAGTTCAGCACTTCTGTGCATGCGCGAGTGGCGAAACCTGGAAGTAACCCATTCCGGTACTTCCGGGTTGCCGTGGGACACAAGACGAAAACATGCAACCTGAAGCAGACATAACATGAGGTATGACTGTATAGCGCTTATTTTGCTTAATGGCCAATTCAGCCCCGAGATAATTGTTTGTTCTTACACTACATGAGTTAACAAGATCTAAGATGGCTAGGGTTACTGACAACAAGGCATGGTCCAGCAGGCACCAAGGTTTGTTCCTATATCAGAAGGGCAAACAATAGGGCCAGTGTGCCAGGGGCTGCACTAAACTTTTCCACTATCTTGGATTTCTTTAACATATGACACATTAGTCAGACTGGGCATGGTGCCTCTTAGATTCTATAGAAAAAAACACATGCAGCAATATCCCATGCATATCTATTCCAACAAAAATCCCACCAAAGTAGGTTTGTGTAGAAGGGATGGGGTGCCATTTTCAAGCCAGGAGCTGTGCTTCCTAGTAGAAAGAGCTCAGGGGTTGCATTCAAGTGGTGCATGGAGTGAGAGGCAAAAGAAGGCACACAATTACATACACATATACACCCGCACAAAACTATTTGCCATGTAAACAGATACACGGAAGCTTTCCTTTTCGTTTTCTCTGTAGCCTTTTCCCCTCTCCCCCAAGGTTTGTGAATGGTGGTGGGCAGGAGATGCTCTCTAGCACCCTTTATATCTCCTGACTGTGCAAAATGCAAACAGCAACTCAGTAATCTCAAGCAGAATCCACCAAATAAGCTCAACACATGGCGAAACTGCAAGGCCTGCCATATAACTGTTTCAAACCTCAACTTTCAAAATGCACGTGCATCCCAAAAACTACATGCAGGCAATTGCAAATTTCATATATTACTTTTTGAGTATTTGTAAGGAATGCATCTACCTCTCTGCCAAGACACTTTCCCCTCTGCCTTGATTGTCTTGCAGACAAAGGAACTGCAATTGCACACTTTGCCCTTTGACCTCTCAGCTGCTCCCTGCCAGACAGCTGATGGTCAGGAGGAGACCCAGAAGGCCAATCACAGCCTGGAGCAGGTTTCCCACCCTTGGTGTGTAAACTTCAGCCATATTCAGGATCACTTTACCGTGATTCATTGTGCCTGATTCACTGCTACAAAATCCCGAGTACAGTGGTATCTCGGGTTATAAACGCTTTGGGTTACAAACACTTTGGGTTACAAACTCCGCTAATCTGAAAGTAGTACCTTGGGTTGAGAACTTTGCCCCAGGATGAGAACGGAAATTGCACAGCGGTGGTGTGGCAGCAGATCCCATTAGTGAAAGCGTGCCTCAGGTTAAGAACTGTTTCAGGTTAAGAATGGACCTCTGGAACGAATTAAATTCGTAACCTGAGATACCATTGTACGTAGTCTTGCTTTGTAAAATGGCAATACCTCAGTGGACCACAGAGACTCTAGAAAAAAATTCTAGAGAACAGGCGACAGACATTAGTGCTGCCCTTTGCAGCAGCACTTCTTTGAAAATTTGGTACAATTTGAGAATATATAAGGGGATTCTCCGCATGCTGGTATATTACAGTTTGAAAGATGTTCCAGCTCAGTCTCCTTTGCTTGGAGGAGAATGAAAATTATTTCGAGAGAGGGCAAATTACACAGTAGAACCAGATAGATCTGGATCCCCCCCCCCCATTTCTCAACACAGTTATTTCTGGGTCATTGGATTTCAGATTAATGCTATGTGAACTGAGATAACCGCACTGATTTCAATTTGGAAATAATCCATTCTAGCCACCTCCGAACCTCCCTTCCCGCCGCCTCCCCGCTCTCCTAAAAAGAATGCAATTAAGAATATGCAATTTTCCTGTTAAGTGCAGCCTAATGCTAGAGAGGGAAAGCGCTGACAATAGATTCTAAAGACTACCTTTCTGTGAACTCGTGCAATGTTTGCAAACTCTGGCTCGCTGAAGCCTTGCAGTGCAATCCCAAAATGCACAGGGGCACATCCCACGGGGACACCTGGCTCATGTCGCAGGTGTCGTGCTGGTGTGCCGAGGAACAGAATAAACAGCCAGTGTAGTAATGCAGACAAAAAAGGAAGGGGGGAGGAAACCCAGGAGGTGGCTTCAGTTCAAGCAGCAGACAGCAAAGCCGTAGTCCAAGCACGTAGCCCAGCTCTTTGGGAACCTAAAGCTTTAATTCACACAGCTGTTTGAAATGCTTTCCAGCTAACAATAGGTAGGTAATAAAACAACTGCCACCAAAGGTGACCTACCATTTATAGTTCTGTTCGGAGAGGTGAGAGACATGTGTTCTCATACCTCTCGCGTCTGAAAGGTATACAGAGGAGCAATACTCATGGAGGCTGGTGTTGGGAAAGGTGGAGTGATCTACAGTATGACCCTAGTCATGCCTACTCAGAAGAAAGTCCTATGGAGTCAAGTTGTTTTGTGTGCTAAGTAGAGTATGTTTTGGGGGGGTGAGGTCTGCTCATGCAATGGGACTTGCCCCCCTTTCTTCCTTGCACCCCTGTGCTCCCTAAGCAGGATGGGGGATACTGGGAGAGGCTTGCCTGGTGCCTTTGTTCAACACCTTTAGGTGCCGGGCAAAAACATTCCTTTTCTCCCAGGCCTTTGGCTAATTAAACAATCTATGACCTTTTAATCCATGTGTGTTGTTTTTGTTCGTTACTATGTTATGTAATTTTGTGTTTTTTATATTGCAAACTGCCCTGTGATCCTCAAATGAATGGCAGAAAAACAAACAAAAAATATATATTTTAAAACAGGGGCCATTGCAGGGTCTGAAAGGACCCCAATGAGAGGGGGGGCAGCATCTTCCGTAGGAATGTGTTAGCCCTTTTGTTCATCATCGTACATTGAACAGATCAGGGATCAGCTGGGTTGGATCTCTCCAAGGTCAACCCTATCACATGTCTCATGCCATGTGACAGATTTTGAGAGACAGCAACAGCAGTCTTTCCATCTGCCATTCCTCCTGAGCCCCTTAGTCATTCCACCCATAGATCAGAGCTATGGGGGTATCCAACCCACTAATTCCATCAGCACAAGAGTTTCTGCCGGTTGCAGTAGGGCTTCCCACCCTCCCCACTATGCACCCCCTTCAATCTTTATAGGTTTCCTCAAAACCCTCCAGAGCATAGGGCACCTGCAAAATGAAGGCAAGGGGCAAACCTTCTGCTGTGTAATTTAAAAAATCCTTGTGCAGACAGAATGAGTTAGTTGTCGGCTGCCCTGTATGTCCCATAGGCCTGTCTGGCATCCCTTAAAAACTCACCTGCAGCCCTTGGGTGCACAGAAGGATGCTATTGCATTGCCAATGTTGTTGTACGATTCAGCTGCCAGTCAGCTTCTGCATAGCAAATGGGAGGGAGCACCATATCGTCCTTCGCCTCAGGTAGCAAAATGTTGTGGACCTGACCTGGGTCTCTCTCTGATGCAATTACCTGCAAGTGTTCCTGTTATTGCAGCTGTTGTTGGGGGAAATGGGTCCAATCTGATTCTGACACTGGTAGCTTTCACTGTTTCTCTTGCTACAGAACATGTAGGAACATTTTCTCCTCACCTGATAGCTGTGTCCTCGGCATACGTGATCATCAGCCTTGGCACAATATACCCTATGGTGATGGAGCATTTCAAACTGCTGGTTGAGGGAGTTTAATGTTTTAATACTACCCCTGCCCCCCCCAAAAAAGTTAATTGAATTTACATAGCCAGGGAAGGTTGCCTCATAGGTTCCTCTGGATGTTCTGCCTTTTCATATGTGGAGATATCTATGTTGGGGAGCATAAATATTAAGCAGTGTTAATGGAGTTAATGTTTGGAGCATGGCCCTGTTTCCAGAAGTCAGGGGGTTGTGCTCTCTGTATCTCCCTCCCCTGTCCGTAGGCCTGAGGGTGACCCCTGCTCACCTCAGTTGTCACCCCAATGACTTTAGTGCAACTTGCTTGTCATATCAGCTTGAAGCATCTCGAATCCCTGTCTCCGTTCCTTTCACAGGATCACCTTGACGCTGGCTTGTCCCATGGATCTGAAGAACTTCCCCATGGACGTCCAGACATGTATTATGCAGTTGGAGAGCTGTGAGTCTTGAAGGTTTCCCCTCTAAAAATAGCTGCCATTCTGCACACAGACTTCCACTGCATCATCTGTTCAGCTCTTAGCTGAATCCTCCAATTATGAAAGAGAAACCGGAGGGAAGAAGGAAGAGATGAAGCATTGGGACAGACTGTGTTGTCATGTGCAAGTTTTCATGCTTCTCTGATCACACTCCCTGCCAGTGTTCAAGCCGTCCAGCTTAAATTTAGCTTGCTTCAACAGATTCTCAGTGGAGAATACTCTGGGGTAGAGGGCAACAACAAAAATCCTTTGTCTGGAGAAGACTGTGTGATACAATACTCGCTCAATATTTATCAGCCCTTGTCCTCTGTCCTTCATTCCTGTTGAGTCCATTTAAGGGCACTATCTTCACCAGCCAGGTGTCCTCCAGATAGTATTGGACAGCAACTCCTATGAGGCTGATGGGAGCTGTAGTCCAGCTATATCTGGGTGGCACCAGGTTGATGAAGGCTTTTGTGCTGAATGCTCTGCTGTCAACAAAAATGGCTGCCATGTGCCTCACTCCCTGGTGTCTGCCTGATGCCTAGTAGAACTCTTGGTGCTCTGGTATTTCACATTTCTTCACCTCTGCTCCACATCACTAGCTGCCAGTGGTGGAGCCCAGATAATGCATAATGTCGTGATGACACATCACAAGGCATGTAGGTGTCAGATACGGGGAGGAGAAAACTGAATGAGCAGTGGCCCCTCTAGGTAGCAGTTCTGCATTTACCCTTAGCATCTAGTTTTGACCCTCCTGTAAATTGTGAACTATGGTTGGGAGCAGCATCCATTACATGTGTGTATCTTGCTGTTAAGAGACAAAAGGTTTGTACTACAGTTGTACTTGATTCTCGAATGGCTTAGTTGCCGAACACATCAGCTCCCAAACGCCACGAATCCAGAAGTATGTTTTCCGGTTTGTGAACGTTTTTCAGAAGCTGAATGTCCAATGCAGCTTCCAATTGAGTGCAGGAAGCTCCTGCAGCCATTTGGAAGCTGTGCCTTGGTTTCCAAACGGTTTCAGGAGTCAAACGGACATCCAGAACGGATTAAGTTTGAGAACCAATGTACCACTGTACTAGATGTGAATGTCAGCCATGTCAGTTGGTCATCTGAATTTTACCTTAAGCCCCCGTCCCGTTGCCATTTCGCCCTGTGTACACTTCTTTTTATATGACTTTAAATTAATCCACGCTTGCAAATGTGTGCACCCCAACATCCCTTCCACAGTGAACCTATTCAGAGTTGGGAAACACACCTAACTCAAAGCAGCTTTGGGGCTATTATTTCTTGGCCCCTCCAAGCATTTGAATCCAGTGCAAATCACAGTTCATGCTAAAGTGTTTTGCTTTCCCCTCTGTTTATAGTTGGCTACACAATGAACGATCTGATATTTGAGTGGCAAGAGAAAGGAGCTGTGCAGGTTGCTGATGATTTAACCCTGCCTCAGTTCATCCTAAAGGAAGAAAAGGACTTGCGCTACTGCACGAAGCATTACAATACAGGTCAGTGGTGGACTTGCACTTCTTGTATTACCATGCTAAGCATTATAATGCAAGTCAGTGATGGCCAATATATGCCAAACGTTCCTCCCTAGAAATAGTCAACTGATGAGATTCTGGCTCCACACATTTTGTTCAGCACTTCTCTTTAGTTTCAACAATTCCTTCAATTCAGACATATGCAGGCTGAAGAACACACATCTATCCCCACAGATGGGTTGCAGTTTAGTATTCCTGATAGGAAACTGCTAAATACTTGTTGATTTGTTGTTTGAAAGGGCAAAGAAACCAGGAAGCAAGTGAGAGCTTATGCCTACTTTGCTCTGGGAACTGACTGCCCAACACAATTTCCCAACATATGCACTAAGTAGGATGTTGCAATCTGCACATCTTTCCCTCTTAGGGAAAGTGTCACCTGTGAAGCAGCCTTGAAATTGTGCCCAGGGCTGAATCTACACAGAGATAGATAGATGATAGATAGATGATAGATAGATAGATAGATAGATGATAGATAGATAGATAGATAGACAGACACACCGTATATATAAAAAACGCAGTGAAAATGCTTTTTTTTTAAAAAAAAGTCGTAAAATATATATGGAATTTGCCATTAGCTTATCAGCACCATCTAGTGTCACATTTGTATAGTGCACTTAAAATATTATATTTGCAGCTGTATAGCTGAATCCCAGGCCTGGGTAGGAAATGGTTATTTGAGCAGGTGACCTCTTGCCTAAAAATGCTTCCTGTCAAGACTCTCACATGCCCCTGCTGGTCCCCATTAGGCTAACCTTTTCCTGGTTCATTCCTAGGCAAGTTCACCTGCATAGAAGCTCGTTTCCACCTGGAGCGGCAGATGGGCTACTACCTGATCCAGATGTACATCCCCAGTCTGCTGATTGTAATTCTCTCCTGGATCTCCTTCTGGATCAACATGGATGCTGCGCCTGCCCGAGTTGGTCTGGGCATCACTACTGTGCTCACTATGACCACGCAGAGCTCCGGTTCCCGAGCATCTTTGCCCAAGGTAACATGTCCTCTTTGAAGCAGGTAATTCAGAAATCCCTATGGGAGCAGGCAGAGCTCAGTTAGAGCATCTCTAGTTTTAAAGGATTGGGTTGCAGGTGGTGTGAAAGGCTTCTGGTGCTGCCAGTCAAAGTAGGACATACTGGGCTGAATGGGCAAATATTCCAATCTGGTAAATGTCCAAACCACAGAGCCTAGGGCTTGCCGATCAGAAGGTCGGCAGTTCGAATCCCCGTGACGGGGTGAGCTCCTATTGCTTGGTCCCAGCTCCTGCCAACCTAGCAGTTCAAAAGCACGTCAAAGTGCAAGTAGATAAATAGGTACTACTCCGGCGGGAAGGTAAACGGCGTTTCAGTGTGCTGCTCTGGTTCACCAGAAGCGGCTTAGTCATGCTGGCCACATGACCCGGAAGCTGTCTGTGGACAAACACCCGCTCCCTTGGCCAGTAAAGCGAGATGAGCGCTGCAACCCCAGAGTCATCCATGACTGGACTTAACAGTCAGGGGTCCGTTTACCTTTATGTCCCTAAATAGATTTTTGCAGCTAACGCCTTTCAAAACACCAGCTTGGCATATTCCTCAGCTGTTTCCCATATTCCCCACCCCAAACCCCTAGCGTATATAATCGGTGGATCCCTTTCACTTTCTTTAGTAAGCTTCCAAATGGGTAATTACTTCACCGGAAGATAAAGCATTTAACACCAGTTAAATTAAACCAAATCAGTAGTGAAATAGTGGGTCTGCACTGGCATTGTATCTCTCCAGGAGCAGATTATTTCCATATGCAGTGAAACAATGGCAAAATCCATCAGTTTTCGAATAACGTCGCAAAGGTTATTTTTTTAGGGGTATTTTGTGTATTACCTGTCTCTCCAGTAAGCTTTTGATAATATAATGAAGATGTGGTCCCTGGAAACGACCAAGAACAGGTTAATAATATGATAATTGCAGCATGAATTGTGACTGCAAGTAAATGGGAAAAACAGAGAAGATCCTCAGATAGAGAATCAGCTAAAAAGACCATGGAATACTTAAGCAGTGGTACTTATGCATTTAATTAGATTCAGAGTAGGTAAGGAATAAGAAAATAAAATAATTATTTTTTGAAAGCTGTATATTTAAAATATATACATTTATAGAATACCCACTTTAATTAGATTGTACCAGAAGATTTACTCTAGTCCTAGAAGAAAATATATAATATTAATGACTTGAAATTTAGTGATTAACACATTATATATTGGTTATCACCATTTCATCATCTTGTTTTCTCCCCTCTTAAGCTGCCCTTATGAATTGCAGCTTGTGAATTAACTGTCAAAAATTATTAGTATGGATTAATTAATTAATGGTAATCATAATAATAAAAAGAAGACATTAAAGCAGAACTAATTTAACTCTTGTTGACAGTAGCCAGCCAGGTAATAGCTACAGTTCACATTTAAGGGATCCTATTGAAAGTATCATTTCTTAGGGCTGAACTAAACCTTGCTTGCAAATGCATGTAATAAAACCTGTTTGAAAGAAAAGCTGATCTGGGGAAGAATCATTTTGGGTGGAGAAATTGAGGTTGGTGGGCTTAACCTAACTCTCCCCCCTGCCAGTCTGCACGTTGCTTTCTCTTGTTGCACAATACACCCACAACTGAACAAAGTGTTCCAAATGCATCTTTACCTTCCTAGATGTGAAATTCTGTGGGGAAGAAAGCAGCTGGTGCAAGGGGGGCAATTTAGAGCAGAGAAAGTATCAGAGCAGGATTAAGTACTCCCTCCACTTTGGCTTCTCTGATCCAAATCATCCCCTTCTGAAGTGTATTTTCTTTTTCTTTCAAGAAAAAAAAAGTCCGTTGGGATTTTGCTTCACCCAAATATGTGTAGTGATCAAATGAGCTGAGATGAAGCACCTTGACATTAAATGATTCCCTTACAGTGACAAAATTACAGGCAACAAAATTACAAATGGAAATTTCTGGGGAAGAATGGAATTATTCATAGGGAAAACTTGATAAATATACAGTAGGTTCTGTATTGCAGGAAAATTGTGATGCTTCCAGTGGCAAAGCATCTACTCTGTATGCAACAGGGCTGCGGTTCAGACCCCAGCATCTCTGGCATAGTTCTGGGAATGTCGCTACTCTGAAACAACCTGAGCTAAATGGACCAATTGTTCCTTTCTATCTCAGTGCTGTCTAAACCCTATAGTAATGTTTCAAACCCATTCGCTCTCTGTCAAAGGGCAAGAGGGGACTTTGCCCATTGTGCGTGGACGTGTGTGTGTGTGTGTGTGCTAGGAGACTGCAAGCAAAGGTCAAAAGCTATCCATTCTGTCTGGGTAGAAAGATTGTGTTTAGACCCTGAGATATTTGCCTCACCAATATTAAAAGGGATAGTGCCGAAAGTGAGTGTGGGGAACCATTAGTCTCCAACTACAACTCCCATCAGCCTCAGGAAGAAGGGCCAATGGCCAGAGCTAATGGGAGTTGTGGTTCTGCAACGGCTGGCGGGCCAAAGGTTCCCCACACCTGATCCAAAGAAAAGGGCGGAATCTTGTTCTATAAGACAGTGAGATAAATGGACTGTAAATACTGGAGGATTTCTCAAATGCCTGAAGAATGGTGTGTAAGACAGTAGGATACAGCTGTCTTAAGTAAACTAAGACAGGTATGATAGGTGAAATGGGGTATGAGATGAAAATCTCTTTGAAATGCATGGGGAAAATTATTGTAAGACAAAATACAGGAGTGGGAAATCCATTTCCATTGACATAATAAGTGTGTGTGTGTGTGTGTGTGTGTGTGTGTGTGTGTGTTAGTGTTACCAGGCTTTATATTATGTACCAACCAAATACAGTGGTACCTCAGTTTAAGAACAGTCCTGTTTATGAACGATTCGGTTTACGAACTCTACAAAACCGAAGGTAGTGTCCCGGGTTGAGAACTTTACCTCAGTCTAAGAACAGAATCTGAACGGTGGAAGGGCACTGGCAGCGGGAGGCCTCATTAGGGAAAGCGCACCTCGGTTTAAGAATGGCATTGGTTTAAGAATGGACTTCCGGAATGGATTAAGTTCATAAACCGAGATACCACTGTATGATGTTTAACATGTTTTATATTCCTTCGTAAACTGCTTAGAGGTCTTCTATGAAGCAAGCACTATATCCATTCTGGTAAATAAATAAATACATTATAGAGCCACCCACCTAGCACTGCATGAAGAAGATGGATCTCTACCCTGTGGGATTGACAATACAGAAAACAGGCCCACCAAGGGAGATAGCAGAGGAAAGGCAGGGTAGTGGAACGAGGAGGAGACATGGGAAGAATATTTGGCTACTTCAATATCTGTGCCATTAAGTGACTGGTTACACAAGTTGCCAGTCTGTATGCATGGTTGAGTTGTTACAAATTGACTAGAGTCTCAATCCAGATTCACCTCCCCCATAAAAAAAACCTGAATATTGGTGCTTTTAAAAAAACCCACCTCTTCCTACACTTAAAGGCAAAGCTATGTGATTAGCAGAATGTGTAGCTTGGCTTTTAGTTGTACTAGAGAATGGGTACTAGGGGAAATGAATCAACAAATATTGGGAAAGTTGGAAGTGGTTGGGTATTTATGCTAGCTTTGGCCCTCCCTCAAGCAGAGAGTGATGCAACCGAACCACCCCAGCTAGCTAACTTGGAGCAGACTTTGTTAGGCTTGCCGGTCTACCTGGCTGGAGAGCACCTGGCTCCAGTTGCCAGCCTCATCCTCTCTTCTCCCCCAGGTGTCCTACGTGAAGGCCATTGATATATGGATGGCTGTGTGCTTGCTGTTTGTCTTCTCGGCTCTGCTGGAGTACGCCGCTGTCAACTTTGTGTCCCGGCAGCACAAGGAACTGCTCAGGTTTAGAAGGAGAAGGCGGCACCATAAGGTAAGTGATACGCGAGCCGACGCAGCCGTGTAGAAGAGCACAGCTGAAATGGACGGGTCCTGGGGCCAGGCTGGCCTGATCGAGAATGGGCACTGGAGACCATTTCATTTGGGCAGGCAAGATTGGAGCACGTTGGCGATGAGCCAATAAGGCGAGCCCGGCAGCCATATTTGAAAGGGAGATTTGCGTATCGTTTGGAAGGGGCCAGGAGCTACAGCCAATCAATGCTCACTGGTGCACGGTGGGCAGATGTACTCATCTATTTCACTCCATCTCCCATCAGTTCCAGCAAGCATGGCCAAAGATGGCAGAAGCTGTAGCCCAAAGACATCTGGGTGACCCTGGTTTGCAGGCAAACACCTTCCCTTCAAATGCTGTGCTACTCACCAATGGTCACCATTATTGGCATTATAAACCTGCCCACTGTGTAAAGGGTAAAACTCGGCCCATAATGTGTTATATTAAAATGGCTTGGGAGAAGCATTTGAGAACGGATGGGAAACTACCAAAACAGAAGGCCAGTGCAGTAGCTGCTTCTCTGACATTCAGCTTGCTCTCCCAGTTTTTGCAAAAAGTTAACTCTACCGATTCAAAGAGCCTGTGCCTGTAACTGCAGCTCTCCCAGTCATGCTGTTTGCATTGCTTCACGTGCTGCGATATCATTCATGGGTCCATGCTGCTTTCTTTAGCTGGGTTGGGAGGCAAGGAATGGTCTCAGAACTGCACTGCTGAAGTAGCCTGTTTCCTATATAAGTAGAACAAACTCTCTCACCAGTCAAGCTCCCTGTTGGGTTTGCCGAATCATAGAATCATAGAGTTGGGGGGAAACCCCAAGGGTCATCCAGTCCAACCCCTTGCAGTGCAGGGATCTCAACTGAAGCATCCAGGACAGATGACCAGCCAACCTCTGCTTCAAAACCTCCAAGGAAGGAGAGTTTTTAAGCAGCGGTTGACTGGCCAACTGTAATGATGCTAAGCTGTATGGATGCGCTTTGTCAGTGACTGGCCTCAAGCGGAGTAAGGTGAACTTGGTAGGCCTCCTTGTGCCTCCCCGACTCTGAACCTGCCTACTCCAAAGAAGTGTTTTGATGGGGCAAGACATATATGAGACAAAAACAGCAAGTGGAGACTACAGCAGAACATTGCAGTATATCCCCAGCCCTTAGCATGCTCTAGTTCTACGCCAGTGTGGTGTAGTGGTTAAGAGCGGTAGACTCGTAATCTGGTGAACCGGGTTCGCTTCCCCGCTCCTCCACATGCAGCTGCTGGGTGACCTTGGGCCAGTCACACTTCTCTGAAGTCTCTCAGCTTCACTCACCTCACAGAGTGTTTGTTGTGGGGGAGGAGGGGAAAGGAGAATGTTAGCCGCTTTGAGACTCCTTTGGGTAGTGATAAAGCGGGATACCAAATCCAAACTCTTCTTGTTCAGGGTTCCAACCAGCTTGAAACAGGTGCTTTGTAGTCTTGTTCAGGCTTTACCAGAGAGGGCTGCAGGGGAGGTGGAAAAAAAAGGATTGGCTTTAGACCTCCTCTTTGGGCTTCATAGAAGCTAAAGCTGTGCTCAGACCTTCCTCTTTATATTGTCATTAGCCCTTGGGCTCCGATAACTTGCAAAGTATTTTGCAGGAGGCAGCTTGTGGGAAAGGGTCGTAACTCAGTAGCAGAGCACCTACTTTACACAGAGATGATTCAATCCCCAGCATCTGTAAGTAGGGCCTGGAACATTCCCTGCCTGAAATTCCACAGAACTGCTGCTTAGCAGTGAAGTTACTACTGAGCTGGCTAGAGGCTCTGGCAGATAGAGCGGAGGAAACCAAGAGTGAGTTCAACAATCAAGAAGCAAGTTTCTGCACCCGCTGTAGAGAGAAGGGGGGGGGCAGATGGGCTTATCAACCTGGGAAGGTAGCCCATCTAGAATAAGGAAAACTCTGATCCTAAATCTCTGCTGCCTTGTGTCTATACTCATTCATGAGAAAGGCTTCTGGAGTAAACCCCAGGGGGAAATCCATACCCATTGTCTTTCGGGACATCTTTGGGAGAAGAGAAGACTATGGAGTAAACCTTACACAGATCTGGAGTATAGTCCCTAAGACTGTTGGATGGCACCTTGTACGCCTCCTTCTGATAGCTCCTGCAGCCAAGATGGTGCCAAATATATTGCTCTGCTTTCCTTTGGTCCACATCAGCAAAGCCGAGAGAGGAGTCTTGTTGTCTGGGCAGCCCAGGACCTCCAAACACAATGCCCATGTTTGCACCCTGGAGAGGTCACTTTGGTGCTGCTAACACAGCAAAAGCAACACAGGAGGCACAGTTATGAGTTACCAGTCTCTGCAGCTACAGCAGGTGCTGTAATTCTCTAGTTGTTTTTCTTTCCCCTGGAGACACATTCTATTTTTTTTTAAAGATATTTATTAAAATTTTCAAAGTATTACAAAGAAAATAGAAGTAAAAAAAAAAAGAACAATACAAAATAAAAATAGTTAAAAACAATTCAATCTTTCATTCAAATTCTCCACTTTCATTACCTTCTTTCTATGATCTCCTCCTCCTCCCTTTTCTTGTATCTTGATTAATAGTTGTCACAGCAAATCCTTTCCATAATTCATAGTATTATGTCATTACATTACCTTACTCTATTTTCATCTTATCTTATAAAAAACCTTAAAACTTAAATCTTATTTTTACCAACTTCTCATAACCATTACCTTTTTACCTAATTCTTTAAGCATTTTTACAAGAGCCAAATAATTTCATTTCAACATTTTTCTAACATTCATCAATTTTATAAAACATTCCTAATGATAAAAAAAGAAATAAGAACAATCCAATCTTCTTCCAGCATCCCTTCCTCCTGGTCCCGGGTTTGTCAGTCCTTTTTATCCCATTAGTCTGGCACATTAACCTGGTGATCTTATATCCGAGGCCTTGAAGTCTCTTCCATGCCCCTTCTGCAGCTCTTCTTCATATTTTCCTTTCACTCGTGGGAACTCCAGCTTGGTAGTGTTTTTGACCCCTTTCAACAAATCAGCCCCTTTCCCATAGTCCAGACTAGACTCCATGTGGTATTTTAAGACATGTTTCAAATTCCCTCCAAAATTGGGAGCCCCCACAGCTCCAAACATCTGACGGCCCATTGCCAGACTCGGAAAGTCCAAACATCTCTGCATAGGGGGGTCAGTCCAACCCCCCATTTCCAAATCGATCCAAACTTTATCTTTCCAAATCTGGTTTTTTCCAAGTTCATTTGTCAAATCCAAAGGCTCATTTTCCTGCAGGGCCAAAAGTTCCTCCCCTTCTGGTGCCCAAGATTCAGCAACATCCTCTTCTCTCAACTGTTCTGTCATGGCACACTCCTGTTTGAGTTCCTGGGTGGGCTCCATATAGTTTCCCACTACCTGTTCAAATTTTCTAGCCGCATTAGTCATCAAATCCGTCTTCTGACTTAACTGATCCAATAGGGCATTTATTTTACAGAAAGCACCCAACAGTGCTTCTGAAGGCATTGTCCTGCAAGGTCACAAGTCCTTTCCCACGGTTGTAATCTGGCAGCTGCAAGCTCCCTAGAATTAGTTACAGTTTCACAGTCCCCCACAAGGGGGAAAACTTCTGATTGTTCTTTCTTTTAAGGACAATAGCAACAAAGTTTCTTTTTTAAGATATTTTGTCAATATTTGTTCCTTTAAAATGCGAAAGGAAACATTGGAATCACAATGTTGCTCTTCTTTTAACTGTCTGTCAAAAACATTTATCTCTGGTCAATGAGCTCAAACGTCAATTCTGACACCCCGCTCCCCTGGAGACACATTCTATTGTGTCAAGGCAGATGGATGCCAACACTGGACCAAGGGTGTGACTCTCGGCATAAGGCAGCTTCTTGACGTGTTCCTGCTACCACTCCAGCCATTTGCTGTTTGCCTGCCTCACTCATGGTGGGTTTGTGAGGGTGACTTCATAACAGCCGAAAGCAAATGGAGAAGAGGGAATAAATATCCCACTGAGCAGGTGGAAAAGAGTGGCAATCTACTATTTTGCCACAAAAATTCTGTGAAGGTACTTTGCTTCTTCTTTTTTCTGGTGGCCTGTCGACTTTCTGCAGAGGGAGAAAGGTTGGCTGGAACTACAAAAGAGAAAGGAAAAAAGAGGCTAGCCTGAAAATGATACTGAGAAATAAAGGGAACTTGTAATGAAACGGAAAGTTGAACAATGTTATTTTTCTGGTAAGGCAACATCTCTCAAATATAATTCAACCATTCTTCTTCCTCGAGGAATATTTCAATCAAAATGCATAGGGACAATTAATTTGAGTTATCATTTCATTAAAGTTTCATCACCATCTTGAGGCTCTTTTCTTTTCTTTTCTTTTCTTTTCTTTTCTTTTCATTTCATTTCTTCCTCCCTCCCTCTCTCTCTTCCTTTTTCTTTCTCTTTCTTCTTTCTGAATAAGGTGTAGATTTAATATCAGTCTGTACACCTAGTCTCCTGAATCTTGTGCCAGAATTAGCACTGGACATGGTGGGTGGGCAGGGGGGAAGCAGTTGAACCAGATCTCCTGGCTGCTTTTTCTTTGAAAAATATCAAAACTGGCTGGTGGGATGACTAGGTGCGTGGGAGTTTAATATTACAATGGGCTTCAATTTTACCTTCCCAAATGTAAATATACCCACCATTTCCACACAGACTTTTCTAAGTCCTTAGAGTTGAGCTTCTACCCCCATGAGTTTCAGAAGACTATCTTTGTGGTACGGCTAAAATGCAGAATGTGACTCTTGGGATACAGATAAGTTTCTTGCTTCGCATTGCTGCCACCTGCTGGCCAGAGCAAGATTTTATTCTTTTTTATTATTATTTTTAAAATAGAAAGATAAGCAGACAGTACATTTTTTAAAAAACCACCTTTGAAAAGCCCCCAAGTCATCTTGAGGTTAAAAGACTGCCTCCCGTCCCAATTCTTAACTCGCCCCTACTCTTTTAACTGGGTGGTAATTTTCAACGCTTCATCTATCACGTAAATTAAAATAGCAAATTCCATTTAATAACTTGATAACCCACATTTGCCTGTGTCACCATAATCTAAATCTGCCTATTAAATAAATTGGAATCTCTTTTTATAGTTTAGTGCCAAAACTGTAGAAATAATAGTTCTATGAACTCCTGACTTCCTTTTATCTTGGTTCTAATTGAGGACAAATATTATGCATGCATGGAAATTCCCCAGGGGGGAGTAGCATACAGATCTATTAAAGTACTTGAAAGCAGGCAGCACCTACATGCAGTGCAGAACACTGGCTAGCAGTGAGAGCAGCTGTTCTTGGCAGACTGATGCTGTGATCTTTCCTATCTCTCTCCTTTTATCCATTAAACCAGCATAAGATCACCTCCCCTTTTCTATCTTTCCCCAGGAAGAAGGATGAGAGGGGAAGAAAGGGAGGCTTTCTTAGACCCTGGGAATATTTTTTCATCAGGATACATTATTTGGACCATCTGGATGTTGAATGCCAGCATGGTTAAACAAGAGGATCAAGGAGGTTATAAAGCACAAGAATGATTCATTGGGGGGGGGGAGGAAATCTTGACAAACCTACTAAAACAATAAAAAGTGCCACAGACCTGCAAGCCAAATGCAAAGTTACAATGAGCTGGGATAGCTCAGTTGGTAGAGCATGAGACGCTCAATCTCAGGGTTATGGGTTCAAGTCCAACGTTGGGCAAAAAGAGGTTTGGATTAAATGACCATTGTGGTACCTTCCAAGTCTGTGATTCTAAGGCAAGCCAGTAATAAAATTGTCAATGATATGAAGCTGTTAATGGTTTTTTTAAAAATGAAAACAGGAAATGAGCCCAGGAGGGAGCAAAACTTCCAGATAACAAAGGTGAAAAGACAGGGACATTTCAGAGATTTTCTTCCCTCACCTAGTGCTGCACATCCAAACTGTGTTGGCCTTTTTTTTTTTATCAACTTGCGCAGCAGTTCCCTTTGCTTTTGAAACCCAGACTTTCCAAAGCACTTTGTGTTATTTCTGCACATGGGAGTGAAGGGAGTCTGGAAAAAGTAAAAAAAAAAAAAAAAAACTCAACCGGATAACTCTTTGAATACCACCTTTAGAACATTTCACAGCCGAGAAAGTACACTGGAAACATCAAAACCAGCGTCTTGCGTGGTGCCAGTTCAAGGTGTAAAAGGAGACATTGTGAACAGAGAGCAGGTAGCTAAAGAAGAGACCCCACTCTTTTGGTGTTGACTGTAGAGAGCCAGTGCTATCCCCAGGGAAGAGAGGGGAGGAAAGGGAAACAGGGATGATGCGCTTACAGATCCAACCTGCTCCTGAGACTAAACGGTTCCATAGGTAAGTCATATGCCTGGCAGCGAACTCCAGATGAAGCAAAACTTCATTCAGTATCATTTGCTCAGATTTGCCAAAGCGCTCTCAACTCCATTCATACTTCCTTTCTGTGAACTTGTGGGGGTACAATTCATCCATACCATGCAAGGCCGCTCTTAAAAGATACTCTGCAAAGAAAGGAAAAGGAAAAGCCATGCCTAGGGAACTTGGTCTAAATTAAAGTCCATAGGTTAACTGGTGGCAAATTTCACCACACCTTTTCCTCCAACTGCTTCCCAGCATATAACTTGGAAAGGTCCTGCTTCACCCATGATAATGAATGCAGAGTCTTAAACTGGATGTCCTACTCTGTGTGTACTGATATTTAAGAAAGCTTGAAAAACAGAAGCTTCTATATGGTAATATCTAGGCCAGGATTTGTTCGTGGAATTGCTAAATGACCTTTGTGTTCAGAGCATCATCACAGCTGCTTCATATTCTGAATTAAAGGCCGTCAGTTCTTTGGCTTCTTTTCCTGGCCCTGACAAGAATTCTTATTTATTTAATTAATTTACCGTATTGGCCCGAATATAAGCCACTCCCTTAAAATTCCGCAGGCACTCACACCCGTTCCATTTTACCAGATGTCTGATTCAGCAGCAATATCATAAAAGCCAATTTTTGTAAGGTCACAAATTTAAGCCACACTTTAACTTTTAACGGTCTGAGTTGGGGGGGGGGGAGTGAGGATTATATTCAGGCCAATATGGTATTAAATTCATCTGAGGAGCATAGGGCAGTTTACAGTATAACATATATTCATACATCCTGTAGGTGACGTCTCACTATCTTTAATTTTTTATTTAAAAAAAACACTAACTCTTTCAAAAATAGGCAGGTCAGTCTGAATGTAGCCTTTCTCCAGCTCATAGAAGCATAAAATATTCTTTATTGGGTTCTTAAGTTTAGTGAGGATGCCGTAAGCTCCACTCAAATTCCCACAATCCGGCAGAACCCAGTCCCAGAATCCCTTGTGATGACTGTTAGCCCAGTTTGAGCCTGTAGCTGTGCCTCTATGACCTTAAGGATCTCTGCAAGAGACTGGGGGAGGAAACAGAGTGCAAAGGGAAAGCCCCAAAGAGACAGAGAGGAGCATCGGCCATCAAAACTGATGCTGTACGCAGGTATCTTTTAAAGGACGAGCCTTTTCTGCTCAAAGTCCATGTAACTCCATAGAAATCCACATGGAACGACTTTTGCTATATGAGTTACATGGAGCCCACTCCTTCTGGGCAAGCCAAGAATAAAGAAGGTATGGATGGGGAGGAGGGGCAGAAGCAAAACAGGGGATATCTTGTTGAGGACAAGGAATGGTTCCCGAAGGAAAGGCAGGTCAACCCACTTTCCAATGGATCCCCTGCTTTGCATCTGTGCATTGTACTGCACCCATCTATAAGGCTGGTCTCTCCAAGAGGGGGTTGCCCAACTCGAGCAAGGCCTCACAAGAGGGACCTATCCACAGGGACTTTGGAGCTATGGTAGGAGAGCCTTATAGCAAGGGTGCACTGTCTATATCTTATTTGTAAGTAGAGCCCTATGTTTAATATATTTCAGGAGGACGACACCGGAGAAGGCAGGTTCAACTTTTCGGCCTACGGGATGGGGCCCGCCTGCCTTCAGGCCAAGGATGGCATCTCGGTCAAGGGTGCCAACAACAACAACACGGCCAACCCAGCGCCGCCCCCTTCAAAGTCTGACGCCGAGATGCGCAAGCTCTTCGTCCAGCGGGCCAAGAAGATAGATAAGATCTCGCGGATCGGCTTCCCCATGGCTTTCCTCATCTTCAACATTTTCTACTGGATCATCTACAAGATCGTCCGAAGGGAAGATGTCCACAAGCCATGAGCTGGGGTGCAAGGTTCGTAGGTGGAATTCCAAGAAGATGAGGATGGATGGTGGTTAAAGGCAAGACAGATGGTTACTCTATACACACTACGTGCAATAGCAATGCAGTGATGCATGAATTTAAGAATGTGGCAATATCTATTTTAAAAAACAAAGTGGGTGACTTTTAAAACAAAATATATGAACTGAGGAATATTACGGGGGGTGGGCAGTGGGAAGAAAGCTTTCGAAAACTTGAGTGGGGTAAGATTACGGGAGGGGCAAGTTGTTTTACCGCACTGGGAAGTTTAGGATTGCTACGGCGGCAGTCCAAGCAGTGTAATATATTAAATATATATTCATGCTTAATTATAATGCAAAAATAAATCCTTTTTTAGCCTATTAACAGCTTAGATTCTAAAGCCGATGGAATGATTCATGATTCCATGTGCAAAGAGGATTGCAATTACGCTTAAACCAGACTCTTGCTCTGTAAGGCCATACCAGTTTCTAAGCAAGCACGCAAAAAAAGCAAAAAAACAAAACAAAAAAATGACAAGCAAAAGAGAAAAAAGTCATATACTGTATACTGCCCCATGTTGTTCGTGTATGGTTTGAAGATGGAATGAGTTGGGCCAGGGGATTTTAAAAAAAAAGAAAAGAAAGGAAGAGTCAGGGTCCACTGGGAGAGATTGAGGGGTGCCAAAGTTGCATATTAGAAAGCAATCATTTTATGATCCAAGAAAAAAGAACCTATATTATATAGATATATATCAATAGCTAGATAGCAGTCCTATATCCTTTCAGAGAGTGGTGCAAATCCATGGCATTAAATCTAAAATTGTAACTTACATCCTTGAACATCCTTTTGGAGATGTGTCCATAGATTTCAGTGAGAAGCTGGTTGCACCTCCAATTCTTAAATTGCAAGAGTTAGGAGTTGTGTTTTGGGGACAGAGATACTCAGTCACAACTCATACCTTCAGCAAGATTCACCTCAGTGTGATCATGGAGTCATGATGCAATGTGGGGGTTTTTTAAAAAAAATTAATCTTAAGATGTTCGCCATGTTTCTTTAAATAACAAAAGCAAATTGTTACTGTGAAAAGCTAAGGCTTTAAAATGAACCCACATAAGGAAGGTATTCTGCACTACAGGAAAGAAGGTGTGTGTGTGTGGTGTGTGTGTGTGTGTGTAAATAGAAGTAACAGAAAATTAATTTTAATTGGTAAACCTGGGGTGGGCTATGGGAAAGAATGATATATATCTATAGAGAAAAGATGACCATTATTTTTTGACATTTCATAGCATTAGTAATTTTCCAGTGGGGTTGCTAGCCCAACTATATTTTTGTAACTCTTTGGTGCTGCATTTAGCTTTCATGGCTAGCAAGACACGAACGAGATTTCCATTTGTGCATTTCTTCTCCCACCCCCACCCCCCCGGTATGGCTTCCATCGCTGCTACATTGCAGAGAAGAAACAGCCATGCACATTTACATGGACTGGGGGAGGCGACCAGCTCCACAGGGGAAGTTAAAACTGGCAGTGAGGAGCCCTTTGGGGCAGCTGAATGTTTAGTCAGTGTTTGGGGTGAGGACGGGTGAAAGAGAAGAGGAAGGATAGAGGTACAGTGTCCTTCGGTACGATCTTCCAGACACAAGCTTACTGCTTTTGGATTAATTTCCCCTTTTCTTGCACTTTAGAAAGTTAACATGAAAAAAAGATTTAGTGAGCAGGTTCAGCGGGACAATCAATTCGCATTCAGTGTTGGCCCTGTATTGGCAAAGAACAGTAGCCCAAACCAGGAGAGTTCTCCACTTTCAATTGCTGTAGTAGACAAGGCCAGTCTCTTTCTTGCATTGATGTCCCCTGTAGCAAATGCCTAAAGCATGGCCGTCATTGACACATATGTGCAACTTGGATCCAGCGAGGGTTCACTGATGTGCTTACATGTGCAGACACATGCAGGAAACTCCAGCGCAAGGCTGGTTTTCCCCACAGCTAACCTAACACATGGAGCTGCTCCTAGAGGCATCTTACACACATGGTCAGGTCTGCCACACTCGGGATGTGTAAGGAAGAGATCCAGGAAACCTGAGTAGTGCACAAGTAAAGCATAGCTTTATTAAAGCATAGATGAAATTGCCGAGAATTTATAGCCTTTATCCAGAAAGCTCCTTCCCATAAGCATATATTGTTGCGAGGCTGGAAGAGGTCATGATGTGGCAAAATCAAGCGCTTTGTCTTTTCTTCTCTTTCTCATGGCAAAGGCAAAATGGGGTGAGGAAGACCCGCTGATGCCCTCTTACTCAAAGAGCAATTAAATGCTGGAATGGTACCTGTGGCTTGAAAGTGTCTGGTGGGAATGCCGTTCTATGCAGGAGGGGTAGATTATAAGGAAAAGCCAGGGCATTTGCTGGCCTCCTTGAAAGCTTGGTGGCAGGCTGTTCTTTCCTTCTTCTTCATTCAGAAAGCTGTCTTCCCAAAGAAAGCATGTACACATGTGCACAGAAACATAAACATGTCCCTTTGAAATCCAAAGCATTATAGCTGAGCTGCGAAGGGCTGCACTCAGAGTCTTGTCTACATCCCCCAATTGCCACTGGCGTTGAGCTTGCTTGCTGAATCTGCTGCAGCACAAAGGGTAGCCCATTGCACAAGCTCTGGGCTCAGGAAGCCGGCTCGCCACCTGGTTGTTGTCTGGAGTCAGTGTGCAGATGGAGGAGTTCTCCTTCTTCCTCCCTCTGACATGAGGGCGGTGTGTACAGCTACAGCTTCTCGCACACATGCAACACAAACACAAAATCCCTTGGTGCCTCCCCCACCGTTTATTCTTTCTCATGTGAACTGGAGTTGATGTTCACCTTGGCACAGACGCTACAAACCAAGACACATGAAGCAATGGCTTGCACGGCTACCTGCCTGTTCTCTGTTCAGACTTGCCTGACTGGGTTTCTCTTTACCGAGCCAAATTTTCTCAGGTGTGACTGATGGCTTGACCAGGAGGTCAAAACATGGCTAAATCCTATTCTTTGACTAGTCATTATCTTTTCTTAGAGTTCTGCCACCCCACCCAAACCCCCTGCCTTTATTTTGGGCGTGGCGGGGTACTATAGCATGTTGCTTCCTTTTCACAGACCTGTTTCATTTTGTAAAATCTCGACTCATGCCAGACCTCCCCTAAGAAGGATGCCCTTTCTTTTTCCTTAATGTCTCCCTTGTCTGTGTAAGCAACTTCAGCATTCTAGACCAAAAGACTTTCTGAATGTCACTTATGCAAATGCCCTTGGATTATTAGCAACACATTGCGCAAGGCATCCTGTCTCAATATAGCCAAAGCTAGCGATATGGGAGCAATTCAGTTCAGGTCACATCTCAAAGGGGACCTACCCAATTCACACTTCCCAGAGCATTACTCAGGCCATAGAAACCTATTCCCAGGGGCTGTGGGGGCTTTGATTTGAGGGGCTTTGAAATATTTGAGGGGACTGGGGCCCCCCCAAAAGTTGATGGGCATTCCCATTCAAATGGTGTGTGTGCACTGCGTCATGTGATCAGTTATGCAGGGTGGTGCTTACCTGGCCCCCCACAATATTTTATTCAAGTTGGCACCCCTGACTCAGGCCAAAACACAACCATCCTTCAAAATCTGCCCTTCTCTGAATTTTGCAGTACAGTTCTCCAGCCAAGTAATCCATTCAGAAATGTATATACCAAGTTGGGGTATGCATTTTAAAAGTGTTAATGAAAGCAACATACAATAATGCATTATATTGGACCAATTTGCTTGCCAAAAAAAAGGCGCATTTGAGGCATATTGCATTCAAACAAATCTCTTAAGAGAAATTCGCTCTGAAATACTGATGAATTTCTATGAGAAAATGTGAAAAAGCTAACTTAATATTGGAAAAGTGATAAATTGAGACTCACCAGAATGGACAGACTTGCCCATCCTTTGCCAAAGCCCACAAGTACCCCTCGTCGCACATCTCTGCTGGACAGATCATTCTGCATTATCAAAGACTTTTTCATTAATCAATTCAGATTTGGGCTAGGTTGAAATTTCTTAGAAAGGACCTAAAAGGGTAGGGTGCGGCTTTATCAAACTGCTAGAAAAGTGGAAAATTCCAGATCTTCCTTGGAGACTGTTCTGGTCAAATGCCTCCCCAGTTTTGCTATCCACAAACTTTGGGTGCTACTGTGGATCTAATTTTAATATTATTTACTTTTATTTTAATAGTGTTGAAGGAGGCAGTAACCTTTACTCCTTCTCCTTCCAATCCTCCCCTCTTAGCCTATTGCTTTCTTTCATTCACCAATGTGAACTTACAATAGCATTTCATTCCATGTTAGGTGAGACAAAATTCCTTAGAAGAGAATTTTTGGAGGAAAACCTGTTGGAGAATTTTACCCATTATCAGCCCCAAAGAATATCTGGCAATATCCCCACCCAATGCTTCAATTTTAGTACCAACAAACAGCTTAAAGAATTTTGGGAGGGCCTATTCAACTTCATTGAGGTAGAAGTTTGAATGCTGCATCCCATTCCTGCATGTCCTGAAGGTGGTGCACATAAAATCAGGCTTCAGAGTCTCAGTGGATCTGAATCTTGCCCCTTACCAGAGTAGCCGCAGTCATTGACCCTTCTACTTGCTGCTGGTCCCAAGGGAGCAGGTCAATGTCCAGTAAAGTCTTTGTTTGATGCTGCCAATGAAGAAGAGTTGTTATGTTCCACCTATACATGGCTTCCCAGGATCTGTTAGGCTGGCGCAGGAACACTGCTATCAATGCAGCATCACACACTAGTTTTGATTATGAGCATCAAGGTGGCATTGCTTTAGCTAAGGCATCTGTGCCCAGGACCAAAATGCTTTTTGCACTATGGCAGCTCAAGTGGGTGTCTATAATCGAGGTGTTTTTCTTCTTAATTTCACTTTGTTTGCAGTGTTATTATGCCAAGACAGGACCATCCTCTCCAATTCAAATAAGCAACCATTATATGGGATCTTTGCCTAGACTGGCAGATATCCTTTCTAACCTGCTGTTTGTTTACTATTAAAAATCCTTCCTCTTTTTTGGACAGCCTCCATTCTAGCCAAAAATTATTGTCCCACTTTGCTCTACAGTAGCAGGATTAGATGCTCCTCAATGCACAAAGTCCTATTCTTTGGGTGCCCTTACTGTTGACTAAAGAGAGCAGACGGGAAGAAGTCAAGGTTTCCACTGCATTTATCAAGCCACTTCATTATTTTGAAAGATAATTACAGCAATCCGTCATCCTTCAGGGTATTACGATTAGCCCTGAGACAGAAATTATTGCGCAGTCTTTTTTTTCTTTTACTTTTTAGAGTCATTAAGGCATCCCTGGATTCTAGCCTAGGCTCATCATGCTCTCCCTCTTATCAGTTGTGTTTACATTTCTGGGGTTTGGGCATATCTTTTTCTAAACAAAGCCATTGCAAGTCCCATTGGAAACAGTATTCATACCCTCACACCACCAGGACTGGCATCAATTTCCTTAGACCACTGGTACCAAAATGTATGGGAAACCGCCCTACTAGAAAAGTTAACCAACAAAATTAAACTAGCACAGGGACAAGCAAAGGAGGGCTCCTTCACCCCAGTGTGGCTCCCCTTTATCTCATGTGCAGCAGAACAAGACAATTAGCTATCCCCCCCTCCAACAGCATGCAAATCAATATGGCTAGCCTGACCCAACAACACACACACACACCCCACACACATACAAACCAACCAACCACACTGCAACCAACTGAACTCAACCAACCAAGCTCCGGACCCGTCCCTGCCCCCCAATCCTGTAATGCCAATAAAAATAAGCAAATATATAAACAAAGGACCTACCCACGTGATGCTGACACAAAAACCCTGCACAAACTCTCTGCAATGGAACGAAAGATCATTCTCCCTCCCTATCTTTCTCCCTCCCTCTTTCTCTCTCTCTTCCCTCTGCTTTCCCCCAACCACACAGTGTCTATGACAATAGTGTCTCATACCGAATGTAAATGAACTGTGAAACGACTCTACGAACTGAAAGTGGAGGTGCTATATGTACTTTCCCCTGTTTATTTGTTTGTTTTGTAACACACACACACACAAAATCATCCCACCCCGTCTCTCTCATTTATACAGTGGAACCTCGGTTTTCGAACGTAATCCATTCCAGAAGACCGTTCGGCTTCCAAAATGATTAAAAACTAAAGATCAATGCGCTGGCTGCAAAGTCAATGGGGAAAAATGAAAAATGCGTCTCGGAAGCTGTTTGACTTCCAAGGCAAATTTGAAAACAGAAGCAATTACTTCCGGGTTTTTGGCGTTTGGGTTCCAAATTGTTCAGCTTGTGAGACACTCAAAAATCTAAATTCCACTGTATCTATATCCAGTATCCTCAGGCAGTCACTAGGCCCTCCAAGGCCCTGATAGAGCCTGTCCCTTCCCTCCCCTTCATATTATTTATTGACTTGGGCCCCAAGCAACTGGCACTAACTAGCAGGCTTCCCTAGCCATGGCTGATGAGAATTGTTGTTCAAAACATCTGAAGGGCACACAGTTGGGGAAGGGGGCCCTTGGGTGATACTTTGCTGAGAGCACTCTCAAACATGGAGCTCTACCACCCATAAAAAACTGGCATTGCTCTGTCACAAAGTCATTCCTTCTGTGCCTGAGCTCCCATCTCACTCTTCTGCTTAGAAAAACCTGCAATGAAATTCAAATCAGATGCGTGATTCAGTGCAGCCCGATTATATTCCCCTCAGAAAGAGTTCCAAATAGCTAATGACGAGGCTGACAGGACACGCAGCAGCTCCAGCCCATAATGAGGTTTTTTTTGTGCATGTCCTTTTTTCATGGCATTACTCTTTATTGACCTTCCTCTTCTCACTGAGCTGTTTTATTGTATCTGTAAATGGTAAGGAACAATTAGATAAGAGTCGGCGGTACAAATGGAAATTGTTGGCAGAGGGACAGGAAGGAAATATCTCCTGTCTGCTAATCAGGTCCCTGGCATAACCATTGGCTTGCTGTCTGCAACTTCTGTTTAAAAGCTGAAAGAAGGACTCATCCTTCAATAGGCCTCGAACAGATCACGTTTTAAGAACAATGCTGATAACACTGGAGGTATACCAGTAGCAGTATTAATTTCCACCAAGAGTGTTTCACGTGGTGAAGAAGCAGTAGAGTCGGTCATTGGCTCATAATTCATGGAGAATTAGACTGTTAAAAGCTACCAACCATGATGGCTGTGTTCTCCTTTGTCACTGTCAGAGACAATATGTCTCTGAAGGCCAGTTGTTGGGAATCACAAGTAGGGAGAATGCAGTTGTAGGCAGGTTCTGCTTGCAGACTTGTGGTTGCTCACTGTGAGAGCAGGACGCTGAAGAAGATGGCCTCTGGCCTGATTATGCAGAGCTCTGCTTGTGGTTTTAGTCATGACTGAATACTAAGAATAGTCCCTTTTTTTGGATTTGAGGAGCGAGAGTTTTGGTGATGACCACACAACTGCTTAAATCAAGTGAAGGCTAAAGCAAGACCAGGATTGCTGGTAGGCCATATTTGGCAATTGACTGAAATGAGGGAGTCTGAGGCTATATGTATTTGAAGTTGCAGGCCTAGGAAATCGCTATCAAAAGGGCTTTTCCTGGCCAAGAGGTAGACATGCAATGGGATTGCAAAATGCACTGCACGCAGTAGAGAAGAGGAAGCTACAATGCATATACATTGACACCCTGATCTAAATTTCACTTTTCATGGTCTAGATTACGTCATATTTGTTTCATTTATCTGTGACGACTCAAAATGTACACTATTGACATTTATAATACAGATTTTTAGCCCTTACCATATATTTGGTCCAGCTTTTATGTGTAGCTCTACCCTTGCAGGAGTCTATCTGCATGAACATAAGGATGCTACACACACAAATACGGGCTAATTCTGGGTCCGCTTCCTGTTTGGATAATCTCATTCAAAAGTTTTTTTAAAAAATTAAATCAGGTGTGTAGTAATAATTCTCAGGAACCATATAGTAATATATATATATTCTGGTCCTCATTAAAAGCAGAAATGTTTTAAACAAAGATTCTAATGAACATTACTAACAGTATGATGGAAACCAGAACTTTTCTGGACCTTACGCTACTGTAGATCAAAGAAAGGCTTTTCCATCACAAGATGTTAAGAAATCTGTCACCCACCCAGTCCTCTTGGCTCCGACGTTCAGAAAATAATGAGTTGCCATTAAAAGCATTGGAGTTCTTTTAATTATTTTTCTTTAAAAAAGCATAATGTTACAATAGAACATTTTTGCTTTTCGTGGGATCTACTGGTAGATCTCTGAGTGATTTCCTCTAGATCTGGAATATTTCTGACTCCTGGTTATTTTACATGAGCAGCACAACAATCTATCCTCACCAAAATTAGGCTTCTGAAGTGAAGAAAGCTAACTAGGAGTGGAATTTTGTGGGATAGGATTGTGGTCTCAGTTCTGATCAGTTCTGATACTGAATAAAATGCCTAGGTTCAGAATATGTCCAGATGCTCCGTGTTCTTTAATTCTAATTATGTGTCATTTGTACCTGCCTCTTGTTGTGGATATTAGTGTGCTAGTAAAAAAAACAACAACCCAAAGTTGATCTAACAAGTAAACAGAAGCCCTCCCTCCCCTGGTCTACACTGCCAGCCCAGTCACAATATGGAAGGATTGTGCTTGTGCGTGTGGGAAGCTAACCATCTTCCATCCCCCTCTACAAATATTGTCAAGACTCTTCAGTCCTTCATGAAAAAAATCCTTCCTCACCAACATTTTTCTTTAAAAATTAGCCAAAGTTTCAATCTACAGTGTTTTTTGGGGGGGGAACTATGACATTTTATGTGTGCTGTAGAGTTATCTAATGTAGTTATTTTTTCCAAAACGTAGATCCCATCTCAGAAGGAGAGACTGTACTTTTCTGACTAATTTTTAAGGCTTAAGGCAGCCTTTCTCAGCCTTGGGTTCCCAGATGTTGATGGACTACAACTCCTATCATTCATAGCCAGAAGGGGCAGCAATCAGGAATGATGGGAGTGGTAGTCCAACCGCATCTGAGCACCCAAGGTTGAGAAAGACTGGCTTAACGCAATGCTGTCCCATCCTTGGCCTACTTAGAGAATCTTGTCTGTACCTTTCAATGAAAGTAGAGAGTCAAATTAACTGAATTATTTCTATAGCACCACAACGTACATAGCACTTTGCAGAAAAACATGAGCAGAAACAAAAACAAAAAACACTCAGTTGTTCACAATCTAAATTTCCACAGAAGGAGGAAAAAGAAAGGAGTAACAGGGTAAAAATATGTGTCAATAGTTTCTGGTACCTAGGGTTAGTGTCAGTGGGGTGTCAGTATCAGATGGTGGCCAAGGACTTCAAAGAAGAGATTTTGAAGACAGGCTTGAAGGACAAGAGAGGTGGCATTTATTGGTGGCCATGACAGGTGGCCATAGACCCCCAAATGTCGATTACCATTTCCATATGTTCATGCGTGAGAATAGGAGGGGGTTAATATCATTCCTCTCACAGTTTGGCATAGATCTCTCATGCAGAAGCATGTGCACACTCGCACAGCATGTATCCAGGAAAACACCACTTAGAACAGCAGATCACAGCCATTCACTGCAACATAAAACACAAATTTTGATGGGAACGCCACACTTTGTGCTTAATAATTGAAGGTGTCCAGCCCTCCTCGCTTAAATAAGTTCTCCCTGTTGCTCTGGCCTATTACAGCACTGTCTGTCCTCCAGACAGAATCAATTTTGCTCAAGGCATATTCCCCTCAAGCTATACTTTCAAACCACTCTGCGGACACCGTCAGCAGTAACTCAGGCACAGCTCAGAGGCTCACAATTTCAAACTAATCACTTGGCTTCAGTGAATTGATTTTGTAGCTGTTCCCCTTTGCAGGTGGCTCTACCCTTTTTGTTAAACAACAGCAAGTATTCTGACTGAGTAGCTCCTGAAGAACTGAGGAGGGGGGGGGGGCGAGTTATCTGCCAGTTTCAAAAGAAACTAAGGGGAAAGACAGGGATGCAGCAGACATACTCAGATAACGCCAGGCAGGGTGAGTCTGTAATTCTGTGTCACAGAACCTGCCTTTACCACAACTGACTTGCCCCATATCTGGATTTGTGTGGCAAGCAGCTCCAGATGAATCAGGAACTTTCTGGCCCTCCAGGTGTTGCTGAACTACAACTCCCATTAGCTCTGACCATTGGCCACAATTGCTGGGGCTGGTGGGAGTTGTAGTTCAGCAACAGCTAGAGGGCCAATGGCTCCCCACACCTGTGTTAAATCCCATATTTCCTAAACATAAATGACTTGTCTTCCATTCCCTCAAGACTACCCACTCTGTATCCTTTTCCTGTTTCTCCTTTATGCAGCACTTAGCTGTGTTTCCTGCATTGCAGAGAGTTGGACTAGATGACTCTAAAATTCTGCAATTCTACTTACACGAAAGGTGCGAGTACTGGGGCCTGGAAGGCATCTTAGTAACAGCACAAGCCTATACATATCTGCTCAGATATAAGTTCCATTGAGATCAGTGAGCCTTCCTCCAAGGTAGGCAGATGCAGGGTTGCAGTCTTAGTGAACCTTTTTCCGTGTCATCTATCTGGATGCAACAGTGAGAATGAACCAGTAGAGGCTGCTCCACTAGGGTGAATGCAATACTGTCCAGGCCATCTCAGCCTGGCTTTAGTCATTCCCCACCTATCTGTCTTTGTCCAGTCACGTTCCTCCTTCGCAGTCTTCATATCATCCTTGCATTAATTCAGGAGGTAGATGGGGACAAAACTAGAATGAGTTGGCTCTGCCTGTGACTGGCTCTGGCTCTGTCTCTGTCTCCTGTTGGCTTCTCTGCCTTCTACCCTATCAGTCCTAATAGACACTGGCCACAATTAGGCATCCAAGCACTGTATTGCATGATGGGCTCTACAGGTCCTGTTACTCCTAAACCAATCACACGCTTGCTTAGGGCATGTTTACATTGCACCATTCATCTGGTTTCATTGCCATGGCCTCCCCCTCCAATAGAATGTGTAATCTGTGGGTGCTGTTGTTAAAGTGCTGAGAATACTGTTAGAAATTTCCTGATCCCTTTATAAAGCACCAGCACTCAGGGCTTCTTGAGTACAGAAGCTTGCTTTGAAATTGGTTTAAATTGCATGAATTGAGGCCATGCAAGGCAGCCTGCATTTGCTAAGGAAGAAGGCAGATCCGAGAGGCAATGCAGTTTCATGGATTACAATCCCATCCACTTGCAGCCTCTTGGTGATCTATCCATAAACTAATGATATTAAGCTACTTTGTTTGTTTATTGTACTACCCATCTGACTGGGTTGCCACAGCCACTCTGGGCATATTCAGTTGAGTTACAGTCCAGGGCTGGCTCCACTATTAGGCAGAGTGAGGCAGATGTTAAAGGGCATGGAGTAGATACTGCTTTGAAAGTCACGTGGCTTGCCTCACACCTCCCAAGCTAGCATGCCTCCAGCAAAATATAGAAACACAATAAAACATTAACAACTTCACCATACAGGGCTGCCTATATATGGAACTGCAACCTTAATCCATCTTTCTTTCAGAAGAGCTGTGAAATGAGACGGATAGGGCCAACTTTAGAAAGTGTGATGTCTCCAGTAGGGCTCTCATACAGGTACAGATAAGGTCCCTGTCTGCTTACTTTGAGTGATGCCGGCACTTTTATTTTCAACAGGAACTCACCGGAACTCAGTTCCGGCACCTCTCAGGTGGGTACTATTGCCATTCTAAGAGAACAAAGGAGGCATTCATGGTTAGTTCTGGCACCTCTTTTTCTAAAAAAAAATAGCACTGAGCTATGCTACAGAGTGGTGACTGGGGCAACCCAGTCAGATGGATAGTCTTTCTTTCTTTCTTTCTTTCTTTCTTTCTTTCTTTCTTTCTTTCTTTTTTATTTATTTATCTATCTATCTATCTATCTATCCATCCATCCATCCATCCCCACTGAATTAAATTCAATTTGGAACAGGCAGCCCCAGAAGGCTTGTTACTTGATTTATTGCTTGATTTAGGGGTTAACTTTTTAGTTCCTGTTCATACCAAACCTATTCAGTTTGGCATACCCCAGGCATAGGCAAACTCAGCCCTCCAGAGGTTTTGGGACTACAACTCCCATCATCCCTAGCTAACAGGACCAGTGGACAGGGATAATGGGAATTGTAGTCTCAAAACTCTGGAGGGCTGAGTTTGCCTATGCCTGGCATACTCAAAAGCTTTCAGGAGGAATTTACAGGGTTGAGAAACTCTCGCAGCTGACTGGAGACAACTTTGATACCAAAAGGTAGGACGATTCCAGTCAGCCCATCAAAAAAACCCCAGCAACATAGGCTGCAATCTATAGTGGGATTGCTTGAGTAAAACAAACTTCTGCTCAAACATTGGGGCTTCCATTTTCTCTCCCCATCCCTGCAGCAGCTGTATCAGCCACTTTCACCCATAACAGGTAAGAGTGACAACAATGAAATACGAGCTATGATCAAACTAGAACAAAAATACACAGGAGCTTAACATCCCAATGGATGTAGGGCTATTGATGAGCACTTTGTGAAGAGACACGGTGTTGCAACTTCCTCTGAGTTTAAGAGTGACACTTGGATTGAGTCAGTTTCAGATCAAATCCACACAGGAACAACGAGCCAAATGACAAGATCAGGAACCTCACCCAACTGCTGGTCCATACCCCATCATAGAGTTTGATAGCCACCTCTTACCTATAAAAAGCTCCTGGCATTTATATGACTAATATGTCAAGGAGACATTTCTAATATAGCCTTGTCTTAGAGCAGGCATATCAAACTCCCAAGAGACTGCGATCTACTCCCACTATAAAAAAACAACAACCTGGAATTGATCTATCCATTGGATTGACCAGAGTTGTTGAGCTTTTTCTGAGGAGGAAGACCCAAAGTTGTTGAGCTTTTTTTATTTTTATTTGGTGGGCGTGACCCCTAAGGATCATGCGGTCAACCAACATCGACCAGGGGCACTCCACAGTCATTAGATCAGAATCAGCCCTTACGAGGATTCTTATATTGGCAGGGTGGTTTTGTTTTGCTTCCTTGTATGTTTATTCCCAATGCATTCACAGGTCTGGCCCAGCAGCACCCCTCCTTTACTCAAGATACCCTTAAGACTCTAACCCCATGCACTTCAAGACCAATTCCATCTTGCAGCAAAATATGCAAGTCAGTTATGCAGAAACATACCCCTGCAAGGTACTGTCAGGAGCTCGTCCCACTCTCGAGTAGCATTACTCATTGTGCAGGATTACAGACTTGCAAGTTCTGCACTTTACAAGGCGTTTTGTTTATTTAGTGAACTGAAGCTGAGGGGAGTGGGGAGAAAAACCTCTTTCAATTCAACAGTAGTTTTTTTCTGATACTCAACCTCAACCTGTAGTGGCGTAGCGTGGGGGGTGCCAGGGGTGCCGGCCGCACCGGGCGCAACATTTGGGGGGGCGCGTTTGGCCAGCCCTCCTCGAGGAAGCAGGAACCCCACTGTCCTCGGACCTCCTCCGAAGCCTGGTGGTGGGGCGGAGAGACCTCCTCCCGCCGCCAGGCTTCGGAAGGATGCTCTGAAGCCTGGCGGTGGGGCGGAGAGACCTTCTCCCCACGCCAGCCTTCGGAAGGCTGCTCCGAAGCCTGGCGGTGGGGCGGAGAGACCTTCTCCCCACGCCAGCCTTCGGATGGCTGCTCCGAAGCCTGGCGGTGGGGTGGAGAGACCTTCTCCCTGCACCAGCCTTCGGAAGGCTGCTCCGAAGCCTGGCGGTGGGGCGGAGAGACCTTCTCCCCGCGCCAGCCTTCGGAAGGATGCTCCGAAGCCTGGCGGTGGGGCGGAGAGACCTTCTCCCCGCAACAGCATTCGGAAGGCTCCTCCAAAGCCTGGCGGTGGGGCGGAGAGACCTTCTCCCCGCGCCAGCCTTTGGAAGGCTGCTCCGAAGCCTGGCGGTGGGGCGGAGAGACCTTCTCCCCGCGCCAGCCTTCGGATGGCTGTCCTGAAGACTTGTGGTGGGAGCAGTGGCGTAGCGTGCGGGGTGCAGGGGGGCCTGCTGCACCTGGCGCAACATCTAGGGGGGCGCGGAAGAGACTCGAGTGCTAAAATCCATGGGTTAGGGGCGCAAATTACTTGCCTTGCCCCGGGTTAGGGGGCGCAAATTACTTGCCTTGCCCCGGGTGCTGAGAACCCACGCTACGCCACTGTCAACCTGAACTAGTTCTACTGCAGTGGAACTGTTAAGGTTCTGGGAAGAAGAGTGTGTTACACACCAGTGTGAGACCTGAAATTAATTTGTTAAGCAGTGCCAAATGTATAGCTTGGAAAAAGATCTCTTCCCTCTAGCACCATGTTTCCTCCCCTCAAATGAAGTGCCATATTTTATATAAACAAACACTAACCCTACTGATACTTCCATAATACATGGCCCAATCATTCATAAAAGAGCAGATCCACTCTACTGAACAGGAACACATCACTGGGAATCCATAGCATAGAAGTGGTAAAGTTATCATGTGCCCCAAAAGCTAGGAAAACATTACAAAGCCTTTGCTGGGCAGTGTGGGGAAGCTGTGGCCCTCACAGATGTTGCTGAACTCCAACTCCCATCATCCCATCATCCAACTCCCATCGTCCCATGCTGGCTGGTGCAGATGGGAGTTTGAGTCCACAGCAGCCAGGGGCCACCCGACTGGGGAAGTCGGGTCTCAAATGAAATCAACTAGTTCAGCCCAGCTTTCTTATATCAAACTCCAGATTAGGTCTCCTACACACAAACAACACGGAGAAACATAGGAGCTCTTTCTCCTTGAGCCTGTCCACACAATGAAGCCGCCACATGGACTGAGAAAACCACACAGCTCCTTCTCACTCAGCCAGGACACAACTGGGTAAGAAAGATCCATGCAATGGGTCCCACCCACATAGCTATGATATGCACATTCTTACTCAGGCCGTAGGGAATCTGCTCCCATGTATCTCTCTCCCCGTATGTGTGAAGAGCACCTTAGTCAAGTGAATCCTATAGTCACGTTTAATCCATTAAAGTAATAGCAAATTGACAGTGCCAGTACACAAGTCCTGCCTGTGATAAGTTAGCACTAGGCCAACTATCAGTTGCACCCAAAAATACGACTCAGGTGGGAAATAAAGCAGTGGGGGGGGGATAGTTTGTTTTTAATGCCAATATTTTCAATCTAGAATTGTTTGAACACTGAAAACATGCACTTTAGGAGGTATTTCCTCAACTGAAGGACCTTCCAAAAAACATGAAATCAAGTCAATGTGAAACACAGTCTGAGTAAACGATGTGGCTTATCGTTTTATAAGGAAGTGAAGGACTGCCCTGCCTTTTCTATGTGAAATTTGTATGTATGTGTCCCATTGGTATGGCCTTAATGCTCCATTAAGGATGTGTTTTGCTACATCGGACCCAGAGAACAAAGCAACTGCTTCCTTAAGAGTAAACATTTTTACATCATGATAACCTGTAACTTATATGAAGTACAGCTTGCATGAACACACACAAGGAGAAAAAGAAAACATTCAGATATCAATGGCAGATTATTTTTTTGGCTTGTAAAAATAAATTTTAAGAGAAAAAAAATCTATTTCAGCAGTTTGAAGATGGAATGTAAATTTCTGTTAAGTGTATATAAAAAGTATATTTATTCAACCATACATTCATGCCAATTCCAATTAAAAACAAAAATAAACATTTTCTGACATTTTTGTTTGTTGTGTGTTACTGGCTGTGGGGGCATCAGCCCAAGACCTAACTGGTTCTTAAGCAATGTTCTTCTGACTTTTATAAATATGCTGCCTCACTCTCCACACTGGTAATCAGGCAATCTGTATCCTGCCTTTTCAGCAGACAAAATATGCATATGGTTTGTGTTTGCTGCTCAACTTCAGACTACCTTGAAGAAGACCCATTCTAGTCAGGCTTTCGGCCTGGATGTGGGACCAAACTGGCCCTGGTTGCCCTAACAGATTGTCTCCTCCAGGAGAGGTGGAGATGGGCTGAGACAGGGGATTGTCCTGAACCACTTTTGATACCATTGACAATGGTATCTTATTGGACAAGACCTGGCAGTTGAAAGCAGAGTTACAGGGGTTCTTACCTACAAGGCCAGTTCCAGAAGATTGCGAGACATGTGTTTGACTCTGTGTCGGCTAACCTGTGGGGTCCCAGAGGATTCAGTTCTGCCCACAGTGCTGTTCAATCAATGTCTGTATGAAGCTACTGGGCAAACACATCTGGCCTTGGGGAGCCGGGTGTTATATCAGTATGCAGATGCCACCTCACCTGAGGGCATCAGGTTGTGGACCAGTGTCTGGCTGCTGTAATGGACTGGATGAGGACTAATAAATTGAAACTGAATCTAGATAAAACAGAGATGTTGTGTCTCTTGCGTCTGGGAATCAGGTGAATGTCTTGAAAGACCTACTTTGGCTCCCAGTACGTTTCCGAGCACAATTTGAAGTGTTGGTGTTGACCTTTAAAGCCCTAAACAGCCTCAGCCCAATATACCTGAAGGAGCGTCTCCACCCCCATCGTTCTGCCTGGACGCTGAGGTCCAGCGCTGAGGGCCTTCTGGCGTTTCCCTCACTGCGAGAAGCAAAGATACAGGGAACCAGGCAGAGGGCCTTCTCAGTAGTGGTGTCAGCCCTGTGGAACGCCCTCCCATCAGATATCAAGGTGATAAACAACAACCTGACATTTAGAAGACATCTGAAGGCAGCCCTGTTCAGGGAAATTTTTAATGTGTGACATTGTAATGTATTTTTTATCTTTGTTAGAACCTGCCCAGAGTGGCTGGGGAAACCCAGCCAGATGGGCAGGGTACAAATAATAAATTATTATTATATTATTATTGTTCTTGACAAGGTTGCACTCTCCTTGAAGGAGCAAGTTCATAGGCCAAGACTGGTTTTGACTTCTACTGTCACTGGAGCCTCAAGTTTCTTCAATGGCATGAAGAAACTTTTTAACAGTTTGCCAGCCTGGCCTCAGTAATTTATGCTCCAATTCCTGGCAGGACTGCTGCAATAATAGGATCTCCAGTATGGCACCCATGGGCGCAACAACACCCTTAGACTTTTCCTGATGTCCACAAAGTCTCTGCGATCCTCTCGCCACTCCCCCATTTATCATGTGGGGGTGAGGGTAATTATCTTCCCCGCTCTTTAAAATACATGGAACTGTAGTCCAAAGAACGACACTCAGATTTCCCAATTTCTGTTTTGTGACTTATGTGCTTCTCAAGGCTCAAATCAGAAGTGGAGTAACCAAGAGTGGAAAGGGGCAGAGACTAGAGGGTATGGAACAACTAAGAGGGGGGAGTGGGGTGCTTCGGGGGTGGGCCATGAAAATCTGAGCCTTGATTTGTGGTGCTGGGAAGCACCAGAAGTGATTTTTACAGAGCAGTGCCATATAAAATCATGCAGATTCAAGTGGATCCATTTTAGTGCCACTGGATCACTTTCGCTCAGACCCCATGGAAAGCCCAAGCGTGCACATGTGCACAGATGTGAACACACTTTCTCTCACCACAGGTGGATGGGGAGAGAAGAAACCATAGATAATGGTGCACATGGTACTTGCTCAAATTTCCCAGTTCCCACAGTATCAAAAAGTTTGGTGACCCTTGCAATGTGCTCTAGAGACTACTTGGAAACTGCAGCTATTGCAAATGCAGCAGCACAGCTATTGCATAGAACCACTAGTAAAGAGTTGCACTACAGTAGTCCTTCAAGGACAGCACTTTGTGCCAGTATGTTTCCAGTCCAAAGTCAAGGCTTTGTGAGTGACACAGAAAAGCCTGAACAAGTTGGGACCTTCTTACCTGAAGGAGTACCCCACTTTGGCTGGAAGTTAAGCAGCTCCACAGTATAGAGGATGCATCACACAGGTGAGCCTTCTCCGTGGCAACCAGTTTTGAACTCCCCAACCCTTGAATTTACACTGGCCTATTATGTTGCTGTTGAACAGAGGCTTTTGGAAATTGGTGTTCAGTTGAGAATTATGTCTCCTGTTCTACTTGTTCGTGTGATTTTTATTCTGCGGTACTGTTTTATTGAAGTGACTGTTCCCCAAAGATCTTGAGATTAAGGGGCACAATATAAGTATTTTAGATCAATATTTAAAGATGCCGTTAGGAGCACAGACACAGAGAAAAAACACTTATGCACCTATGATGGGATGGCATCAAAGTAAAACAATTCTGCATTGTGGTGTTGGAACTAGTCAGCCAGCTTTTGGCCCCAGACCTGATGTTAACATTGCTCTCAGTTTAAAACAATCTGAATCCCTTGTTGCACCATAAAGAACTAGTATTGCCAACAGCAGCTCGGATGGAGGGCCGCAGAAAGGCCCCCAAAAGAAAGGTGGTGGGTCAAATTATACGACGTAGCTTCCTTGGAACACTTAATCGATCAGAAATGTAGCAGAACATGGTCATGTTTGATACGACTGTCATTCATCAGCTTTAATTAACAGAATTAACACCACCTATCGGTGCCCAATGGGACGCGGGTGGCACTGTGGGTTAAACCACAGAGCCTAGGACTTGCTGATCAGAAGGTTGGTGGTTCAAATCCCCGCAACGGGGTGAGCTCCCGTTGCTCAGTTCCTGCTCCTGCCAACCTAGCAATTTGAAAGCACATCAAATTGCAAGTAGATAAATAGGTACTACTCCGGCGGGAAGGTAAACGGCATTTCCGTGCGCTGCTCTGGTTTGCCAGAAGCGGCTGTCATTCTGGCCACATGACCCGGAAGCTGTACACCGGCTCCCTTGGCCAATAAAGCGAGATGAGCGCCACAACCCCAGAGTCGATCACGACTGGACCTAATGGTCAGGGGTCCCTTTACCTTTTTATCAGTGCCCACTGACTCACATTGTGCTATAGCGGGGATGGCTCTTGGCGAGACCATTATGAAAATTATGTACTTGGCAATTTCCAGTTGTGCCAAAGCTGGAAATCTTGGTAAGAATTCTGCCATGCTGATGTTTTCTTAATATTTTGGCAAAAAAACCCCACCCTAATAAAACTTTGTTTGGGGGGAAAGAGCACACACAACTAAACAACAGGAGAAAACCTTTTTGTTGCTTGTATGCTGCTTCTGTATTGAAACCAAGTGGCTTATGTTAAAACAGACAAGATAAAAAGTTAATATATATATTGGAATAAAGCCTGGCAGGAATTAGCGCAATTAAAATGACAGCAACATGAAACAAACAATTCCAACCAATGGAGCTAAACTGAACTGCCAGTGTTATTACGACTGGCACTGGAATAGATGAAGCCTTTGATAAAGCAGTGGTCATAGGTCTTTAAGCCCCTGTGTAGCACAGGTAGTTCCACTGGAGACAGGTCCCATGGTCCCTTGTTATTTTTGGAGCCTCAAAATACCACCGTGGTCAAGCATTCTGGGTCAAAGTAGTCACTACATATTGGTGTGGTTTTGTTTTCATGGGGGGGGGCTTGTAATGTGTGTCAGCTTGCAAATTTAGGACACAATTATTAAACACCGCCCTGAGATTTAAACATTTTTATTGACTAGTTAAAAGCATTTTGTTAATCCATCATTGTATTGTAAACACTGAGATAGTTCAAAACTGTCCTCTCTTATCACTAATCGCATCCCATTAACTGAATGTACTAGATCAGATCCAAGATTATGAATGTCCTGTGCTGTAAGAAGCTAAAATAATTAACTACCAAGAGTAACTTTTCCACTCTCTCACACTTTCCATATACTCTCAGGAACTAGCCAAACTCAGAATAGTACAGCTGGATTATATGCACCATACTGAACAGCTTATTAGATACAAAAGCTTTAAAGCTTGAGGAGGAAGTGATTAAGCATCTCCTGGAATAGTACTCTCAGCTTTGCAGAGTGAAATGCAAGAGAGACTATAGAGAAATTCAGATTCAGATAATCTCTTGAATCATACGCTAGCAGAGTGAAGCTAGGGACCAAGAAGTTATTTATATGAGATCTCCAAAGCCAGAGGAAGTGGCTCAATAAATTTAGTTAACTCAAAACAATGGAAAGTCGGACTATTGGTCCATCCAGCATATCATCAAAACTGAATGGCAGTGGCTGTTGGGTTTCAGACAGGACACTTTCCCCGCCATACCCGATATACAGGGGACTGAACCTGGAACCTGATGCATGCCAAGCACACATCCTACTCCTGACCAAAGGACCTTTCACAGCATAATAATAAAGCCCAAGTAGGGATGGGGCTTCAAAGTGGACTCATGCAGATTTATAAAAGTATTACTTCGTTTAATGAATTCAAGCTGAATTGGGACTAGCTATTCTGTATCAGCAGAAGTAACAGCTCGAAACACTGAAACCCACGCACATTTGTGTAGCACATTGAAAAATCAGTTACTTACCTTAACTGATGTTTGGGCGCATTTGATAGCCCATGGTATCCACAAGTTAATTATTTGAACTTTATAGTCAATTTATTAAGCAATAAAATACTCTAAACAAACTTTTGGGTTTATTCAAATCACACAGACCCTAATTTCCCATTTAAAAAATTCTAGTCCTTAAGTTACAGAGATGCTTGAAACAGTTTAACAAAAAGCTAAAAGGTTGACTTTTAACAGAAATGGCTTAAAAGTCTTCTGAGGTTTGGCATTTCTTCACATTATCAATTGCAGAATGCAAACACTGCATAATTCAACTGCAGCACACCACAACTGTGCCATCATATTTGTGTGAAATAGGCAAGTTTGGATTAAATGCAATTTAAAATTGTGGCCCACAACACTGACCCAATTCCTACCGACATCACAGCCAGAGTGCTTCTAAACTGGGAACCCCAGTTATTCACCTAGATGCCTTGCACGTTGCCTTGTTCTCGTTAAATTGTGCGCAAGACCATCAGCAACTCCAACAGCTGCAATGATGTTTCTGCATTTTATTTTATTCTGTATATACATTCAACAAAAACAGATGTCTTAGCTTATGCAATACCATGAATATATCACAGTGATAAAGGTTATCATCAGAACCAGGGTTTAATCATTTCACCCTTATTTGAATGGCATTTTAAAGCCAATGATGAGTAACATCATCGCAACATACTACATATACTGCATATGTGCATACTGTAAAAATAACGCACTGTAAAGATTTAGGGTGTCGTTTCCCATAGTCACATATGGAAGGCACTCGCTTCAGAGCTAATGACAGTATCAATACATAGTTGGGAAGTCCTCAGAATGTATTATAAAATGTTACAGAATTCCATGAGGCTATTAAAAAACAAAACGTGCAACTCTAGAAAACATATATACCCATGAGGAGACATGAAGGACAAACAGATCTCTTGAAAGACTTCAACATACTCCAAAAACTGGATAAAGCAAATCTAGACTTTTTTATTTTTTTTAACAATTTGCCAAGACTGGAATGAGAGATAAATAGAAGGCACAACAATTTTGTTTTCGTTTTAATACAAATACAAACTAAACATGAAAAAACTTCCCTATTTCAATAAAAAAAAATATCACAAGTTCAGGAACAGTGTTTTAAAGAGTCAAGTTCTAGACATTTAAAACCTATCCCGCAATCCTTGTAAGTGGTAAAACAGTAGTGAGAATTCCTTTTCGTGATCGTGTACCAAAAGAGAGCATTCTATTGATACCCTTTATTCCACTTTTACAGCGCCACAGAGAAAGGGTAATGTCAATTTTCAAGCGGCAACATCTCCAGACCAAGGTCCAACAGGTCATGTGACCCCACCCCCCCAAAGGGGTGACGGATTTCCCTGCCCTTGAAACGTTTGTCACATACTAGTTTTTCCTATAGGCTCCTGAACACATGCAGCTGAAAAGGTTAATTCCACTGACTGAAGCGCACCCCATTTCAGTAAGGAGGAAAAAAAAGCGCCACACATTCCATTAGGAAAAACAACAGGTACAAAAAAAAAATCCAGTCCACATGTCTGCAGCAAGCAAGGATTCAGTTCTTTTCTTTTTTAAAAAAAATCCACTTTTCCCGAAATATTGTTCCACAAAGCTGGAATCTGGGACAAAGACTAGAAAAAAAAATCACGAAACCAAACACAAACAAAATGGGCCAAAATAGTATCAAACGTAGCAGTCTATAACAGGGTAGGGCCACATTCCAAGATACCCAAGGCTGAAATTCACAAATCTGCAGGAAGAAGGGTTTGTCTCATCATGTCATCCATTAATCACTGGCGTTGCCCGATGCCCCTTCCAGTGCCAAATCCTGGTTTCTGAGACATTCCTCCACGTGGAGGCCCTCGGATCCCACCTCCCAGCCCCCCACGGGGGCCACCAGGCCCACGGGGTCTGTTGTCTCGGCGATCACCCTCCCTGGCTGCTCGCGTTTTTTTCTCTTCCACATTTAAACGCACTTCTCCTCTGAACATGATCGGCTGGAAGAGAAAAAGTGGTAAAGTGGAATCAACAAACAGGTAAGAAAGTACTAAATACGTAGAATAATACATTGAAGTGAATTATTGCATGCAACAGACATTGCAGAAAAATAAGATCCTGATCTCCCAAAATCCAATGTCTTTGTTTACTCAGGTTGTGAATTCTTTCAACCTCCCACCCCACCCATATTTGGCAAGGATAGTTTTTAACTGTTGTGTAGGCCATTATTTTTAACTATAACTGCAAATTAATATTGTAATCTAGCCAAGAGCACCAACAGCTTTGTCTATCTATTCCCACTTCAGCTGCCACCCCCAAGTTAAACAAAGAAGCCATTCTAATTAGCTTCTCTTGGTTTTTTGTGTTTGCTTTATTTCAAAACATCAGTTTTTAATACACCTCAGTATAACCTTTATCACTTAAATATCATTTAATGTACCCTATTGGCAAGGATCTTCTGAACGGGTTCTGGATCGTCAAACACCACAAATCCAAAATTAGGGAGCTTTCCTCCACTGTTGATACGGAGTTCCACAACATTCCCATAACCTGCAAAAGAATTTCCAATTTCTTTGATCACACATTAGACTGTTCTGTAGAAATAGGCATGTACTTTTAGACACAACCCTGAAGCCCCACCACTAGGCAAGCAATATTCAAGACTTACGTTGGAAGAAATCCTTTAGTTCTGCCTTATCCACATCATGAGGGAGATTCCCAACAAACAGCTGGTGACTGTCTGGGTACCTCACAATACGCCTAGTTTCCATGTCACCTGGCTCTCCTTCCCGCACTTAAATTAAAAAAGATAGACATAAATCATTCATCATCTTTTGCTTTCTATAAACACCATTATAAGCTTTGCCTACTGGAATAATGGCAGAAGTCAACAGACAATAAAGCTTCAAATAAAACACAAGGAATGAGTGACTTGGTGCTCCCATTCAAAAGCCTGTAAACAGACTGAAGTGTCCACTTTAAGATTAAATTGTGGTACTTCAGATTTTGAAAGCATCTGGTTTAATTTATTCCCAAATTCTGTCCAACTCTTACGACATACTCTTATTGTATTTAGTTTAACATCTTTGAGTATCACCACAAGAGTTGACTTTATCTGTTCCAACAGTGAGCGCTGCTTTAGTAGCTATATTGTTATTACCAAGTACACCAAATTTCTTACTTGGTCTAGGGCCTCTTTGTGGTGGGATATTTGTCCGTTGTTCTCTCACCCTCTGGTCTCGCTGAGGTCTCTGCGGTGGAGTCTGGGATTCAGGCTTTGATTCAGGACGGGGCTGCAAAGATGTACCAGCACAAATGTAATGCATCTAAGTCATGGGTAGGCAAACTAAGGCCCGGGGGCCAGATTCAGCCCAATTGCCTTCTAAATCCAACCCACAGACGGTCCAGGAATCAGTGTGTTTTTATATAAGTAGAATGTGTCCTTTTGTTTAAAATGCATCTCTGGGTTATTTGTGGGGCATAGGAATTTGTTCATTTATTTTTCAAAATATAGTCCGGCCCCCCACCAAGGTCTGAGGGACAGTGGACTGGCCCCCCTGCTGAAAAAGTTTGCTGACCCCTGATCTAAGTCAAGCTTTGTCAACATCCTCATACCCTAACCATTCTAAACCTGGGAACCCCAAGGAAAAGGAAAAACACAAGTTCAAATGCCAGAATAGAGGAAGATTTATCGGCCCTTTCACTTGAAATCATATGCCAAGCAACGAATTTCAAGAACATTTCCCCTGAAAAGGATGCTTTTGCAGAGAAAAACAAAAAACGAGCATGTCATAAAAAGTAAAAATAATGCTCTACTTCTTGAAATACTATTGATTTGCAATTAACCTGACAGTTGTTGATCCTGGTTCAAGTTCATTAGTTGGCTGGTATATTTTTACCTGTGATGCAGGCAATTTGACAACGTGAGGTGGTATGCCCGATACTGGAACAGCTCCACTAGGTGGGAGATTCTTACTGGTTACAGATGCCCATGAAGATGTCTAACAGGAACAAACAAGATTTCATTATTTCTGAGTAACACCAGGTATCTGTGTTCTTCAAAATTACAAAGTTTCTTGGACATGTACAAATTTTGACATCTTTCTTCAAATAATTCTACAGCCACAAATGTTTGTGTTAGAGACAGCATGTGGGCAGACTGCACCTTGCTTAGAGGCTTTCGGTAGATTTTGCTGTGACTGCCAAAACTGCAACCCCCCCCCCCCAATCAAATTCATGCCACCAAATTTAGTTGTGCTCCTCACTTGCATGACAGGCTGAGGGGAGCACTGCTTTCACGGGATGGCTCTCCCTGCATGCCTTTCTACCTTCGGAAACTGCACTTTTCTAAGCCCGAAAGGGTGTTTGGTGGCCTGGGGGAGTGTGATTATGTCCACAGGGATATCCCTGATGTGTTTCTATCCTTGTAAACCGCACTCCCCCAGCCATGCTGTTTAGCATGCTAAGGAAAACCCCATATCCGTGGGTAGCTGGAGCACAAAGACCCCCAAAAGCCCACAGCCTGTGGCTACTAGAAGAAAAAAATGTTGCCCATTCATTTTTATGTCTTTAAAATATTTATAAACTGAACTCACACAAAAATATATTAGAAATGTACAAAAATAAAATCAAGAAAGCAGAAAGGCTATTTATAGAGAGCCTTTATATAAATAGCATTTAATCCTTGGAAATTAAGGTTCCTTTCAATATCTGGAATGCAAACTTAAGGTGTGCCTTACAAACTGTCCTAAAGGTCTAACAAATGGCTAAACCTACACAATTTATGAATGGCTGCTATTGTCAGGCTCTTTTTGCCAGCAAGATACCCAATAGACAAAGAGTATTCTTCCAGATACTACTTAGAGCAGTTATGGGGAACAAAAATAGAGAGGTTTTTTGGACTTACACAATTCTTATGCTACAATGTGATATAGGGAATGCTGTAAAGACTGAAGCTCTACAACTTGGCAACTACAGTACAATCCGAACAATTGCCTTCTTGTTATCAAGATAGCGGCCACTGACTTTCTGCTAAGGTACAACTGCCTTTTCTTCAACCAAATGTGAGTACACAGGAATTATCTTGAACATCTTGACAGCTCTTGTAATCTTTCTCACTTCAAACTTAAAAATACACACGAGTAAATGTGAAAGGGGATATCATTAAAATCATGCATGTTACCCTTGAGTCCTCTTGCACTACGGGAGCAGGGTCCACAGGGACTGGAGAAGGACTCTTCTCCACAGTCTCTTCAGGCGCTGCTTCCTCCAGCGCTGGCTCAGTTTTTTCTTCCTGAGCCTCTGGTTCAGGCTCCTGTTCAGGTTCAGGTTCAACTTCTTGTTCCGGCTCTGCAACTGGTTCCTCCAAATGTTCCTCCAAGTCATTGCTGTTGGTGGAAAAATATTTTCATTATGGTAGCAATGCATTTGCAGAGCTCAAGCACCAGGACCATAAATGGAATCCCAATATTGTGCTATTTCAGTACCAGGGTTACAAACAAACATCCATCCAATCTGAACCCTCATGCAACAATGCTTTGTTAAGTCAGCAATGTTCCCTTTTTAATCAGTATGGATTATACTCATTCATGCCCTCTCTCTCTCTCACACACACACACTCCCCTAGAAATCTGAACTTCAATGCTCCCACCTCAGTAAATTTTAAGAAAGGCCTGGTGGACTTTTAGTTATGCAAAAAGAATGCAGCATTGTTGAGTATATTGATGGACACTTGTTAGAACAACAGTCTTGAGATCAGGCCCTATTTTTTTATATTTTTTTTGCAGTAAAGTCAGCACTGATTCTGAAGGAGACCATTATAAAACAGAAATGAGATTAGGTTTAGTCTGAAAAATTAGTATTCTACAGAATATGGGTCTCCTTCCTACATTTCAGCCAGCAGTTATAGGCAAACTGGTTAGAAGCAGTAGCATAGTTATGATTGCAACTGTGTCTGAGTTACCTGACAGACTGCTCATAGTAGGCTGCTGAATCATCAGCAACTGCCTCAGGAGTCTGTTGCCTATCCTCAGGTTCCTCTGCTTCCTCCTCAGATTCTGGTGAGGTAAAAAAAAAAATAGATTCTACACCGATCAAGTACAGGACAAACTTCCACATTGCAGTCAGAATGTACACACAGTGGCTGCATTCTCATGTTATAGTAAGCCGTGCTAATCGTTGACCATGAACATGCAAACTGCTTCTATCTCGCTCCTCTTCACTAGCAAACAGGACATCACTAGCACACCGCAATGCTTACCTTCATGTTTTGTCAAAACTGGAGACTGTTGCTTGTTTCAATCAAACGAATTATGACTGCTAAGCCAAGAACAAACCTTGGCTTCAGATTGGGTTTGGAGTGAAACAAACCGCAGCCCCCAATCTGGACATTGACACTAGGCCAAGAATTTTGATTCGTTGCTCCTGCTCGCTAGCAAGGAGTATAGGAGAGACAAACTCTGCATTCCTGGTCAGCCACTTGCAAATATACTCAGTGTTTTACATATTAGGCATGGGGAAATTTGATTTTTGTTAGCTGAAATATCCCCTTACCTTGACATTATTTTAATTAAATATTTAAGATTTATAGCCTGCCCCCCTCCAACAATGCTAATACCAGGCCAGGTACATTATAAAACAGAGTACGCAACCAAATATATACATAACCAACAGTAGAATGCTAATAATCTAGTTGTTCACATCATTGCACAAACAGCTGATCAATGCTCAACACATTTCATAGGCATGGTTTTGACTTAAGCTTCTAAACTTCAAGTAAGTACAAAGCACAGGGTTACAAAAGGTATGAATGACAGCTGCTAAAGTTAAGAGCTGGTTTTAGCCCCTTAACCAGCAAATCTGCTTCTATGTCTTGGCATGGCAATTACAGGAGATTGAAATGCTGAAGAGAGTAGTGAATCCCAGTAATAAACCTAAACCATGACCAGCAAAGGCCATACCTCCAGTGACATGTTCACTATTTTTTCTTCTGTTTTGCCATACTACTTAACAGTCTCTTCATATACAGCTCACACCAGGAGACATCTTAGATAAGGCGAGTGACAGTTTATGGATGGGATTGAAATTACATAAAAATGGCAGTGAAACTTCTCAAGACTGGTCTTCATCAGTTATTGACCAAGATCAAATTCCTACATTTGGTAACTTTAAAAACTCTTATATAGATGTAAATAAAATTTGGCTGGCTCAAGTTTTAGCACTAAGTTTTACTGTTCCTATTAAGGTTTTAGCATGTTCTGATGTCTGGGGAAAAGGTGGGATATAAATACAGTGGTGCCCTGCAAGACGAATGCCTCGCAAGACGGAAAACTCGCTAGACGAAAGAGTTTTCCGTTTTGGAAGTGCTTCGCAAAACAAATTTCCTATGGGCTTGCTTCGCAAGACGACAATGTCTTGCGAGTTCCTGCTGGTTTTTTTTCCTCCCCCCCCCCTTTTCTAAGCCGCTTATCAGCTGATCCGATCAGCAGATAAGCCACTAAAAGCCGCTAAAAGCCGCTAACAGCACTAATCCGCTAATCCGTCAATGGGCTTGCTTCGCAAGACGAGAAAACCGCTAGACGAAGAGAATCACAGAACGGATTATTTTCGTCTTGCGAGGCACCACTGTATATTAATAATACTAAGTTTATTATTTGTAAGCAACTTGCATTTGACTGGGCAAATCGTGTTATCATTTTTTCATCACAGAGAACTAATTTAGGAGGAAAACACATTGACAGTCTTGGTACTTACCCTCTGGAGGTTCAGCATCTAAATCACCAAAAACTTCATCCTGGTAACGGAATATGTCATTATGGACATAAAACTTGTTCGCAACAGAACCCTGAAGACAACACACGGAGAAAAGGAAGTTTAGTCTACTGCATTCAGTACCAGTGTACTATGAACACGGTGTTCATGTTTAATCTGGCAGCACAAACCCATTTTGCTTATGTTTGAAACAATCTAACCCTGCTTTACCTACTTGCACTATGCTACAAATATAGGGGGACACTTCAATTGTTACATAAACATTACTTCCTGAACCATATCAGAAGTACGCTCTACTCAACTAAAAAGCATTCATTCAAAGTGTCAATGATCAGAAGAAAGCTAAAAAACAGTTTTTAAAAACAAAAACATAATAGCTTTTAATGCATAATTTATTTATTATGATTTACTAAATTTATATACATCATGATAAAGGATTATCATGGAAGCAGAGATTTTCAGTAACTAACACAGCCAACTAAACAGTGAGACGTCAGGATTAAGACAATGAGTCTACCAAAGCCAGCAAAAATTTCAGGAGCCGTCACACTCAGACATTTAGAGATTTCTTATTTATAAATTACTGGAACCAGGCCTTATGACAAATAGTGCTTTTCAGTCATGAATGTTGATAATTATCCCTTTGTCTATGGTATGCAACAAAAACAGAAAAAGGACTTAACACATACACAAATGCTAGGCTTATTCTGGCAGAGCCACATATCCAAACACAAGTGCATCACAGTTGTTAATGACTCTAAAGTAAAGAAGTTCTGCAGCCAATGACAGAGGGGAGCCAACTGAACCTTCCTGGCATCCCCAATCCCACTGCCCTGATATAAAGTCACACACTGATGTTGGGCATACTGGTTCACAGACTAAGATTCCCACAGGCTACATACCTCGGGAGCAAGGACAAAAGTCTGCATGAATCTCCGCATTGGCTGCGTGTTATTGGAGAGCTCACCCATGACCTGTACAACAACACCATCATTCAGAGTAGCATGAGCGTCCACGTGGTGGATCTTCGTGCGGCAATCCTTAAAATTCAGTGACAAGACCTTCTTGTGGATATCCTACAGAAATCATATTGAAATATGTATGAGCTACTTTAAGGATTCAAGCAGAGATGAACTAGAAGTGTCGTGAGTTTAGTACTGCAAAGAATTTTAAAAAACCAAAAACCTGAAACATTAATAGGCCCAGACTACCTGCAGTCTGACTTAACTGAAGTCTTGCCTTTCTTACAACAGCCTTCTATTTTATGAAAGCTTTCTTCATTTAAAAAGGGGCTTAATAATTAAGAACATAAGAAGAGCCTGCTAGATCAGGCCAATGGCCCGTGTACACTAGCATCCTGTTCTCACAGTGGCCAAACAGGAAGCGGAGCATAGCCATCATGGCTAAAAGCCATTGACAGACCTCTCTTTTAGGTCTAATCCTCTTTTAAAGCCATCCAAGTAGGTGGCTATCTTGAGCTTGTTTGGAGGGTCTAGCAGGGGAGCGCAGCTATCGTATACCCTTGACCGAAGAACGGTACACTCCTTCTATCTGGGATGGTCGTCCTCTTCCACCGAGTGCGCAGCTTCGGGAGGGAAGCACATGGAGCGGTGAGGGAGGAAGGGGACACCCGCCTAGCCAGCCAGATCAGCCGAATCAACCCTGGCGATCAATGGGGTGACAGATGTCGCAGCCAGATCGCCCTCACATCCAGAAAGATGGAAAGGACTTGCTGAAATAGCTAATTGAACTAGAATACAAAAAAGGGAGGTGTGAGGAGGTCGATGAAACAAGTATATGAAAGGTAAAGACATGGAAAGGTTGGATGTGTTTTTAAATGTTTTTGTTCTGTTTTTTTTCGTTTTCCTGTAATTTTTTTATCTATTGTAAGGTATTGTTTTGTTTAATTTTCTATTGTTCTTTTTCTCTTTCTGTAACTTTTAAACTCCTAATAAATATCATTTTTTAAAAAAAAAAGTAGGTGGCTATCATCGGCTTCTGTAGGAGCGAGTCCCATAGTTTAACTATGCACTGCATGAAGCAGTACTTTCTTTTATCTGCCCTGACTCTTTCAACATTCAGCTTCATTAAATGTCCTTAAGTTCTAGTGTTATGAAGAAGAAAAAACTTTTCTCTATCGCCTTTTCCATGCCGCATCACTCCTTACTCGCGTTTTCTCTAAACTAAGAAGTCCCAAAAGCTTCAACCTTTCTTCACAGGGAAGTTGCTCCATCCCCTTGATCATTTTGGTTGCCCTCTTCTGAATCTTTTCCAACCCTACAATATTCTTTTTGAGATGAGGTGACACAGCATTCCTTTTTTTTAAAATGATATTTATTGAAATTTTGCAGACAATAAAAGATTACAAAATTAAAAATAAGAAATAAAAAAGAACAACAATAATAAAAGAAAAAGAGATACAAAAATACAAAGACAAAATACATAAAAAGTAAAAAAGGAAAAAGAAGTTAAAAAGAAATCAATATTTTCATGTCTTATATTTCATTTACTTGTTTCCTGACCTCCTCACACCCCCCTTTTTTGTATTCCAGTTCACATGGTTAATTCAGCAAATCCTTACCCTCTATCATTTATCTTTACTCAATATCTTAACCTAATATAACTATATATTTTCAACCATTGTCAATCCGTATTTACATATTCTTGTTAATCTTTTTACCAATACCGCTTATTTTCAATCCAACATCCCTTTAACATTCATTAATTTTACAGTATTTCTGCAAGTAGTCTTTAAATTTCTTCCAGTCTTCTTCCACCACCTCTTCTCCCTGATCTCGGATTCTGCCAGTCATTTCTGCCAGTTCCATGTAGCCCATCACCTTCATCTGCCATTCTTCCAGTGTGGGTAAATCTTGTGTCTTCCAATACTTTGCAATCAATATTCTTGCTGCTGTTGTCGCATACATAAAAAAAGTTCTGTCCTTCTTTGGCACCAATTGGCCGACTATGCCCAAGAGAAAGGCCTCTGGTTTCTTCAGGAAGGTATATTTAAATACCTTTTTCATTTCATTATAGATCATCTCCCAGAAAGCCTTAATCTTTGGGCACGTCCACCAAAGGTGAAAGAATGTACCTTCAGTTTCTTTACATTTCCAACATTTATTATCGGGCAAATGATAGATTTTTGCAAGGTTGACTGGTGTCATGTACCACCTATATATCATTTTCATAATATTCTCTCTTAAGGCATTACATGCCGTAAATTTCATACCAGTGTTCCACAACTGTTCCCAGTCAGCAAACATAATGTTATGCCCAACATCTTGTGCCCATTTAATCATAGCAGATTTAACCGTTTCATCCTGAGTGTTCCATTTTAACAGCAAATTATACATTCTTGAAAGTATCTTAGTTTTGGGATCTAACAATTCTGTTTCCAACTTTGATTTTTCCACCTGGAAGCCAATTTTTTTATCCAAATTATATACCTCTTATTTGGTAATAATGAAGCCAATCTCGCACTCTATCTTTTAGTTTCTCAAAGCTCTGCAATTTCAATTTGTCTCCTTCTTGCTCCAAAATCTCCCAATATTTTGGCCATTTGGCCTCCATATTGGGCCTTTGCCTCCATTGGTGACAACCACCTTGGGGTGGTGACACAGCATTCCAAATGTAGTTGCACCATAGATTTGTATCATGGCATTATGCTACTGGCAGTTTTACTTTCAATTCCTTTTCTGATTATACCTAGCATGGAATTTGCCTTTTTCACAGCCACTGCACACTGGGTCGACATCTTCATCGAACTATCTATGATGACCTCCCATTCTATGACTGCTAAGCTTACTCATGAGTCTTTGGTAAGGTACCTCATCCAAAGCTTTTTGAAAGTCATAGTACACAATAACAACTGGATCACCTCTATAAGTTTGTTGACACTCTCAGAGAACTCGAATAGGTTCATGAGACAGGACCTAGAATCATAGAGTTGGAATAGACCACAAGGGCCATCGACCTGCTGTTGCAGAAGCCATGCTGTCTCCCACTTCAGCAAGGTTTGTACTTCTATATGCTTGATTATCCTATCTGCAACAAAACTTTCCACCAGTTTTCCTGGGGCACATATTAAGCTAACCAACATATACATTCCAGCATCCATTCTTAAAGACTCATGCTACCTTACCTGAAAATACATGACCTATAGAAATCTAGCAAATATCTACTTCAATCGAAGTCCATTCACTGAATACCTAAGGACTAAGAATTCACATAGCTGGCACAGAAATCTGATGCTAGTTTCCCACCTCCTCAAATTCTACTTTCTAATTTGAAGGTATTTTTCCTCACTTTGCACTGCATCTTGACTGTGCCTCAGTCAATCATAAAATGATTTGCAAATGCTTACAGACTGCCCGTGGACTGCATCAGCTGGTTTTCCATTCGAATCCAAGCCACCGTGGACATAAGAAGAATTCTTTCCATAGAACCTGTGAAAGAGCAATTTACATCCATTTCATCAATGTACAATTCCATCACATGGTCCTTTGCAGCACTAAAATGTTAGCCATATTGTTGACTTTAGGCGTAAGCAATCTTTTGTTTCGATGTGGGCTGATGGAAGTTATCAAACCAGTTTCTGCAACTGCTCGTTTTCAATAACAAGTCTTTTAACTGTCTGTCTCCAAGGAACACAATCCCAACTTTATCATGTTTACCTAACCACCACTGGTAACTAGAAGTTCCCTGCAGGTAACAATCTACATACTGGTGGCACTCAGCTCCCAATCACTACTGGTGACCATAATACTGATGTTAAAAAGCATGGGGGACAAGATGAAACCCTGCAGTATATACTACAGTCAACTGCTAAGGAGTTGAGTAGCAGTCCTCTGATGCCTCTTCTCTGGTAAAGGTCATCAGCCTGTGCCTCAAGGCTCTTTCAGTTCTGATTTTAGGCCCAAAGCCAGATTGAAATGAGGCCAGATAATCCTTTTCCTCCAAGCACATCTGAAGCTGACCACCACTCAACAACCTTGCCCACCTACCCCACATGGTTTTCTCAATGTATAGTTCCATGCAAGTGTCTATAGTTCACATAGTCACTTAGGCTTCCATCCACTGCAGTATTGCAAAACAATGCGTTTGATAACAAATGGACTTGCTGTGCCCTGTTGGTTGTTGTTCTGGAGTAAGGTTCCATGTGATTGTGAAGCACCGTGGCAACAATGAGCTATTATGACTTGCTTATTGAATTGTATTGTTTTGATTAATTTGTTGCTGTTGTTTGCTTTATTTATAAGCTATTGTGTTTGATATTATAATGAATGCAATGTTTGGAGTTTTTAAAAATGTTATTGTGATTAATGTGAGCCACTTTGAGCTCAACATTTGTTGTTGGAAAAGTGAAATACAAATATTAAATCAAATAAAAAACCAGGTTTTCACAGATTGCTAAATTTGCCTTATTTTGTTAAGCAGTCCTTTCACATTAGAAGTCCCTTGCTGTTTGGATTAAGAGCTCTACTGTATGTAGAAAAGAGCTCTGCTTTTTGTGTAATTCACTGTTCAATAAATTAAGATGATGCAGTCCACATATTGCCTGTAGCCTGATGTGGTCTTCGCAAGGAACTCTCATCTCAGGCACAGGCAAACTCAGCCCTCCAGATGTTTTGGGACTACAACTCCCATCATCCCTGACCACTGGTCCTGTTAGCTAGGAATGAAAGGAGTTGTCCCAAAACATCTGGAGGGCCGAGTTTGCCTATGCATGTCTTATCTCCTTATATTTGCATTTTATTTGCCTGGAGGCTGGGTTATAGGGGAAGATGAGACTGAGGTTTTGCTGATCCTGCAGGAGCTACAACTTCCATGGAAGAAACCAACCTGGAAACTACTTTTGTATGGAGTTTTATTATTACTATTTTAGGGCAATGCAAGAATAGTGAGTGACAAGAAGAATGTTAAAACTCAGAAGATTATAGGCAATATCCAACTAAATCATATTCAGAGAAGACTCAATGAGATCAATAGGCTCAAGACCACTGATTTCAATGAGTCTTTTCTGAATATTACTAACACTGAATATCAATTTATTACTTCACAGTGGTGATAGAAGAGGGAATCTGGTCCTGGAGCATATACAACTCTGGCTCAAATTTAAACAGCGGGGAGGACAGAGAATGGAAGAGATGTAGAAGTTTATCTGCAAATTCTACATTGCACCCATAATTTTTGTTTTGCTTTTGGCAAATTAAACTTGTGAAGAGGAGCCAGTATTTCTGTACAACAGTGCCCCTGATTCTGAAATATTATTTTAATTATAATTCAAATAGGAGACTTTACCTGTGCAAGAAGTCTGGTGCTTGGTTCAGCAGAATATAATACTGTCTTACAAACTCCCGCCCAACCAGCAGGGGACTTGGCTTCTCCATCACCATTTCTTTGGTCAACTGAAAACTGAAGACCAAAACATTTGTGAAAATATATCCAATACTCATCCTTGCCAAGGAAAGCTTATATAAACTATAACCAATTTCTCACACAGTTGCCAATTTACTGCACACACTGCTAAATTACTTGAAATATTTCAATGGTAGGTAAAAGAAGACAATAATCCAAATATAGCTTCTTGAAGTGATTATATATAAAAAAAACAAGTGCCCAAAATTTCAAGTATAGCAGCAGAAAATTGGTGGCAAGCAAGTAAATCTTCTTGTAGAATTTAAGAGGCTATATATGGCTGTACTAATTCCCATTAACCTTGTCTGACTTCAGTAGCTGAACTGAAAGGCTTCAAGAAAAGGTGCAATGACCTTTAAGTTCACATACAGTAAGTCATCTAAGCAATAAGCTGGGACATGATACCTCTTATCTAGGAACCCAATTTTTTACTTGATTGGCTCTCCACCTACCCATTTTGCCAAACTCTTCGCGTGCACGCACACCTCACAAACAACCCCCCACAAGAAAACAGTGGAGTCCAGAGCAGAGTAGGGTAAGGTGCACAAAAGGTTTCTGCAGTAGCAAAATTTGGGCACCATCATTCCTTCACCCACCTTTCAGTAAGCTGGATTATTATTTTTTGTACACAAACAATGCTCTTCACTTGAAAACACATTTTATAAGAATGATCATTCCCCTCCATAACAGTACATCTGTTAAAGTCAACTATTCAATTGTTTTCCATTGAAAAATAGCCACTTCACAATACAGTACACATTTCCTAATGCATAAATTTGAATCCTATGCTCTTTCAGCTCATGTGTAGTACGAACCCAGAGGGAAACTTAATCACTCACTAGCCCATCCCACTGCACATCCATAAGAAGCCTAGCACGGGCAAATGTATTCCTGCAGACCATGTTCTTATCTTCATCCAGCACAGAGGGAACCTGACTAGCCAAAAGTGAGAAACAGGGCTTTCCTTTGTCAGGAGTAGGATGGGTCTTTAAAAGCTGAACTGCCATTGGAGCTTTGTCCTTATTCTTGTTGACTGAACTGGAAAGACAATAATGCATTCACCTTCATGATCATGGTATTGGGCTGCAGGAGTTGCCAGAAGGAGGTGTACAAGGTGCCATACAACAGTCTTAAGGACCCCACTCTGTATTTGCGTAGGGTTTGCTCCTTAGCCTTTTCTTCTCCCAAAGACAAGGCAGCTGCTGTTTAGGATCAGTATTTCCCTTCTCCTAGATGGGCTACCTTTCCAGGTTGACAAGCCCCATCTGTCCCTCACTTCCCTGTACAGCAAATGCAGGAACCGCCTTCTTGACAGAGGGACACACTATTTGTCTCATCCACCCAATCTGCCACAACCTGTATTTGCATGCATAGCCGAGTGCATTGTAGGGACCAAAAGTTGACGAACTACTCCGAAGGAGCAGTGTCCCCACCAGAGGTACTACCCCCTCCCCTAACATCCCATACACCAGTAAAACAATTAAATACCAGTAAAACAATTAAAGTTGATGTTTTATTGTCTTATGGCTGTATTAGGAAAAACCCTGTGATCCTATCTGGATACAAATCTAAAAGTGATACAGTCTAAAAGTGGGGGGGGGACTGTCTAAAATAAAATGAAGATTGAACCTTTATCTCAGCTACCAGCTAAGCAATATATCATAAACTTGGGGGAAAGAGTGGATATAAATACATCAAACAAATAGATAATATCACACACAGGTGTTGTAGGAGAGTCAGAGTGGCCTAGTAGACAAGGCCTTAAATTTGGGCCCCCCTTCCATGTTCCAAGAAATATAAACATATTGGTGGTCTTAGAAAACTACAAGTCTGAGTTTTAAAAATGGAAACAATCATCTACCACACTGAGTTATCACAAGGAGTATAAGTGCTCTACAAAGGTCTGGCTACATCAAGCATCAGCACATTTGAGAAAAGCCAGCAGTAATTTTACATTTACACTATGAAAGAGTTTTGATGTATAGTAAAGTTAACCATAATGCTTGCCTGTGGCTGTTGAGTTTTTCTAATATTAAACAGTAACATAAATGAGAACTCTTAAATATAGGTTGGTCATGACTAACTGAGCATTATATGGTTTGAATTTTCATTGTTGCTTAATTCAAACAACAACAACAGAAAGAAAGAAAGAAAGAAAGAAAGAAAGAAAGAAAGAAAGAAAGAAAGAAAGAAAGAATCTTTGGAGGGCAAAAAAGAACTAGGTTTTCTAAAAAAAATTAAGACATATCAGGTGGTATCCAACTAAACAGTTCTGCTAGTGCAACCAACAAAACAGAACTTCTCTTCATCTCCTTTCCCCATGCACTCCCTATATCTGCTCCTGAGGGTTTGGGAACCCCAGAACAAATTTAGTGGCAGCAGGGGGGGGTGGAGTCTTGTAGCACAGCCAAAATTGCCTACACTACCATAACTGTTTAGTTGGCTACCACCCAGTCATTTAATGCATAGTCACTAAGAAAGATCACTAGATGGCTTAGGTAAGTTGGTTTGTACTAAGGGTTACTTTTTAAACCTGAACTGCTTGATCTACCCCCTTAGTTTAAATCTGCAATAGGCTAACATGGCATTGAGAAAAATGTATGTTTAAGGTGGTTCATACCTGCTTTCAAATTTACATCAAACTTTAGTGCATGAACAGTTATGTATCATTCAACTACTATTTTTAATGACTTATCTGAAAACAGGCCATAACCCCAAGTGCTTAAATTACTAATATGCCAACATTTACATTCCCAAGCACACTGAAGTTTGACATCTGTCAGACTTGACACACATTTGTTTAGAGCTGCTTCCAGAGAGGTGGCTCCTAAAATTAATAATCACCTTTCTTTCAGTGTAAGATGCAAGTGGAATTGCAATTGGTTTTCCATGCTATTAGAGATATTGCACTTCTATATGTTCTGTTCACACTAGTGGGAGTGACATAACTGCTATAGATGGGAAGAATGTCCAGTTCACCTGAGCAGCCACCTGAAGCTCAGCACATCTTCACTATGTGTACAATTTTATCAACCAGCCTTTTAAATTGACCTTTAATCAGCATCAAGACTTTTCTGATATATTTTCTCCCCAAAAGTAACATATTATTGAAATGTAACTTAAAAATGAAACCACAAGAAGGCATTAGTTTTGCAGCACATATTAGTCCGTGCACATAGTAGCAGCATAACAAAGGTCTGTGACCGATAGAGCAGAGCATGTAATTTACTTCCAATACATTACTCAACACTTTTACACAGCAGTCCAAGGCATGCTGGTTGTGGTGGTGGTGGTGGGCGGGAGGGGGGGATTTTTTCAAGATAAAATATTGCAGTCTGACTACTGCAGTGCAATCAGAATATTAAGTCTTCAGAATTTCTGGATTTTTCAATGGCCTGGTCTCGTCTTTACAAAACAGTCAATACGTATGTTAAGTTTCCCTTGTGTTGAAGAAGAGTTATCCAGGTTTGGTGACTGTTTAATGTTTTTATGTCTGGAATTATTAACACAAGCAACTCAGAATTGTGGAAAATCTCTTGCAGCAAGGAAATTACAACTACACAAAAACACATTTAAAGGGAAGGGCACGCTTTTAAAGAAAAGCACATGCTTTCATGAAATACAGTAGGTTCTTGGTTCAATACCTGAATCTCCAGCTTGGGAAGGAATCCCATGAGTGGGCCAATGGGATGGACAAATCATCTGACTCAATTAAGTTAATTTCCTATGTACCTACTATGATTCCCAACTATAAAGAGCCACAAATAAAAGTAGAGTAAGAAAAATGTTTATTGCTGTACGTGGCTTCACAAAACAGTGGCAAATATCAAGCTCAGCCTATCCACTGACACCCTAATGCAAATTATTCTTGTATCCCCAGTCCCCATTGCACGTCTGCCAAAGTCACCTTACAAAGACTCTTTTTCCAGGCTAAAAGAGGTCCAGCCATTTAAGCCCTTCCTATTATAGACTGAGGAAGGGGAATCATGTGATCAAAGCTGCTATATTTGAGCTCATCTCCTTAAAGGGAGATGAGAAAAGTCTACAACTCTTCTTGTACAGTATGGCCATTTTATACCCAAATTACCCTACTACAAACTCAACAAAAAACCCTGGAAGCATTCACTTGTTTCACAGCTGCATTTCATTTCAGTCATGTTGCAAACCGAGAAATATCCAAGAATCCTTTATTTCTGTCACCTATTAATGAATGAATCAGCTGGAAGCTATAGAGGGTTCTTATGACCATAAACACTTTGTACGATTAAATTTCACCCTACATGTAAGTTCCAGAATAGGGCTGGGCGATATCTGGTTTTCCACATTGTGATGTATAACCAGCTAAACATCACAATATACTGAAATATCACAATGCCTGAAATAAGGATGGAGCTGTGTAGTCATTGGCTGGCTTCATGGGTTTTGCATTTGATTTTTGCATAGTGCGCGCACGCACACACACACACACACACACACACACACACACACATTAAGGCTAGGCAACGTATCAATACATAGTCAAAAAATCGGTTTAAAGTCCACATTATGGTAACAGTTTCATAATATTCAACATAGTGATATATCGTGAATCATGATGTGTATGCTATGTAAAAAAAAATTGTGATGTGGGAAAAACCGTGAAGCCAATCACTGCTTCTCTCATGATTCCTGTCGCTTTGTACTATAAAATAACAGTTGTAACAATGTTACAGGTAAGTAAAAATGTATCAGTTTTAGACTCCTAAACAGTAGCAGTTGTCAGGACATTACCTCGTGCACCTCTACATAGTTAGAGCTTTATTTCAGACATCGTGATATATCAGTATATTACAATAAGGCTGGTGATATTTCACAATGCTGAAAGCAATACATTGTTCAGCCCTACCACACATCATGATTCGCAATATGCCAGGTCAAAAATTATGAAACTGATATCATATGGACTTCAAACTGGTTTTGGATATATCAGCATATTGCCCAATGCTACCACCTGTCCTACTACAGCTACCTTTCCTAACCACAATTACAGAAGACCTCCTCCAGGCACACACAGAGGTTAAGTGCCCATGCTGTTTTTGGCAGCACAAAGTACCACTTTACACTTAGGAACTCACATGGCACAACTGGTCATCATCTCTTGCATTCAACCAACTACAATTTGTCTAAAATTTGTGTAACATATACTTATCTACAAAGCAAGAGAGATATGACTTTCCATATTCAGCTACTTCTCATTCATTCTGCTTTTCCAATCTCCCAATATTAAGACAGACACTATGAGCAACCCCAGCCAATATGAATAATTCTGGAGATTTCTTGATTTGGACCTACTTTTGGAAGTTGGAACAAACTGTTTCAGTTCTGCCTCCCTTTTACCACTGTTGCACCTTGGGCTAAATGAAGGACACCGGCTGATGTACAGAAATTCAATCTTTACGTGCTCTGTAACTCACTAACCTGGCTCCAACAGATACTCAGAACTGAAGGTCACCCTTTTTTATGACGAGCCTGATTGAGAGAACATTTCACAGTCTAGCAATTACTGCATACTCAAGACCTATTATATTTCAAAGACTTACAAACTAAATTGCTTAATATCAAATAATGATGCTATAACCACATTAAACATTTCTTACTGCCTGATTCTCTGCATGTTTACTCAAAATGAAGGCCCACTGTGCTGGATGAGGCTTACTCCCTTGTAAGTATATGTAGGACTAATCTCAGGCTGCAGTTGAATACTCACCCAAGAATTAGCCCCCTTTAAGTCAATGTAGCTGAGTAGACATGTACAGGAATGGCACTCCTAATCTCTGTGTTTGTGCCTGAGGCTTACACCATCTCAAACACCAGAATTGATTTTAATTCATTGGAAATATTGTCTATTTTCTCCAGAGTAAAAATATTGTCATTTAAGAATGGAGCTGTGTTCCATATGCTTTGCACAAACAGAACTGGGGGATCCTATACTCCCAGAGGACTGGGGGGGGCTCTTAAGTCCAATAGCTTAGCCTCCTACATATTCTTAGTAGGAGGTATTAATAAATAAGAGGGCAATCTAACACGCATAAATGGTATTTGACTTGGGGGGGATCTAAAAAAAATAATTACCTCACATTAAGTATAGTTTTATTTGTTCATTTGATAATATATCTTTATTTTCCAACTCAAATAAGTCCACAAGAAGCCTTCAAGGAATAAAGTGTTATAAACCACAAACTTTAACAAAAAACAGGTAAGTCCAGTAGTAGGACCAACACCCTTCATCTGAGTGCACTTAAGTTAAGATGCATGTGGCTTAGATTCAATGTGTGATCTTAGTTGCTAAGAAACTAATCTCAATGACTTAGAAATCCAAAGTTATATTTAATATTGATGGTTGGGTAGCAGAACTGTTAGAATTGCCATCCCTAGAGTGTGTGATGTCATACAATTACCTTACACAAATTTAATGCCATGAGAAACACCATTCCACAGTGCATTGATGGCTATTGTATATTGCTCCAAGCAAGAAACATTGCGACCCAATACTTTTATCTGGCTCCTAGCCAAACTGACAACAAAAATTCCCTCCCAACATTTATACTGAGTCGCACCTTCCTACTGACAGAAAACATTTCAACTGTGCATTCACAGAAGTGAGGCAGCATACAACATAAATTATTAGGAGCTTGTTTTCTTTTGAATAATTTTATATCATGTGAGAAAGGCCTGGTTCGTGTCACTTTAAACTAGGCATAGGCAAACTCGGCCCTCCAGATGTTTTGGAACTGCAACTCCCATCATCCCTAGCTAACAGGACCAGTGGTCATGGATGATGGGAGTTGTAGTCCCAAAACATCTGAAGGGCCGAGTTTGCCTATGCCTGTTTTAAACAATAAATGAAACATTGGGATAAAGCAAGCAGCATGCTGGTTTGCAGCACTGTGGCGCTCCTCTTCCAATTCTACCCACAGGACCCTGGAGAGAAAGCAAGAGAGAAGCTGACTTGGCATTATATGTCAACCAGTGCTCATGCCTTGTAACTAGTATTCTGCACATTCTTGCTATATCACATTTAACTTTTAACAATGATTTACTGTAGTGTGCCAACTGGGCCACTGAATTTGCTTTCCTGGGTTCTAAGATTAATGTTGTTGGTTTGTTTTTTTTAAAAAAAACCTATATTGTTATTTGTAAAGAAAATAAGTATTAAGACATCAATTGACTGATTCCTGCTATTTTTAAGCTTTAGCATGGGGGTCCCGACATTAAATAATTCAAAAGCAAAGAAAATCTTTGAGGTGTCGATTACAGGTACCACAAAGTTTACCCATCTACTCAGAAGTTCCATTTTTGCTCAATTTGTTGGAGCTACAGATGTGACAATGCCAGGCTAGTCTATAAAGAAGTATGAGTTGCTTGGATCAATTTTGAATATATCTCCTGTGAATGCCGACAGTTTGCCATTATGAAAACCACCACATGTACTTCGGCTCTTGAACAGCAGTTGAAGGTCAGCGTCAACGAACAATGGTTTTCTAGCCAAGACACTGAATGTCTTCCTGGAGAAATGGAAGGTTTCTCCTTCTTTAAAGAAAGTACTGACCATTAGTTAGGTAATTTATATATAGCTTTTCATTTCAGAAAGCTAAGAAAGCCTTATTCTGAGTTGGATCTTTGGCCCATCTTCAGCTTTGTACATACTATACCTTTAAAGCACACTCAAAGCATATCCTTTCCCTCTAAGAATTCTACTCATGCCTCTGTAGCTTTGCATTTGCTGTGGCTAACCAAACCACAATTTAAAACCATGGTTAAACTAAAGGAGTTGGATTAGCTCATAAGGCCAAATCATAGTTCAAACAAGTCAGTTTATAAACCAACAAACCGTGGCATCACATAATGGTTTGTTATCTGAGAACAAACCATGAGTTGGCATACTTCAGACATTTAAATCAGACCTCACTTTGACTACCCCAACCATGAGAGTCAGATCTATCTAAGCAATCCTATCGGCCAATGCAAAATGCTACTGTGTGCCTTCTACTGACTAAGACACATTCAACCTGTGTTACAGCAATTTCATCAGATACTACTGTTTCTGAGTTCAATTAAGAGTATTAGTTTCTGTGTTAAGAACCCTTCAAGTCACTGAACACCAACTTGGACTAGTTGCATTCAGAAAATAAAGCCCTGTTTTATGGCCCCTTCGTTACCTGAAGTATGATTTCCTGCAGCTAGAAGCAGAGCACTTGCAGCAGTGGCTCTGCATGTATGGAGCCAAGTTCACATTCAGACCTGCTAAGACTAAGTAGTGTATCTGTGCTGATCTTTATATGACTAATCTTCTGGCAGGCTTTTGAATGAGTTTAGCTGCCATTATATAAGCACATAGAGAACAAGAACTTATCATTTGCTCTGGTTGAACTGTGGATTTCTGGATTTTCAGTGGCTGTAAGCATCTTCAGCTGCTCATATCAGTATTGCACTCAAAGTAAAAACCTCTCTTAAACCAGGATTTGCTTAAACAATTGCTACCTAATAAAAACAAGAAAGGAAGCAATACAACTGGATTCTTTTGCTGGCTCAGACCTTGATGACCAGAAATATGTAGTCATAAAGCACACATATTTACATAATAAAGAAAATGTTTGCACGTAGAATTCTAGGTGCTGTCTTTTTGGGGGAGGGGGACAAGCCAAGCAAGTCCCAAGGATTGAACAAAGGGAAATTCATCACCCCAAAGCTGCTGCTTTTGTAGCCAGTTTTGCACTAAGCAGCCACCTTATTTCAAGGATAACCTGCACAAGTTAAACCAAAATTTTCCCTCCAGAAAACTTTACATGTAGCGCTGGAAAGAAAACATATATGGGAAGAGGAGGCTCATGTCCATATGCTCAGCTGGTATGATTTCATGTACAGTACTTTGGTTCAACTATTATTTTTGTAGCACTGACCCAAGCCCTCCCACAAGTGTACATGCGCTTAGTACACACAGTGAAACTAAAAGTACTGTATCAGGACCAGTTTAAACAAAATCCTATCAAACTATTTTATTATATTTGAGAAGCAATTCTACACCACAAACTTCATCCTCTCTTCTCCTACATGCTGAAATAGCAGCATCCTATTGAATAAAATTGGACGGGTAGCACTGTGGGCTTGCCAATCGGAAGGTCTGAGGTTCGAATCCTCACGACAGGGTGAGCTCCCATTGCTTGGTCCCAGCTCCTGCCAACCTAACAGTTCAAAAGCACATCAAAGTGCAAATAGATAAATAGGTACCGCTCCAGCAGGAAGGTAAACAGTGTTTCTGTGCGCTGCTCTGCTTCCACCAGAAGCGGCTTAGTCATGCTGGCCACATGACCCAGAAAAACTGTCTGCAGACAAATGTCGGCTCCCTCGGCCAGTAAAGCGAGATGAGCATCGCAACCCCAGTCGTCCGCGACTGGACTTAATTGTCAGGGGTCCTTTACCTTTTTACTGAATGCAAACTAGGAAACTGTAGCTTAATCTCAGGCTACAAACTCAGATATCAAACCAGGATAAGATTATGGTTGGAAAACAGTTTAAGCCAGTTTCCCAGTTCAGATATAATGGAAGACTATGGTTTAACAAACCCCAGACATTGTCAGCTGCGACACACAAGAGAAAGGAGGGCAGAACAGAAGCACAAGGCTCTCAGTCAAATAAACCATGGTTTACTGGGCAGAGATCATTAGAAAGCTAACTGGACATCAGTTGTTCCCTTCATGTCTGAAGAAAATCAGAAGACAGATGGGGCTTGTTAACCTGGAAAGTTGGCCATCTAGGAGACCTTAAACTCTGACCTCAAACTCTGCTGCCTTGTGACTATACTCATTCGTGAGAAAGGCTTCAGGAGTAAACTGCCAAGGAAAAATCCTTTTACGCTACCTTGTGGGACATCTCCAGGAGAAGGAAAGGCTAAGGACTAAACCCTACACAAATCCAGAGTCCCCAAGGCAGTAGGATGGCACTTTGCTCGCCTCATTCTGGCAATTCCTGCAGTCAAGCTAGTGCCACATGTACTGTTTTGCTTTCCTTTGAACTACATCAGCAAGGCTGGGAGTGGCAGAGGTGGCGTTGTCATCTGGACAGCTGAGATACGCTGCCAAGACTTCTACACTGGAGTTTTTCAGATGGTGCACTCTATTGTCTCTCAAGACAGATGGATGCCAACAACAATGTGTCTTACTGCTTCCCATCTTTCACACAGATTAGCAGAATAAAAAAATACATACATACCCTATTTATTCACAAGTACTAGAAAACAGAGGGATTTGTCCTACATCTTCTATCCATCCCAGGTACAGTAATTCTCAACAATGGGCAGCACTGATGTAAGGTAGAACACTTTTCATTAATTTATTTTTCTATGGGAAGTGTTCTAGCCCTCGGCCAGTGGTTTTCAAACAGTGTGCTGTGGTACCCTGGGGTGCCTTGAATGATGGTCAGAGGTGCCACGGACAACACTGGCCTCTGTCCCTCTTTCCTTCCCTCGTTCCTATGATGCCCTCTTGTGTGTCTGCCTCACAAAGGCTTGCACAGCTGTTTATTGCAATAGCCCTGGCTATAAGCTCTGCAGGCGAATGGTGCCTCTGGGAAGCACCTGGGGGGGCAGTTCAGAAACCAGGGACAGCAGCAGCAGCAGCTGTCTGGAAGACTCCCAAGGAGAAGGGAGAGGACTGAGGGAACACTCCACCAAGGAGGGTGTTCGAAAAAGGGTGAGAGGCTGCCAGCTCTGCAGGCAAGAGGTGACATAACTGGACTTCTGAGCCCCACGGGAGTGTCGCAGAAAGAATGTAGTTGGTTAAGGGAGCCGTGGACTCAAAAAGTTTGAAAACCTCTGCCCTAGGCATCAGAAAACTTTCCAGCAAACCCACATCACTGTTGTGCAGAGAATCTTGAACTTCCTGTTGGGTATCAAGACCGAGCTACTACCAGCATGCTTTCATCGCATACTCACCTTTAAGTCTAGAAATGGGCTCACATCAAAGAAAGCCATTTGTCAAAGTCCATGTGCAAATACGAGTGTTTTATTATTCTGGCATACCAATATTGATGCCACAGCAGGTGCAGTGTTCAAAACTCCTATTGTTCTAGGCGCATTTGAGACAGGGAATTTCATTAGGACGAGCAGTTTCTGAGTGCAGTATTGTGCCTATGATTTCAGATTAAAACTGCATAGTGGAAGGAAAGGTGGAGCTTTTTCTGCTTCCCCACTTCCAGCTACTCTCTGAAGACTGGAGACCCTCTTAAGAATATTAGGGGAGTGGGCAGGGGAGATCTAAACCATGTGAAAAATGAACATATTTTAGCTGAAGTTCATTTTTAGCTTTGTATTCTTGATATTAAAAAAACGCACCTACACACACCTATTTCCTAGGTTTAAGGCGCCATTTAGCTCCTAGCTTTCATCTCTGTTTCTAACACTGAGTAGATGTGATAGATATGCGGCTCTACAGATGTTAGACTGCAACTCTCACCATCCCCAATAACTTTCTGGCTGGGGATGATGGAAGTCATAGTTCACAAACACCTGGAGGACCACAGGTTCAACCCCCGCCCCCAGGGCTTGCAAGGTTGTAAAGATGTTGATGTAACGTGCAAGAAATACTTTAAACATTAAACATAACTTTTCTTAGGCAATGTTAACATTTAAGGTGCTGAAAACATTCAATCCTTAAAATTCCTTATTTTACCTAAATGTAAATCATAAAGGTAAAGGTACCCCTGCCCGTCAGGGCCAGTCGTGACCGACTCTAGGGTTGCGTGCTCATCTCGCTCAAGAGGCCGGGAGCCGGCGCTGTCTGAAGACACTTCATGTGGCCAGCGTGACGAAGCTGCTCTGGAGAGCCTGCACCAGCGCAGCACACGGAAACTCCGTTTACCTTCCCGCTATAAAGCGGTCTCTACTTGCACTTAGGGGTGCTTTCGAACTGCTAGGTAGGCAGGAGCTGGGACCGAACGACGGGAGCTCACCCCGCTACGGGGATTCGAACCGCCCACCTTACGATCAACAAGTCCTAGGCACTGAGGTTTTACCCACAGCGCCACCCGCGTCCCAAAATGTAAATCATAGTGGTTTGCAAATAGTCAGAAGTGAAATGCAACTGCTAAACTGATTTGCACCTTCTGGATTTCACTCAAGACTTATTTTATAGAGTGCATAAGATCCAGTAAAGTGTTTAAACTGCCCAGTCTGTACTTAAGTGTGGTTTTGACTTAAACACCACTGAAGATGGGTGATATCACGTTTAAAACACAGAATAACATTTCAGAAATGAAACTGAATTCAGAACTATGAATTTGAGTGACTGTCACATGCAAACTGTTTGGAGTGTGGGGAGAGGTAAAAATGTAGTTAATCCTAAACAGTTTTATGTAAAAGCTTTTTTCAAACTCATATTTCACAATTATTTCTTCAACAGCAGGTTTGCCGTTTGGGGGTGCTTCTGGATCCAGCTCTATCTCTGGAGGCTTAGGTAGCCTCAGTGGCTAGAAGTGCCTTTTACCAACCACGGCTGGTTTGACAGGTACAGCCATTCCTGGACCAGGAAAGTCTTGCCACAGTAGTTCATGTGTTGGTTGCTTCAAGACTGGATTACTGCAATGCGCTCTATATGTGGGGCTTCCCTTGTGCTTGATCTAGAAGCTGCTGTTAGTGCAGAATGCTGCACCATGACTACTGAGTGACGCCTTGTCAGCATATAACACCTATGCTCAGAAATCTGCACTGGTTGCCAATTTGCTACTGGGCAAAGTTCAAGGTGCTACTATTGGTACATAAAGCCCTCAACAACTTGGGACCAGTTTACCTACAAGATCACCTTATCCCATGTGCCACCCAACCTCTTCAGTCAGCAGAATTGACACTACTACAGGTGTCACATAATGCCCATTCCACATTTGTAAGAACCTGGTCACTTAATGTGACACTCCCTGCACTTTGGAATTCACTGCATATTGAGATCAAGCACTAATAAATTTATGTACGTATAATCAAAAACATGTATAAATAAATGCACGTGTTGATTTTTAGTTTGAACAGGGGTATAATTTTCAAACCTACTGTAATTTTGTAGCTGCTTTTCCTGGCTATCTAGGGATTAGCTATTGATCACTACAACCCTACATTTTTCCCAATCTTAAAAAGCCAATGTCAGTTTAGTGAAGGGATAGGAAACCTTATGCCCTTCAAATGCTGATGGAACTCCAATCTCCACCAGTTCCAGTTAAGTATTACCAACGCTCAGAGTTCTGCAGTGTAGAGGGTAGGGTCACAATTTTATTTACTTTATATAGAAGATCTCAGGGCAAGTTATAATTTAAAAGCAATAGGCCAATAACACACAGTTAAAATTTTCCAGTACAGTTCAACAATACAAGGATCTGAGATGGGATAGTGGAATGTAGTTATACGTAACTTGGATGGCCTGGAAGAAAATAAAAGTTCACTCCAGTGGTTCCTATCCAAACCTCAAGGGAAAGGACGCTCTATAATGGAGCTGCATTGCCAAAAAGGCCTCCTCTGATCTGAAAGCCCATACAGTTTGGGGAAAGTAGCTTCTTCAGGTAACCTGAGCCTAAGCTATTCAGATCTTTATTTGCCAAAACCAGTATCTTGGTCTGGAATGGTTTAAGTTCTGGTTTAGCAATATCTGGAGTACATCAGGTTTCTCACCCCCTAGTTTAGAGCATCACAACTCTAAAATTCTACTGCAACTTTCAAGCAGCGGACTATGAGTGGGTAAATTTAGAGAGCATTAATCCACCACAAAATGGCCCATCAAGGCATTTCTCTTGTCTTCTTGCTTGTTTTATTCCTAGACTTTTAAGTCTAGGTGAGTGAGCAGAAGTACATTGTAAGGAAATTTATCCAACTACCTTATTTTCTTAGTTTGTCTTTGTTAAGGTATCCTTAGCTTAAAAGTCAATAAGCCAGTAGCATATCTGAAATTTGTAAGTCCTCTCCATATAAAAGAAAGCAGAAGTTTGTTTCATGTAGTTTGTCTTTAAAAATGACCTGTAGGGAATACCTATTATTAACTCCTTTAAATTATTAGCGTATGAACAACCAAAAAAGGAATCTGTTAAATCCAACATTTCATTACCCAAGACCCTATTGATTATACATATACAATCTAAAACTCCTGAGATTGTTTTATTCAAATACAAAAAGTTCAGTACACCAGGTGAAAATTTTAGTCTAAAATGGATTCTACCACCAGGGTCTGCTATTTTTAGATATAATAGTTCAAGCAGCACTTCCAGTTAAGTACACAGAAGAGCATGTCTGGACAGCACAATGCAAACTTTACCATTGCTGTTTTGGCTGCTACAAACAGAAGTGCAAAAAAGATTTGATGCCAAGCAATTGATAAATTCATTTAAGTCTCATTTATGCATTTAGCAAATTTGAAATGGTTGGCATCTTTGTGAAACCTTATGGGAACACATGATGGTATTTCTCCACTTAACCATACAGAACACCTTAGCAGCGGAATTATCTTTTACTTAATGACTGACCAGAGCCCTGCAAGTGCCCCCAAAACAGTAGTTCTTAATAAATGGGCGTTTTTCTATAGCTTAGTAGTCTGCCTGCGTTTCCTAAACCTAGCACTGTGTCCATGGGAGAGGCAGACAAAAATAGCACAAACTGGAAACATGGCTACTTGCTACAAATACTCCGCAATAGATTATGATGCAGCCACCTGACACAACCAGATTTCAATTATCAGAAAAACATGCCCGTGAACGATTCCCATTAAAGCTATTTCAATAGAAAAACTAATAGTTTTTAGTAAGATCCTGGAAATTACTAGAAGCTCCAGGCATGCTTAATCTAGTTTCTATGAACACGCCAAGACTGACCTTGAGCAAGTGTCCTTACTTTTCTGCTTTTATTACTTTATTTTTTACAGGCAAAAACTTGTTGGGAGGGCTTTGGTTTTTTGGCTTTTAGGCGTCCACAGCACAGGGTTGTTTAAAACACTACCGATCTCATCTCTCAAGTGAAAGGCTACGTCACTTTAAAACAAAGCTACTTAGCTCTCTATATTCCAGCCTAGCTTTTTTGCCTGCGCGCTAGGGAAAAGCAGGCTGCGTGCGGCAAGGGACAAAAGCTTGCAGCTCCGTCTGCCTGGCCTTGCACAATGAAGCACAGCTCACTTCCGCGGCCCCTTTTCACAAGCGTCTGCCCCACTGAAAAGGAGCACTATTATGCTCCGGTTCCTACGCAGCTACTCCCGCGGACAAGGGAACGGAGCGGCGTCTCGCACCTCCCGTCGCTTTCCTCCTCCGCCCCCTACACCGGTGGAACGAGTACCGTTCGTGCATTTCCGCTCTTTCACAAAGCTCGCGGGTTTTTGTTTGGTGGGGTGGGTGGTTCTGGAGGCGCGAGAGAAGCGCGGGGAGGGCGGCAACGGCGCTTCAAGAGGGTCCCGTTCCCCCTGCCCACCCCCCTCCCTTTTGTAGGCCGCTTTACATGCACGATCAGGAACCTTCATAGTTAGTTATTCATAGCGCGGGGCGCCGCCTCCTCCGCATGTCAGAAAGGAGACCCTCGTCGTTAAGCCAGCACCGAGTTCCCTTCGCAGGCCAGCGCAGCGACCCGTTAACAGCCGCCCAGCCGCTCTCTCTGCCCACTTCTTCTAGATCACGCAATTCCCCGCACGGGCGGGTCCTTCTCGCCTTGCTTTTGCTACCCAGAGGGCTTGTTAACGGCTCAGGCCCGGCCACGCAGAGGGTGCCCCGCTCGCCGCTCCCCGTTATGCCCCAACCTCCCCTTTCTCCCCCTCCTCAATATACCGCCAGGCCGGCCAGGCAAACGCCCGTCAGCCCCGAGCGCCCCCTCGGCTCAGCGGACACCCCCACCGCTTGCCCACCCGCCACCGGCGTCCCGCTCCCGCCCCGAGGCTGAAGGCCGCGGGGCGAAAAGCGGCGCGGGACAAGGAGGGGGAGGAGCGCCGCCGCAGTAGCCGCCGGGACCCCGCGTGTCTATGGCGACGGTGGCGGCGGCGGAGACGCCACAGGGGTACGCGGCCCCCTCGACCCCCGTGAAGGACGTGACCCCTCTGCGCCCCTCCCGCACCAACCTGCGGGCGAGGCGGAGCTGGACGCGGAGGAGGAGGAGGCGGTTTCACTCCGTACAAGGCGGGCAGGCAGGCCGAAGGGGACGAGAAGCACCTCACGCAACAGCGTGCTCAGCCACCGGCTAAATATACCCGGCGCGCAACCTAACATTATGGCATGCCCGCAGCCAGTTAGGAGCCGGCTCGATGCCCAGCTCGGAGAACGATAGGCCGTAAGGGAAGGAGGGGAGGCGGTTGACATCCAGAGAGGCCAATCGCGCCACAGCGAGCGCAAAGCCGGTTAGTAGGACTGACGTCCGTATTAGTCAATAGCTGTTGCGGAAAGAGTTCTGAAGGCGGAGATGGTCATCGCCGATTCGGACGAAGACCAATGAGGCGACGCTCCTTTCGTTATTAGGAGAAAGGTTCTGTGGAGGTGTGGCTACTTTGCCCGCCAAGGATAGGTGCGCTGCACAGTAGAAACCCTGGAAACTGAGGCCTGGAAACCCCGTGTGAGGAAAGGCGTGGCTCCAGAGCGGCACCGGGCATACAGTCCAATTACGAAGGACGTTACCCTGTGACGGGCAGGCGAGGAGCTCGGGCTTATTAAAGAAACACACTTTGCCTTAAAAGAAACAAAAACCCTTTTCTTCAAGATTCCTCTTAAACCTCTCAAAGTCGCATTGCCCACTATAATCCCCCTCACCAAACACCACTAGTTACCCAAAACACAGACACTCTAAAAATAAGTGCTTGAAATCAGCTGCCTTCCTTAATAATCCCATAATTAGCTTCCATAAAGGAGATGAGCCCCGCAACCCTAGAGTCGTCTGCTACTGGACTTAACTGTCAGGGGTCTTTTACCTTTTAATTGTCATAGCATGAGTATCTTCAGTCACATTGGATTAGATCAGTACCACTGTATGTGGGGGCTACGCTTGAATACATTTTGGAAACTGCAACCACTATTGGCACATGTACATTGGCTGCCTTTATCAATCAATCAATAATTTCATTTGTGTGCCTCCTTTCCAAAATCAATACCTTGCTCAAGACAGCTTACAACATATGTTTGTAGTTATGTAACTTTAAAAAAACAACAACACAAAAGTACAGTGGTACCCCGCAAGACGAATGCCTCGCAAGACGAAAAACGCACAAGGCGAAAGAGTTTTCCGTTTTTTTAGCCGTTCCACAAGACGAATTTCCCTATGGGCTTGCTTCGCAAGACGAAACGTCTTGCGAGTTCTTGCGAGTTTGTTTCCTTTTTCTTAAAGCCACTTAGCCGCTAAGCCGTTAATAGCCGCTAAGCCGCTAATAGCCGTGCTTCACAAGACGAAAAAACCGCAAGACGAAGAGACTCGCGGAATGGATTAATTTCGTCTTGCGAGGCACCACTGTAGTCATAATAAACAAAACACCAAAAAGAACACAGCTGAACAATTTCCACATAAATCATAAGATACAAAATAAAGATACAAAAAATTGACCGCAACAACAACCCTTTCCCAGCAAAAACCTCTAAATAATACCCCAGCCCAGGATTCTGGTCAGGAGCCTCAGCTTTTGTAGCTGGAGTCAGTCAGGGCCTCACCCTCCCATACCAGGTGCAAAAGGTGCTACTTTACTGAAATTTGGCAGGATTCATCCCCTCATAAGGAGATACTCTGCTTGCAAATTGGATCTAATTCTGCTAAAAACAAGAAAGTGAGATTGTTCTTTTGTTGGAGGAGGTCTAAATTTTGGAAGGTGTCCAATACAAAAAAAAAACCCTTCTGGACCTATTTGTCTATAATTTGGCAGGTCTTACCTACTAAGGAGATGCCTGTATGCCTGCTAACTTCATCCACTTGTGTCAAAAGGAAAACAAGCGACAGGGATATTTTTTTCAGGATAAGAGTTAGAGGTTGTTTCTATGGAACCTCAATAATATACATTTAAAACAGCAGCACTGAATCCTAGATAAAGGCAGCCTAGATAAACAGGCGTCCTATTGGGAAGACCCAGTTCTCTGAGTGCATGTTCTGGAAGTTGGGCAATAGGGGCAGTACAGGATTCCTTTTGGTGTACCAATCTCCCCGCTGCACCAAGGATCCCCTGCCCGAGCTGCTTCAGGTCGTGGCGGATGTTCTCCTGGAGACACCTAGTTTGGTTGTCCTAGGGGATTTTAATATCCATGCCGACACGACCTTACAAGGGGCCGCTCGGGACTTTGTGGAAAGCATGGCCTCCATGGGGCTGTCCCTGAATAAGTTGGGCCCAACCCATAGCGGCGGACATGCCTTGGACCTGGTGTTTACCTCTATGGATGTTGGGGATCTGACACTAAGTAAAAGCGAAACGAAAGAAGTGCCATGGTCAGACCACTTCCTGGTGCAACTGGACTTCTCTGCGACCCTTCCCCTCTGCAGGGAGGTGGGACCGATTCGGATGGTCCGCCCCCGCCACTTAATGGATCCAAATGGTTTCCAGAGAGTGGTAGGGGATGCTTTATCCCATGTTGATGGCCTTTCAGCTGATTGCCTGGTGGCCCACTGGAATGTGGAGTTAACCAGGGCTATTGACTGTTTGGCTCCGAAGCGCCCTCTCCGATTGCATGGAGCCCGGACAGCCCTGTGGTTTTCCACGGATCTGAGGGCAATGAAACAATTGTTGAGACGGCTAGAGCGCCGCTGGCGGATGACCCATTTTGAAGCTGACTGGACACAGGTTAGAGCTCAATGTCGAGCCTACCAAGTGGCGGTAGCGACGGCGAAGAAGACTTTCTTCACCACCTCTATTGCATCTGCAGAAAACAGCAGCAGGAGACTTTTTCAGGTGGTCCGCAATTTAGCGGAACCACCTGCCACTAGTACGGGCCACATGATCTCCTGCAATGATTTTGCAAAGTTTTTTGCAGAAAAGTCGCTCAGATTCAGGAAGAGGTAGACGCCACCGTGGGAGCAGGGCCGGGGCGGGAGAGTGCTAGAGTCCTGTCTAGTCAAATTGCGTGGGATCAATTCCAATCTGTTACCTCCGAGGATGTAGACAGGCTGCTTGGACGAGTGAAACCAACCACCTGTCTCCTTGATCCTTGCCCATCCTGGCTTATAAAAGCTAGCCGGGAAGGGCTGGGCGATGGGCTTCGTGGGGTGGTGAATGCTTCCCTCCATAAGGGAGCCTTCCCAGACCCGCTGAAAGAGGCGGTTATTAAACTTCTTCTTTAAAAAACATCTTTAGATGCGGCCACGATGGCCAACTATCGCCCAGTCTCAAATCTTCCATTCTTGGGCAAGGTGATTGAGCGAGTGGTTGCTGAACAACTCCAGGCACGCCTGGAAGAAGCGGACCATTTGGATCCCTTCCAGTCGGGATTCAGGCCTCATCACGGGACTGAAACTGCCTTGGTTGATGATCTCTGGCGGGCTAGGGACAAAGGTGAGAGCTGTTTCCTAGTTCTGCTGGATCTCTCAGCAGCGTTTGATACAATCAACCATAACATCCTTCAGGAACGTCTTGAGGGGCTAGGAGCTGGGGGCACTGTCATACAGTGGTTCCGCTCCTTCCTCCTGGGCTGTGTTCCGAAAGTGGTGGGGGGGGATGAGTGTTCAGACCCCTGGGTTCTCACTTGTGGGGGTGCCTCAGGGTTCTGTCCTTTCCCCCATGCTTTTCAACATCTACATGCAGCCGCTGGGAGAGATCATCAGGGGATTTGGGCTGGGTGTTCATCAGTATGCGGATGATACCCAGCTCTACCTCTCTTTCAAATCAGAACCAGTGAAGGCGGTGACGGTCCTGTGTGAGTGTCTGGAGACAGTTGGAGGATGGATGGCGGCTAACAGATTGAGATTGAATCCTGACAAGACAGAAGTACTGTTTTGGGGGGACAGGAGGTGGGCAGATGTGGAGGATTCCCTGGTCCTGAATGGGGTAACTGTGCCCCTGAAGGACCAGGTGCGCAGCCTGGGAGTCATTTTGGATTCACAGCTGTCCATGGAGGCACAGGTTAAATCCGTGTCCAGGGCAGCTGTGTACCAGCTCCATCTGGTACGCAGGCTGAGACCCTAACTGCCTGCAGACTGCCTCACCAGAATGGTGCATGCTCTGGTTATCTCCCGCTTGGACTACTGCAATGCGCTCTTCAATGACTTTGAAGGTGACCCGGAAACTACAACTAATCCACAACGCAGCAACCAAACTGGTGACTGGGAGCGGCCGCCAAGACCATATAACACCGGTCTTGAAAGACCTACATTGGCTCCCAGTACGTTTCCGAGCACAATTCAAAGTGTTGGTGCTGACCTTTAAAGCCCTAAACGGCCTCGGTCCAGTATACCTGAAGGAGCGTCTCCACCCCCATCGTTCTACCCGGACACTGAGGTCCAGCACCGAGGGCCTTCTGGCAGTTCCCTCACTGCGAGAAGCCAAGTTACAGGGAACCAGGCAGAGGCCCTTCTCGGTAGTGGCGCCCTCCCTGTGGAACGCCCTCCCACCAGATGTCAAAGAGAACAACAACTACAGTGGTGCCCTGCAAGACGAATGCCTCGCAAGACGGAAAACTCGCTAGACGAAAGAGTTTTCCGTTTTGGAGGTGCTTCGCAAAACGAATTTCCTATGGGCTTGCTTCGCAAGACGACAATGTCTTGCGAGTTCCTGCTGGTTTTTTCCCTCCCCCCCTTTTTCTAAGCCGCTAAGCCACTTATCTGATCAGCAGATAAGCCGCTAAAAGCCGCTAATAGCGCTAATAGCGCTAATCCGCTAATCCTTCAATGGGCTTGCTTCGTAAGACGAAAAAACTGCTAGACGAAGAGAATCACAGAACGGATTCTTTTCATCTTGCAAGGCACCACTGTACCAGACTTTTAAAAGACATCTGAAGGCAGCCCTGTTTAGGGAAGCTTTTAATGTTTGATGTATCACAGTATTTTAATATTCTTTTGGAAGCCGCCCAGAGTGGCTGGGGAAGCCCAGGCAGATGGGTGGGGTATAAATAATAAATAATAAATTATTATATTATTATTATTATTATTATTACTATTTTCATTTAAATAGGATGGAAATATTGAAGCCCTTTTACAGTACAGTGGTACCTCGGGTTAAGTACTTAATTCATTCCGGAGGTCCGTTCTTAACCTGAAACTGTTCTTAACCTGAAGCACCACTTTAGCTAATGGGGCCTCCTGCTGCTGCTGCGCCACCGGAGCACAATTTCTGTTCTTATCCTGAAGCAAAGTTCTTAACCCGAGGTAATATTTCTGGGTTAGCGGAGTCTGTAACCTGAAGCGTATGTAACCCGAGGTACCACTGTACTTTCTCTTTTCCTAGAGTAGCTCTCTAAAGACGCCTTCTCCCTGTGTCAAGAGTACTGCAGTCACTAAACTGGCATTTTGACATCCTCAGCTTTTAGTCCTCCCTTCTGCCTAGCTATTTAGGAAAGTGGAACCACTGTGCAAGCTGCCAACTCATAAATCAGCGGCTTAGGCAAAGCTTTTGTAGAACTGATATGAAATAAATGACCAAACAAGAGAGATTCTTTTTCAATAAGCCAACTCCCACACCCAGCTAGTCTTCCAGGAAGAAACTTATTGCACCCAGCCTGAAACAACAGCCATGGTGACGCACACAACACATTCCCTGCTCTTGAACTAGTCATCCATAATTTCTGGGAAACAGTATCTTCCTACACCTCTGTTTAGCGGTAGTGCAGCTAAACTGGGAGAGGGAGGAAGAGATCTGGATGGCTTTATGAATTAGCTGAGCTAGCAAAGGCTAGCAGAGAAAGAAAATACTGATCCCTGCCTGTTCATTATATCTGCCCTGCAGATGAAAATGATTTTCCTTCTAAGGGAAAGTGTTACAGCAGGAAAACTGTGGGGCTCACTAATATAACAATGCATTTCAGGCCAGGTGAGAATCCGATCTCAAGGCCCTCTGAAAAGATCTGCTAATACAGTGGTTCCAGGTTAAATAGAAGAGGTGCCTCCCTTTCATGGAGAGCTGTTTTACTGGGATGGGGGGATGCACACACGAAACTGTTCCTGGCACTTTTGCCGGGGGAAAGCATGACAGAGATTTCTGAGGAAGTCACAGTTTCTCTGAGCGAAGATGGTGGCAAGCCTATACACTAGAGTCAGCAATGTCTCTCATGCAAAATGAGAGACTCATAGGGAGTCTGGAACTACCATTTAGAAGACAGAGAAGCAAGGAAAAAAATTGATATTTTTTGTTGTATGTGTCTGCCTGTATTGTGTTCTCTTCTGGTTGCGTAATCTCAAAAAAGGATGTTGGGGAGCTGGAAAGGATAAAGAAAATGAGAGCTAAAACTATCAGGGGGCTCAGCCATCTCCTGTAAGAGGTTACAGGTTACAATGTTGAGGTTCTTAGCGTGGGGGGGGGGGAGAATTTATGTGGGGGGCATAACAGAAGTTTATATAACTGTCCATGGCAGAAAGAATGTGGATAGGGAGAACTTTTCTCTTTCATAAAATTTTTACCACCTGGAGCCATCCTGTGAAGGGTGAGAGATTCAGGACAAACAAAGGGTTACAACAGTACATATATAGGACTTGTCCACATCTGAGCATTATTTAGCTATAAATCCCCTCTCTCCCCCCCCCTTCAACTGCTACTTCGACTGGAGTAGCACACACCAACAGGTTATTTTGTGTATGAGGAACAACTTTGGTATTTCCTATTTGAAATATACTCAGAGTCACAAAGTGATTTCATGCTCTTTATTCAGCTCATAGTGGTGAGGAGGAATGAATGAAACTCCCCTCACAGTATCTGCTTTATATACATTATTTACACAATGGGCTGCACATGATTGGCTAATTCCGGAATTCTACTGTAAGCCAATCAGGTTGTGGATTCACTTCTATCTGGAGCAGGATTTGGTGGTTCCTGCCAACCAATCATACTGCTGCATTGTTCTAGGACCAATCAGACTGCTGCATTCTGAATCCTATTGTTCTAGGACCAATCAGACTGCTGCAGTTTGGATCCTATTCAACTCAGTACATAACACTATTCATACTAGTAGCTTTTCCTTTTGTGTTTGTCCATGCCTTCTAATTTGTTGAATCTATTATACCAACTGAATACCAACTGTGTATGGGACCAGATAGGTGCATGTGCACTTTGTTTTTTAAAAGTTTCAATTCTACCAAAAATAAATAAAATAGAGAACAGTAGAGCAGCTCAAACATGCAAACTAATATATATGAATGTTGGCATCTGTCTCTAGAGACAATGGAGTGAGCCTTTGGGGATGAGGTCAAACCGCTGTGCTAGCACACTGAAGTGACCTTCCTAGGGCACAAGCTTGGGTGGTGTGTATGGAGGGGCTGGGCTGCCCAAACATCAAGAACCCCCTCTTGGCCTCACTGATGTGGACCAAAGGAAAGCAGAGCAATACATTTGGCACCAGCCTGGCTGCAGGAGTTGCCAGAAGGAGGCATGTAAGATGCCATCCAACCATCTTAGGGACTGCACTCTGGATTTGTGTCGGGTTTACTCCTTAGCCTTTACTTCTCTCAAAGATGTGCTGCAAGGCAATGATGGTTTAAGATCAGAAATTTCCTTCCCGTAGATGGCTATCTTCCCAGGAAGAAAACTTACACACCCAACATGTTAATTCCCCAAGTTTCTACCATCACCCTCTTACAGATCTAGAGTTAGTGAATGTTAAATATTAGTAAAATGGTAGAATTTAGATAATACTGTATTTAGGACATTGAAGGGAAAATACAGGCTGCAGCAGCTCTCCTGAACTGTGCCAAACATGGGAATTCCTGGGGTTAACCTATGCAAACTAACCTGGCCGGGCTAGCTGAGTGCAAGCCATTATGAAACAATGGTCAGTCATTAACATATTAAAGAAGCACCTTTGGGACAGGGCAAAACAGAGTTGCCTTGGTTACTGTGGAGGGAGAAAGATTGGGAGGAGGCAGGCAGTGCCCACAAGGAGAAAAAATGTCCTTTTACACAGAGGCTTGGAGCCAGTCGTCCACAAGAGCAATGCAACTGACTTCAATGATATCACTCCTAGTACACCATTAATTACAGTAACTATGAAGTCTGTTTTTCCTTAGCATAATTTTGAAATGTAACACCCCCAAAAATAAATATTATGCAGGAAACATAACCAAACAATATAAGAATAGTCAAAAAATAAGGAAGGACAAAAATTTCAGTTCACTTTCAAACCATTGGCATATCAGGCAAAAGAAAATAAGGATACATTACAAAATGCAATGTTACATTATAAAGCATAATAACCAATATTTCAATCTCTAATGAAACCAATCACCTGTCTCCTTGATCCTTGCCCATCCTGGCTTATAAAAGCTAGCCGGGAAGGGCTGGGCGGGGTGGTGAATGCTTCTCTCTGTGCGGGAGCCTTTCCAGACCTGCTGAAAGAGGCGGTTATCAAACTGCTTCTTTAAAAACCATCTTTAGATGCTGCCATTATGGCCAACTATCACCCAGTCTCAAATCTTCCATTCTTGGGCAAGGTGATTGAGCCAGTGGTTGCTGAACAACTCCAGGCACGCCTGGAAGAAGCGGACCATTTGGATCCCTTCCAGTCGGGATTCAGGCCTCATCACGGGACTGAAACTGCCTTGGTCGCACTGGTCGATGATCTCTGGCAGGCTAGGGACAAAGGTGAGAGCTGTTTCCTAGTTCTGCTGGATCTCTCAGCGGCTTTAGACACCATCAACCATAACATCCTTCTGGACCGTCTAGGGTCTGGGAGCTGGGGGCACTGTTAGACAGTGGTTCCGCTCCTTCCTCCTGGGCCGTGTTCAGAAAGTAGGGGGGATGAGTGTTCAGACCCCGGGGCTCTCACTTGTGGGGTTCTGTCCCCTCCCCCATGCTTTTTAACATCTACATGCAGCCACTGGGAGTCCCTGAATGACCAGGTGTGCAGCCTGGGAGTCATTCTGGACTCACAGCTGTCCATGGAGGCACAGGTCAATTCTGTGTCCAGCGCAGCTGTTTATCAGCTCCATCTGATACGCAGGCTGAGACCCTACCTGCCCGCAGACTGTGTTGCCAGAGTGGTGCATGCTCTAGTTATCTCTCGTTTGGACTACTGCAATGTGCTCTATGTGGGGCTACCTTTGAAGGTGACCCGGAAACTACAACTAATCCAGAATGTGGCAGCTAGACTGGGGACTGGGAGTGGCCACCGAGACCATATAACACTGGTCTTGAAAGACCTACACTGGCTCCCAGTACGTTTCCGAGCACAGTCCAAAGTGTTGGTGCTGACCTTTAAAGCCTTAAACGGCCTCGGTCGAGTATATCTGAAGGAGCGTCTCCACCTCCATTGTTCTGCCCGGACACTGAGGTCCAGAGCCGAGGGCCTTCTGGCGGTTCCCTCGCTGCGAGAAGCCAACTTACAGGAAGCCAGGCAGAGGGCCTTCTTGATAGTGGCACCCGCTCTGTGGAATGCCCTCCCACCAGATGTCAAAGAGAAAAATAACTACCAAACTTTTAGAAGACATCTGAAGGCAGCCCTGTTTAGGGAAGCTTTTAATGTTTAATAGGTTATTGTATTTTAGTGTTTTGTTGGAAGCCGCCCAGAGTGGCTGGGGAAACCCAGCCAGATGGGCGGGATATAAATACAGTAAATTGTTGTTGTTGTTGTTGTTGGCATGTGCCTTTGACAGCTGTGTGAATGGCAGAATTCAACAATTGCAATTTTCCCTGGCATACAGATACAATGATGGAGTAAACCACTTTTTGAGGATCTGCTTGTCACACAGCTGTTAAGGACATGAGGGTTGGGCCAGAAAAAAATGTGGTAACCTTAACAAACAGAGTCTTCTGTCAGTAAAGTTGATAGTTTTTCATTTGTCTTGCTCCTATCTACCTCAAATAAGAGCTTGCAACTTACAAAGTCAGGAGGTAAAGCTTTTCCTGGGAAGGATATTACAGTGGTACCTCGGGTTAAGTACTTAATTCGTTCCAGAGGTCCGTTCTTAACCTGAAGCACCACTTTAGCTAATGGGGCCTCCTGCTGTTGCCGCGCCACCAGAGCACAATTTCTGTTCTCATCCTGAAGCAAAGTTCTTAACCTGAAGCACTATTTCTGGGTTAGCAGAGTCTGTAACCTGAAGCATATGTAACCTGAAGCGCATGTAACCCGAGGTACCACTGTACAGTCATACCTTGGGTTAAATGTGCTTCAGGTTGAGCGTTTTCAGGTTACGCTCCATGGCGACCCAGAAGTACCGGAGTGCATTACTTCCGGGTTTTGCCGCTCATGCATGCACAGACGCTCAAAATGATGTCATGTGCATGCGCAGGAGCAGCGAATCACGACCCGCGAACGCGCAGACGTGGGTTGCGTTCGCTTCAGGAAGTGAACGGGGCTCTGGAACAGATCCCGTTCGCATCTAGAGGTACCACTGTAATGACTGAAAAAGTTTCACTTTTGTAGAGCATGATCCTGGACAAGTTTGTTCCAAAATCAATCCCATGGAGTCTAAACAAACTTGCTCACAGAGTCCTAGAATTGGAGGGGGCCTTTTGCTATCATCTAGTTCAAAGTTTCCCAATCTTTGAGTTCATTTACCCCTTGATGGGCTTATAAAGTTGTCATCAACCCCAAGCTAAAAATTTTTTGGAATGTCAAGAAATATCAATATATAATCAACATTCATTAATCAGCATTAGTCACCATGACCAGATATCATTTTTAAAAATAAAAAAATAGGAATTTGTGAGATGTATACTTTTTCCAGGAATGATCACAGGAGAAGATGTGGCAAGTATTAAAGCTCCAGCAGATGGCACCAGATACCTGTCCTTAAACACTGTGGCATTGGTAGTAGCATCTCTCCCTCTAAAGAATAAAGGCTTGCGGTACCAAAAAACATTTATTTAATCAGTTTTGCAAACTGTGCATGGGCGTATCACAACCCAGCAAAGTGGAAAAAAATTAAATCAACAAGGAAGGCCAGACTGGGGAAACTGTGCCCCTGAAGGACCAGGTGTGCAGCCTGGGAGTCATTTTGAACTCACAGCTGTCCATGCAGGTGCAGGTTAATTCTGTATACCTGAAGGAGCCTCTCCACCCCCATCATTCAGCCTGGACACTGAGGTCCAGCTCTGAGGGCCTTCTGGTGGTTCCCTCACTGTGAGAAGGGACGTTACAGGCAACCAGGCTGAGGGCCTTCTCGGTAGTGGCGCCCGCCCTGTGCAAAGCCCTCCCATCAGATGTCAAAGGAATAAACAACTATCTGACTTTTAGAAGACATCTGAAGGCAGCCCTGTTTAGGGAGGTTTTTAATGCTTGATGTTTTATCGTGTTTTTAATATTCTGCTGGGAGCCACCCAGAGTGGCTGGGAAAACCCAGCCAGATGGGTGGGGTATAAATAAATTATTATTATTATTATTATTATTATTATTATTATTATTATTATTACTACTACTAGTACTTTTTCTGGGGAGACGTAAGGGTACACATACCCTTAAACATTTTGTGAATCTAAGTTTGGCCTCTTTGAGGGGCAGTATTTCAATATGAGTAGGAAAATTGTTGTTGTTTAGTCGTGTCCAACTCTTCGTGACCCCATGGACCAGAGCACGCCAGGCACTCCTGTCTTCCACTGCCTCCCGCAGTTTGGCCAAACTCATGTTCGTAGCTTCGAGAACACTGTCCAACCATCTTGTCCTCTGTCGTCCCCTTCTCCTTGTGCCCTCCATCTTTCCCAACATCAGGGTCTTTTCCAGGGAGTCTTCTCTTCTCATGAGGTGGCCAAAGTACTGGAGCCTCAGCTTCACGAGCTATCCTTCCATTGAGCAGTCAGGGCTGATTTCCTTCAGAATGGATAGGTTTAAAAATTAGAAAATTAGAGTGTCCCTAAAACACTCTAGGAAAATTAGAGTGTCCCTAAACATTTTCTTAGAAAAAAGCACTGATTACTATACCCAGGAATAATCTGCTTTAGGAGGCTTTTAATCTCAGAGTCGTGGGTTCCTGCCCACGCTGGGCCAAAGATTCCTCCTGCCTTGCAGGGGATTGGACTAGACGACCCTTCGTGGTCCCTTTCCCCCTCTTACAATTCTAAGATGCTACAGACGCGTGGAATTTCTCCTCCTAGCGGCCGCCTCCTTCAAAGTGCAAAGAGCGCGCGCGTCCCCGCCTTCCCGACGCCGACTCTGCCGGAGAAGGCTTAGCGCAGGAGGGGTGGCCGGCCAGTGGGAGGGGCGCGAGCTGGTTTGGTGGCCTTTCATTTCGCGGAGGCTGCGGAAGGAGCCGCGTCGTTCTGCTGAGCAGCAGCCAGGAAGGCTTCGGAGGAAGAAGAGGAGGAGCAGCCGCCGCGGCAGCAGCCATGCCGGTGGGTGGTGATTCCTTCGCTAGGCTGGGCAGTCGCGCCGTTGCCCTTTCCGGACGCAGCATCAGCCTTTCCCCACATCCATCTGCCGTTGTCGTTTCTACTGCCGGGAAAAGGAGGAGATGGACTCGCCTTCCGGGGATTCCTAACGATCGTGCCCAGTTTGAAAGACGCCTGCCCTCGGCCCCGTTGCGACTCGGGAGGCGCCCCTCCCGCAAAACGGGGCGACGATGTGGAAGGGTGCTGCTCAAGGCACGGGGTGCTCTGCGCTGGGATCGGGGCGGTACCGGATCTGCGGCTTGGCACAGGCTTCCCTTGGCGGCCTTGGTCATGTCACTTAAAGGCTGGTTGTAAAGGGATTATCATTATCATTATTATTATTATTACTATTATTATTATTATTATTATTATTATTATTACTATTATTATTATTATTATTATTATTATTATTATTATTATTAGTTTGCTAGTATTTATAAAACGCTTGATCGCAGGAAAAAAACAACCTCCAAGCAGTTTTTAGGGTACTGTGAGGTATGGGCATAGTCAGGATGGTGTGGGAGGGGGCAGCTGCCCCCCCCCAATCAAGTAAATACTGTAAATAAAAATACTGAACTAACTGATCAGTTGTGTTGCAGATACTGTAACTTGGTTCTACACCCCACCCCTTAACATAAGGCCTGCTCCCCACCCCCCAAAAAATAAATCCTGGCTTACACCCATACTGTGAAGTGGTGTTGGCACCAGATTTGCAACGTGGTTTTGTCACACACATTATAGTGGTTCTTAAACTGCTTCTGCTCGCTGCTGCTGTGTGGCCCGCCTCTCTTGATCCATTTTTAAGTCTTCCATAAGGAGGGTTTGCTGCCACCGTTTGCCAAGCCAGGTAGATCACACTGATAATGAGCTGTGTGTTTTAAATCAAGTTAGGGGGAAGCAAATTAAGAGGTTCCCAATAATGAAGAAATGGGAGCCAAAGCTGTATGTTTTGCTTCACCTGAGGGGGTGTGTGAAGGTTTAAAGTGTTTTTATCCCTCTATTAAGTGGGGGGAAAGTCTCTCAAAGCTTCTTACACATATCAGTGATAAGACCAGCCTTAACCAACCTGTCACCATCCAGAAGTTTTAGACCACAATTCCCACCAGCAGTCTGGTTGTCTCTTGAGTAATATCTGTGCTTTGGAGGAAGGGTGGTATAGAAATTTAAATAATTACAATATAAACCCTAAGCCTGAGGCCTTGATCACCACCCCCTGTTGTTTTTCTTCATTGCAATCCCAATGGGTAACCTCTGATGGCAGCAACCCATTGCCTCTCAGACTGCAGTTATGAAAAACCAGAAGCCAATCCTAGTGTTGTATTCCACCCTCACAGGATCACTTTGGGAATTGATCCCTAGGAGCTGATGTTACAACAGGACTGCTAATCTGTGTATTGCTTGGTTGTGAGTGCCTCCTTCCTTGAGCAAGGCCTGATATTGGTATAGGATCCTGCACACAGTGCCCCTCACATACAAGGGCAAGAATACATTTTAAACGGAGCATGAGGATCCCTTCAAGAACATTTTGTGATCTTCAAGTGATGCATTAAAGAACTAGTTGTATTAAGGTCTCCCACAAAGCCTAGGACTTGCCGATCAGAAGGTTGGCGGTTCGAATCCCTGCGACGGGGTGAACTCCCGTTGCTCGGTCCCAGCTCCTGCCAACCTAGCAGTTCGAAAGCACCTCAAAGTGCAAGTAGATAAATAGGTACCGTTCTGACGGGAAGGTAAACGGTGTTTCCGTGTGCTGCTCTGGTTCGCCAGAAGCGGCTTAGTCATGCTGGCCACATGACCCAGAAGCTGTACGCTGGCTCCCTCGGCTAATAAAGCGAGATGAGCGCCGCAACCCTAGAGTCGGTCACGACTGGACCTAATGGTCAGGGGTCCCTTTACCTTACTTTAGTGAAAGTGTCTCATTTGAATAAACCTTTCAGCTTCTAGCAAAGATGGAAGTGACTTGAATCCATGGAAAGATTCTAGGGGTTTGTCCATCTTATGTCATCCAGTTCTGTTTGGCCCATCCCTGATATAGAACAGATTATGTGGCTTGGATTTCAGGCCTCTCTCCAGTTTCATCTTTATGAATTGTGTTTTTAGAGGTGCTAGGAAAAACTGGTTAGTAATGCAAGATCTGGCTCTTTTTTCTCCTCACTCTTCTCCCTGCCCTCCCCCAGTAGACTCCAGGAATATTACACAATAAGCCACAGGGACATACAATTCTCTCAGGGCTGTGCTGTTTACGAAGGATGCAAGTTCTGCCACAACTTTTAAACATCCTGGGTTGGGTACATACTTCATACTATGAAGATAAAAAGGACTGTTAAACTGTCTACTGAGGGGTGTTGTTGTTGTTTACTATAAAATGGCTATTTTATAACTCAGTGTTGTAAATGTATCTTTAAAAAAGATAGTCTAGTTAAAATTGAAGTACAAATTAAACACACAAATGTTTTTAGACTGAAGGAACGGCCCTCTATAAAGCAAATAGTTAAAAGCTGTTCTTCTGCATTAGCAGAAAAACAGGAAAAATAAATATTTTGAGGCCAAACATTAATATGGCATAATAAATGTTATTATGGCCTTGATTCCAGGACCAATGAAGTATCTAGTCATCTCTGAACTTCATTCCAGACCCAGAAAATGCCATCCTGGCTGATCATCAACTGCATCAACCCGAATTATCTCTTGTAACTGTGTTAGCTCTGCAATTTGCTCTGTAGTATTTGTTTTCTATCAATAAGGACATTTCCTTTTCGTCTTATGAAAAGAAGCTGTTTGCTTTTTTTGCAGGGTGGGGAGAATGGGTCCTTTGTTGTCTTTAAATAGACATTACAGGTCAAGTGTGTTTTTGATTGTAACGGATTTTAGCTACTTTCTGTTCTTGTGTGGAAATACTTTCTGTTTCTGGTGTGGGGCAAGGCAGGAAAGAAAGCAAAAGTGAAAAAAGACACCACCACCCAAGAAAGAGTCCTGTTGGATCAGACAAATGCCTATTTAATCTAGTACCTTGTTGCTTGCATTGGCTATTCAGATACCCACCCCATGAGTAGGACTCAAAGGCAATAACTATCTCCTACTGTTCCAGTAAATAATATTCAGAAAGCAGCAATACTATAAAATAGTAGTGTAAATGTTTCATGTAGAATCATAGAATCATAGAATCATAGAGTTGGAAGAGACCACAAGGGCCATCGAGTCCAACCCCCTGCCAAGCAGGAAACACCATCAGAGCACTCCTGACATATGGTTGTCAAGCCTCTGCTTAAAGACCTCCAAAGTAGGAGACTCCACCACACTCCTTGGCAGCAAATTCCACTGTCGAACAGCTCTTACTGTCAGGAAGTTCTTCCTAATGTTTAGGTGGAATCTTCTTTCTTGTAGTTTGGCTCCATTGCTCCGTGTCCGCTTCTCTGGAGCAGCAGAAAACAACCTTTCTCCCTCCTCTATGTGACATCCTTTTATATATTTGAACATGGCTATCATATCACCCCTTAACCTCCTCTTCTCCAGGCTGAACATGCCCAGCTCCCTTAGCCGTTCCTCATAAGGCATCGTTTCCAGGCCTTTGACCATTTTGGTTGCCCTCCTCTGGACACGTTCCAGTTTGTCAGTGTCCTTCTTGAATTGTGGTGCCCAGAACTGGACACTAGATGTAGTGTTAATTAGCTAATTGTTTAGGAAATGCATGAAGTACCAATAGAATTTCCTAAATCAGCCTTCCCCCACCCACCTTGGTGATTTAAATTGCCTTGATTTAAATTAATTCACCCTGACAGAAGGGAAGGAGAAAATCATTTTGGCTGACAATGTATTCTTAAAGAAAATGCATCTACAACTTGATCGCAACATATAAACAAAGTCTCAGCAAGTTATGTTCATGTGCATACGCTCAAAGACTATGGAGCACAGGTTTATGGGTGCTCCAGTTGACATCAACCTGAAATTTATTTATTTATTGCATAAATTTCAACATTTTAACAAGGTATCCAAACCCAAGCAGTTAAGGTCAAGCTTTGATATTAGTTTTTATTATTGTTTAATAAACTAGTGTTATAACATCATTGCGCAGTTGCTCAGCGAGAGATATTTCAATGGCCTCTCCATTCTTTCTCCTTGCAATTTCAGAAACATGAATTCTTTGTAGACATGACCTGTGAAGGGTGCTCTAATGCCGTCACCCGTGTTCTCAACAAGCTGGGAGGTGAGTGATACCTGGCAGACCACAAGACTCTGAACACTCAAGGCTTCTTCCTGCACTTATCATTACGCTTAAAGTATTCCTGCTTGCATTGTTTGAGGCTCCTCATGGAGTCCCTGCCATGGGAGCATATTCACCCAGTGCTTTTCCAACTGTACTGGCTCCCGGTGGAGTACAGGGTCAGATTTAAGGTGCTGGTTTTGACCTTTAAAGCCCTTCACGGCCTAGGACCCTCGTACCTATGGGACCGCCTCTCGGTATGCCCCACGGAGGACCTTAAGGTCCATAAATAGCAACACCCTGGAGGTCCCGGGCCCTAAGGAAGTTAGATTAGTCTCAACCAGAGCCAGGGCCTTCTAACTTGGTTTGCAGTTGTCAGTGCAGCTTGCTAGAAAATGTTCCAACTCATAGTGCATTCATCTTTGCATATCGTATTTTCATTGCAGGGTTTTAAAAAGATTAAATGAGCCACTTAAATGATGTGCAGCATTTGCTTCATTCTTTGCCCTAGCTGAAGTAGCAAGCAACTTCTAGAGGGCTTGCTACTTTGCTCCTAATACAGTGGTACCTCCAGTTATGAACTTAATTCGTTCCGGAGGTCCGTTCTTAACCCGAAACCGTGCTTAACCTGAGGCGCGCTTTCGCTAATGGGGCCTCCTGCTGCTGCCGTACCACTGGCACGCGACTTCCGCTCGCATCCCAGGGCAAAGTTCGCTACCAGGAGACCTACTTCTGGGTTAGCAGAGCTCATTACCCAAAGCGTTCGTAAGGAGGACAGTACATAACCTGAGGTTCCACTGTAGAGGTAGTTAGTCAGTAACTAAATATTGATTGTTGCTGGAATGTTTAACTTTCATCCCGTGTCCCTTAAGACTGCGTAATTTACTCTTCTAGACAGTTGTCCAGTCAATTTTATTCTGTTTACAAGATCAAAGGCTTACTCATTTAAATCATTGACGCATAACTCTGGTTGCTTCTGCTCTGCAGTAGGAGAGCTGAATCTGCTGCTGTCTTTACCACCTTAGCAAGTGTCTAATCTCCTGTCCTCCATTGGTGTCAGCATAACTGTTGCAAGACATTGAAGATTGCCCCCACACAAAGGATTTGCTACACATAAATTTCTTCCACGTTGGGACAGAAATGAACCTCATGTGCCTCACAGTCTTCTGCATTTCATTCTGTCAGCATATACTGAGAAGCCGCATGGTGCCTTTTTGTGTATATGTAACATGTGGTGTGTGCCTGAAGTCCCCATGTGTGGTTCCATGCAGTTTCTACCCCGATGTTACTTCCCCGTAGGAAACCACCAGCCTTGATAATGTACCTCCTTATAAAAAGTTCCCTTGGTATAGAAAGCTAGCATGTGCAAGGTGTTCTTCTTTCACGAGAACGCCTTTCAGCTGCAGACAACTGATGTTGCAGCCAGGGGGAATCCAGCTCCCAGCCATCTTGGATTCAGAGCATATGGCCCTTCCTAAGGGAAGATAGTCTAATGGAAGGAGAAGTAAGGGTGAAATTCTAAAGGAAACATCTGTCTCGCTACAAAAGCCCAATACAGAGAAGCCCTTGGTCCATCTCGCTCAGTATTGACTGGCAATGGCTCTTCAGGGTCTTAGGCAGGGCTTTTTCACATCACATCATCTGCTACCTGGAGAGGAATATGGGAAACTCCTTTTATACAGAGTCAGACCATTGGTCAATCTCTCAGTATTTTCTTAAGCTGACCAGCAGTTGCTCTCCAGGATTTCTGACAGAGGTCTTTCCCAGCCCTCCCTGGAGATCCTGGGGATTGAAGCTGAGACCTTTTTGCCTGAATGCTCTACCAGAGTTTCCCAAACTTGATTATCCAGCAGTTGGTGGACTACAATTCCCATCAACCCTAGTTGCCGGGACCAGTGGTCAGGGGTGATGGGAGTTGTAGTCCAACAACAGCTGGAGGCTCAAGTTTGGGAAACCTTGCGCTCTACCATCAAACTAAACCATCTTTTACTCATTTTTCAATGCTTGAGATGTTTTCATGCCTCTTTTGATGATTTTATCCCTGTACTCCATCTTACTATAGCTTTCTCATAGTGAAGATTTCAAATCTGTAAACAAATAAGCATAAGATAAAATACAGCCCCACCTCAACTGATGGATGTATTGCAAGTTAATATAGACTATCCATTTGACATTGCCACTCATTCAAGAAGGGGGGGGGGGATAAATTGCAGGCAGGAGACTTCAAATTTCCAATGCTGCTTCTGTACGCTGTGTCCTTTCTTTTCAGGTGTTCAGTTTGAAATTGACCTGCCCAACAAGAAGGTGAATATAGAGTCAGAGCACAGTGTTGACATCTTACTGAACACCCTGAAGAAAACTGGGAAAGATGCCTCCTACCTTGGAGACAAGTAGCCACACAGGAAGGCTTGGCTGCTGGGGCTACTGTCCTTCAGGAAAGGTCAGTTGCTAGGAATACTCTTAAGCCACTCAGGGCAGAATGCTAAAGATGAGAAGTGTGCTGAAAACAGCAACCCCCACATTGTATAAGAAACAAAATGTATGATGTGACAGAAATCTTGCTAAGAGTTTCCCACCTCCAGTGACTTCATAGACTGGACTGAAGTGAGGGCAAGGAAACTCTTAACTGCACTAGCAGGATTGACATAATACCTCCAATGTATAATAGTAGTAACTTGAGAATGATATGTGTGATGGAAAGAGGATAAATATACCAGTTGTGGGGAGGGAGGGGGGTCGTGACTTGGCAGAGTCAAAGGAAATGTATGGTGCTATTACAATTTGTTGGAAAAGAATATGTAAGGAAAACAATAAAAATTCACTTGCAAAAAAAAAAGGAAACTCTTAACTGGATGACTTCATGCCGCGTGTTCTCTTTTATATATAATATCAGAGGAGGAGATAGATCCTGTGCCATATATAAAAACTTCCTCTGCAAGCCCTGATATTTTATGTCCATTGAAGCCGGCCTCTTCTTTTGAAGTAGAGGAGCAGGTGCTGTATACAAGCTAGGACTCAAATCCAGCAGATTGTGCGTAAATCATCTGTGACTGTGTGCGCACTAAAAAAAATCAAAATCCTGTGCCACAATAATGATTCTGTACACAGCAAAACTGAATTATTTGATGCATAATCTGTTTTGCACAACACAGCTGCTGCTCATCATGAGAACCAGGGTGGAGAGAAATATATCTGTAAAATATTATTTGCCTATCTGCTTTTACTACTGAAGATTCTGTTCTGTCCTCATACCACCCCAAGTTCTGAGTTTTTAGTAGGCATTGGCTGCGCACTAGAATGCAGGCATGCTAGTGCCACATCCGCACCATACCTTTAAAGGACCATGATGCCACTTCAAACAGTCACTTGGTGTTCAGAAAAAGAATTCAGGGAGCTGTAGTTTGTTAAGGGTGCCGAGAGTTATTAGGAGACCCCTAGTCCCCTCACAGAGCTACTATTGCCGGAGTGGTTTAACAATCAATCCCTCTTCACAGGAAACTCTGGGAATTGTAGTTTTGTGAGGGGAATAGGGGACTTCTGACAAGGTACGGAAGGAATTGTAAACACACAAGTCAGGTAGGTAGGTAGGTAACCCACCAATCCATATACATCCAAACTGCTTGTGGATGCCAGCACACCAAGGACTTTCCTTCCTTCCCACCAGCTTTTGTCTGCCAGGAACTGCAGCGATGGGTAGCAGGAGCAGAACATCAAGCACATTATAGGCCGCAAGAAAAGATTTCTGCCTGCTTCTACACACCAGGGGGAGCAGCAGTTGTAGTAGCCTGCAGTAACCGGATGAGGGCCCCCCAAAGCAGCCTTTGTTTAAAATGGATGTTCCTTCTAGGTCCCACCAGCAGATGCTGCCCTTGCCTAACTCTCTCCCCCCTTCCTTTATTTTGCAGCAACGCTTAACATGGCTTCAGTCCGAAGGCGGCTGTTTACACTTCTGTCAATCTTCCTTTGACCACAGTTGCCCTGCCAGATGTTGGAGAAGAGGGGAAGGGTGGGAAGAAGAAGAAGAAGGCCTTTGGCGGGGGAAGGACTATGAGAAATTTTGACTGCAGATGTCCCACGTATTGTCCTACAGCTGTAGTGTTTCTTCTCTTTGGCTTTGTAATAAAACTTGGATCTGCTATATTCAAGTAAACACCGTGGCTCTTAGTATATATCTTTAAGCCCTGTTTTCTTTTTGGTGGGGCAGGAGCTGACTTTTAAAAATGAGTACCAATCGTGAGCTGATTTATTTCAGTCCACCAATGAGATAATATTCTAAAGAGATGAACTGAGCATTGCTAAGATACATCATTGGGTGCCAAGGAGTGTAGCTCAGTGCTAGAGCATCTGCTTTGCATGCAGAAGGTCCCAGGTTTATTCCCTGGCATCTCCAGTTAGGGCTGGGAGTATCCCACCTGAAATCTTGGAGACCCACTGCCAATCATGGGGGCAATCCTGAGCTTGATGGACCAATGGTGTCGCTCGGTATTAGGTCACTAGGTTCCAAACATATTCTCATTTGACTAAAATTCTCCAATGGCAACATAGCAATTGGGTGCCATAGTGGATCAAGTGTCAGACATGTCAGGGAGGTGAAATCTCTTGTCTTATGTGCACTTGGATACATTTGACGAGTGACCTTAAACAAGTTACTGCCTCTTCAGCCTAACCTACCTGCCCAAGATAGTGGGCCAATAGAAATGGGAGAACCTCATTTGTATTGCCTTGTGCTCCTTGAAGGAAGGTAGGAAGCAAATGTAGTGTGTCTTAGTCCTTGTACACTGGTACCTCGGGTTAAGTACTTAATTTGTTCCTGAGGTACGTTCTTAACCTGAAACTGTTCTTAACCTGAAGACCACTTTAGCTAATGGGGCCTCCTGCTGCTGCCGTGCCGCCAGAGCACGATTTCTGTTCTCATCCTGAAGCAAAGTTCTTAACCCGAGGTACTATTTCTGGGTTAGCGGAGTCTGTAACCTGAAGCATATGTAACCTGAAGCGTATGTAACCTGAGGTACCACTGTACTTCCAGAAGAGCATCTGCACTTCTTTCTGCTGCTATTGAGAAGAAACGAGCCAGAAATGGCTGTGGTCACTTCAGTTTAATATTAAGACAAGAATAGAGACGGCCTTTTTATTTTTATTTTTTTTGGTTGAGGAGTGGGGAAATGTTCTCACGCTGCCTGCACCATTTTATTGGGGAATCAGTGGCAGAAGATAGAGCATCTGAGGAAAAATCCAAGAGAAGGTGCTGTGAGCAAATAAGCGATAATAGTTGTGTTAATATATCCCACAGCTAGCACATCTCTGGAGACGCTAAGCTAATTTCCCTCATAGGTCTCAGGAGTAGGTTGTTGTTTGGAAACTATATCTAACATTTTCCATCACAACAGTATACACTGCCAAACAGAGGTCTTGAATAAGGAGAGATGTGCTAGCTACAGAGATGGGTCTCTCTTCTCTTCCCCCACACTTTCCCAGCTATCAGTTCATGCAATTTCCTCCTCTTTTTCTCAGTCCTAAATGTCAATAACAATTGTCGCAATGCCATGAGAGTCTGTAAAATGAATCTGAAATGTGAATCTGAGAAATGCAACCAAAACAAACCTAACAGCTGGGGAGTGGCTTGTTGATTTCATCTCCCCCCTACCCCGCCCCACTTAATCACAATAGAAATTGTGGATGAGGTTTCCTTGTCCTTTAAAACACACATATACACACTCCATCTTCCAAGACAACCTTTGGCACACTTACCTATCATCTACCTATTTTGATGTCGCCCTTCAATGGAGGATCACAGGGCAGTTTACAATATGAAAACAAAAAAAATACATATAGTAACAAATGAGAACAGTACTCTCCCCTGTTTAAAAGGCCATAGATTCTCTAATTAGCCAAAGGCCTGAGAGAAGAGGAATGTTTTTGCTTGATGCCTAAAGATATGTAATGAAGGCACTAGGTGAGCCTCCCTCGGGAGAGCAGGGTGTCATCACAGAAAAGGCCTGTTTTCATGCTGCCACCCTCTAGCAAAGGAGGCACAGGAAGAGCAACCTCGCATGATGATTGCAGGGTCCGGGAGGTTCATATGGGGACAGGCAGTCCTTGACGTATTGCAGTCTTAGTTAAGGCTTAGTAGGGCAAAACCAGCACTTGGAATTGGGCCCAGAAACTAGTTGGCAGTTCAGCTAGGATTGGCATTATATACTCAATCCATCTTGCCCAGGACAGAACCTGGCCTCCCAATTCTGCACCAGCTGAAGTTTCTGAACCATCTTCAGAGGCAGCCCCATGTATCATACAAAGCAGTAATCTAACCTAGAGGTCACCAGAGCACAGATGACAGGCGCTAGGTTATCCTTGTCCATATAGGGGCGCAGCTGGGCCACCAGCCCAAGCTGATGGAAGGTATTCTATGCCACTGAGGCCACCTGAGCCACGTGACAGCCAAGGATCCAGGAGTACCCCCAAGCTACATACGTGCCCCTTCAGAGGGAGTGTAACCCCATCAAGAGCAGACCACCTCCCATCCATCCAGTTTAGCGGACCACCCACTAACAGCGCCTCAGTTTTATCTGGATTGAGCTTCAGTTTGTTGGTTCTCATCTAGTCCATTACCAAGGCAAGACACCAGTCCAGCACGTTCACTGCCACACCTGCAAGTGTAAATGAGAAGTAGAGCTGTGTGCCATCAGCATATTGCTGGCAACGTACTCTCAAACTCTGGATGATGCCACTCAGCAGTTTCATGTAGATGTTAAACAGCAAGGAGGATAAAACTGAGCCCTGAGGAACTCAACATTGAAGGCTCCACAGGGCTCCTCAAGCATTATCCTCTGGAAACGGCCATCCAAGTTGGACCACCCCAAAGCAGGGCCATCCATCCCTAGCTTAGACGGCCGCTCCAGAAGGATGCCATGGTTGATGGTATCGAAAGCCGCTGAGAGGTCGAGGAGAATTAACAAGGACACATTTTGTCACATACAGGGTGACCAAAGCAGTTTCTATGCCAAAACTGGGCCTAAACTCCAATTGAAATGGATCTGGAAAATCAGTTTCCTAGATCAGGTCTGTGACTATCTGCTCAAGAACCTTGCCCAAGAAGGGGAGACTGGCAACTGGTCAGTTATTACAGTGGTACCTTGGTTCTCAAATGCCTTGGTTGTCAAACAACTTGGAACCCAAACACTGCAAACCCGGAAGTAAGTGTTCTGGTTTGTGAACTTTTTTTGGAAGCTGAATGTGCTCTTTTGAGTGTTACGCTTCTGATTTGAGTGCCACACTTCTGTTTTGTGTGCCACACTTCCATTTATAGTGTTACGCTGAGGTCTGTCTGTTTTTGCTATTTATTTTGCGTTTTCGTGGCTGTGTGTGTGTGTCTGTGTGAAACCCAGTTCAGCTACTGATTGATTGCGTGACTGTAGTACATTGTTTATTGCTTTCCTTTTATGGATCAGTGGTCTCGTTAGATAGTAAAATTCATGTTATATTGCTGCTTTAGGGGTTGTTTTTAAAAGTCTGGAATGGATAGATCCATTTTGCATTGCTTTCTATGGGAAAGCATGCCTTGGTTTGGGAACGCTTTGGTTTGGGAACGGACTTTTGGAACGGATTAAGTTTGAGAACCAAGGTACCACTGTACTTAGATTTTCCAAATCCAAGGAGGACTTCTGACGGAATGGTGTTGCTGCTGCCTCCTTGAAGCAGGCAATGGGACTTAACAGCATAATTCTGTATATGTGTACTCCTAGTGAATTCAATTAAACTTACTCTCCTGGCTAAGTATGTATAGGACTGCAGCCCAAGTGTCCATAATTCTACCCTGGATTATGGCCATATCTCTCCCCCTTCGCACACACACACTCCAGCATTAAAGCATTCTTATTATTTGTTTAAGCCTTACTAAGAGCATTTGAGGTGTGTGACAGAATCATGTCCATTAATGCTGCCGAAGAATCAATCTTTTGAAACTTTCTGGGTTTCATGCGCTCAGTTTCTCCACTGGATCATTTGAGTTAACAGCTAGTTGACTCTTGTTTACCTATTCAACAGCTTTTCCTTTTAGTTTCTGGCTAACCGTAAATGTATGGAAACACTGGGTATTTAGTTTAAAGCCCTTCATAGCTAAAATTAGAGTGTGGCTCTTCCAAGGAAGGAGAATGAAATCAAAACACACAAACAAAAGGGCTTAACTTTGTTTGCTGGTGGTGGAGTAGCAACATTTAAAGTAGTTCTTTTTTAAAAAAAATTCTTTTTATTGAATTCCTTTTATACACACAACAAGAAAAAACAAATACATTCATACTAAAAAGAAAAAAAAGAAAAAAAAGAAAAAGTGAGAAAAAAAAATCAAATAAGGTAAAAAAGAGACAAAAAACTACAACAGATAACATAAAAACAACGACTTCCTTCCCTACTGATTTCGGGTATATACTTTCAATAGTTTCATTTTTACCGCTGGTATATTATTTTTAATTTGCACATCGGAAGTTTTAAAACAGACCTGCTGTATTTGGTAAGTTTTTAAAATTACCTTCAAAATAAACCATAAATTTGTTCCAATCCTCTTTTAGCTTTGTATTTTTATGATTTCTAATTCTTTGTGTCAATCTTGCCAATTCGATAAAGTCGTATAGTTTTAATTGCCAATCCCTCACCGTTGGAAGATTTGTGCTTTTCCAATTTTGAGCGATTAGCATCCTGGCCAACATTTAAAGTAGTTCTTGCAGCCTGCTGCTAAACACTTACTTGGAATATGTTCAGGATCGCAGTTGCAGGGCAAGGGAGCTCAGCTGGTTAGAGTGCTGATAATGCCAAGGTTGCAATTTTGATCTCCGTATGGGGTAGCTACATATTCCTGCCTTGCAGGGGGTTGGACTAGATCAGGCATCCCCAAACTTGGCCCTCCAGATGTTTTGGGACTACAATTCCCATCATGCCTGACCACTGGTCCTGTTAGCTAATGATGATGGGAGTTGTAGCCCCAAAACAGCTGGAGGGTCAAGTTTGGGGATGCCTGGACTAGATGATCCTCAGAGTCCCTTCCAACTCCACAATTCTATGATTCTAAGATGATAATGGTTTTGGCAGCTGGACACCTGTGGACTTCATACAGCCCTTGCCCTATTTATTTATTATTATTATTTTGGCTCTCACTTCTCCCTGCATTAAATGGGACATGAGGTGCTGTTTATTGAGCACTGAGTCTTGATTTGTTTGCAGGGACAATGTTAGACAATGTTGGCTATTTACCGGGCATTCGTTCCAATTTGTTTGCAGGGAGGTTAGATGAGGTGCCAAAGCAAGTGTTATTTTGTACTTTCCAGTGCATTTACCAGATTTTATTTGTGATTTTACTGTGTGTTTCACGTAAACCACTTAGAGGCTTCGATAAACCATATATAAACATCCTTAAATAAATAGGTAGTCAGCCTGGTAGTTACTCCTCTCCGATTCCAAGCATTTTCCCCATCAACTGAAGAAAAGATCAGGGTGGTCTAATCCCTCTGCCTCCCCACCACCAAAATAAGAATAATAAGAAAAGTTTCTTCAGATTTCATTGCTTAATGAACTAAACTAGAATCTCGGCATACTCTATAAGCAGGCAGTGAATGCTTAGAGTGGGGAATCTGTCCTCCTTTACAGGGCTTATAGCTCCCACTCTGCTCCAGAACTGTCCTCTCAGAACAATAACGTATCATTAGTATAGGACCCACAGTTCTCTTTTCCTCTGCCATTATCTCTTAATGGGTTCAGAAAGCCTGTCTTTACCGCATATGTAATTTTCCTGATTCTTTCTTAGTGTGACAGGTTTTAGTTAGCCTCTTCCTCTTCCAGCTCTCTAATAACCAGAATCTTTCGCCTCAGGCCCTTGGTGTGTGGTGTCACTGTCTTGTGCTGCAATATTATGAGTTCATTTTGTGGCGTTTGTTCCCCCCCCCCCGCCCCCGTCTTTTTCCTTCAGTATTTCAGCCTTAAGGTATCTGCTCTTTAGCCATCAGGAAGCTACAATATTCAAGACTGGCAACATATATTAATTAAAGGCAGGGTTTTTTTCAGCTGGAACTCACCAGACCTAATTTCCGGCACTCTCAGGTGGGCGCCATTGCCATTCTAAGAGAATGAGGGAGGTGTTCGTGGTAACTCTTTTTCTAGAAAAAGAGCACTGATTAAAGGTATATCCTTGCCGATACAGATTGGAACAAAAGATGATGGAAGAGAAGATATCAGAAAAGGTGAGGAAGCCAGCTCTTCCTTTGCCCCTGATTGTTCATCTTACCAGTGGCGTAGCGTGGGTTGTCAGCACCCGGGGCAAGGCCGGGCCCCCCTGCACCCCCCACGCTACGCCACTGCATCTCACTGTCTGTGCACAATTAATAATGTGGCTTTTTTTTTTAAATTTATGAGGACAGTTGTTGATGGCGGTTTCATGGCAATGGCCACCCATGTTTGAGTGTTTCCCCTTCTTTCATCAGAATTACATTTGCCTCTGAATTCCACTAAAAACAAAGCTAAGCTCACTATTTGTGCTTTTGTTGAATCGCAGAAGCGATATCACCGACACCCAATTCTGCAGTGTTTTCATAAACTCTGCATCCAGGAATTTCAGAGTGTGTTTTAGTACTATGACAACAAGTATTATATGTTTTCCCCATACCTATATCTTTGTGATCATTCATATATATATATATATATATATATATATATATATATATATATGCTTTCGTAGATTTTCACGGGTACAGGAATGCAGGTTTTGGTGTTTTCGGGTATCTTCCCGTGTAAGAGTTGGGGTGTCTAGGCGACGTTTCGACGAGGTCTCACTCGTCATCTTCAGGCTGGTGCTTTCGGCTTCTTGTTACTAGAACAGAGCAGGATCTCAGTGTTTGAGTTCCTATAAATACTGTTGAGGGGGTGTGGTGTATAGCCTCCAACGTTCTGGGCAGAGAGGAAGTTCCCAGGTTATTGTGCCTTTTCTTCTTTTGTTCATTAATTACTTGAGGGATATCTTGAGTGATTTCTTGAGTGATATTCTGAGTACCACTTAGGAGGGTCATTAGGTGTGGATTAGTTGCTAAAGCTTTCGTGTCTTGACCTCTTGAGCTTGTGAAGAGTTTTTCTGAGTTTTTCTGAGAAGAGTTTTTCTGAGAAGATGGCTGTACTGCACTTAGTTGTGCTCTGGCTTGGCTTCGTGTATAGGGGCGAGCTGTGGTTTTGTGCCCTGTGCCCTGTGAATATCACTCAAGAAATCACTCAAGATATCCCTCAAGTAATTAATGAACAAAAGAAGAAAAGGCACAATAACCTGGGAACTTCCTCTCTGCCCAGAACGTTGGAGGCTATACACCACACCCCCTCAACAGTATTTATAGGAACTCAAACACTGAGATCCTGCTCTGTTCTAGTAACAAGAAGCCGAAAGCACCAGCCTGAAGATGACGAGTGAGACCTCGTCGAAACGTCGCCTAGACACCCCAACTCTTACACGGGAAGATACCCGAAAACACCAAAACCTGCATATATATATATATATATACACATATACATATACATATATATATATATATATATATATATATATATATATATATATATGTCACATGTACTGAACCATTTAATGTAACCTCATAGAAAAGTTTTTTCATTCCAAGTTGCATTTAAAATTATGAATGTTTATTCCCTGAGTTCAACTGGTTGATATTAAGCAGGCTTCCTCAACCTCAGCCCTCCTGATGTTTTTGGCCTACAACTCCCATGATCCCTAGCTAGCAGGACCAGTGGTCAGGGATGATGGGAATTGTAGTCTCAAAACATCTGGAGGGAAGAGGTTGAGGAAGCCTGATATAGCATACAGTGCCCATGATGCAGTGCAACTGCCAAAGAAGCACACATGTGAGAACCTATAACCATTAATGCAGCTGTAGGCCTACGCAGCCCATGATGAAAATACAGTTGGTAGAGCATGAGACTCTTAAGCTTAGGGTCATGGGTTCGAGTCCCACACTGGGCAAAAAAGATTTGTGCATTGCAAGAGGTTGGACTAGATGACCCTTGGAGTCCCTTCCAACTCTACAATTCCATGATTCTACATGCGCATGTAAAAAAAGAACCAGAGCCTAACTTATTTTGTTACATCAAAATAAGCATAATTACTTGAATTGTTTGGAGGACTGACAAACCACTTCAGGAAGGGACAATTTTGAGCAAAGAAGCAATTCAAATGCAGTGCTTAGCCTTCTCCTGAGCCACTGTTTCTCCATTCCATTTTGATTCCAAGCCACTGTTCCTCCCATGGGGTTATAAGCATATGCAGTGGTACCTCTGGTTATGAACTTCATTTGTCTCGGAGGTCCGTTCTTAACCTGAAATCATTCTTAACCTGAGGTACCACTTAAGCTAATGGAGCCTCCAGCTGCTGCCGTGCCGCCGCCACTGCACAATTTCTGTTCTCATCCTGAGGTAAAGTTCTTAACCCGAGGTACTACTTCCAGGTTAGCGGAGTCTGTAACCCAAAGTGTTTGTAACCCAAGGTGTTTGTAACCCAAGGTACCACTGTATTTGTCAGATGTGGAACTTCTGGGGAAGAGATAGTGGCATGCATAGAAAGAGTTAAATGACACACACAGAGCCTGCCACTATTTTTCACTAAAGTGTCCCCTCCTTTTCTTTTAAAAAACTGGTTTCATTTGTGTGTAATGTTTCATTAGATCCCCAAGCCAGCAATTTCAGCTCCCTGAAGAGTCGGACACAACTAAACGTCTAAACAACAACAGCAGAAGAAACAGCACCACATGTGGAACAACCTATAATTGCTGAATGGGCAGAAATATTTCCTACAGAGATTTGCTGCTCGGGATTAGGAAAGCAGGACTGAAAGCAGACTTTCACACAACCTTAACAGTGGATAGTGGAGGCCACCATCTGTGGTCCAAGTCAGAAACACAAGAGTTCACAGAGTCCAATTGTTTGTGCCTGGGGTGGAATCTACACACGTGTTAAAAATGTGAAAATGCTTTTTAAAAACTGTTTTAGCTCACGGTCATCATCTAGTGTCACAATTGTATACTGCACTTTACAACACATTCAAAACATTTTATTTGCAGCTGTATAGCTGAGTCTCTAGCGATGTATCAAGGTTGTGTAATGGAGGCACAGGGCCCATCTTGTTTGGACTGGTTTCTGATGAAGATGAGAAGATAACTGAGTGATTTTAATTTAATATAGCAATCTTTTATTTTTCTTATGGATTTATAAGTTGCCTTCTACATGTGTGTTAAGGCGACTTACAAACATAGAGAAACAGTTTTAGAAACAGTTGAAAAATAACCGAAATTAGATTTAAAAACAATACACAATGAACATCTAAATCCAGAGTCCTTTTCATCTGACTGGAAATGCTTGTCAACAGCATTCAGTTGTTTCTGGAAAGTACAAATTGTGAGCACCTGCCATACCTTGACAGGGGCAACCACAATTAAAAGTCTGTTCCGAGTTCCTATGGAAGGGGGTTCTGGTATGTTTGGGACTCTTAGGAAAAACTGGTCTGCAGAATGCATTGACCTGCGTGGTATATAAGGAATAAGGTAGTCTGTGGGCATCTATGGGCATTTCATTGTACTGTGGTTCAAGCTGCCATCACCTGAAGCAGGGCGGGGCAATAATATTGAAAAGGGAGAACTTCCAAACTGTTTCTATTGGTGGATGAGATTCAATTCCATATCAGCGAATTCAGGTGGTGCAATTAATGTTGATTTGGGACTCCTCCAGAACAAATGCATTCTGCACACACACACATGCCCCACACTCAGGGCCGGATTTAGGTTTGATGAGGCCCTAAGCTACTGAAGGTAATGGGACCCTTTATATGTCCACCTGTCCTTTGTCAACAACAAATTGTCGCTGTTTCTTTTGTTGAATATATGCTATATGGTAATTTATGGACCTAATAGGTATCTAAAGCTATTTGCACATAACAAATAGGAGCCTACACAACACAAAACACTGTTGCTGTAGGCAGGTTTTATTTTATTTGTTTTTTATTTTATATTTTGGAAATGTACATCCAGGTTTTTTTCCTTTACATTTTTTGGGGGCCCCCAAGAGAGTGGGGCCCAAACTATATCTTCTTTAGCTTATACGTAAATCCGGCACTGCCCACAGTCAGATTTTGTGATGGGGATAATACTTGCTTGACACAATGGCACATAACTTGTGTACAAAGAAATCAAGAGGAACGCTCCTTAAAAAGCAACCAAAGAAACAAAATATGCCTTGTTGCTGCCTTGGCTATTCTTGCCTCATTTCTCCACCCCTTTAATACTCTCGTCTTGCTTTCTTGTGCTCCTTTAAAGTCCTTATTTATTTTTCTAAAGTCATCTGCAACAGCAGAGATGGGGGTGGGGGGAGCAACCAGCTGTAGCACCGAGGGAATTCGCCAAGCAGCTGTTGAAATACAGAGGCATCCTGGAAATGCTAGTACAAATATGTAACAGATTGTGGAGGATTAGAACTGTGAGCAAGCAAATCTATCAAAGGGAAGCCAATGCACAGCTTATAGTGATATTATTTGAAGGACCCAGGATTGCTTTGTCATTCAATTATGTCTGCCACCCAAGAAAAGGTGGGTGCAAGCTGGAGCTGAAATGGGACCTGCTGCCTTCTGTTTTCTGACCACATCTACTACAAAATTAAAACTGGCTTTGAGTCATTCTGTCTTCTCCAAGAACTGTAATTCTGGGAAAGGGCAATAGAGATCTGTAATAGTGGGTTCTTAGCATCTCCGGGAACCACAGCTACACCCTACTTCAGCAGCAGCAGCAGCAACATGGAAAGCGAACTGATTTCCTGGGATTCTCTCCCATGGTGCTGCTGCAATGTTTGAGGGCCCAGCACCTCACGGATGGAGTCCACCGTCACACAGCTTCATCCCAAGCAGTTGCCACATGTCATCATCATGCTCGGCACTCATCGGGAGAAGGGAAACACTGACAGTGGTGATACCATGCCACATGCCACGAGGGATAAATGTGGGCCTGCGAGGGCCACGCTCCTCCTGTAATTAGGCATTTACTTCTAAGGGAACAAGACTAAGATCGGGCACGCATTACGACTGCTGTTTCCAAACAATGGTCTTTTGTAGGGCTGCTGGTTTCAAGCAATGGGCTATGATTCTATACTATTGCTACTTTCTGGCAATGGTCTATGCGTTGGAAGCATCAGGTCAGTAGTGCTGCTCTTCCCCCAACAATCATGACTCAACTCCACACAATTGGCATCCTTGGGATCTACAAAAGACATTCAGACTTGGTGCAACTACATACATCAAAATCTACCACCTGGAAGTGAATAAGACAGGCTGCTTCTAAGCAAGCTGCTGATATTTCCACAAATCAGTATCTTTCTGGAAGAACAGGCATGTACAAGACTCTTTGTTCTTAATATCCTTTCCTGTCACCTGAGTGGCTTTCCCCCCAGCCGTGAGGATTGATTAGTTAGCACAAAGTTGCTCCCACTATCTAAGGGATAGCTCAGTCAGTAGAGCACCGGTTCTCAACCTGTGGGTCCCCAGATGTTGTTGGACTACAACTCCCATCATCCCTGAGCTCTGGCCTTGCTAGCTAGGGGTGATGGGAGTTGTAGTTCAACATCTGGGGACCCACAGCTTGAGAAAGGCTGCAGTAGAGCATGAGACTCTTTAATTCGTGGGTACGCAAACTAAGGCCCAGGGGCTGGATCTGGCCCACTCGCCTTCTAAATCCGGCCCGCGAATCAGCATGTTTTACATGAGTAGAATGTGTGTTTTTATTTAAAATGCATCTCTGGGTTATTTGTGGGGCATAGGAATTCATTCCTCCCCCCCCCCCAAAAAAAATATAGTCTGGCCTTCCACAAGGTCTGAGGGACAGTGGACTGGCCCCCTGCTGAAAAAGTTTGCTGACCGCTGCTTTAATCTCAGGGTCATGGGTTTGAGCCCCACATTGGACAAAAGATTCCTGCATTGCAGGGGGTTGGACTAGATGACCCTTCTAGGACCCTCCCAACTCTACATTTCTATTAGGAAATTGCCATGATTTCAAAGGCAGAATTGGCATCTGGGGGGAATTTCTGAAAGGCCACGCTTTGTCCTGGATCTTAGCGTTTTTGTTTTTAAAAAAGCTCAACAACTTTTGTGTTTTCCTAAGAAAAGCTCAACAATTTCGATGTGGTTTTTTTTTACTTTTGGGGTGTCCTGGTTTTTACTTTTTGAAATATGGCAACCCTATTTCTACGATTCTGTGATTCAGTGTTTACAATCAAAGCCTCGTATGTACTGGGTGGTGTTATTTTGGAAATTCACTTCCCAGGCAGTAGGAGTGCATTTATACAACTTCTTCTGTCCCAGCCCCGTTTACCCATAAACCAAATGAGCCGTTAATTATAAGGAGCTGAAAAGCTCTGGCTATTTAAAAACATCTGTAAAGTAACCAGCAAGGCTGCTTTGGTTGCAGAGTGGGGGTGGGGGTGGAGAAACAAGGCAGTAGTATGGATTTTTAAGGGAGAATGGGAGGATTTCAGGGAAGATATGGTTCTCCTTATGTGCCCACTGTAGGAAGTATTGACTTGCCACCTAATGTGCTTTTGAAACCTGCTCTGTACAGTAGATACAGGCCTGCCTTTGAAGAGTGTGCAGAAATTTCAGCTGGTGGAGTATGCAGTTTCTCAAATCCGTTATGTAGACAGGTCCCTGGGAGTATGATTACCCAAGTGCTCCAGCTGAGAGAGGCATTATCCATCCTCAGTCATAACAAGTGGCCCCAGATAGAGCAGCACATCTCCGCCTGCATTCAAAGATGTTTTCAGCCAGTTCTGGGGGACTCAGCTGAGCATCACTCAGCAGACATAGATGATGGACATCAGGGCCGTCTTAAGTATATCTGGCGCCATAGTGCAAAGATCCCTCTGGCGCCCCCACCCACATTTCCCAGAGTTGCCGACCTTTTTACAGCGCTACCGGCAGCTTTGCGGGGCTGGAGGAGGCAGGCAGCGGCTGGAGGGTGGCTCCTACGCAGAGGCTCCGGGCACGGTGTTGCTTTGGCAAGGGCAGCAAGCTGATGCTGGGAGGTGCCACACCCAGCCTCCGCCTCTTCCCTGGCGCCCTCCAGACCTTGGTGCCCTGGTGTCCTGCGCCACTAGCCTCTATGGGCAAGATGCCCCTGATGGACATGAAGAGGCATATTATCCACATTGGCTGCCAACATGGGAGCTTGCTTCTACATGGATTATGGCACAGGTAGCCAATGTGGTGCTCTCCAGATGTTGCCGGATTGCAGCTCCCATTATTTTTGTTTTTTGTTTTTTTAGAAGATATTTATTGCCATTTTTAAACAACAAACTTAACACCATACACATAACAAACAAAAAAGATCAAAGAAAGATTATAAGAAAGAAGAAAAGTAAGAAAAGAAAATACAAATAAAATAGAATTGTTCATATATCGTATTTTCATAATCTTTGGACTTCCTCACATCCCCCTTCCCTGCGTTCCCAATCAGATAATTATATGCAGCAATTTGTTACCTTACTTCCATTCTTATTTTACGAATCTCAAATATTCTATTCCAACTTTAAGATGTTATTGTCATAAATTAAACTGCTAAATTTGAGCATAATAATACTTCAAATTTCATCATTTCCTTAAACATCACTTATTCCCATATGTCTTACAATAAATTAGCTGCTGCCATGTTTCTCTCAATTGTGCATTCTCCTAGCATTCATACAATTTGTAATGTTTTTGTAAATAGTCTTTAAATTTTTGTCAGTCCTCTTCCACCGTCTCTTCTCCCAGGTCTCGAATTCTGCCAGTCATTTCAGCTAACTCCATGTACTCTGTCAGTCGCATCTGCCATTCTTCCAGTGTGGGTAAATCTTTGGTCTTCCAGTACTTTGCGATGAGTATTCTTGCTGCTGTTGTTGCATACATAAAAAAAGTTTTATCTTTCTTTAGCACCCCTTGGCCGGCAATGCCCAGAAGGAAGGCCTCTGGTTTCTTAAGGAAGGTATACTTAAATACCTTTTTAAACTCATTATAGATCATTTCCCAGAAAGCCTTTACCCTTGGGCACGTCCACCAAAGGTGAAAGAACGTTCCTTCAGTTTCCTTACATTTCCAACATTTGTTGTCAGGCAGGTGATATATTTTTGCTAGCTTGACTGGGGTCATGTACCACCTATATATTATTTTCATAATATTTTCTTTCAAGGCATTACATGCCGTGAACTTCACTCCGGTGGTCCATAACTTTTCCCAGTCAGCGAACATAATATTATGCCCAATGTCCTGTGCCCATTTTATCATAGCTGACTTGACAGTTTCATCCTGTGTATTCCATTTCAACAGCAAGTTATACATTTTTGCAAGTACCTTAGTCTTAGGTTCTAACAGTTCTGTTTCTAATTTCGATTTTTCCACCTGGAAACCTATTTTTTTTATCTACCTTAAAGACCTCCCTAATCTGAGCATAGTGTAACAAGTCTCGCACTTTATCCTTTAGTTTCTCAAAGCTCTGCAATCTCCAAGTATCTTCTTCTTTTTCTGTTATTTCCCAATATTTCGGCCAGTTGGCCTCCATATTGAGTCTTTTCTGGGCCTTGGCTTCCATTGGTGACAGCCACCTTGGGGTCTGCAGCTCCCATTATTTTTGACCATTGGTGGCTGGGACTGATGGCTAGGAGTTGAAGTTGAGCAACATCTGGAGGTCACCATGTTGACTACCTCATAATTAAGGGAGCAGTGGCAAATAGGCATTACGTCTGAATAAATCCAGGGATCATTTTGCCAACAAAACGTAAACATGCAATGATTATTAATTGGGGGGGGGGGGAATGTAGAGCTGGCTTAACTCTAAAGAAATCGAGGACTGATGCTGAAGACCAAAGACGATTCCCTCTGTTTCTGAAGTTCAGGCTGTAAGTGCTGCTGCTGAGGTAGCCAAAAGCAACTGCGCAAAATTATTATTTATTTGATTTAGATACCGAGGCACTTCATCAAAAGATCTCAGGGCGGTTGAAAAGATAAAAGAGCAAACAGTGGGCTCAAAGAATTCTGGGCGCTGTAGTCTACCCCTCACAGAGTTACAATTCCCAGCAACTCTTAACAAAGGACAAGGCCCAGAAATGCTTGAGGGAAAGAATGTGCTCTCAATGTGCTGTGCAAGTCTAATGCATATACAGCCACACAGTGCCCATTAACCACAGAATCCTGGCTGACTGTGATGGAGAAACAGAAAACCAGGGGGAAGGAAAATGTACTGGAGGACCAGGAGTCCTGTACAGAGAGCACTCTATGCTGCAACCTTTTGTTGCAGGTCCTATTGGTATAGCCTAATTTGTTTTTACTTTTTGGTAACTTCATTTCATGGGGTGCCATCTGAATGTTGGGGAGATGCTAGGGATAGGGGAGAACATAAGTGCTACTGGACAATTTTTTAAAATTTATTTCGACTGCGTCAGACCAACATGGCTACCTGCCTGAAACTAATTTCTGTCTCCACCCAGGTCATATTTTGTAGTCTTCTCTTCAGCTAATGTGCTTTTAACCCTTCCACGTGGCAAGATGGCTGCCTGGTTTATCTGTTTCTCAAAGAAGATTGTGGCTGAAGGTTTATCTGTGTACCACATCATGTCTGGCCGTGGAAATGTTAGAGACTTCAGAATACAGACCAGAATGGAAAAATCCAGGCAGCAATATTTTAATTACAAAAGTTTTATTGACTTTGGTTTATTTGTCAGACAAGTAAAGCAAAGGGGTGCATTCAGCTGCCAAAATGAGAGAAAATGCCCCCGAACACCAGGGGCAAACAGTTTTTATCCCCTTAGGCAAAACAATGGTTCAACCCTTGACCCAGCCCTCAAACATTCCCCTTTATGCATATTCATTGAAGCCCAACCAATTAATAAATTTGGTGTGTCCTTTCGGTTCCAAGTTGCCTATTCCACTAGGTGGCGCTACTGGCTTATAATCTACTTAACCTCTTTATTAGTTCCAGGAAGTGCCCCTGAACCCCCCGCTTCCAAGAAATGTCCTTGTGGTTTTAACAGGTTGCTCGGCTTAGAACCTTGTGGTGGGCTAGACATCCTGGGCAAACGAACAGTTTCTCAGAACAGCTCCAAAATCCCCTGACCGCATCCTCTTGCAAACTCGCTGTGTATTGTTTTTGCAAGCAGGGGCAAGCAGGGGAGAGAGAGAAATGTCTTTTTTAGCTTTTAGTTTGCTCTCTAAGATGGCTTTCAGCTTATCTCCAGCCTGGCTCTCCAAAGTGGACCCAGGTGGACCCCTGGTCCTCACTCCTTCATTCCCCCCTTTCCATCATGAAAATGCCGACCGATTATGGTTCTGCATTTTCATTTTGATGGACCTATAGATACCACATCATAGAGAGCCAGGATATGCGTACATGTAGCTGCATTGACCAATGCTCGGTTGTGAATGGCGGAACGGTTAAGTGGCAGTGGGAGGAGTGGTAGTCCACTCGTGGCATCTGTTGGGGTGACTTATTGGCAGAATGGGTTACCACTTCAGCCACTTGTAAACACCTAGTGTAGGGGTTATGGACGCCCCACTCAGTCATTAGACGGGAAAAGTTGGCAGGGGAGACCAGGGAACTCTTTCCCGCTTTGGCCAATGCCAGCAAAAATACAGGAGTATCCAAAGAAGTAGGGCAGTACATACCACGCCTACCCACCAACCCCAATATTTCCATAGTTCCTCCCACCAATACTTGGGGGCCATTCCTAATGTTCTTTTACTGCTGAAGGGCCCACTGATATTCGTATTCAATTATTCGCTGGGCCTCAGGGGTGACTCTCCACCTTTCTGCTGAGGCACCCACTATATGGAGCAATTTCCCTATAATCCCTTGTGGGTGGACTGGGCCCTCGTGTTGTCTCCTCAAGAGATTATACCCAAAAGGGGCTTCCCCCTCTTCATATATCACCATGCACCCACAAGAATATATCCACCCCTGCAACGGCCTGACACACGGGGTGACTATATCAAGGGGTTCTGGTCCCAATACCAAAAGTCCTAGTGGTGCCTCTAAATTTGCTGGAGAGCAAGTTTCTACATTGGGGACCCTGCCCGCGGGCACCCCTCCCATCCAATTCTTCCGGAACTAGGTGCCCTGTCTGTCTACTGGGCGGCAACTCTTATGCAGCCACAAGAATACCCTGCCACATTCAAGGGTATTAGGTGTGGAGTTACCAGGCCCAGTAGTTCAGGTAGTATTCTGGGATTTTGGGAGGCTTGAGCCACCACGACAACCACAGGTGGGGCTGCAGAACTTACAGGCACCTGTTCAGTAATTTTAATGTGCACCTGATTATCAAATGGGGTTGGTACAGTGCTCTACCCTGCAACCAGCAGGCTATTCTCCCACAACCACAAGAGCGGTCTAGAACTCGATAGATTTCGACCAATCCTGCAGCTCCCCGGAGGAGCCACATCCAAGTGCGCTGGGCAATGCAGTGAATAAAGAGCCACAGTGGGAGAGTGGGATGCTGTACTGCGGCCGCCCTATTGAACCCTCGTTCCCAAGAGCCTACGAGTATGCCGTCTCTTACCACCGGCAAGACAAACCAGTCATAGCAGAGGTCATAGCAATAGGGTTGGTATGGTTCGGTAGGGTCAGGGCAATAAGACATAGAGCAAGTCAATAAAGAAAATAAGAGAGAAAGAGAAAGTCTTTGTAACTGTCCTTGTGATGATTAGTCGCAGGATCTCGTTGCCCGTGGCCTAACGCTTTTTCCCTGGTAGCGTCAGACACAAGGTGATGATCAACTTCAGAGGGTCAGCAGGATTTCTCTTGCAAGTCCAGACACCCTTCTTCAGATGCGTGTGATGTACCCAGGGGATCACCTCGACTACTTTCACTGCAGTTGGGGATGAGGGGGTCGCCAGACACTGTCACCCAGAGGAACTGGTGAACCGGCTCAGCGAGACTGCCGCGGGACTGCAGGTGTACGCTCGAGGGAATACCTGGAAAGGAAGCAAACACACACAACAAACACAGGGATTGCACTTGTTCTTGGGTGATGTGATCTCCCATCTGCCCCAAACTGGCGGGGATGTCTCGGACGAAAGGGGTTGGCCTGCCATATAGAAGTTCAAAGGGTGATAGTCTCAGTCTCTTGGTTGGCGCACAGGGCACATTTTGGGATATAGCAGCAGTTAGTTATAGCAGCAGTTAGTTGAGATAGAATATTCTCCCAAGGTGTGCTTTAGCAGCTGGGCCTCCCAAATGGGTGGACTCGTGGTAATTCTTTACAATTGTGCTGGCCAGATGTTGGGGCACAAAAACACGGCTGTCTGGTCCTTCCTGGAGCGTGGTACTTCTTGGCTGGTCTACTGCTGTTCATCAAGGGTGTAACGTGGTTCCACATCGTCTGGAGTGAGTTCTGGGATTATTCTTTTGGCATAGCAGGCATTTCCTGGAAATCTGGGCCACCAGTTGATAAAGGTTGGCTATATAGACATACTTCTCCAGCTGCTTGGTTGTGGCATCTGGCCTCATGTGGGTGGATACATAGTATCTGGTTTGTCAGCAGTGCTTAAGATCCCTTCTGGGACCACTGTTCCAATAACTGAGGCGGGGCCAGTTCCCGGGCTGCTTCCTTGGCCACTCTGTCTGCCAATCGATTTCCTCTGGCCACTTCTCCTGGTCCAGTCTTGTGTCCATAACCTCAATGCAATCGTGCGTCTGCTCCTCACCTTCTCCTACCGGCAACAGGGTAGCTGGGTTGAGGGCGGTGGTGACCACTGGTGGAGGTTTCAGAGCTGCCTCACAAGCTGCATTATCTGCTTTCCGGTTGCCTCTAGTGACCATGTCCCAACCTCTATCATGGCCTTTGCAGTGCATTACAGCAATCTCTTTGGGGGCCCATACAGTTTCTAGTAACGTCTCAACTTCTGGAACGTATTTCAGAGCTTTCCCGTGGGCTCCACTCAAGCCCCGCTCTTTCCATAGGGCGCCATGCGCATGCAGGGTTAAGAAGGCATATTTAGAATCAATATAGATGTTAGCCTTGCATCCAGCTGCCAATTGCATGGCAATGCCTTTCGCTGTTGGACTTCACCTCAGAGGACAAATAACTCTTGGAGACTTTGGCCTCCTCAGAACTCTTGGAATGGCTTGCCTGGCCTGCACCCCCACTTTTGGGTGCTCCATCGCCTGAGGAACAGCTTGCAACTGCCTTTTCAGCCTTTCTCCAACACACAGTGCATCACACAGATGCGTTGAACCGTAGAAACAACTTCCCAAAGCAGCCTCAGCCCCCTCTGGGCTTGGTACTCACTGCAGCCTGACATGCCGTCTTCAATCCCTGCCACGCAACCCAGGTCTTCTCTAGAGCATCAGCCACGTCTCCTTCACAAGCCTCCACTGCGCCTGTAAACTTCTTAATGGGCTGGGCAAAGCCTGTTTCAGCCTGTGTACTTTCCCATAGTTGCTTTTCTGCCAGCCAGTAATACATGCGTTTTGACCAGGCTTCCCAATTGGCTCCATGTAGCCTTTCACAGGGGTAATTCTTATGGCCTTGCTGTTGCTGAACAGGCATCTTCCTCCCCCTTGGCCGCGGGTCTCTGAATGGCTACGGCGGACCCCTCGGGTCCCTGGCCTGTGAGCCATTCCTGTGCCTAACACTGCTGCCTTTTCTTTCCTCCACTGCTTTTTCTCCCTCTTCTCAGCCTCTCCTCTTTGTTCAAACACCTTCTGGGCGATGGCCATGATCTGAAATCTGGACATGCCCTGGAACCCAGGCTGTTTTTGGATTTTTGGTTCTAATGTCCTTTGCACATTGTCCTATGAGGGAGGCATTTACCATTAACTCATGTGCAGGGAGTTCAAAGTCAAAGGGGGTCCAAATTCTGTATGCCTCCATCAGGCGTTCCAAGAAATTCTAAAGCCTGTGTATTAATTCTCCTTAATTTTGAATTGATCAGTCTTATATTTCTTCAGCCAGGGGGGTGGGGGGGTTTCTCTATTATCACGTGAACCTCTAAAACTTCATCCATGTTCACAAACTCATGCAAGTTAAATGGAGAAAGTTCTTCTTCCTCTTTTAGTTTTATGCAGTTTTTTTGTGTTTTGTTTTTTTTTCTTTTCTGTTCCCTCATCCTTTTTCTGTGGCAACTAACTTGTCAACTGTGGTGGCCACAAAGATGCAGGTCTTCTCTTGAGGTTTCTCTGCCTGAGTCTCAAACCAGGGGTCTGCTGCAGTGTTCTCTGAGGCACACCTGAGCACTGAGCCATCCAGCTGGTGCCTGGTTAAGGACACCAATTAAATTGCCCTCCCTGTCTCAGCTATAACTGCTATGGGTCTAAAACCATTTCGTATTTCCTAGCCATAGACCACCTCTCACTGGTCATCAGAGAACCTAGGGCACTACTGGTGGTTTCCCTGATGTGTTCCAAACTGCCGCTGGTCACATATATACCCAGCTCTTCCCTAACTAAGTTCTGGGATTTAGCTTGCCCTCCCTGGTCAAGCTGTACTTACTATAGGGATCAAAACTGTTGGAGGTCTGCAAGGCTCATGTACTTCCCAGTTCAGTGATGGGCTTTGGAGAAACTAGGAGGCTTGCCTTACTATCAAACTTACAGCTCAGCAGAGAACCCTCCAGCTCTGCCTGGCTGAACTCTTGCCTTCATTGAGGTCCAGAGATCTGAAAGCTTTGTATGCACTCTGGTTCTGTATACTAACTTGGATAACCTAAGGGATCTCTGGAGCGATCCCCTCCATCGCTCCCAAATCTGAATCTGAGTCTGAAACTCTTCTCTAAGTAACTACTCAGCCTCAAAAGATACTCCTTGTTGCCCTGTCCCAGCTAGGGCCCCTATGTTTCTTCCCAGTTCAATACTGTGTCCAGTCCAGTTCACACAGAGTGTGTAAGTGTTCTGGCGTCATCACAACGCCATAGTCTCCGCTGAATCCTTTCTTGAAATTGTTCAACATGCACTTTAGGGGAGTTATTAGACCTTTTGAGCCACTCCCTCCCATATTTAATATGGCCCTTGTGCAGCGTCCCCAAACACCAAACACACACACATGCACTTCCCAATTTTCCTCGCCCATTCGAACTCACGCTGCTAGGAAGCGGAGTATTTATTGGTTCTACCCCCCCCCACACACACGCACCAAGTGCCTCTTTCACTGGACGCTGTACCACACACACTAGCCTCCCGGTTCCCCCCCCCTTTTCCTTTTTGCCTTCCTTTAAATCCTTAAGCGTGGGTGGGTATCAGGGGCCAATCCTTCCCTTACTGCCACCAAACACGCTTGGGCATGTGATCAGGATGCCCCTTCCCCTTTTTAATTACAAGGGGGTCTCTGTCTTCCTCTGTCCCCAGGGCCCTTTGTCATGTACTCACCAGCCGGCTGGACTCTGCCCTGTCCTGTCAACCTCGGTCCTTCAATCCATTGCCTTCTCTTCCAGGATCCAGCAGAAGGGTCAAATTGGCTTCGCCCTCCTCCGAAGAAAAACCTCGGTGGCGCCAGGATAAGCGGCCTATTGGCCCTTCCCCTGTGTCCCGCCTAGAAAAGGACAAGGGAGCTGCCTTCTGGTCTTTTTGAGGACTTAAGGTCCCTATCCGAGTCACGCAAGCACCAGAAATGTTAGAGACTTCAGAATACAGACCAGAATGGAAAAATCCAGGCAGCAATATTTTAATTACAAAAGTTTTATTGACTTTGGTTTATTTGTCAGACAAGTAAAGCAAAGGGGTGCATTCAGCTGCCAAAATGAGAGAAAATGCCCCCGAACACCAGGGGCAAACAGTTTTTATCCCCTTAGGCAAAACAATGGTTCAACCCTTGACCCAGCCCTCAAACATTCCCCTTTATGCATATTCATTGAAGCCCAACCAATTAATAAATTTGGTGTGTCCTTTCGGTTCCAAGTTGCCTATTCCACTAGGTGGCGCTACTGGCTTATAATCTACTTAACCTCTTTATTAGTTCCAGGAAGTGCCCCTGAACCCCCCGCTTCCAAGAAATGTCCTTGTGGTTTTAACAGGTTGCTCGGCTTAGAACCTTGTGGTGGGCTAGACATCCTGGGCAAACGAACAGTTTCTCAGAACAGCTCCAAAATCCCCTGACCGCATCCTCTTGCAAACTCGCTGTGTATTGTTTTTGCAAGCAGGGGCAAGCAGGGGAGAGAGAGAAATGTCTTTTTTAGCTTTTAGTTTGCTCTCTAAGATGGCTTTCAGCTTATCTCCAGCCTGGCTCTCCAAAGTGGACCCAGGTGGACCCCTGGTCCTCACTCCTTCATTCCCCCCTTTCCATCATGAAAATGCCGACCGATTATGGTTCTGCATTTTCATTTTGATGGACCTATAGATACCACATCATAGAGAGCCAGGATATGCGTACATGTAGCTGCATTGACCAATGCTCGGTTGTGAATGGCGGAACGGTTAAGTGGCAGTGGGAGGAGTGGTAGTCCACTCGTGGCATCTGTTGGGGTGACTTATTGGCAGAATGGGTTACCACTTCAGCCACTTGTAAACACCTAGTGTAGGGGTTATGGACGCCCCACTCAGTCATTAGACGGGAAAAGTTGGCAGGGGAGACCAGGGAACTCTTTCCCGCTTTGGCCAATGCCAGCAAAAATACAGGAGTATCCAAAGAAGTAGGGCAGTACATACCACGCCTACCCACCAACCCCAATATTTCCATAGTTCCTCCCACCAATACTTGGGGGCCATTCCTAATGTTCTTTTACTGCTGAAGGGCCCACTGATATTCGTATTCAATTATTCGCTGGGCCTCAGGGGTGACTCTCCACCTTTCTGCTGAGGCACCCACTATATGGAGCAATTTCCCTATAATCCCTTGTGGGTGGACTGGGCCCTCGTGTTGTCTCCTCAAGAGATTATACCCAAAAGGGGCTTCCCCCTCTTCATATATCACCATGCACCCACAAGAATATATCCACCCCTGCAACGGCCTGACACACGGGGTGACTATATCAAGGGGTTCTGGTCCCAATACCAAAAGTCCTAGTGGTGCCTCTAAATTTGCTGGAGAGCAAGTTTCTACATTGGGGACCCTGCCCGCGGGCACCCCTCCCATCCAATTCTTCCGGAACTAGGTGCCCTGTCTGTCTACTGGGCGGCAACTCTTATGCAGCCACAAGAATACCCTGCCACATTCAAGGGTATTAGGTGTGGAGTTACCAGGCCCAGTAGTTCAGGTAGTATTCTGGGATTTTGGGAGGCTTGAGCCACCACGACAACCACAGGTGGGGCTGCAGAACTTACAGGCACCTGTTCAGTAATTTTAATGTGCACCTGATTATCAAATGGGGTTGGTACAGTGCTCTACCCTGCAACCAGCAGGCTATTCTCCCACAACCACAAGAGCGGTCTAGAACTCGATAGATTTCGACCAATCCTGCAGCTCCCCGGAGGAGCCACATCCAAGTGCGCTGGGCAATGCAGTGAATAAAGAGCCACAGTGGGAGAGTGGGATGCTGTACTGCGGCCGCCCTATTGAACCCTCGTTCCCAAGAGCCTACGAGTATGCCGTCTCTTACCACCGGCAAGACAAACCAGTCATAGCAGAGGTCATAGCAATAGGGTTGGTATGGTTCGGTAGGGTCAGGGCAATAAGACATAGAGCAAGTCAATAAAGAAAATAAGAGAGAAAGAGAAAGTCTTTGTAACTGTCCTTGTGATGATTAGTCGCAGGATCTCGTTGCCCGTGGCCTAACGCTTTTTCCCTGGTAGCGTCAGACACAAGGTGATGATCAACTTCAGAGGGTCAGCAGGATTTCTCTTGCAAGTCCAGACACCCTTCTTCAGATGCGTGTGATGTACCCAGGGGATCACCTCGACTACTTTCACTGCAGTTGGGGATGAGGGGGTCGCCAGACACTGTCACCCAGAGGAACTGGTGAACCGGCTCAGCGAGACTGCCGCGGGACTGCAGGTGTACGCTCGAGGGAATACCTGGAAAGGAAGCAAACACACACAACAAACACAGGGATTGCACTTGTTCTTGGGTGATGTGATCTCCCATCTGCCCCAAACTGGCGGGGATGTCTCGGACGAAAGGGGTTGGCCTGCCATATAGAAGTTCAAAGGGTGATAGTCTCAGTCTCTTGGTTGGCGCACAGGGCACATTTTGGGATATAGCAGCAGTTAGTTATAGCAGCAGTTAGTTGAGATAGAATATTCTCCCAAGGTGTGCTTTAGCAGCTGGGCCTCCCAAATGGGTGGACTCGTGGTAATTCTTTACAATTGTGCTGGCCAGATGTTGGGGCACAAAAACACGGCTGTCTGGTCCTTCCTGGAGCGTGGTACTTCTTGGCTGGTCTACTGCTGTTCATCAAGGGTGTAACGTGGTTCCACATCGTCTGGAGTGAGTTCTGGGATTATTCTTTTGGCATAGCAGGCATTTCCTGGAAATCTGGGCCACCAGTTGATAAAGGTTGGCTATATAGACATACTTCTCCAGCTGCTTGGTTGTGGCATCTGGCCTCATGTGGGTGGATACATAGTATCTGGTTTGTCAGCAGTGCTTAAGATCCCTTCTGGGACCACTGTTCCAATAACTGAGGCGGGGCCAGTTCCCGGGCTGCTTCCTTGGCCACTCTGTCTGCCAATCGATTTCCTCTGGCCACTTCTCCTGGTCCAGTCTTGTGTCCATAACCTCAATGCAATCGTGCGTCTGCTCCTCACCTTCTCCTACCGGCAACAGGGTAGCTGGGTTGAGGGCGGTGGTGACCACTGGTGGAGGTTTCAGAGCTACCTCACAAGCTGCATTATCTGCTTTCCGGTTGCCTCTAGTGACCATGTCCCAACCTCTATCATGGCCTTTGCAGTGCATTACAGCAATCTCTTTGGGGGCCCATACAGTTTCTAGTAACGTCTCAACTTCTGGAACGTATTTCAGAGCTTTCCCGTGGGCTCCACTCAAGCCCCGCTCTTTCCATAGGGCGCCATGCGCATGCAGGGTTAAGAAGGCATATTTAGAATCAATATAGATGTTAGCCTTGCATCCAGCTGCCAATTGCATGGCAATGCCTTTCGCTGTTGGACTTCACCTCAGAGGACAAATAACTCTTGGAGACTTTGGCCTCCTCAGAACTCTTGGAATGGCTTGCCTGGCCTGCACCCCCACTTTTGGGTGCTCCATCGCCTGAGGAACAGCTTGCAACTGCCTTTTCAGCCTTTCTCCAACACACAGTGCATCACACAGATGCGTTGAACCGTAGAAACAACTTCCCAAAGCAGCCTCAGCCCCCTCTGGGCTTGGTACTCACTGCAGCCTGACATGCCGTCTTCAATCCCTGCCACGCAACCCAGGTCTTCTCTAGAGCATCAGCCACGTCTCCTTCACAAGCCTCCACTGCGCCTGTAAACTTCTTAATGGGCTGGGCAAAGCCTGTTTCAGCCTGTGTACTTTCCCATAGTTGCTTTTCTGCCAGCCAGTAATACATGCGTTTTGACCAGGCTTCCCAATTGGCTCCATGTAGCCTTTCACAGGGGTAATTCTTATGGCCTTGCTGTTGCTGAACAGGCATCTTCCTCCCCCTTGGCCGCGGGTCTCTGAATGGCTACGGCGGACCCCTCGGGTCCCTGGCCTGTGAGCCATTCCTGTGCCTAACACTGCTGCCTTTTCTTTCCTCCACTGCTTTTTCTCCCTCTTCTCAGCCTCTCCTCTTTGTTCAAACACCTTCTGGGCGATGGCCATGATCTGAAATCTGGACATGCCCTGGAACCCAGGCTGTTTTTGGATTTTTGGTTCTAATGTCCTTTGCACATTGTCCTATGAGGGAGGCATTTACCATTAACTCATGTGCAGGGAGTTCAAAGTCAAAGGGGGTCCAAATTCTGTATGCCTCCATCAGGCGTTCCAAGAAATTCTAAAGCCTGTGTATTAATTCTCCTTAATTTTGAATTGATCAGTCTTATATTTCTTCAGCCAGGGGGGTGGGGGGGTTTCTCTATTATCACGTGAACCTCTAAAACTTCATCCATGTTCACAAACTCATGCAAGTTAAATGGAGAAAGTTCTTCTTCCTCTTTTAGTTTTATGCAGTTTTTTTGTGTTTTGTTTTTTTTTTTTTCTGTTCCCTCATCCTTTTTCTGTGGCAACTAACTTGTCAACTGTGGTGGCCACAAAGATGCAGGTCTTCTCTTGAGGTTTCTCTGCCTGAGTCTCAAACCAGGGGTCTGCTGCAGTGTTCTCTGAGGCACACCTGAGCACTGAGCCATCCAGCTGGTGCCTGGTTAAGGACACCAATTAAATTGCCCTCCCTGTCTCAGCTATAACTGCTATGGGTCTAAAACCATTTCGTATTTCCTAGCCATAGACCACCTCTCACTGGTCATCAGAGAACCTAGGGCACTACTGGTGGTTTCCCTGATGTGTTCCAAACTGCCGCTGGTCACATATATACCCAGCTCTTCCCTAACTAAGTTCTGGGATTTAGCTTGCCCTCCCTGGTCAAGCTGTACTTACTATAGGGATCAAAACTGTTGGAGGTCTGCAAGGCTCATGTACTTCCCAGTTCAGTGATGGGCTTTGGAGAAACTAGGAGGCTTGCCTTACTATCAAACTTACAGCTCAGCAGAGAACCCTCCAGCTCTGCCTGGCTGAACTCTTGCCTTCATTGAGGTCCAGAGATCTGAAAGCTTTGTATGCACTCTGGTTCTGTATACTAACTTGGATAACCTAAGGGATCTCTGGAGCGATCCCCTCCATCGCTCCCAAATCTGAATCTGAGTCTGAAACTCTTCTCTAAGTAACTACTCAGCCTCAAAAGATACTCCTTGTTGCCCTGTCCCAGCTAGGGCCCCTATGTTTCTTCCCAGTTCAATACTGTGTCCAGTCCAGTTCACACAGAGTGTGTAAGTGTTCTGGCGTCATCACAACGCCATAGTCTCCGCTGAATCCTTTCTTGAAATTGTTCAACATGCACTTTAGGGGAGTTATTAGACCTTTTGAGCCACTCCCTCCCATATTTAATATGGCCCTTGTGCAGCGTCCCCAAACACCAAACACACACACATGCACTTCCCAATTTTCCTCGCCCATTCGAACTCACGCTGCTAGGAAGCGGAGTATTTATTGGTTCTACCCCCCCCCACACACACGCACCAAGTGCCTCTTTCACTGGACGCTGTACCACACACACTAGCCTCCCGGTTCCCCCCCCTTTTCCTTTTTGCCTTCCTTTAAATCCTTAAGCGTGGGTGGGTATCAGGGGCCAATCCTTCCCTTACTGCCACCAAACACGCTTGGGCATGTGATCAGGATGCCCCTTCCCCTTTTTAATTACAAGGGGGTCTCTGTCTTCCTCTGTCCCCAGGGCCCTTTGTCATGTACTCACCAGCCGGCTGGACTCTGCCCTGTCCTGTCAACCTCGGTCCTTCAATCCATTGCCTTCTCTTCCAGGATCCAGCAGAAGGGTCAAATTGGCTTCGCCCTCCTCCGAAGAAAAACCTCGGTGGCGCCAGGATAAGCGGCCTATTGGCCCTTCCCCTGTGTCCCGCCTAGAAAAGGACAAGGGAGCTGCCTTCTGGTCTTTTTGAGGACTTAAGGTCCCTATCCGAGTCACGCAAGCACCAGAAATGTTAGAGACTTCAGAATACAGACCAGAATGGAAAAATCCAGGCAGCAATATTTTAATTACAAAAGTTTTATTGACTTTGGTTTATTTGTCAGACAAGTAAAGCAAAGGGGTGCATTCAGCTGCCAAAATGAGAGAAAATGCCCCCGAACACCAGGGGCAAACAGTTTTTATCCCCTTAGGCAAAACAATGGTTCAACCCTTGACCCAGCCCTCAAACATTCCCCTTTATGCATATTCATTGAAGCCCAACCAATTAATAAATTTGGTGTGTCCTTTCGGTTCCAAGTTGCCTATTCCACTAGGTGGCGCTACTGGCTTATAATCTACTTAACCTCTTTATTAGTTCCAGGAAGTGCCCCTGAACCCCCCGCTTCCAAGAAATGTCCTTGTGGTTTTAACAGGTTGCTCGGCTTAGAACCTTGTGGTGGGCTAGACATCCTGGGCAAACGAACAGTTTCTCAGAACAGCTCCAAAATCCCCTGACCGCATCCTCTTGCAAACTCGCTGTGTATTGTTTTTGCAAGCAGGGGCAAGCAGGGGAGAGAGAGAAATGTCTTTTTTAGCTTTTAGTTTGCTCTCTAAGATGGCTTTCAGCTTATCTCCAGCCTGGCTCTCCAAAGTGGACCCAGGTGGACCCCTGGTCCTCACTCCTTCAAGACAAAGTTGTCCTAAGAGGCCATCTGTACATGGCCATCTGTAAAGTGCTTTGAATTAGAGATGCATGCTCAGGGCTAACTGACTATAAGATGAAGATGATGGCAGTTCCAACTCTACCATTCTATGATTCTCTGATCTATTTCAGTTTCCCTAGGGATTGGAATTGACTAGCCCAGAAGCTATACTACTGGTCTAGTTAATTTCACCCAGACATTGACTTGTATTGGGAAGCAGCTGGAATTAGGAAAATGAAACAAACAGGCTTTTGCTAACCCAGTGAGTCTTTGATAACACACCTATATACTTGGCTCATTACTTATGCAAGGGTTCGGTTCTGGGGATCCGCATGCAAAAGCAGAAACCCCAGAACCCACTGCCTGGTGAGGTGGAGGGCTGCTTACTGGGCTCTGGGGAAAAGGCTTGAGGGCTTTGGGAGCATCCCAGGACCCTTGTGTGATCTTCTCAGAGTCCAATAAGAAAAAAAACCAAAACCTGCTGGGTGTGTGGGTGGGGAAAAGAATAAATATATGGAGTATGGGAATGTTGGGTTTTCCCTCTCTCTCCATTTATTCATTTATCCCTCCGTGTAAGGTTGCATATGTAAAGTAAATGTAGGTTGTGGGCCCATTTGCATGCACAATAAATAGCTATGGCTTCCCAGAATGTTTCTAGACAGTGAATACACGTGTGTGATCATCACAAGGGAAGATTGAGGCACAGATTGTGCTTCCTGCATGGAAAAGCAGACCTTTATACAACTGGATCCCAAGGACACAGGCACACACCCCTTACTCTGCACCACAGCTGCTTTTAAGATCCCTTTGCCCATGGGTAGGCAAACTAAGGTCCGGGGCCCGGATCCGGCCCAATTGCCTTTTAAATCCGGCCCATGGATGGTCTGGGAATCAGCATGTTTTTACATAAGTAGAATGTGTCCTTTTATTTAAAATGCATCTTTGGGTTATTTATGGGGCCTGCCTGGTATTTTTATATGAGTAGAATGTGTGCTTTTATTTAAAATGCACCTCTGGGTTATTTGTGGGGCACAGGAATTCGTTCATTATTATTATTTTCAAAATATAGTCCGGCCCCCTCACTGTCTGAAAGAAAGGTGGACCAAGCCCCCTGCTGAAATGTTTGCTCACCCCTGCCTGCCTTTTGCCTGTGTTTCACAGTGAGTGGATAAGTGTATAGCATGAGGAGACCACTGTCAAAGGCATGGACACTATGAGGGAAAAGACTGAAGACATTTTAGTTTGTGTCTTAGCTTGCATGAGAGTGAAATAGTAGGAGCAGACGTCCATCTGGCTGGGTTTCCCCAGCCACTCTGGGCGGCTCCCAACTGAATATTAAAAACACGATAAAACATCAAGCATTAAAAACTTCCCTAAAGAGGGCTGCCTTCAGATGTCTTCTGAAAGTCAGATAGTTATTTATTTCCTTGACATCTGGTGGGAGGGTGTTCCACAAGGCAGGCACCACTACTGAGAAGGCCTTCTGCCTGGTTCCCTATATTCTCAGAGTGAGGGAACTGCCAGAAGGCCCTCAGAGCTGGACCTCAGTGTCCAGGCTGAATGATGGGGGTGAAGACGCTCCTTCAGGTATCCAGGGCCAAGACCATTTAGGGCTTTAAAGGTCAACGCCAACACTTTGAATTGTGCTTGGAAACATACTGGGAAGCAATGTAGGTCTTTCAGGACCAGTGTTATATGGTCCCAGGAGCCACGCCCAGTCACCAGTCTAGCTGCCACATTCTGGATTAGCTGTAGTTTCCAGGTCACCTTCAAAGGTAGCCCCACGTAGAGCGCATTGCAGTAGTCCCAGCGGGAGATAACTAGAGCATGCACCACTCTAGTGAGATAGAGAAAGCCACTTCCGGCTTGCCCAGGAGGTGGGGTTGCGGGCTTCACGCCCACCCCGCGAGAGCAGGGGAATCCCGGCCGGGCCTGCCCCCCCCCCAGCCAGCGTCTCCAGCAAATGGGCTGGAGCCGGATAGTCGTTAGGACCAATGCCTAAGCCAATGCCTCTCATTCCTGAATTCAATAAAGTTGTGGCCTAATTCGCCTAATTAACCTTAAATTATGGTGTCTTGTGTCTTTATTTATCCTGGTGGGGGGCGGGAACTCGCCACGCAAAAAAGGCCAACCCGCAAGAAAGCACTAGGTGACCTTGGCCAATGGGGTTGCCCTGGGCTCCTTGGAAGCTATGTGCTCATGAAGAAAATACAAGACAATTCACATTTGTGGATTCTTACCAGTTTTTTTTGTTTTTGTTTATTTTGACTAGCTAATGGACCAGCTCAGGATAATAATTTTCTCGATGTTATTGAGCATTCATTTTCTTACAAAACAGACCAGGCACACTTCCAGACTGTCCCTATTTCCAGGAGAGATTCAATCACATATTGGATCCTGAGCAACACACCCTCTTCCCCCAAAATTTGACTTTTTGCGATAAGGAAATTGATTGGAATAGGCAGCAGAAAGTGTGGGTTAACACTTGCTTTGATGCAATATTCTCCAACCTCCCCACAAACAAATCAGAATGAAAACTCATGACTTAGCCAACTAAGTCTAATCTCCCTGCAAACAAATCAGGATGAATGCTCAATAAACAAGCTGTTTGGAAGTGCTCCAAACCCATTTACAATTGGATGCTTTGACCAGCTCTTTCGCTGCTACTCTCCCTTGTACCTGACAAATTCCCTAATTAGACTTCTGCTTGCAAACCACTTTCCTGCCCCCACACACTCACACACACACAGAGGTCCTGTCTTATGCCTATCACAGTGTATATCTGTATTGGTGTTGCCAGCCCAAGATGGGTAAGGTGCTTTTATTGGACTTCCCTAATATAGCAGCTAAAATCAGCATGTCAGCGTCATCTGAATAGGTTTAATTGATGAGGACACTAATAAACGCGCCGGCAGGTGAGCAAATATTTTTATTTTGGAGGATCACTATAACCGGCTCAGGAAGACTGGTCAGGACAAAGTTAAAAATAAAAGACAGGAAAGCTCAGCTCTCCCTAGCTATGGAATGCAAAAGCACCACCAAGAGCTGTTGTGTCGCTTCCCTTTGCTCCAGCAATTTTCTCCGAGCTGGCTCCAGGCTTGGCTTCAAGCTCCTACTTCAGAAAGAGAAGCCATTCACACTGTTTTTGTTTTTGGTTTGGTGGTGATTTTCTTTTTGGGGGGGAGGGCGGTGGAGGTTCAAAAAACCTGAAAGCAGGCATGGAAGAAAACAAGTCAAAATGAGATGCAGAAATGCAGTTTTTGTGGCTGAATACGCTTGCAAAAGGTCAAGAACAGCCCTGTGATCCTTTGGTTCTTGTTTGCCTGAGAGATAAATTCATCCCATTTCAAGAGAGCCGATTAGCATCTCTACATCAGGGGTGAGCAGCTACAGCAGGAAGTATCTTTGAGGGCGCAGGATTTCTTTCACAGGGGACAATGGCCGATCAATAGCACTGCAGCTTAGGAGCCTTGTCAAGGGTCCAGCTCTTGTTGACTCCGAGTGAGGTGCTTCAAGCTCTATGGGAAACCTCACTCAATATGTTTGAGCTGCCTATTGAGACCATCCAGGCTGGATTTGCTCAATAAATGTTAACCTATAAGATTTCTGATTCCCAAGCTTTCTAAGCCAACAAGCCACTGTTAATCTTGACATTTCTTTTCACAGTCCATGGCTGCATGTATTTATACAGCTCAGCAGTCTAACTTTTGGAGATGAAGTAATTCCAGTATGGAGGAACCTTTTCCTCCTCTACTATTTCCATAGCTGTCAACGTTTCCCTGTTTTTAAGGGAAATTCCCTTTTTCCAAATAGGATTCCTTTCAAGAAGGGAAAAGTTGACAGCTATGACTATTTCCTTTGCTTAAGGGCAGTGGTGTGTGTGTGTGTGTGTGTGTGTGTGTGTGTGTGTGTAAGAGAGAGAGAGAGAGAGAGAGAGAGAGAGAGAGAGAGAACTCAATAGTATGAAGTACAGTCACCTCTTTTATTGTTGCCCATGGCAGCCATTTTGTGTTGGCACCCACAATACTTTTGACAAGATATGACAGGGGTGCCAACTTGAATAAAATATGGGGGGGGGAGGCATCACATGATGCGGTGCACACAGACCATTTGAATGGCAGTGGCATTCAATACCAAAATATTTTAGAGGTGGGCAAAGACCCTCTCGACCCCTGAGAGTTGGATCCTCTAAGGGGGTATACTTGTCCACCAAAAATTTAAATCTTTTTAAAGATAACTATGAAAAATGTTGGTTGGAAATTAAAAAGGATCTGGATATTTGGTCAAGATTGAAACTTACCTTGTCAGGCCGAATCGCAGCTATAAAGATGTGTGTTTTGCCAAAAATGCTATTTTTATTTCAAACCCTTCAGGTCGTGGACAGAATGGAATGTTTTGGAAAATGGCAGAAGGATATTTCTAAGTTTGTCTGGCAGGGCAAAAAGCCCCGAATAAAATTTAAAATATTAACCGACTCAAAAGAAAGAGGGGGGTTTGCCCTGCCGGACTTAAGGTTGTATTATGAAGCTGCAGCCTTCTGCTGGTTGAAGGATTGGTTCCTGTTGGAAAACACCGATGTCCTAGATCTGGAGGGGTTTGATAATGTGTATGGTTGGCATGCATACTTGTGGTATGACAAGGCGAAGGTTCATAAATTGTTCAAAAACCATATTGTCAGAAAATCAATTTTTGCCGTATGGATGAAGTATAAGGATTTACTAGAAAACAAGACCCCGAGGTGGTTATCACCTGTGGAAGCCAAGATTTCTAAAAAAAAGCCCAATATGGAGGCCTATTGGCCAAAATATTGGGAACTGATTGAAAGAGTTGGAGACAATTGGAAGCTCCAAAGCCAGGACAAATTAAAAGGTAAGGTGCGAGATTGGTTACACTATGCTCAAATTCAAGAGGTATTCAAAATGGACAAAAAAGTGGGTTTCCAGTTGGAGAAATCGAAACTGGAGACGGAGTTACTAGAACCAAAGACTAAGGTACTTTCGAGGATGTATGACTTGCTGCTTAAATGGAACACCCAGGATGAGACAGTTAAATCTGCTATGATAAAATGGGCACAGGATGTAGGACACAACATTATGTCTGAGGACTGGGAAAGGTTATGGAACACCGGTATGAAATTCACGGCATGTAGTGCCTTGAAAGAGAACATTATGAAAATGGTATACCGGTGGTACATGACCCCAGTCAAGTTGGCTAAAATATACCATCTTTCTGATAATAAGTGTTGGAAATGCAAGGAGGCAGAAGGGACATTCTTTCACCTCTGGTGGACCTGCCCGAAAGTAAAGGCCTTCTGGGAAATGATACATAATGAGTTGAAAAAGGTATTCAGATATACCTTTTCTAAGAAACCAGAGGCCTTTCTATTGGGCATGGTGGACCGGAAGGTGCCAAAGAAGGACAGAACCTTGTTTATGTATGCAACCACAGCAGCTAGGATTCTTATCGCAAAGTTCTGGAAGACACCAGATTTACCCACACTGGAGGACTGGCAGACGCAGCTGATGGACTACATGGAGTTGGCAGAAATGACCGGCAGAATTCGAGATCTGAGCGAAGAAACAATGGAGGAGGACTGGAAAAAATTTAAGGACTATTTGCAAAAACATTATAAGTTGTTTGAGTGCTAAGACTGTGCACGATTAAGAAACGTTATGCTTCTGCAATTTATTTTAAGTAAATGATAAAGTAAGTATTGATGGGAAAAAATGAGACAAATTAGAAGCAAAATATTATGTTTATTAAGAGTGTTAAAATTAAATTACAAATTTTTGAAACTGGTAACATAATAAATACAAAGGTATAATAAGTCGGGAAATATGATAATAAATTGCTGAATTGGTTAGAATGATGAACGCAATGCTGAGAGGATGCGAGGAGGTCCAAAAAGTTGTCGAAGAAATTTTGTGATGATCTTTTCTTTTTTCTATGTTTTTTTTTTTTATATATATATGGAAAATGTTTCTTGTATATTGTTGTCCAAACAAATTTGTTTACCTATGGAAAGAAACGCAATAAAAAATTTTATAAAAAAAAAAAGAGAGTTGGATCCTCTAAGATATGATTAATGCCACCCAGCACCTCATTTTTAACCAAAAAAGAAGCACTGCCTCAGGTCAACTGTCAGGGGTTCAGGAACAGAGGCGAGGGCAAGGGAGGAAACAGAGAGCGAGGGGGAGGAGTCCGAGGGAAAGATGAGCGATGACGACGACCCGAGATCTCCGAGTCTTTCCAGTGAATCGGAAGATTCACAGAAAGGAGCGCCAGTGGTCAGAGCGAGGGGGGAGATCAAGGGGACACCCCAGGAAAAAGGGACACAAGGGGGTTCAGAGAGCAGCAGTTGGAAATCGGGGCCAACGTCCCCAACAGAGCGCAGTGAGGAGGAAGGGCACCAGGTATCGGGATCCGGCGGCTCGCCGCAGGGGGGAGTGCATGAGTCAGGAGTGGCCACACCCCCATCGGGGAGCGAAGGAACGGTCAAGCGGAAAGTGGGAGGTTGGGCGCGCGCGCCAAGTTCAAATGCACAGGAAGGCGGCAGAGTAAGCAGCCCGGAAAGGGAGCCAGGTCCTAAAGCCCGCCGCAAGGAGACAGAAGGGTCCGGGGGGTCAGCGTCAGAAGAGTCCAGGAAGGAAGAGACCACGGGGGGCAGAGGGACCCAGAGAAGGAGGGGAAGGCGGGAAAGGTGGAGTAAGGCGAGGTTATTAAGTTGGTGTACAGGAGGCGGGGACTCCGATGGAGCTTCGCCGGTCTAGCTGATAAGACGTAGGGCTGCCTGCGGCAGTTTGAAATTGGAAACTGTAACTCAATAAAGACTTTTATAAAGTGAACGCTGGCTAACGTGATCCTCTGTGAGCTAGGATCTGGAAGCAGCCCTGACAACAACATTTTTTCATGATTATTAAAAGAGGAACAAGGACGAGCCCTCATAATTTTTTTTTGCAGATGGGCATAATGAAGTAAAGCTGGATGACACTGCTTTCTTCAAAAAGTATCTACACATCATCCCGCTAGGGCACTACAGCATTATAATGTCAACAGGGGCTGCCTTTGAGTCCCCCCTAGTCTCACTCACATGGCCCAGATGTGCTGCTATTAACTCACTTAGCGTCGCCGGAGGATTATTTAAAAGGGAATTGGGAAAGGCATTCTTGTTTTTCTCCCTGGGCCTCTTCTCAGCTCCAGAAGAACAAAGTGTCCCTTTCACATGCTGGCTAGCAGTTTCCCAATGCCCACCTGCGAAAAAGATGTCATGATCCTAATCAGAAGATTGTGTTGCATCAGGTCACCATGCCACATTTTCTCCGCTGTTAATGGTCTGCCTTTGATCCACGGTACCTTTCTGAGGATTCATGAGAGGGATATTGTCTGTCAAGGACTATTAAAGAGCAGATTCAGTATTGCTGGACTCAGGGGTTGAGATCCATGCCTCAGCAACTTTTTTAAAAAAACAACAACAGAGAGCTCAGTTTGTTTGCCAAAGTCTCTTCATAATTCAGTTCCTCTCCCTGCCCCAGCCCACCCCACACAACTTCTTCAGCTGGTAACTGAGGAAAGCAGAATCTAACTGAATGGTCCTAGCTGAAAGTAGGGATGGACAAATTAGTCAGTTTTGATTTTCTCGACTGCTTGTTTCCCCCAGTTCTCTACATTTCTACATCAGTTTCCTTTTTTTAAAAAATAAGCAAGCCCCCATGAAAATATGTTAGAATTTTTGTGTGAATTTACTGTATACATTTTTGCAAGCATTTTTGGCCAAATATACATATTTTTGCAAATCTGTTTTCCCAATATGATGCATTTTTGTATGTTGTTTTCAGTAACACTTATATGCACACTTTACCACATTATATACATTTTTGGGTGTGCATTACTTGGCTGCAGGGCAAAATCTTTGTAAGTGTGCAATTTTGAAGGGCAGCGGTGTTTCAGCTCGTGCATTGTTTAGTAAAATGCAAATTGGGCAATCTCACCTTTCAGTGCCAGCTGAATTGAAGTTCAATTGAAGTGTGTATCTGAAGAAGTGTGCATGCACACAAAAGTTTATACCCAGAACAAACTTAGTTGGTCTCTAAGGTGCTACCAGAAATTAGTGTTAACATTTCTGTCACAATGAGTTAGCACAAGCCTTAAGCTTAAAATAAATCACATATACAGTGGTACCTCAGGTTACAGACGCTTCAGGTTACATATGCTTCAGGTTACGGACTCCGCTAACCCAGAAATAGTACTTCAGGTTAAGAACTTTGCTTCAGGATGAGAACATAAATCTTGCTCCGGCGGCGCAGCAGCAGCAGGAGGCCCCATTAGCTAAAGTGGTGCTTCAGGTTAAGAACAGTTTCAGGTTAAGAATGGACCTCCGGAACGAATTAAGTACTTAACCCGAGGTACCACTGTATTTTATTAGGTTTAAAATATTCTTTCTGTTTATTATTGCCACGTGCTCAGAGCCACTTCTGAGGCAGGAGGAGAAGTGGCTCTTAAGTCTTTCCGTCAAGTAAACAAAGTGAGTGGCTGCCGGGTCCCAGCTGCAAAAACAAATACAGATGGGAATGATTTTGTCTGTGACTTGGGGACAGGGAGATCAAAGTGGGAAGGATGTGCATCCTGAAGAAGGGGGAATGGGAGGTTTGTAATAAAGAGGATCGCTGTAATGATTCCCAGCTCTGCCAATCAACAGGAGGGGCAGGAGGACGTACAGCCTTTTGCACTGCATTGATTGGAAGTCGCCAGAAAGGGGCTCACATCTCCCCTGGCACTTTCCCCCTTCCAGTCTGTGGACTGCTTAGTGCAGTCATAGGCAAACTTGGCTGCACTCGACTACAATTCCCATCATCCCTGACCACTGGTCCTGCTAGCTAGGGATCATGGGAGTTGTAGGCCAAAAACATCTGGAGGGCTGAGTTTGCCTATGCCTGGCTTAATGTGTCAAGAACCATGGCTCCTGTAATTGTTCAAGAAGCAGTGAGGCAACCCACTAAATCGAACCGATATGTTTGGATTTCTTTTCAAAGTGGTTGGTTTTGATTTGCAATGCACATCTTCAGCGGGCAGTCCTTCCGTTACATAAGCCCTGAGAGCAGAGAGCGAGCATTTCTTTAAAAGGCAATAAGGCTGACTATACTCTGTGGAGCAGATCCAGATTTCACCGTAACCGAAACAGCCCTCAAGTAGGCCGTCTGGTTGGCTTTTGGGAGGGGGAGCTATTCTGGAAATGTCTGGTGCCACTGTGATTATATTCCATGGTTTCCTCTTGGTTTCGTACCTTACATTCAGTAGCTCCACTGACAGAAGGAGCCAAAACTAACAAAGATGTGGCGCTGGCAGAATATCTGGCCTGGGCTTTCCTGTTGATGGTGTTCTTTTGTGGTGCTTGAGCTGACAGCCCATGAGAAGGGAGATGCTTGGGCTTAAGGAGTGAGGATTTTATGAACAAAATCTTTTTTATTGTTATTAACAGCAGGACTTTGAGAACTGCACAGCAAGCAGAAATAAATAGGTGAAGCTTTTCCCAGCACAGGGGATGGGGTGCCAAGCCTACTTTGCCAAGATTTTGACTGACTGCAATGGAGATTTTTTTTCTGTTAGTCATGCTGCTGTAGCTTTTTGCTGCTGTTTTCGGTGGGTGTGTGGTTTATGGGTTTTTCTGAATTGCATGCTTCATAGGATTGCTAGTCCTACTCGAGAGCAGGCTCACTGAAGTTAGCAGACATATCGGTGTTGTTTTTTTGTATGTAATAAGCATGGATATAAGCATGAAAAAAATAAAATTAAAAAAGAAGAAGTTAGCAGACATGGCTAACTTAATGTTGTTCATTTCAATGGGCAGGATTCATCAAATGAACATCGGCAGGGGTTTGCAGGATCCACTTCCCAGTCACCCCTGCTCTAAGTCCTTAGGGAGGTGAGCAATTTTATTCTCAAAATGCGTTCCATTTTGTTTTCTGCTTACCAGGATGATACATGTTTCTGCTTAGCAGGATGATACATATTAATCAGCCTTGTGTGCCTCTCAGAAATGTTCTGCCAGATGGGCTACTTGAGGATGCAATGGAGGTGGAGAAGAAAGCTCTTTTGCCACCTTCACTACCAGGCAGGTGTTGCCTTTGCAGAAACCCTTATGCCTTTTGCATTTAAGCCATCTACTGGATGCTACAGAGCAAATATACTCATGGCTCAAAGTTTCCTTGATGCTGAATGAATCTACTTCATTTGGTGGCCTCACTCAGGAAAATACAAAAAATGAAACGGGTTCGGGAAAAGTACCAGAATGTTCAGGGCTTCTCTAAAAAAATTATCACTAAAGAATGCTCTTTTCTCCTTGCTTTTTGGACCAAAGTTTGCAGAATTAAACCTATGTTTCTGAAATCCCAAGAGGAAAGGCTGTGAGCCAGTTTCTTGACACGTCAGCTTGTGTACTGAGTGGCCTATTTTCCACTCCAGATGCAAGATATCTCTTGGGCAGAAACAGATGTAGGAGGGATGAAACCGTTCCCTTTCTATCCAGCAAAAGACTCAGAATTTCATTTGGAAGCCTCCCCCCACACCCCCTTTTAGAGAGAGTGCTGCAGAAAAATTGCATGTCTTTATTTGATTTGATTCCTGTCCTGTATGATGAAATTAAAGGTGCCTTTTCTTGCCCCACTAAATTAAGATCAAGTCTTACTTCAAGCATCTTCTTTTATCAGTGAAGGCATTAAAAGTCCTTTTAGTAGCCAATTGGTTTTGTGGCCTGAATCTAACAAATCATCTACACTAGCAACACCTGTGCAAATGTCATGCATTGCGCATTAAACAGGCAAGCTGATCGATAATGGAAATATTTTATAAAGTGTTTTGATATACTTTTTTCTATATTTCCTTAGGTTGTATTAAGCAACCATGGGCTATTTGGGGGAGAAAAGGGAATGTATAAAATCGATAAGATAAAATAAACACAGGCCACAATCCAGCACAAAGCTAGGCAAACATAACACACACACACACACCCAAAAAAGTGAAAGGGCTTATGCACACTTAACTCTGTTTTGGATTGTGACATCAGCATTTGCGGAAGAGTCGGTGTTAACTCCTCAAACTTAAAACTGGCTACAGTTACTGACAAATATTAATGCTGGCTGTCTATTAAGAGCTCCACTGTGATAGTTTCCAGATGAATATGGCCTTCCTTCCTAGGGGGGAGCAGATCTTCAGGCTTGCATAACCCCATTGCAACACCACAACCCATTCAAAGCCATGCACATGTCCCCTGTTTTTTACAGCCCGCAGATGCACAGGAAGGAAAGGTGTTGAAACATACAGACATCAGCCAGCTCTCAGTATTTAGTAGTGTAGTTAGCGACTAATTGCAAGACAGCAGGAGGAGGTGGGCCATTTCCACTCAACACGTCTAGCCTAGAAAAACAGATCCAATCCTAACATGCACTTCTGAAGTCAGGAACAGGAGGAGCAATGCAGGTGTTGGGATGTGGTCAGCTTGGGTGGGTTTTAGATGTTTCCATAGTGATGTGGCAAAGGGCTGACACAATGGGATTTTGGAATCCACCCAGGAGCCAGACAACTGTCCCAGCCACCTGTGGGCTTTATATCGAGCAAACCTGGCCTTGCACATTATACTTAGGCCACAACCACTGCATATATTTAAAGCACTCTTATGGCATTTTAAAAGTAATATTTTCCTCCCAGAGAATCCCAGTGTCAGGGACCGTACTGAGGAGAGCTGCACTGAGGAGGAATCGTGGGAGCCTTCCTCTCCCCCTGACCCAGATCCTGAATCTTCCCAGGAGCAGGAGGAGCAGTATAGATTTGGAACAGTGATTTGCAGAGGGGCACAGTTCAGAAGGCAGAAGCTGGGAAATACTGGATGGGGAACAGCTAGGAGAAGAAACACTGGAAGAGAGAGGGTTAACAGGATGTGAGGGCGATCTGGCTGCGACATCTGTCACCCCATTGATTGCCAGGGTTGATTCAGCTGATCTGGCTGGCTAGGCGGGTGTCCCCTTCCTCCCTCACCACTCCATGTGCGTCCCTCCCAAAGCTGCACACTCAGTGGAAGAGGGCAACCATCTCAGATAGAAGGAGTGTACCATTCTTCGGTCAAGGGAGAGGGTTAACAGATACACAGTCTCTGTACAGCATTCCTCCACTGCCCTCCCGAAAGTCGAGAAGAGCTCAGAAAGTGGCAGAACAGAAAGCACAGAGGGTACAAGGTTAGATTACAAGACTTAGAAGTGATGTAGGTTAATAGGGACAGAAAGGGGTGGGATCCTTAATTGGGAACACCGCCATTACTAGGAGATGTGTTCTTTGTTTTCTCACTGTGATGATTAAGGTTTCAAACTGGTAAGAAGACTCCTTTCCTTTGTTCTGCTTATCTACTGCCATGGAGGAGGAAGCTAATTCCCTGAAGCCTGACAACCAGGAAATGTAGTTTGTGAAGAGTGCTGAGATTTGTTAGGAGACCCCTACTCACCCCAGAAAGCTACAATTTTCAGAAATATTTTAACAACCAACCCCTCTTTGCAGGGAATCCTGGGAATCATAGCTCTGTGCAGGGAACTGAGGTTTTTGTTTTTTTGTTTTTTTAAATCATATTTATTAGAGTTTCCAATAATATAGAAATATAACAGAAAAGAAAAGATAGAATATATTTAAAGCCTTACTTTCGTTACCTTCTTTCTAGGACTCCCTCCTCCCCCTCCCGACTATATTCCCCTTTCATTAATTTAGTTCCACAAGCTCTCACTCCCAATTTAAAACTTAATATGTTTAGTTGTTGGAATAAAAATAAAGGTTTTAAATTTAAAAAATAAAAAATAAAAAATAAAACTTAATATGTTTAACCCATTAACCAATTTAAATTATACAATCTTACCATCATCCCTCATCGTTAACAGAAAAGGAAAAAAGATTTTCCCCCAAGAACCACCCCAATTTCATTCCACGAATTCCCTTTTTTAAACATGTCAAATCAAAATACCATGATATACAAAAGTTATATAAAGAAATAGAAGATAAAAAATATAAGAAGGTTCAAAAAGATGGTTACATAGCCTTTGGATTCCAAAACTCCCCCCTCCCTTCCCCGGTTTGAATTCCCCATGTCCATCAGTCTATATGTTGTCAGCCTGGAGGTCTCAAGTCCATGGCCAGATTTTTTCCCATTCCACCTTGCCGGTTTTCTTTTAATTTATTTATTTTAATGATGTTTAACTTCAAAAGTCCAGTCTAATAGAGGCCTTTAATTTCCTTGGTCTTTGCTGCTCCTCCCATTGTTCTTTCCGTGTCGTAGTTAGTCCTTTGTTCTTTTTATTCCTTACTTTCTCAGGTTTCTTGTCTTGTTCAGCTGCTAAAACGTTCTTATTCCAAGATCTGGTATCTCTACAGAGGTTTGTTGTTCAGGAACAAAAACTTACGTCCAGTCCCTTCCTTTCTTCAATAGAAAATTCTATTGTCTCCTTTTAATGTAAACACCTCTGTAGACAAAATACTATTTCAGTTTTGCAGCTTTCCCAGAAGATAAGTCCTGTGCGAATCCCAGAGTGATTTTCCACGTACGACCACTTGTAATGTCCCGAAACCCCTCTAGGGGGATTGTAGTAACTTTGTATCCTCTAATCCAAAAGTCAATTGTTGTTCCTTATTTTCCGACAGTTTATATCCATATTGTGTCAAATTGTAACAGAATTAGCCAGCAAAATCCTTGTAACAAAGTCCTTTTTATATTCTCCAGCTTTGACAGCTACTTTGACAGCTGTCAAAGTCTCCGTCTCTCTTCGCCAGGCTCTACGAATCGCCCCGGTTCCCAGGGGGGGCTGCATTTTCCCTCTCACCCTCCACTCTTCTCCTCCAGCACAGTTCTTGTAATTTCCCATTGTGGAATTAATGATTTTTATCAGCAATAAACTTCTCTTTCGATCTTGGTTACCCAGTCCTTGTTTTAGAATGTTTACAATCGGGGGTGGGGCTGACTTCCTTTTTAGATCACCCCCGCTTGTGCCGAATCCGAAAAAAAATTCTTTTTTTCTCCTTTCGTACCCGATTTCCCAATTACTCACGGGTTGTTGTTGATAGTCCGAATTTCCAATGGAAGAAGTCAGCGCTCTCCGTCGAATGGCATGCGGCTGCGCTTGGCAGGGGAAGCAGTGGACTCAAAGCACCACGCCACTCCCCGGCACCCGATCCGAAGCCTTTAAAAAGGCTCCTTCACGAGTCGGGAGGGCACTAGCGGTGCCAGCCGAGTCCCCATGTCCACGGGCTCCGTGCCCGTGGTTTTTAAGGGTCCCCGCATCGCCGGCGCGGTAGGACCCAGCCCCTGCCGAGCAGACTCCCTCCGGAGCTCGGAGGGAGTCCGCCATTCGGCGATGGCGCCAACCCGGAAGTCCAGGGAACTGAGGTTTTTGAACAACTCTCAGCATCCTTGACAAACTCCCAGTTCCCAGGATTCTTTGGGGGAAGACGTGGCTATTTAAGTGGTATATGTATGGTACAGATGTGGATTAAGTCTCACTTTCCCATCTGTAAAATAGGAACTGTAGCAATATACTATCCAACCCCAAAGAGCTGCTGGCAAAACAAACAGAGTGCACATTTCACAGACAGGACCCTGCGAATTTTGCAAATCTGTAATCACAACTATTTGTGGCCCCAGAATGTTTATGGGAGTCACTGTCAACTGGGAGGATCAGCAGAGTGCTAGAATTCTGCTTTGCCTGAGTCCACAGTCACCATTTTGTTTATTCCGATCAGTGACTGCACCACCACCCTTAGAGTGGCTCCAGCCTCCTCCTCTTTTTCATCCTTTCTTCAGCACCAGCCCTCTTCCATACATCCTGTGAATACAGTGGTACCCCGCAAGACGAACGCCTCGCGAGACGAAAAACTCGCAAAACGAAAGGTTTTTTCGTTTTCGAGTTGCCTCGCAAGACGAATTTCCCTATGGGCTTGCTTCGCAAAACGAAGCTTGCCCCGGGGACAGCGGGTCTTCTCTTTTGAAGCAAGGGGCGGCCGGGAGATCGCTTCTCCCCACCGCCCCTTGCTTCAAAAGAGGTCCGGGGGCAGCGGGAAGCGCTCCCACTGCCCCCGGACCTCTTTTGAAGCAAGCGGCTGCGCTTCTCCCCGCAGCCGCTTGCTTCAAAAGAGGTCCAAGGGGCGGTGGGGAGAAGCGATCTCCCCGTGCTCCGAAGCCGGGCGGGGGGGGTGGGAACACCTGCCCCAGCCACCCCGCTTCGGAACGCTGCTCCGAAGCGGGGTGGGGGGGCGGGAGCACCTGCCCCAGCCGCCAGGCTTCGTAGCGCTGCTGCGAAGCCGGGCGGGGGGTGGGAACACCTGCCCCAGCCACCCCGCTTCGGAACGCTGCTCCGAAGCGGGGTGGTGGGGCGGGAGCACGTGCCCCAGCCGCCGGGCTTCGTAGCGCTGCTGCGAAGCCGGGCGGGGGGGTGGGAACACCTGCCCCAGCCACCCCACTTCGGAACGCTGCTCCGAAGCGGGGTGGGGGGGCGGGAGCACCTGCCCCAGCCGCCGGGCTTCGTAGCGCTGCTGCGAAGCTGGGCGGGGGGGTGGGAACATCTTCTGAAGGCGGGCGGGGGGCGAAAGTCTTTGTCCCCCCCTGCCTGCCTTCCCAGGGGCTTTTAAATCGCCCCGGACAGCGGAGAAGTCCTCCGCTGTCCGGGGCGATTTTAAAATGCCGCCCGCCAGCATTTTAAGATCGCCCGGACCGCGGAGAAGTCCTCCTCTGTCCCAGGGTTTTTTAAAATGCTGGGGGTGAGAAGAAAAGCCCTTGTCCCCCCACCCAGCCTTCAGAAGAGGTCCGGGGACAGACTGTCCCCGGACCTGGTCTGAAGGCGGTTTCCCTAGGAACACATTAATTGATTTTCAATGCATTCCTATGGGAAACCGTGCATCGCAAGACGAAAAAACCGCAAGACGAAGAGACTTGCGGAATGAATTAATTTCGTCTTGCGAGGCACCACTGTACCACTTATGTGCATCCACATAGCAGCCTCTTGCTTCTTCTGCGTTGTTCTGGTCTTTATAAAATTCAATGACATGGTGGAATGTCAACAATACGGAAACAGCTCTTTCCATCATTATAATGTTGTGAGCCCTTTGGAGTGTCTGGTGAGCTGTAAGGAGGATATAGTTCTATGCATGTGTACACCCATACACAATGCAACATCTGCTTCCCATTTTATGAAGATCTGCATATTTTAAAACTTCACATAATTGTGGTGCTGAATGTAGGGTAGTTTACTTCCAAATATGAAAAATCTTCTTTCCTAGCCCTGTATTTTCAGGTCTCGGGACAGTTGATGTGGTTACTTCACTCTCACAACCTCTAAATATACCATTGATCCTGAGGGAGCTCTCTAGTTCGTTTAAGGCAAGTGTTGGTGACCCTGTGGCCCTCCCATCCGACTCCCATCAGGCCCAGATGGCATAGCCAATGGTTGGGGGTTATTGGAATGGCAGTCCAGGAACATTTAGAAGGCCACAAGTTCACCATCCCTGCTTCAACGCCAGACTGATTGGGAAAGAGGTTAGGACATCCTCTCTTTGAGTTGTATCTTTACTCAGTGTAAATCCATTGGAGGTAATAGATTTAAGGAAGTCATGTTCATGAACATTGATGGGTCTACTCTGAGTATGACTAGCATTGAATGAAGCCTTTTTATCTTTATTTGTCTGTGGCAATATATTCATTTCTGTTGTTGCTTTAGGGTAACCATTGCACCATTGTGCTCGTCACAAACCTTTTCTTCTCTTCCATTTGGTGGAATTTTGTTTACTTTTGGGTCTTAGGGTAGCAGAGTATAGTTTCAGAGCTCTGCCCCCAGAACCTCCAAGACCAGAAGTTAATGTCAGTTCACATTTTCCTTTTGTATATCATGGAGAAAAACATTAAGTGAACTGTCTCAGGGAGCAAGTTGTGTCTGAGGGTTTTTCTTGAGGGAACATGATTCACAGTTAAGTCATGCGTTTCTGGATTCCTCCCTCCAGTACCAGAAATTTCTGTCAGATTTATGGAAACTTCCCCAGTTACATGTGTTAACTTGTTTCTGTCTGTATCTAGAATGAGATGCACTGGGCCCATAATTCATGTGTCTGCACTGTTCACATACAAAGCATAAGAATGCATTAAGGACATAACAGCAAATGTCTCTAGGTCCCTCTTCAGCCTACTATGTGGCATATTCTCCAATGGTACTTACCGGTATTTAATAGCTGTAGTACTCTATTATGTGTACTGGTGGCCACTATGGGCTGCATTTCTACCTAATAGGACTAGCATCTTTTGGTTCGATCTCCCTACCTTGCTAGCATGTACCAAATTTTAGAATTCCGGCTGTTTTTGTATGTGGGAAGTAATGAGACAAAACATGAAAACTTAACAACATGCACAACTGTGGCTCCTCCACCCAAAGTTCATCAGAGTATAGTAATGGAGCCCATTTCTGATGCCGGGGTTAGATCAGAACAAGTGACATTATATAATAGATTCTGAGCACATGTGGAATTTATTTTCTCCACAGTTGAGCAGCAATCAGATCCCTAGTGACCCTGTGTTAAGTGTAAAGGCTTCCCAGGCAACATGGAGGCAGGGCTCAATTCTTTACTGCACATCATTTGAGGATTTAAGACTTCTATCCAATACATAAAGTCCCATTGAATTCAGTGGACCTTGCTTCTGAGTAGACATGTGCTTGACTGCAGTGAAGTCACTGCATGAGTCCTGTTGCAATTCTGCACACTTATACAAGCTAGGCACATTTGAGAAAACAAAAAGCCCCAGTTGTTGCTATCATAGAAAACAGCTACTACCTTCTAGTACAAGTACTTACATTTGTAAGTGAAACACAGGGGGATAGCAATCTGATAAGTGAAGGACACTCAGATTATTATTAAGAACTCCTTGTTCCCCCCTCTATTAAGAGCCAAGACGTTAGCCAATCCCACAAGCATCCCCTCACTTTTGCTAGCAAAGCAGCTCCTCCCAAGGACATGAAAGCCAAGCTTAGCTTTGTGCAAGGAAAGTGGAGGGGCTGGAGGGGGGTCTAGGCTTTGGTACTGCTTCAGTGCAGCATCTTTTCTGCATTGGCTAATCGAAATTGCAAAGACATCCATGTGCTGGAACTCGCAAAGGATGAGGATTCCTGGTTAAATTCTGCCTCCCTTTTTTCTGATGCAATTGCTCCTTTTTGCTTTTGTCAATGTTCTGCATTCAGCTGCCACGTATGTAAAGAAGTTGCAGTTATAATTATCTCGCTGGCTCTGTCATTTGGTGCTCTTTAAGGGAAGGTTTCGCTTGAGGCCAGAACGCAGAGCATTTAAGCAGCTGCCACGTTGCAAGCAGAAAGTGAGCTGGTTCCACTCTTTAAACTTTTCCAGATGTTTTTGTCTTAACAGGACAAGTCCCAGCAGCTGCACCATTTCAATGCCTCGAGGCTTGAAGGCATAACTAGTCCACCGCAGAAAACATTCAGCCTTGCTGAAGCAAGTGACTGAAATGCAGCAATGGGAATTGTACAGAAGCATCTAAGCCGGTTGCCACCTTTTAAACTGGATCAGCTCCTGTGCCTTTAACAGCAGGGATATGCCTGGTAGCATTGTGAATGAGTTGTTCAAGGACAATGATGCCTCCTGCTTTTGATTTATGAAATGTCATAAATAGGGTTTGTGAACCATCACCATTGTTATACAGTAACAGCGTCACACACAAAAAGAACAACACAGACGGAAATTTGCTACTGGAACCTAGTGAGTCACCAGTCCCATCCTTTTGAATATGTATCATGAATTGATACCCCATTGACTAAGATCATGCATTCCAACTACTTAGGCTTTGCTGCTTAATCTGTAGACATCTCAGAGCTATCTGTTGGCCACAGAGGTCATGCTGAAGCTGCCTGACAGCTGGACTACATATGATTCAGTCCCATTTACTACTCCCTTGAGGGAATTCTCCCCCCTCCCTGGTTTTGCCTTTAATCTCACAAGAAAAAAGAATTGTAATTGAATCGGGAATTCCAGAGAGTCAAAACTTTCCATTTACAGTGGTACCTCGGGTTAAGTACTTAATTCGTTCCGAAGGTCTGTTCTTAACCTGTAACTGTTCTTAACCTGAAGCACCACTTTAGCTAATGGGGCCTCCTGCTGCTGCCGTGCCGCTGGAGCACAATTTCTGTTCTGTTCTCATCCTGAAGCAAAGTTCTTAAGCTGAGGTACTATTTCTGGGTTAGCGGAGAGTGTAACCTGAAGTGTATGTAACCTGAAGTGTTTGTAACCTGAGGTACCACTGTATGACCATGTAAGCTATAATTATTGAAGTTTTTGCTGTAGTTGACTAACCTTTGCAGATTGATAATGTTGAAGCAAGTGTTGACCCCCTACATTACCTCTCCTGCCCGCTTCCTTTGCTGTTGCCTTGATGTTGGAAAACAAATTCAAGGTAAATGCCTTCAAGAAGGCAAGTGTCTCGATGTACGATCACAGCAGAGAGACACTTGTTCGGACAGAGATGGAAAGATTTATTATTGTTTAGTATGGAGGAATGGTTGTTGAAGCTATGGGAGACAAGGCTGATATGTTTGATTGGAGAGAGGTCATTGGTGACATTCATTAACGACAATAATGGGAGAACCCCTTTTTGGACTTTTTGTGTGAAAAGGAAAATGCATGAATTTGGGACACATGGGTCTGAAGACTGGGGAAATATTGCTTAACAGAAAGTAGAACTATTCTAGAGTGAATGTTTTGAATAATTTATTTTATGTAACTGACAGATAGAAAATTGGAAATCCTATTTATTTTTCTCTCTCTCTTTCTTTTGTTTTCCTTTGGTGTCCTCTGCTCTGGGCCATTGGAGTCCAAGGATTACACACATATGAAGGAGGTAGGTGGATGAAAGGGCCCTGGGTGAGAGTCAAGGAAGGGAAGACCTCCCTGGATAAGAGACTGGGAGAGGAAAGGAAATCTCCCAGGTGAGAGCTGGGAGGGCCCACTACTTTCTGTGGGAGACAAAGGTTAAGAGCTACCTTTGAGAGAGGACTCTGTGTTTCCTTTTCTCTTTCTCTGTTCTTGTTCTTACCTAGATTAGTTTTCTTTTAACTTACTGTATCACAAAGAAGCTTTAGCGAAATCTTATGGGAAAAGGGCAAGTTTAAATAGGAGCAGGGTTTTGGGGGAGCAGGGGGGAATCCCTAAAACTCACAGGCATTGTACTGCTTGAGATTTCTGAAATTATAAATATGCAGACAAGATGGTTGCTAACTCCTTAAATTCTGCTAGCATGAGGGAAGGCAAGAAAGAGGGTATCCCTGAAAACCAGTTACTGGGAATACCAAGTGGGGACCGTACTGTTGCCCCCAGGTCCAGTTTGTGTGGATTTACCACAGGCTACTGTGGGAACAGGATACTGGATTAGATGGGCCTTTGGCCGGATACAGTGAGACGCTTCTTAGGTTATCAGCCAAAAGGTTGGAGAGTTTCTACTCATGGCTAGGTTGCATTTTATCAAAATATAAATGTAAGAATGTTAATAATGTAGATGACAACCAATCCCCTCACTGCCCATCCCCAGTTTATAAATGGCTGTGGTTAATACTATAAAATGCCGTGTTTCACAAACTAAGTTTTTCTGGAAATGCAGCTTATCTCGCTGGAAAAAAGGGATATCCACGTTAATGGCGTTTTTATTTTCATAGACTTGTTATAATTCCTTTTACAGTGGTACCTCGGGTTACATACGCTTCAGGTTACATACGTTTCAGGTTACAAACTCCACTAACCCAGAAATAGTGCTTCAGGTTAAGAACTTTGCTTCAGGATGAGAACAGAAATCGTGCAGCGGCATCGGGATGCCCCATTAGCTAAAGTGGTGCTTCAGGTTAAGAACAGTTTCAGGTTAAGTACAGACCTCCGGAACGAATTAAGTACTTAACCCGAGGTACCACTGTATAGCAAAAATAATAATAATCTGGATTGTATTACTGGTGTTTTTGGCCCCCTTCTGCTTCGAGATATCATATATGCTTTCCATGATTATTTTGTTCCGTGCTTTGATTTTGCATTTTAATACAACAATACAGGAAAAAACAAATAACGGTAGGAACTCTTGTTCACACCAATATGAGGTCACTCACCACCCAACTGGCCACAACCCAACACAGAATTACTGTGCTTAAGCCCCTTTTAATCAATGGACTTAAGCTACATTGGATTTTTGCCACCCTCTTTGCAATATGTGAACATGCCCTGAATAGGTTTACGAGGTCAGACGGATCCCTCTGTCTCTTAACAATGCAGACGCTCCTTCCGTATACACTTAAGGCCACTCCACACAAGACGATTCCCCTGTTCTGTAGGTGGGAGGATACAATATCCTAAGCGGCTGCTGCCAAAAATGGTACCCCTGTGTTCATTTCATTTTTTCACCTCTGCTATATGTTGTCATCCTGAACCGTTATCCTGAGCACATCGTAGCTGAGCAGGGACGTAGAATTAGCATAATAACAGCAGGATGCAAGGAAAGTTGAGTTCCATGCTGGGGGAAAGGGAATGTGATGCTGGGCTGCTGTTTTCAGAAGCAGGCTTGCCGGGGGGGGGGCGGTTGTGTGGGTGATGTGTAGTTTCACTGTGGAAAAACCCAGACACACTGAGTTGGGAAGTGCAGCCGTGAGTATTAATTCTGCCACATGGACTAAAAGTCTCTGTATGCACTTTGTCGTTCTTCTGACCAAGCTTCTGTTCTTTCATACAGAGCTCTGACTGGTGAGGGCCATTGTGATGTGGTGGTTAGAGTGTCAAACTAGGACCTGGGAGATGAGGGTTCGAATCCCCACTCAGCCACGAAGCTTGCTGAGTCATCTTGAGCCAGTTCACTGCCTTTCAGCCTAACCTACTTCACAGGGTTGTTGTGAGGATTAAATGAGCCTTGAGCTCCTCAGAGGAAAAGACAGGCTAGAAAAGCAATAAATGAATAAAAATATCAGTGTAGGGAAAATATGTGCCAATCGCACACTAAAAGATGGCTATGAATGCCAGCAAAAAACAGTGTTGTGCTTCCTTATATGATTCCCATTATAGCAATTAGGGAAGTTTTTAATGTTTGATGCTGTATTGTGTTTTTAATATTTGGTTGGAAGCCACCCAGAGTGGCTGGGGAGATGGGCGGGGTATAAATAATAAATTATTATTATTATTATTATTATTATTATTATTATTATTATTATTATTATTATTATTATTCCTTTGTCACACTGCTTGCCTTAGGAGCTGGTGCTAATGTTGATGGCACTATTGTTGTCCTTTCCCTAGAATAGTTGCAACTGGATCCTCTGCTTCAGTCAGGTTATGCACCAATAAGCAGCCATCTCCATCGGTCTGCAAGGTTTGTATGAACAGGAAGGACTGGGCAGCGCCCCGTAAAGCTGACAATATTTTTGGGAAGCCCGAGAGAACAAAAGAGTCTTTGCTGGAATCCTGAAATGCCTGCCACAAATGTGGCGCTCGCTATGATTCTCCATCAGCTCCGCTGCCTAAAGGCAGTGTATTCCTCCGTCACTTCTTGATTGCTCTGGTCTATCATTTAGTTTTTGGCTGCAGCTTCAGATTATATTTTTGGGACTCGGGAAGAAGGGGACGTGGTGGGAGGGGGACGGGAGGGGGAGAGCCAGCCCACTGTAGAGAGAAAGAAACAGAATTGGAAAATAGAGAAGGAGGAGGAGGAGGAGGAGAAAGAGAGCCAGCCAAGCAGAAACCCAGCCCAGCAAACCTCGGAACGGTTTCCTGTTGCCTCCTTCTAAAACACTTAGATTCCTTCAGACCCTTGAGAGAGGCTGAAGTTTTCTCAGCTCCACTGCCCTGTCCTTGAGGTATGGCATCAAATCCTCCTTTTCCATTCTCTGCTCTTTCTCCTTCCTCTCTGTTAATGATACTAAGCAAGCGGGTCAGTTTATCAAAGATCTAACATCGGCACCTGAATTGGTGGAGAAGGGGAGTTGTATTAATGTGTGGGAATATTATTATTTTTTTGCATTTTCTTGACTTTCCATTCTTGAGAATTTTGCTTGCTGCACCTTACTTTCGTTCCTCAGCTCGAAAGCTATTCCCACCCCTCTTATAGCTGAAGCATGTTAATAGGCTTAGTTCAATGACATTTCAGAAAGAACAGGATTTTGCTGCTTATTTCATTGCTTTTCACTGCTCGCCATAAATATGTGTTTATTTATTGGAAGGAGATGACAGTAATTTTCAAGCAAGTCGTTACTCTGTTGCTAGGATTTCACAATTTAATTCCTCCCCTCTGAAAAATAAAATAATAATTAGGTCTGGCACATGGAATGCAGCCTGTCATTGGTCACTTCAGGTTACGAGCATCTAAGGAACTAAACTTGTCAAGAGAACGTTATCTTAGCACATTTAGCCCAACGATATTTTTCTTTCCAGAAAAGGGCCATCAAAAGAAGAAGAAAGTTGTTGTTTTTAAAGTATACTACCCCCTGCAATTGTCGTTATTTATCTCACTGATTTGCTTTTGGCAGAGTGACAGCAGTACAGAAAGAGGATGATTTTCAAGTCAGAATGTTGTGGGGTTTTGTGTTTGTTTGTTTTTTATAAAAAAATTAACAACAGTGGATGCTAAAAGGGATTTCATTGCCTTTAAAGGCAGCCACTGCCTCCCCTGCTCTGACCCAAGAGAATAGTTCAGCTGCTCTTTTTTTTTTGTTTGTTCCCTCTTGGAACAGTATTTTATTCCAAAACGTTTGCCAAGAAAAAGGCAGTTAATTTTGAATTGCAGAGTGCAATCTAAGCGCCTGGAGCAGTTTAATCTGGTGCAGATAGGAAAGAGCCCTGTTGCTCTGAGCAGTCTATTTGTGTGCGTATTGGTGGGGGACGAGGGGAAATATAACAAAAATGCAATGGATTGTGACTCTGGAAGGGTGGTAAAGTTGAAGGGGAGAAATTTTTATGTGTGTATGCGGAGGGGATTAAGGAAAATGCATGCACAGTCCATGAATCAGTTCAAACAAAGCCATTGTCTGCCACATAGGCAGAAGCAGGAGATTGGGGGTGGGGGTGGGGAGATATCAACTTTTCAAACTTTTGCCAAGCTCCGCCTACTGGGGTGGGGGAAAGGCGCTCTTCTCTTGTATGACTCTCCCACAATGGAATGTCGGCTTCCATGGCAACCCTTTCAGGGCCTTTTGGTTCAGGAGATGCAAGGCCTTTATGGCCTGAGACGCAGAAAGGAAAAGATGTGTCCAGCTGGAACTTTTTCCCCTTTGCAGAATTTTAGATGCGGAAAAGTTCAAAGGTTTATTTTTCGAAGTGCTGCTTTCGGTTCTGAATCGCCCTTCTATGCAGCATCCAAAAAGAAGGAATGTAGAAAGACACAACAGAGCGCCTCTTGACTTCTCCCCAGTTGTCCTTAACTGACGTTGCAATCTATTATGGCAGAGGGGATCTCATAACACACACGTCTTCATGTCAGTAAAACTAGAGCTTGGCTTCTGCAGAGGATCACCCAGGGCTCCATCGGGGACTGTGTGTTCAATGCTTGAACTCAGTTCTGGAATACCGTATTTTTTGCTCTATAAGACTCACCTTTTCCCTCCTAAAAAGTAAGGGGAAATGTGTGTGCGTCTTATGGAGCGAATGCAGGCTGCGCAGCTATCACAGAAGCCAGAACAGCAAGAGGGATTACTGCTTTCACTGCGCAGCGATCCCTCTTGCTGTTCTGGCTTCTGAGATTCAGAATATTTTTTTTCTTGTTTTCCTCCTCCAAAAACTAGGTGCGTCTTGTGGTCTGGTGCGTCTTATAGAGCGAAAAGTACGGTACATAAAGTAAAGTAAAGGAATATATCTTCTGTGCAAGTGTCTTTACCACTAACTATGGTGGTGGTGGTGGTGGTAGTAGTAGTACAGTGGTACCTTGGGTTACAAATGCTTCAGGTTACATATGCTTCAGGTTACAGACTCCGCTAACCCAGAATTAGTACCTCAGGTTAAGAACTTTGTTTCAGGATGAGAACAGAAATTGTGCTCTGGCGGCGCGGCAGCAGGAGGAGGCCCCATTAGCTAAAGTGGTGCTTCAGGTTAAGAACAGTTCCAGGTTAAGAACGGACCTCCGGAATGAATAAAGTACTTAACCTGAGGTACCACTGTAGTAGTAGTAGTAGTAGTAGTAGTAGTAGTAGTAGTAGTAGTAATTTATTTATATCCCCAGCCACTCTGGGAGGCTCCCAACAGAATATTAAAAACACGAGAAAACATCAAACATTAAAAATTTCCCTAAACAGGGATGCCTTCAGATGTCTTCTAAAAGTCAGATAGTTGTTTATTTCCTTGACATCTGATGGGAGGGTGTTCCACAGGGCGGGTGCCACCACCGAGAAGGCCATCTGCTTAGTTCCCTGTAACTTCACTTCTCACAGTGAGAGAACCTCCAGAAGGCCCTCGGCGCTGGACCTCAGTGTCTGGGCTGAACGATGGGGGTAGAGACGCTCCTTCAGGTATGCTGGGCCGAGGCTGTTTAGGGCTTTAAAGATCAGCACCAACACTTTGAATTGTGCTTGGAAACATACTGGGAGCCAATGTAGGTCTTTCAAGACCGGTGTTATGTGGTCTCAGCGGCCACTCCCAATCAACAGTCTAGCTGCTGGTCTGTTCCCTGCAACTCCAGATTTCGATGTAAATCTTCCAGAGCCCCAACTCTGGGACAGCCACTGTTTAATGGTATAGTGAAAGGACAGCAATTATGCCCACACAGTTATTTATGTCAGCTACATTCATGCCAGCTGTTTATATCTTAAAACAAAGGGCTATGATTAAACAAACCAGACTTTAATTAACTTTGTGCGGTACTTGATAGTTTAGGTATTCTTTATAACTTAAGAAAGTTGCTGATATCTTTTTGCACTGGAGGAGGGGTGAACTGTAGGGGTTTCACAGGTGGTGAGCATCTGGGCTTCCTTCCAGGCCAAACTTCCGGCCACTTTCCTCTTGGGACAGACTGCTGGTAGCTGACAACATGAATGCTGAGCAGCTGGCCTTGCTTTCATCATGGTGCCGCAGAATCCATAAAATAACATGACCCAAAATAACTGGAAAATTACAAGCAAAGCAAGCCCAGCTTTCCAGTGCTGGATATCTCAGACAGGACTTAGAATTTAGTCAGGTCCATCCATCCATTTATCTGTAAGCTGCCTTGAATCCCAGTCTGAGGGGAAAGCATCATCATCATTATTATTATTATTAGCCACAATTGTGCCAAGGCACCACTTCTGCTGAGATACAGGACATCCCCCAGAGGCCCATGAGATGGCACAGGGACTTCTGGAGCAGTCTCTTATTTCCTGGTAGGAGGGAAATCTAGAGAGAGCAGAGCACAACTTCCTTGTGCTACTTTTGTCTCCACAAATGCCAACAAGAAGTCAGCGCTGTCTGCACTGAAATGAACACGAGAGAATTGTTCTCTTGCTCCTTCCTTGCTGCCAGACATCCCTTTCACTGGGAAATGGAAGATCACCTCAGTACACCAGGGAGTGAAGTGAAGCTATAGCCATAGCTGTCAACGTTTCCCTTTTTAAAGGGGAAATTCCCTTATTCCGAATAGGATTCCTCGCAAGAAAAGGGGAAAGTTGACAGCTATGGCTATAGCTAGTCCTTGCAGGAACCCAAATGTACAACTCCTCTTAAGCCAAAGCATTTTAAGGCCCTCTTACTTGAGAGACACCGCCCCACAATAGGGAGCTGTTGTCCCAACTACAGTCCCAAGCTCGGGTTTATCACCCCAATGAGAATTATGCCCCAGGCAGCACATTAAAGGTGCATGTGATTTTTCTTTCTTTCAAAAACTATTTGCTAAATAAGACTGGAAAGTATTTAGCTTGTGCAGCTAAGGACTAGCAATAAAGAGCTAGATCATATCCCTGATATTACAGTCATATAAAGCTTCTTTCCCTTTATCTTTACGGTGAAAATTACCTGCTGTTTCCTCTGCCCTTAAGCCTTGGATATTCTGATATGTATCATTTTCTCTGCAGTTAAAGCCACACATTTGATACTAGGGAGCTGAATTATTGGGTAGTTCTCTTGAACAAGTTCTTAAAATGATGACACTTTATACAGTGCTTCTGCCAGAGCAGACTAACATCAGCTTGTTTTTACAGAGGAGAAAATGAAAGGGATACCATTTTCCGGCAGGAAAGGGAGGACTTAATGTGTGTGCCTAGCAGTACAAAGTGGAGTCAGAAATGGAATCTCCATCCTGAGCTCCTTTGGGAGGAAGGACAGGATTAATGATGATGATGATGATGATTATGTTACCCAACCATTTCTCAAGCTTTCCCCCCCTCATAGTATTACATCTTCGTAAGCTTTTAGCTAGTGTGGCTTTTGAAACATGGAGTTACTAGCAGTGGCGTAACGCCCTTTGCCAGAGCCCAGAGAAGATGAGCATGCATGTGCCCCAGGCTCATCCAGCCCTTGCCACTGATGTCGCCGGGCGGGTGTTCACATGCTGTGCGGGAGCAGGGTGTGGCGGGTGCCCTTCACCCTTCACTGTCTGCACTCCCCCGCCCCTATCGCCAGTGGGCAAGCTCTGCTGTGCTGGGCAGGGGCGGGACACGCAGAAGGTGATCTTCATCCTCTGTGCTATCCAGTCCCTGCCGCCGGGTGCAAGGGGGATCTCAGTGGGGTGGCGAGCTCCTAGTTCACACACACACAGATTGTTCGCCCAGGGCAATATCCCCCATTTCCCCCCCCCCATGCCACTGGTTACTAGACAGTCTTTAATGTTGTAAATTGCTACTTGGGTTTAATAATTGGAAATGAAATGGTGATGCAATCAGTTTCCCTGAAGATGAACAAGACAGGGTTAAATGCATAAGCGGAGCCCTGCTAGATCAGGCCAGTGGCCCAACTAGTCCAGCAGCCACAAGATGCTTATGGGAAGCCTGCAAGCAAGATCTGAGCATGGCAGCGCTCTCCCCTCCTGCGGCTTTCAGCAAACTTGCATTCTGTTCATGGAGGCCCCCAGGGTTAGTAGCCATGGATGGCCTTTTCCTCCACGAGGTTTCAAAGCAAGGTGCGCTGCATTTATTTATTTTTAAACAACTTTCTATGGGGTTTTTATAAACAGAAAGCTGCACTTTAAAAGTATTACCGTTGCAGCAACAGCTATCACACAGCCCCCCCCCATTTCATTTATATATATTTTTAAAATGTGGCATAGCACTTCAAGCAGGACCAGGTAGCTGAGCCCACTCTTTATTTAACCTCCTTCTAATTCTGCGGTGTAGGGTTACTCTCAGGCATTGTGAGAAATTCAGCTTGGTGCTGCTGCACCTCAACTGCTACCAGGTATACTTGATGATAGAGGAGGCTGACCATCAGAGAGCATTTGCCCAAGGCCCCCTCTGCCTGGCTCAGTGGACTTCCTCCCATGTTAGTGACTGTCTGCAAGCTACAAGCACAAACCGCTCGCTCATGGTACTCATCTGCAAACCTTGGTTTGCGGTTTGAAGGCTTTCTCCATGAGCAACAGTTGCAAAAGGGATCCATTTTGTTTAGGATCCTGGTCAAGCCATAGTAGAAGTTAAAGGACCCCAGGACGGTTAAGTCCAGGCAAAGGCGACTGGGGTGCGGTGTTCATCTCACTTTCAGGCTGAGGGAGTAGGCGTTTGTCCACAGACAGCTTTCTGGGTCATGTGACTAAACCACTTCTGGGGCAACAGCACACCGTGACGGAAACCAGAGTGCACAGAAATGCCGTTTACCTCCCCACCGCAGCGGTTCCTATTTATCTACTTGCACTAGTGTGCCTCTGAACTGCTAGGCTGGCCGGAGCTGGGGCAGAGCAACAGGAACTCACCCCGTTGCACGGATTTGAACTGCCGACCTTCTTATCGGCAAGTCCAAGAGGCTCAGTGGTTTAGACCACAGCACCATACTAGTCAACTTAACTGATTGATAAAAAACCGATCCTGAAAAAACATTTGGCTCTATCTGAACACTCGTAAGGCTTCTTGCACCCTCTCAAATCTGCACCAGAGGGTTTGCTGAACTCTACAGAACAGAGGGCAACAGCAAAAAGTGGGAATTAGTGAGAATTACCTTCCTTCCCAGTCCATTCACAGAATTTTTTGCTGGAGCAATGAGTTGGCCATGAACAGAAGGACCCAGCTAGAAGCATCTCTTCATAAATGCTGCATTTGAGCCACATTCATATAATGCTGCTACATGGACAGATGTTGCACAGCTCTTCTCAGAAAGAAAAGGCTCAGGATAAGTGAGCATATTGATGACTGTGCACACTATGATAGCTTTTTAAGAGAGACATGAATTGGCAACATGGGTTAATACCCCCACCATGTCAAACCAGGGTTGGAAGAGTAGTTAGAACGAAGGGTGTGAGAAAAGGGGTGCAGGCTCTAGCCTTGGCCCATGACTCCACATCCTTTAAATGAGATGGAATGTGAACAAAGAGGACAGCAGAGAAAATTGAATTTGTGGTCATTTCAAATGCTGGGTAATGAACATTATCCTTCCTTGGGAAAAGGCAGAGAAAGCAGTCCGTGGTGTCCAGAGGAAGCCACCAATGCTAATCTTAGAAGGCAGAGACGAGAATTGCAATGCTTGAGATATACAGTTGATAAAAGGCAGCCACCAAAGCCACCTAAATTGCAGGTACGGAAATAGGATGATCACATCTTTTCAAAGCTCTTTTAAGTAACTCTGGTCTCATTATTCATTATCATCATAAGGTGCTGTTTTGCATAGGAACATATGTCAAAAGGAAAGAGCAAGGAAAGGTGGCCTGGTGTACGTGTTCTGCAATGGACTCTAGGCATTAAAGACAGCAAGGCAAAATGGTGGAGTCAACTAGGACAAAAGAAACCCCTACAACAGCCTGTGTGCTGCATTCCAGATATCACGGGGCGGGGGGGGGGGGGCACCCAGGGGAGATGCCCTGGTGGGAACCTTCCTTAGCTCTGCAGCAGCTACCAGTTTCAAGCCTATTCTGGGTATAATGTGGACTTCAATGTTGATTTAAAGTGGGGATTCAATATTCCGCTGTTCCTCGCAGACTATAGACCACAAGGCAACAAAGAGGTACATGTGGCACCCAAGGGAAATTGCCAGGACAGGGAGTTTATGCAAACTGCACCTAGTGCGCTTTCCCTTTCACAAGAAGCTTTCTCTGGGATTGTTGTGTCAGATGCAGTGGTGTGGTGGCAAATATTGAAGAGCTCATCATGACAACCTTCATAGCCACACCCTAAAGGAGTGTCCAAAAGTACAGGCAGCTGCACTGATCCCTATATTTATGTGTGCATAAATGTGTGCGACACACACACACATACACACCAAAATGTAGAAGTACATAGCATATTACCAAATTGATTAGAATGAATATGACCACAATCCAATGTAGTTTCCTGGTAATAAGGGAAACCATGCATAAGTTTATAGCCATGTCAATCAAAAACCTGAACCATCTTGCAAAGAAGTGTTGCCATTTAACCTGCTAGCATGAAGTAAGAACCCCAAACCAAAGGAAAGAAGTTTCCATCCTCTGCTTGACTATTTTCCTCCTTCTCTGACTGTTCTAAATGACACAAATAAGCTTGAAAGCTTTATTATCATGTCACTCACTTGCAAGGAGAGTTTGTCAAGTACCCTAGCACCCCAGCATATGACATCATTGTTCTTGCACTTTCCTACATGACTTCCAACCCCCCAACCCCAATTAGATCATGGGGAAAAGGCAACACTTCTGCAGGATAGGAGTGTAGCTGTGATTTATTTGTTCTTGGGGTGGGGACGGACTCTGCACATGCTGAGAAGCTGTCTTTTCCTCCCATGGGATATATAGAGAAATCACTCCAGTTAAAGAAAAGCATGGGATCCTTATCAAATGTCAGCACCATTTATAGAACCAGATACCAACCGCAGCCTACATAGCAAGCCCTGGCTGAAACTAAACACAGAATCTGGTTCTTCTGTAGTTCAAACTAGGATAGTGACCATGCCACTTAAACCTTATTTGAAGTTCTGTTCCTTTGGACAACTAGCTTTTGCATCTGTTCTGTGTTCCAACCTACTCCTGGGAAACAAGAGTGTTGGGAAAGGGGGATTGCGTCTGCATTCATGAGGATATGAATGCATGTGCGTTAATCCACTTTGCAGATCCAAACTCTGAGTCTTGGCACTGAGAAGCATGTTCGTGGGTTGAGCCCCTGTGAGCCCCGGGTCTGGCTCAAATTAAGCCCCAGCAGCATGCCTTGAGTCTTTTGATTTTCCACAGATAGCCGTGTGATGGCTGCTGCACAGGTCTTCATTGCGAAAACATCACACTATGCATTTGACACCGCTATTGCAAAGTACCAAGGGTACGGCTGGAAGGCCTCAGCCAAAGCAGCTCCTCTTAGACAAAAAATAAGTCTCTTATGGAGGCATTTCTGGACATTTTTGTTTTTCAAATAAACTTGTTTCCTGTCTCCAGCGACAGACGTTTATGTAAAGCTTGTTTGCTCAGAGAGTTGATCCATGTCCCTTCTACCTCCAAGCACAACAGTGGCTGTTCTCAGTGTTTGCTGGCCTGCTGTCAGATGGGCTCCTATACCTCAGCACAGCCCCGGGCCTTGAAATCTGATATTCTCTGGGGCAAGGAACACCACTTGAGATCCTCATCCAATATTGACCAGGGTGGCTCAAGGGGTGTTGTCTTCTGAAAGCAGCCCCTTGACACCTGGCTCGTAGCTGCTGAACCTCAGCGAAGTTGTCGGACCTTGGTCATCAGTGGACCTCGGAAGCAAGGCAAGAAAGAGCCCCGCTAGGCAAAGCACAAGAAAATCCCTTGTAGATCCAGGAGGAGGGAAACAGCCAGATGCAGCTGTACTTTTCCACCCCCAAAAATGCCATTTAAAAGGGGAAGAGCTATTGACCTCAGCTTCAGGTCTTGGCAGTGACGAAGGATGCTTTCACCAGCCTCCAGAGCAAATAAAGGCAAGAGGAAAGGACTTGGTGTACTGAACAGCAGGAGAAGAGGTGGGGGCAGAGGAAAGGGCTGTCTGCATTAGACAGCCGCCTAGTCAATGGGAAATAGGCCCCCTACATAGCCAACGTGGTACTCTCCAGATGTTGTTAGGCTGCAACTCCCATCAGCCCCAAGCAGCCTGGTCAGGGATGGTGGGATATGTAGTTCAAAGCATCTAGAGGGCACAAAGTTGGTTACTCCTGCCTTACTCTATACTAACCAAAAAGTGTCTGTAATGATGAACTGTCAGGCACATCCATGATTTTGCATGAAACCTTGTTGCATCTTCATGAATGGTTATATTTCTCTTACCATGATCTAACCACATACACAAAAAATACATCATGCAAAACATGCTGGAGGCTGCAGCATGAACGTTTTTAGAAAGTTACAGTGTAAATATTGCTAAAGCCTGCTACATTTGGCATAAATAAAAGCTGAGATGGAAATTTCAGACATCAGCCTTTCTGTAGTGCATTGAAGGCAACATGTTTGGAAAACGATTCCACATTTTGGGCGCAAAGGGAGCATGCTGCAACCTGCCATAGAAATGCCAGGAAATGCATTCATATTAGATCTGCAATATATTGAGAGGGGGAGGGAAATCAGCCACATTTTGTATGAGGTTGCATTTAGGTGTGAAATATGTTTGTAGGTAGGGAGCTACTTTGCAGAGTTCAAATTTTGAAAGTACTGAGTTGGAGTTCAGAATTTTATATCCAGTAGTTTAAAACTTGGGAGACTTCTGGTTTGTGAAAATATTTCACTGTTAGATAAATATTTCACTCAGGCTTGCACTACAAATGAAAAATAAAAACCACTGCCAGTGTTGTCTTTATATTTTGTCGTACATCTGCGGTCCTGGAGGTTTTGCTGAATATGATTAGAAGGGACCAGTTGGTTAAAGGTATACAAGTCGGAGCTAAACAGTACAAATTGAGAGCATTTGCGGATGACTTAGTATTGACATTACAGGAGCCAGAATCTAGTACTAAAAGGGTTTTAGAACTGATTCAAGAATTTGGTCAGGTTGCAGGATTTAAACTGAATAAGCTAAAAACCAAGGTTTTAGAGAAAAATTTAACACTGATTGAGAGAGAGAGGTTTCAGAATGAGACAGGATTGACAGTGGTCAAGAAAGTGAAATACCTGGGGATTAATATGACAGCAAAAAATGGGAATTTATTTAAAGACAACTATGAAAAATGCTGGGCCGAAGTGAAAAAAGATTTAGAAATTTGGTCAAACTTGAAGCTTTCACTGCTGGGTCGTATTGCTGTGATAAAAATGAATGTATTGCCTAGAATGTTGTTTCTGTTTCAAACATTGCAAATTGTGGACAAGATGGACTGTTTCAAGAAGTGGCAGAGAGATATTTCTAGATTTGTCTGGCAGGGCAAGAAGCCCAGAATAAAATTTAAGATATTAACTGATGCAAAGGAAAGGGGTGGATTTGCCCTGCCAGACTTTAAACTTTACTATGAATCAGCAGCTTTTTGCTGGTTGAAAGAATGGCTACTTCTTGAAAATACAGACATTTTGGATTTAGAAGGTTTTAACAACGTATTTGGATGGCATGCATATCTGTGGTATGATAAGGTCAAAGCACATAAAGCATTCAAGAATCATATTGTTAGGAAAGCATTGTTTAATGTCTGGATAAGATATAAGGATTTACTGGAAAACAAAACCCCAAGGTGGTTGTCACCGATGGAAGCAAAAGCACAGAAAAAGCTCAATATGGAGGCCAAGTGGCCGAAATATTGGGAAATTCTGGAACAAGAGGGAGATAGACTGAAATTGCAGAGTTTTGAGAAACTAAAAAACAAAGTGCGAGATTGGCTTCATTATTATCAGATAATGGAGGCATATAATTCGGACAAGAAAATTGGTTTCCAGGTGGAAAAATCAAAATTAGAAACAGAACTGTTAGAACCCAAAACTAAGATTTTGTCAAAGATGTATAACTTGCTGTTGAAATGGAATACTCAGGATGAAACGGTCAAATCTGCTATGATTAAATGGGCACAAGATGTTGGACATAACATAATGATGGCTGACTGGGAACAGTTATGGACCACAGGTATGAAGTTTACGGCATGCAATGCCTTAAGAGAGAATATTATGAAAATGGTATACAGGTGGTACATGACCCCAGTCAAGCTTGCAAAAATCTATCATTTGCCCGATAATAAATGTTGGAAATGTAAAGAAACTGAAGGTACATTCTTTCACCTTTGGTGGACGTGCCCAAGGATTAAGGCTTTCTGGGAGATGATATATAATGAACTGAAAAAGGTATTTAAATATACCTTCTTGAAGAAACCAGAGGCCTTTCTCCTAGGCATAGTCGGCCAATTGGTGCCAAAGAAGGACAGAACTTTTTTTATGTATGCCACAACAGCAGCAAGAATACTCATTGCAAAGTATTGGAAAACACAAGAGCTACCCACCCTGGAAGAATGGCAGATGAAGGTGATGGACTACATGGAACTGGTAGAAATGACTGGCAGAATCCGAGACCAGGTAGAAGAGTCGGTAGAAGAAGAATGGAAGAAATTTAAAGACTATCTACAGAAATATTGTAAAATTAATGAATGTTAGAATGATGTTGGATAGAAATTAAGTGGTTTTCAGCTGTAATACTATAAGGGAATATGAAAAATGGATTATTAATAGGCAAAAATTTAACGTTATAATATTTTAAGATTAATGATTAGGATAAACAAAGAGGGTAAGGATTTGCTGAACCAGCAAACTGAACTGGAATACAAAAAAGGGAGGTGTGAGGAGGTCCGGGAAATAAGCTAATGAAAAATAAGTAATGGAAAGAATGAGTTGTTTTTAATCATTTTTATTTTGTATTTTTTTATTTCTTTTTTATTCTTTACTCTGTAATACTTTGAAAATTTGAATAAATATCTTATATTTTGTCGTACATCTGTCACATGAACCTGCTATCAATAGGGAAGGTCATTTGTGAGAGATCTGTACGCATCAGTCTCATAATCTTATTGTGAATACAAATTCCATATTCTCCTGGATTTCCCTTCTTTGTTAGAAGCAGGAAGTGATCAATGAACAATAGATTGTATCTGAGCAATTGAAGAGGCATTTGGCAATAGCATGTTGTATCAGTTGGTCTGGATTTCCAGATGCCCACCAGTTTGTACCCACTAGTACTCTGTGAGTGGTTTTTCAGATTAGCAAAGAGTTCATATATCATTTTACAGCCAACACATTCAGATTCTTGCCTGCATGCTAGGCACAGCAAGAGATTCCCCTTTCTTCACAGTTCATACCACTTTTCATGGACACAGATATTCAAGTTCTACAAATTGCATCTGGAGTAGACAAGATAGCTCCATATAGGAGCACTGTCCATCTGTATCAACACTCTACTCTTAGGAAAATAGGCGAAGGTCTGAAAACTCTCAGCAGGAAATATATAGGCCTGTAGAAGAAGAAGATTCTGCAGTTGCAGCCTCTGCAGTATGCCAGACTGCAGATAAGCAAAGAATTTAATCACTCAGGATTTCCGCAGTTTGTTTCCCCAGTGCTTTCTGGCAAGATCTTCCTTGGGCAAGGATGGACCTGTCTTAATGCTATTGCATTTGAAAGATAGGGCTTTGCACCAGCAGGAAGATGGTTTGGACATTACATGATGCAGAGAATAACACTGACTTCCACTTTCCCACCCTTATTTTCCCCCTTCTGAAATATTTTTGGCTCCCAGTAAAACTTTCATGTTTTTGTTTTTAAATCCAAAGGATATTTAAATCCTTCTATGGTTATCTGTTATGCACACTTCTGCAATGTAGTTAATAGGAAAAAGCTCATTTTAGGCCCTTTATTTTCCCCTGCTACCCACAATGTCTGAAACAGAGATTATTACTGAAACATTAACAGGTAAAATTTATGGATGCCAGGTTTCAGCCCAGAAATAGTGTCTCTGCCTTCTATTTCTCTGCCACCTCTCCCGCTGCATTTCCTTCTTTGCTTGTAAGGGGTCAAAATGAAGGCTTGCTTTGCTAGGTCCAGGAAGTCAGTGGATGGAGGTCATTGTGGTGTCTAGCCTTTCAACAGGCTCCACAAGGCCACCAAGTTCAATGAAATTTACCCACTGGGCATGTGCTTGGTCAGGGATTTCAGCCTAAAAATCCAGGAAGAAATTTCTGACAATAAGAGCTGTATTGGAACCAACTCCCTTAGGAGACTCCCCTTCATTATAGGTTTTGAGGCAGAGGTTAGATGGCCAGTTGTCATGGATGTTTTAGTTGAGATTCCCTTGGGGTCCCTTCCAACTCTACAATTCTTTGATTCTATCTATTGTTGAACTGTAGGTATAATCCTTCCATCAGCTAATGTTAATCAAGTTCATGCATGAATTGTTCTGCAGAAGACTTCAGCTTTAAGTTCAAGTCATTTTCATTACTCCCATTGCTTTCTTTTTTGAAGCACCCTTGCAGGTCATCAGCGTCAACTATGTCAAAAGCCTTATCTACCCTTACTTATTCTTTCTGTAAGAAGAAACAGTAACATGAAAACATGGTGTTGTGGTTACAATGTTTTACTCAGCACAGAGCTCAAATCCTCATTTGAGCTCACCATGATTTGGGGCCACTCACTATCTATCAACTTAGCCTACCTCATAAGGTTGCTGTGAGAATAAAATTCGGGGAGGATCAAGCATGCTACCCTAAATTCCTTGGAGGAAGAGTGGAATAAACTGCAATAAATGAAAATAATAAACTGACTCTCGTGCAATAAAGCCCATAATTTTCATTAAAATTAATACAGTAGAATACAGTACTCAATCCCCACCCTAATATAAGTCAAACGTTTCCTCTTCTCTCTCCAGACTTCAAACAAAGATGCGAGCCTGGATTTTCTTCCTCTTCTGCCTGGCAGGCAAGGCCCTGGCAGCACCGGTAAGTATTGAACTTAGATCAAATAAAATTTTAAAACCTGTTTCCTAGAATAAATTTCTGCCCCTCCTGCTATAGGATTGCCATTGAGCAAGGCATAAGAAAGGTGAGTTTCAGGGCCAACATACAACAAACGTATTGCCGCATTTTGACTTGCAGGGATTTTCCCTCCCCTTCTTGGTGCCAGGAAAAGATGGTTCAAACCAGCAAGATACCTATCAAATTCTAGAAATGGGGTTGTTGTTTCTGGAAGTATGGAAAGGAGAGGCTATAAATGGGGGGCATGTACCAAGCCCTGGTTTCCTTTTTTTGTTTCCACCTGGCTTTGGCCCACCATTCCTTCCCTTGGTCACAGCCGTTTCCTCTCCTAGACCTCTGCTTCTTCCAAGTCTCCTCCCATTTGCCATTTTTCCTCTGTCTGCAGCTTCATCTGCCCCCTTCTTTCAGACCCCTAGAGCCTACACATCATATGCAATTTTTTGTTAGAACAGAGTTCCTGCAGCCAATCAGAAGCCACATTGGACATTTGGCTTCTGAAAGAATGTTTGAAAACCGGAACACTCGCTTCCGGTTTTCGATCGTTCGGGAGCCAGAACGTTTGACTCCCAAGGTGTTCGGGAGCTGAGGTACGGCTGTATTCTGCTGTAGTTCTGGAAGTGGCTTTTACATCATATGAAAGCTCAAGTACAGTCGTACCTTGGAAGTCAAAATGGAAGCCATTCCAGAAGTCCGTTCGACTTCCAAAACATTCAGAAACCAAATCACAGCTTCTGATTGGCTGCAGTTAGGGAAATGGAATAAACTGCTGTGTGAACTCAGGCGAAGTCAGAACAAGCATGGATGTACACATGCCAGAATCCATCCTTCTCAGATGACTATATTCAAAAGTTTGATTCTTTTCAAAGTCACTGCCAAAACTGCACCTTAGGGACAGGTGTGCTGTAAGTGTTGCTGGCAAAGTCCATAGGGTGGTGCCCAAGTTAGTGAGCAACAGGAATTTTAGGACCTTAACTCTTTGAATTCTAAGTGTGTATGTGTTTTAAATAAAATTGGGCCAAGGATACTTGAGTGGCTTCAAGTCTATTAAGGAATGAGATACGGCAATACTGCATTCCAAAGCAAGGCAAGGAGCTCCACAGACTTCAGTGGGGCCTGCTAGGTTCTAACTGTGGCAAAGGGGAGCATTACGCAGAAGGTCTCACACTTTCTTCCTGCTGGTTGCAGCACTTGGGTGGGGTGGCAGAGGAGCTTTGTACATGTGTGTGTTTGGTCACTGCAGTAGGGGTGGAGCTTCAGGCACAAGGTTGAGGGAAACCCTGCAGTAGAGCTAGGATGGAAGACACATCCACACCTGACTTCCTTATTTCTTCCTTGCAGCAGGATGCTCTACCAGAGGAGATGGAAGTAGTAGAGGACCCTACAATAGAGGTACGAGGTGAATCAATACTCCCCTCTTTTTATGTGCTTTGTGGGAGCAGATGCATTGGAAGAGGTGGGATAACGACTGATGGGAAGTTGTATGACCGCCATCCAAGCAAATTGGGATGGATGCTCAGCAAACAGGTGGTCTGGAAGCAACCTAACACATTTTCTATGGCATATACATTCAATGGACTGCTATCTGCTTACGCCATAATAAATATGTTAGTCTTTAGGTACCTCGAGACTCTTTGCTCTCTTTTTTTGCTAAAACAAACTAACACAGCTATCCTTCTGGAGATAGTTGCTTCAGATCACCATTTCTCAAGATCGGGCTTTTTATTCATTTTATTATGAGTTAAGAGCTTTCATACTGCTTGCTTGAAATTTAAGGGTGATCAAGAGACGAACGGAACTGCAGCTGGAAGCACTATTGAGAGGTGGGGCCTGTAACTAACTCAGTCACAGTGTGGAGCGCTCTTGTTCAGGGTTCCAGCTAGCCACCAGTCAGCCATACCTCTCCTAGGACACCCCATTCCATTCCATTTCCCCTCCCCACCCTGTTTTCTGTAACCTCCGCCCACAACAACCAGTTGTGCTCATTGAGCATGTTCAGTCCTCACTGAATTGCTCAAGAGTCCCCCTCCCCTGCTTTTATAGTTCACTAAAAATTGTGCTTCTCCAAATCTTCCTCAAAGACTCCTGTGCTATTTGGCTACATTTTAGAGTATGAACTCACTATTGGCATATAGTATACTAAATACCTCAAGGACCACCTCTCCCCATATGAACCAACCGGATCATCATCTGAGGCCCTTCTTTGTGTGCCTCCTTCATGAGAGGCCAGATGGTGGCAACATGAGAACAGGCCTTTTCTGTGGTGGTTCTCTGTTTGTGGAATGCTCTCCCCAGGGAGACTTGCCTGACACCTTTGTTACATATCTTCAGGTGCCAGGCAGAAACATTCCTCTTCTCCCAGGCCTTTGGCTAATTAAACAATCTATGGCCTTTTAAATTGGAGGGTGTGTGTGTTGTTTTTGTTTGTTATTATGCATTTTCGACCACCCTGTAATCTTCAGGTGAAGGGCTGTATAGAAATTTAATTATTATTAATAATAATACCTCAAGTTGGCTCTTCTTTCATGAAAGGAAATTAACTCTAGAGACATTTCCCTGACCTTTGGCTTCCTAATGCTGTGAGTCTCTCTTTAAACAGCCTATTTGAGTGGGTATGGTTTCTATGTCGCAACAGGCTTCCAGGTTGTCATCAACCAGAACACAACAATAACTGACCTTATTCCACCTCTCTTCCCAGGAACCTGTGGGTATCAACCCCGTTCAGGTGGAGGTTGGAGAGTTTGAAGAGCCCACTGTGGATGTGGAGGAGATTGTTGCTGAAAGTAAGCAGTACTCTGGATATTATACTTTAAACCTGCAATGTTTTATATGTACACATAATATAAGCAGGGCCAGCCCAAAACATTTTGGCACCTGACATCCTGCCACCTGAGGCGGTTGCCTCACCTTGCCTCAAGGGTGGGCCAGCCCTGTATATAAGAATGCAAATTTTATAGAAATGCAAAAAACGGAAGAAAAGGAGTTGCTGCAGCAGCCCTGGCATGCTCATGCCAGATGATGTTTCTTGCTACTGTCATTTAAGTCCCGCCCTCCCAATCTTACACCCTGAAGACCCAACAGCATAACTCTCTCCATAGGCTGCTTTAAGTTGCAGGGGTATTGCTTTAAAGCAGTGTTTCCCAACCACTGTTCCGCGGCACACTAGTGTGCCGCGAGATGTTGCCTGGTGTGCCGCGAGATGTTGCCTGGAGGGAGGCGGGCGAGTCGGGCGGCAAGAGGCGGGGCGGCGGCGGCGAGGAGAGGCCGCCCAGCGCGGGGCTCTCGCCGTCTGCCTGCCTGGCTGCCTGCGAGCTCGGCGGGCAGCGCCTCCGTCCGCAGTGCCCGCCTCGCGGCTCTCATTCCCTGCCCCTGCCAAAGCTCACCCAGCCAAGCCGCGCTCTCCTTCCTGCCTCGCTTTGCTGCCTCCTCCCCCCCCACCCCCAAAGCTTGGAGGTTCCCCGGCAAGGGGGAGGGGAAAAATTGAAACTTACACTTTCGTGCGTCCCTCCCAGCATGACGCTGCGCGCTGATGTCACGGGGCTGTAATGGTGGTGTGCCTCGAGATTTTTTTCATCAAACAAGTGTGCCTTTGCCCAAAAAAGGTTGGGAAACACTGCTTTAAAGGACCACAGAGGGAAGGAAATGGTCTGTGAACCGCATGCTCCCTCTGAGGCTGGTTCTCACTCCATTTTAGCCCTGCAGATTGTGTTTACAGATATTTTTTAGGCTTGGGAAAGATTCAAAGTACATTAGATGGTGGCAGTAAGGTATCACTCTTTCAGAAGAGAATGCTGACAGTTGCAACTTAACTCCAATACATCAGTTAAGGAGTTCTGGTCATTCCTGTGCTGCCCTAGTTAGAGACAAACATAGACTATTGGACTCTATGCCTTGCTCCATAAAATAAATATGTTAGCCTATCCTACATCTGATGAGCCAAGCAAACACTACGCTGGATGGCTCAGACACTACTGTTGGTGAAAAGGCTGAGTATATCGCTCCATGGCTAGTTTTCCAGGGTTTTTTTAATAGTGAGGAACCACTGACACTGTTTTGGCTTCAAAAATTGCTTTTCTTCCTGGTCTTGCTTAGATCCTTGCCAGAACTATCACTGCAAGCACGGCAAAGTCTGTGAACTGGACGAAAACAACACCCCTATGTGTGTGTGCCAGGATCCTTCCAGCTGCCCAGCCAGCACTGCAGTGTTTGAGAAGGTGAGCAGAGAAGATGAGCGAAGTCAGGCCAACAGAGCAAACTGACAAAAGTGGAGGTCTTGGGAACAGTGATTGCTTATAGCCTCAGTTATATCTTAGCTTTAGCATAGCAGCTGATGCATCTCTGAGGTTTCTCCCAGTAACATCTGTAACTTCTGGTTAGGGCATATCACATAGTTAAGTACTATGTTACCAATGAAGGGTGTTTTGCAGGTATGGTAAATAGCCACGTCATCCAGCCCAGCTGCATGAAAGGAAGCTGCAGGAATTACTAAGAAAGGGATGTGGCAATGACAGGAAAGTGGCCACCATGCCACTGGACAGAATGAGTGCAGCTTGTCATTCTTCTGAATCTTTCAGTGGTTTTGTTAAATACAACTGACTATCAAGTCTTCCTCAACAGCCCATGACACATGGAGTGAGAGGCCCTGCCTGGCAATAGTTCTTCCCCTATCTGATGGGTCAGTGCCAAGGGCATTACTAGAGGATAGCAGCTCCATCCCCTGGACTTTGCCCTGTTGAGTGCCATCTTGACCCTGGCACTCTAACATCTGCATGCAGCTGCCAGGAAATTAAATTACTTGGGAGTGCAGTGACAAATATATGCTGACCCCATCAAATCCAGGGTTGCAGTCCAATCCTTAAATGAATTGAAAGTGGAGTTATGGGCTGGATAAGGATTGCCAAGTAGAGGCTTTATGAATACCTGATAGACATTTGAGCTTGTCTATCTCTGGAAGGTTATTGATGTTGTCCTGGATGGGGAGAAAGATGGATCCATGCTGCATTTGAGCACTTTGTCTTTCTAATGCAAATAACCCTTTTCACAAAGGTATGTGGAACTGACAACAAGACCTATGACACCTCTTGCCACTTCTTTGCCACCAAATGCACTTTGGAGGGAACCAAGAAAGGACACAAGCTCCACCTGGACTACATTGGACCTTGCAAATGTGAGTTTTCCTCCTTATGCTGCAGATCAAAATCCATTCAGAAGGCAACTAATCAACATCTGCTTTCCAGATGTTGTGGCACTACAGCTCCTATCATCGTTGACCATTGGCTATGCTGCCTAGTGCTGTTGGGAGCTGTATCATAACATCATCTAGAAGGCACCACATTGGCTACACCTAGCCTATATTCAACTATATTTTCAGAATTAGTGAATCCATATGGTCTAAGGAATAGCAAAAACACTACATCAAGTTATGTTGGCATGGAAATATATGGAAATCTACATGATCAGTGTGGGTCACAAATAAATAAGGCTTGGCTGATGGGCATCCTGAAGACTATTCATTCAAAGGGGTACACAGCACCTGCCAAAAGATTGAGTTTGAAAAAATAAAATATTTAGGCCATTCTGTGACAACACAGAATATGCCTTTCTGCAACATCTGCATTCATAACAGTCAGGCAACAGATTCTGAGAAATGTGCTGAGAAAACTGACCCATAGGTCAGCCCAAAGGCATGGCATCTACCATCTTGGTTACCTCAGCCATTGTGTTCACTGGTCCAATAAACCAGGAACAAACCTTGCCTAGAGCTTGTGGTTTGTCTGTCATGAGGCAAACCACAAGCCTGCTTTTGGTTGTAATGCTAATTCAAACCTCAATTTAGCCCCAGGCAACAAGGCAACAGCAGAACCAGGGGAGGAGCGCTGTGGTTGAGATTTCAGCTCTGGGAACCTACACATTTGCTAGTCTGTGCCGTGCCATGGCTTGGCTTGGCTTAGCATTACATGTGAACTCGGTCTCTGTCAGAGAAGGGTAGCTTGGACTCCCAATTAATCACCTGCACCCGAAGAAGTGGGAATAGCTAGGAAATCTCTGCAGGCTCCTCAGCTACAGCAACACTTCTGAAGACACAACCTTGATCTATATCTAGCCAAGATTTCCATGACCCTGCTCACTGGTAGATAGGTTTTATAAAGTTTTCATATTTCATTTAATGCTTCATAATTGCAGCTTATTTTGGGTGTAAGATTTCACAGGGGGGAGAAAATGACATAATCAGTTCCTCAGGTCTGATGGTCACAGAATGCATGGCCAAGATGGTTCTGCAATGTTGGGTGCTGGCCTTCAGCTTTGTTTGGTCCCTAACTTTAAGGCAAACGTGATCCTCTGTATCCTGTAAATAGAAAATGTGATCCTGCAAATAGAAAATGGTCTATTTACCATGCTGTAAAGTTCTGCTATAGGTTTTTAGTGGATTTTGTGATGTCTCTTACATGACACCCCAGGTGACAAACAAGTAATAAAGTACTCATTCAAGAACATTCTTGTCTCCAGCATCTTTCTACGTCTATCTCTAACCACAAGCCTGTAGAATGAGACAGCTTCTATTTTGCAGGCATTGTCCTTGCCCTAGCTCAAGGTATCCACAGTTGCTTCAGTGGCTGTGATGATTTCCTGTTTCCAGGGGCTCCACTATGGATGCCTTGTGCAACTAACAATCGCTCATTTAAGCATGCAGGCAAACATGTTGAATAAATTGTAAACATATCACCAGCCCAACTTTTGAGCAGATGGGATGGAGTTAGATCAGGTCAAAACACAGAAAGTGTGGTCAAGGCGGCTTAACTGTGTTAAGTGTTGGCAGGATATTTTTATTTTCAAGTGGTCTCTAAGTTTAAGGCAAGAAGCGGCCTTTGCAACCAACAGAAAGAAATACTTTAATATCTTCTCCTCCAGACTGGATTAACGTGATAGCTAGCATTTTAACAAATATGCCATTAGTCAAGTAAGTCCTAGATTAATTTAAAAAAAACAAACAAACACAGACATTTAAGCACTGAACTCATGGATGGTTGATGAAGTTAGATAAATGTTTTCCTCCTACCTGGAATGCTATTTTCTGCTGCTTGTGAAAGGCAAGCTTATACTTTCCTATTTTGTGCAAAATGAAAAACTTAAGAAGGTAAAAAGTTCAAAGACAAACAAACCTGGATCAATCCACAAGCTGTTTATTATCTCAGGTTAATCCTAAAGTTGGTTCTGATGTCAGGGTGCAGAAAGAGAGTACTGGCTTGAAGAGATTTTGGGGAGGTTTCTATGGGGATGAATGGCATCCCCACAGAAACTTGCAGAATGGGCCCCTTTTTTGCATTGTCAGAAAAAATAAAATTGTGCAAACTTTTTGAATGCAGTGGCTCTCTTTGCTATAATGCGTATTGCTATCTAATAATTTCTGTGCCGTTGTTAGGTAGAGTCAGTGTTTCATGGTTAAAGACAATAAACATGGCTTGTCCTTGACTGTAAATGAGCTGATGGGTCTCTGGTTGGGTTTCAGTCATTCCTGAGTGTCTCGACACCGAGCTGAGTGAATTCCCCCTGCGTATGCGTGACTGGCTGAAGAATGTGCTGGTCACCCTGTATGAGCGGGATGAAGACAACAACCTCCTGACCGAGAAGCAGAAACTCAGGGTGAGCTACCGCTCCACACAAACAACCATCCCCATAGCTTACATGGTGCACAAAAGTGAAGTCTTCCTACATTGTTATTTTTCATGGTTATGGATCTAACACCCCATCACAGCAAGGCCAACACATCATATCACATCACACGTTAGCCCACCCATTTAAAGAAAACACTCCCCGCCCCCAAAGTGCACCTAATATTTTTCAAGTGTATGCCTAAACATACAGCATATGAATATAACAACTGTTTGAAAACATGTGTGTCTCACCAGCACACCCATTAGAGCCAGGATTACATCTGTAACAAATTCATACCCAGCACACACTTCTGGCAAGTCTGGTTCTTCTGCCACACAATGCATGACATGACCTTAGCTGCTCAGTGCATGCCATTCGCAAAGCCTGTCCTGTGTCACCAGCCATTGTGTGTCTTGCATTACCTTCATGTGCTGGAGTATTCCACCAGGTGGAAACTTCTCTTGGAGAGCATGTCATACCCCCCTTCCTGTACATTTCTGCCAGTAATTCACTGCTCTGTGGCTCTTCTTTGGCCATCTCAGGATGAAATACAAGCTATTGCCCACTTTACCCCAAGAGAAAGGCTCTGATGGTAGCTTCAGACTAATTTCTTTTTTAATGGAAATTGTATCTTGATGAATAGGTGAAAAAGATCCACGAGAATGAGAAGCGCCTGGAAGCTGGGGACCACACAGTGGAACTGCTGACCCGTGATTTTGAGAAGAACTACAACATGTACATCTTCCCTGTGCATTGGCAATTTGGTCAGCTGGACCAGCACCCTGTCGATGGGTATGTACCCACCCACTTCCCTGGCCTGTGATAAACTCTAGCAGAGACAAGTCACATTCGTCTTAGATCACGAGCAAAATTCTATTTTTTATAACCTTCATTAGCCCTCATCAAGCAAGGCTTAAAATAATAAATAGCCTAGGATACAAGAACCAAGTCCCTAATTTATCTTAGGTGTAAAATAGCCTGCACTCAGCTCTTTGAAAAGCTACTTTGTTAGCAGAGGTCAGGGTGGTGTTTACTATGAAAGATGGGCACCTTCCCTTACTGCATGACTGTGCCACCATCAAGCATTTGGCTTTCAGCCTGCTAAGCAGTACATCCTTCAGATTCTCAGGATTCCTAAATTTAACTTTTAAAAACAGAAAGGGAGTGTCTGCCGAAGGCTCTGGTATCAACGGATAGAGAGTACAGCCCATCCATTTAAAGGGCTGATTTCGGGGCATTCTCAATCCACATAATGTCCTTCAGGTTTGGGTAATGGGATGTTTTGCAGGTCCTTCCGTTTCTTAGATAAGACTACTCCAGAAAATGAGAGAGATTTCCCAAAGAACAAGATATCTTTGGTATATAAAGCCTGATCCATACATTCTCCAAATGTCATGGTGCATCATGACTGCGTCCCGCAATGCTCTAGTAATGTACGAAATGAGAAAATCACAGGAGAAGAATGGAGCACATGGAAAGTTCCTACATTAGTTTTTGTTTCCTTTCATACATTACTAGACTGACACAAGTCAGGGGGTTGGAGCAGATGCCCATTGGGTCCCTTCCAACTCTTATGATTCTATGATAGGTCACAGATACAGGAAACTGGCCTCCATGAAAGCTTGGGTAAAGTATGACTAGGAAACAGGCCTCAGTCCAATATAAAAGGGGGGAATTGCTGCCAGGGACAAGACGAGATGGGAGCACCAGTGGCTTGAATTGCCAGCGTGGATTGACCTAGCCCAAAGTTAAGCCCACAGATATGTGCTCATTGTCTTGATGGCACAATGGACCCAGAACATAGAAGCCTTCCTGTTGAATGGACATGAGAATGAGCCTCAAAATATAAAGGAAGGGTAGGATTGGGTGGGAGTGGAGGACCAGAGCGAAGGGATTGTTGCCTCTGTCCTTTCTGCCAATCTAGTGAAAACTGCGGTTGATGGTAATTTTACGGTGTTGTTGTTGTTGTGACCACCTTGATGCTCCTCCTTTCAGGTATCTGTCCCACACTGAGCTGGCCCCACTGAGAGCTCCCCTCATCCCCATGGAGCATTGCACCACCCGCTTCTTTGAAACATGTGATCTAGACAATGACAAGTACATCGCTCTTGAGGAATGGGGCAGCTGCTTTGGCATTAAGGAGAGTAAGTATACCGCACACCAGGGCTAAGGCATCACTGGGACTTCACTAGAGGAAAGGGGGGGGTCCCTAATTCCAAACATCTCCTGATGATTCCAGACCAAGAGCACTAGGGAGATACACCAGAAATAATAGCACTTGCATAAAAGGAGCTAGCCATGTCTAACAGTGCAGTCCTCTATACGTTCACTCAGTAGTAAATCCCACTGAGTTCCATGGGTTTTAGTTCCAGGTAAGTGATCATAGGATTGAAACCAGAGCAACTTCATAAACTAGCCCAGTTGGTGGCACACCTGATGAGCACTGGGATCTACTCTGGAACTCCTTGACAGTCTGCCTCTTTTATTTCGCTTGTACCCCAATCTTTCTCCAAGGAACTAAAAGCAGCCTACCTTTGGTTGTCAGGCTGCTTCCCTGTTAGACACCTTGTGGGGCTAACCCTGCTTAACTTTGGCAGTGGGACTCTGGTCAAGCTTCAGGTGGGGTGATGTAGTTTGTGAAAGGTGATGTGAGTTGTTAGGAGACCCCTATTGCAGTTCACAGAGTTCCCTGGAAAGATAGATTAATTGTTAAACCACTCCTGGGAATTGCAGATTTCTGAGGGGAATAGGGGCCTCATAACAGGGTGTGGAAGGAACATCAACAGCCAAATGGGGCAGCTGGTTTGGGCAGGGGTGGTCGGCTGGGCTGGCAGGCAGGGATTAAGGGTGGATTTTTCAATAAACACTCACATACATATTGGGGAATAACACTGTACAGATTCACACACAACGTGTTCTTACACCATGCCTTTCTTCTTCTTTTGCAGAGGATATTGACAAGGATCTCGTAATCTAAATTCAGCAGCTTCTGCTTCTGTTACCTGCAACTCCCATGTTTTCTTTTCTTTTTTTTAACAATTTGGGGGTTTTTTGGTTGTTTTATCGGGGACAAGGTGCTAATATAGATCTAAACTTATATATTAACGGTGCTAAAAGAAAAAGAGAGACAGAAAATTGTTAGTAGCCTAATCTATACCACTAGATTACTCTGCTCACGCACTCATCTGTGTGTTTCTGTTGACCTCTTGATTTGATAATATCAGTACAATGAAACAAATCCGCTTCTGTTCAAAGTATTGACCTCCTCCGCCTGGCCCTCTCTTTTTCTAACTTTTTTTTTTTAAGAAACAAAATCTTAACGTGTTTTTGGCTATTTAACTATCAGGCTAAGGACCTCCAGACCAATTTACTCCCTAATTTCTAGAAGGCAAGTAAAGGAAAGTGTACCAAAAAGGGTGTTGGGAGACTGGGCTATACAAAGTCAAGTAGTGGGGCAATTGTTTTATGAAAGTTTAGGAGATCCAGATTTCAGTTACTAGTAGGATGGAAAAAGCGTGCAGTTGGGTAAGGCCTACAAAATCCAAAATGGTGACTTTATGAATTCTGCGGTTCTCGAATCTGGCACCAACTCACCTGAAAGGAATGATTACAAGAGAGCAACTGAGATGCAAGGGGGGGGGGACGAAGTCTTGTTAACTCCCACCTTTTAAAATAAAAAGTAAGAAAATTCTACCTGCTTCATTGCTGCGCAGTGACTGTATTCTTTGTTGTTGTCTTTACCATGCTTTTAAAGTTAGATTTGGTGCTTATCTGTGTTTGGTGGTGCTTATTTTTCTTTTCGTAGTCTTTTTCCCTGCTGTGGTTTGTTTGTCACTGAAATCCATTCTGAGGAGCAAAAGCACATTTCCCTAAGCCAAGTCTTTCCCTCCTAGTCATCTATGGCCATTCTAAAATTCCCATCTTGCCTCTGAGGAATAACACTAGGCCTGTTCCCATGATAAGCTGGATGCGTGTACAAGCGTTCTCTACACAGGTTCAAGTTTACATTCACTGATGTGTACAGCTCAACTACAGGCCACACACGGACTGTCACACTGAATGTAACAAGCAAGTGTCCACTCAATTGTTTGTGCACACACATTGAACATAACATGTGAGCACCCCTTTTGCACGTGATGGTTCTACTCATAGGGAGGTGTGTCATGAATAAACATTTGCATTTGGGTTGAGAAAACTCAGGGGAAGTATCCTCCTAATAAGAACATCTTCAGTAGCAACAAATAGTTAGGTCTCATAGGCTGAGAAGTCACTTTTATTTCTTAATGTACTCTGTACATCTTAGTTGTACAAGAATGTTACCGCAGTGTGAGCAATGAGGAATTTTCTCAAACAACAACAAAAAAGTAGCTATTTGAAACCACCACGCTATATGAGATCAAAAATGAATCTGTAGTCCTCAGTATATTACTAGTGACCCTCATCTCAGGAAGGTCACTTCCAACTATCTGCCGGGAGCTGAAACTTGTGCCACAGTCTACCATTTGAAAAAAGCCATTTATCTTAGATTTGATCTTTTGACACATTTAGTAAAAAAGAAATACATATATCTACAGGTGACCATGGCACTGAAGTATGGGCTAGAAGATTAATCAGTTCTATGTCGGTCGTGTTAAATAAAGGTGAGATCTTAGGCTCTGGGAGGTTACGTCTTAATGTACAATCTATATTCAGGATTTAAATTGGTTAAACAATGATTTCTGTAACCCATGAACCCTGGGAACTGTTTTTCTTAGGTGGCTAGAGACTTCAGACATAGAATCTCTGCTCCTGTACCAAGATATTATTCCCATGACACTTTGGGAGAAGCTGTGATAGTTAAATTAACACAAAATATTTAGTCTGCTTGCAAAGTGCTTCCCTCATTCTACCCTGCTTTCAGTGTACAGACCATAAACCGTTAAGTAAGTTTAAAATGCTTAATTTAAGAAATATTCCAAAGGTCAGATTCATGCCTTTATCCAAGCAGCAGCAAAGAGAGCTCAGGCAGAATACTCTTGGATAGAAGATACAGAAAGATTGCTTCAAACACATGCTCTAAGCTTGGAGCAAAGCTTAGACATCCTTCTTGGTCAGTTACATGGTGTGGAGAGAAACTAGAAAGAGAAGGCTTCACTTCCTCTCTCATTGGAGAAGAAGGAGCGGGAGCTAGCCGAGTCTAGTAATCCAGCTCTATTGTTTTGACCCCTTCATGCACTAACTAGCCCTCATGCATAGTTATGATTGACTGCAATTTCCCACAATCTGCTTCCAGGGGATGTGGTGATGGCCAACAACTTGGATGCCTTTAAAAGAGGATTCAATGAGGTTACGTTTATCAATGGCTGTCAGAGGCATTTTCCGGGAATCACAGATGAGTGGACAGGCATCTGGCTGGCCACCATGAGAATATGATGCTGGACTAGGTGGTCCTTTGGCCTGATGCAGCCAGGCTCTTCTGAGGCTCTTATGTTCCACTTCAGTCATGGCAACAGGAAGCACAACTTTTCTTGCTTTGCCACTTATGTCATGAAAAGTCACTCCAGGAGGGTGGGCACACACAGACTCTGTAATTCACACAGGGTTTCATCTCATGTTCTCCAGCCTTGGGCTTTCATGCATGCTAAGCGGCCCTGGAAAGGAAAACAAACCCCAAGTCATAAATACAGGAGATTGGTTATTTTGGGCAGTGCAAAATCCCGAAGCATTAGCTGAGAACTCCCATGACCACAGGAAACCATGATGCCACTACTAGTTAGTCGAGGGCATAAAACTGTCAGGGCTCATTTCCGCCCAGCGACATCAACTCCAGTTTTCCATGTGTGCTGCATTCTGAACACCAGGGCTTTCCTAGGTGTCTCTGAGGAATCAATTCACTAAGTCTCTGAGAGCTTCCACACTTGAAAGTTGGATCCAAGTAAGTTATACTCAGAGTAGATCTAAGTTTGTCATGTCCATTAGTTTTAATGAGTCTACTCTGAGTAGGACTAGCCCAGACTATGAACTTGGGGTGGGGTTCGCTAAGTTGTGGGTAAATATATATGGCCCTAAAAAAAAGAATGTATAAGGCTTATATTAAAATGGCTGGTTGACACCACAGCACAGCACATCTCTCAGAGACAGAGCAAAACTGAGCCCCAAAGTCCTCATGATTCCCCTCCTTCCTCCAGTTGTAAATCCAATATTCAAAATAATTGACAATTTGCTACCTTTCCATGGTACCCCATCCAAAACTGTTGTCTGAGGTGGCTGCTACACCTTGCCTAACATTAGGGCCATTCCTGGCATCTCTTCAGCTAAATACGGGACCCCTTGTTAGAACCTCAAAAATTCAGCCAGCAGTGAGCCATGAATAAACCATTCAACCAGAAATGTTTGTGGGATTGAATCAGTGTCCTGAATCAACAAGCTGCTGCATCAGCAACTAAATATTTTGGATGAGGGGCTACTGCCTGTATCACTCAGCCATCATGAAGATCATATTATAGTTGCCAATGATGTTGTGCCAGGAGCTATTATCTCCAGATACGGTGCAAGCAATGGCACACAACTGAGTGGAGTAGAAGCAAAACAATAGCAGGAAATATGAGACCCACTTATGGATGACTCATCTGTTTTGTAGATATGCAGCCAAAGATGTTGCAGCTGTTATAATTCAAGCTATGTTAGTACAATACTATATGTCTAATATCTGGCAGGCAACAGCAGCAACAAATATTTAGTGCTGCAAGAACTGAACTGAATTGTAGGACTCTCTACTCTTGCTTATAGCTAAACTGCACCATGTTTTTCAACAGTTACGTATCTGCAGAATTAGGATGGTAATTTGTAAGCCTTGGAATGACATCTGCTCCAGAATTAGAAGGGCACAGGTGGTGTTCTTCAGCTTGGGGTGTATTTCAGCAGCACCATTCATCATCCATAATATGGCTGGGTTGAGTGCAATGGACCCTTGTAGGAAATTGGCTGGATACTGAGACAGGGCAACATAGTTTGCATATTTGCAACATAGCTTGCATATCAACAACTCTCATTTCAGTATGTTTATCATTCCGAGGCTCTACAAATCAAAAGCGTTTAGCTCTCGACGGAGCTGATATCATTTGAGTGATAAGCTGAGCAGAGTGAAATTAAGCCATGTTCAGTGGTAGGACTGAGATTTGCCTGACATTCTGTTCCGTTTTTAAGGGTGATCTTGGTCCTCTTTGCAGCTGAGTGGTCCTAAGATGCAGTCAATGGTTCTCAAAGGGGGTTTTTGTCCCTCAGACCACTCAAAAATTGCTGGTGGTCTCAGCGGATCACTCCCCACTAGACACACACATATCAATGCTCATTTTAACAACCTCTTTTCTTCAGAGGCAACATCCTCAAAGTCAAAGCCAGGGATGGATTGTGGAAATCACAGGCCAAAGACCACAGAACAGCAAAGGGCCCCTTGAACTCAGGAAATGTTTTAGGGGGGAACTGCTAGACGACATTAACATTTTTGTGTGAATGTCACAGCTCCTTGATCAAAAGGAGCCTCAATCTCAATCACCTGAAAAAAAGCATCAAACACAGGGTCAAGTAGAGATATTCTTGACTATGCACTAGACCAGGGGTCAGCAAACTTTGTCAGCAAGGGACCGGTCCACTGTCCCTCAGACCTTGGGGGGGGGGCTGGACTAGATTTTGAAGGGGGGGAAATGAATGAATTCCTATGCCCCATAAATAACCCAGAGATGCATTTTAAATAAAAGCACACATTCTACTCATGTAAAAACACGCTGATTCCCAGACTGTCCATGGGCCCGATTTAGAAGGTGATTGGGCTAGATCCAGTCCCCGGGCCTTAGTTTGCCTACCCATGCACTAGACTATCTGATTGGAGCTCACAGATCACCATTTATTTGAGAACCTCCAATAAAGACAATATAGATCTACTTAATTTCGATTCTTGATGTGATATATAATATCCGTTTTGATTTAGGAGTTAACCTGATTCCTACGCACCTATGCATGCATGCTAAATAACATCTAAAGCAGAACAAGGTCTATATGTCCTTCTCCCTCTTGATCTGAATAAAAATTCGTGGGACACTATTGAAGAGCTAATGCTAGTAAGAAATCCTTCTGTTTACCAGACCTCAAATTACATGGGGTGGGGGTGGGGAACAGAGGAAGCCCACTTCCCTTCCAAGCTATTGGATGGTATCCAAGGTTAGTCATACTCGAAGACCCACTGAAATCAGTGGACTAACTTAAGTCCATTCATTTCAACAGATCTGCTTTGAGGGTGACTTAATTGGATACCACCCACAGCTTTTAGAAGGCTATGAGGCACAATTCGGTTAAAACGGGGGGGGGGGGTCCAGAGGATGTTCACTTTATGAAAAGTGCCCCCCCATCTACCCCGTCATACTTTTAGCCCTGCTGTCTGTACAAGCATTCAGCCACCATCTTATACCATCTGTAAGCTACTTTCAGGTAAGGTGTAGCCCACAGAGATAAGGCGTTATATGTTAAAACAAAGAAGTAAAGAGATGCCATTACAAAGTTCATTAGAAAAGGCAAACACAAAAGACAGGAGTGGATTGACATGGAACAGCACACTCAAACGGGTGTAATGAACGAGTCTTAGACGCTATACATTGAAGTCTGGTGTAGTAGCAAGGCCACTTGCTAGTTCAGGTTGCTGGGCAATGTTGGAGCCCAGCTAGAGACCATCTCAGTTTCCTGTTCCTGTTCCTCAGGCCAGAGCAGCCCTCCTCAGTTCCACCTCAAGAAACCCCTCAGAGGCTTCCAACTGGGTCCAGGATAGTTCAATCGTGCTGTCATGGGTTCTCTCCAGTTTAAAAACTGGCATGGATGTTGAGGAGAAAAACAAAGTGGGATAGGAGATCTGTGCCTTCCTCTCCCTCCATGCGCACTCCCACTGCTGACTGAGGAATGGAGGAAAGGAAATGCAGACAATGGATGTGAGCGATCGTGTAACCTGCTCACCAGTTGCTCCCGCACATCCTAGGGCTCCCTCCCTATCTCCATCAGCAGTCAGAACAAGGGCAGCATTCCATCCGATTGAGCACAGTCTGCATCTCTCCCAGAGTGCAAGCTAATAACAGCCTAGCAGACAGGCTCCTTCCCTCACTCCACACACACACCCCGCCAGTCGATGAAAACCTTGCCAGGCATCTGCACCCCACTCCCTCCCTCCCTCCTTCCTTGGCTGCTCCTGGGTCGGCCTGCCTCTGAGAAAAAAAATGGGAGAAGCAAGCAGCAGCATGGCAGGAAGCTGGAGAGGTCCCCCTGGTGGACTGAGGAGCTAAAAGGTTCTGAATGAGAGCGAGGTGTGATTTTGCTGGGCCAGAGAGAGGCAATTTCAGCTTGATGACAATTGCATTAACAGTTGGAGTGAACATGGACATTGTGAGGTCGGCGGGGCAGAAAATCGGGAGGGAGAAAGAAAGGGGTCAGCGATTTTTAACTCTTTTGCTTAGTGCATGTGCAGAGCTCCCCAACCTATCCTCACAACACTGACACACAAACTCTGCAAATGCACTAAGCAAAAGAGTTAAAAATCGCTGCCCCCTTTTTTTCTCCCTCCCCCTTCTCTTCCCGATTCTCTCCCCCGCCGACCTCACAATGTCTATGACAGCAGCGTCTCACGCTGAATGCAACTGACCTGTAGAAAGGACTCTTAACTATGAAAACCCTTTAATAAAAATAACTTTAAAAAACAACAACAGTTTGGATGAATGTCAACACCAAGCAACTTCTCCGAAAATGCCAGTTGCATAGATTTTCAGTTCTGACTTTTTTTTTTCAGTCTCAGCATTGTGATTGTTGATTAGCAACAAGGATTTGGTAATAATTCAGCACCACTTGAAACGAAAAACCAAAACACTGTGATTTGTATTGGGTTCACGATGGTTGGTAACTGATGCACCACAAAATAGTTGTAACTGTGGATACTACACTCAGTGTCTGCACAGTCAAGAATGGTATCCCTACTGAGCTGGGATAGCAGAATCTTGGATTAGACAGGGAATCTTGGATTAGACAGGGACCTCCAAGATCTTCCAGCCCAGCCCCCTGCTGAAATCCTCTGCCACAGCATCCTGATAGGTTCAGTAAATCATCCAACCTTTATTGAAATACCTCTGTCTCAGTGCCATGCATTCCTGATTTAAGAGGTGCAAAAGGCACCACAAGTCTAACTTCCTCTCACATTGGATCTATGGCAGTTTAAACCAGGAACTTTGCAGCTCATAGTCACCTGATTTGCTGTGCACAAATCTGAACCATGAATGTCCCTAATACCGAGTCAGACCGCAGTGGTTCATTTCTACCAGCCTTGTCTGCTGTGATTGATAGTGACTTTCTAGGTCTCCCATAATTTGCTATCCTTTTAGCTGGTGATGCCAGAGCTTGAATATTGGACCTTCGGCATGCAAAGCCGTGGCCCCTCCCTAATCTCAGAAGGGGAGTAATTTGCCTTTTCGCCGCAGATGGCCACAAGATGTCAGCAAACAGCTAAAAATGCATCTAACGAAGTGGGCTTCTTTGTCCTTGTGTATACTTCATGTACAGTTTGTTAAATCAAGCCTAAAAGCAGATGAAAGGTAGCTCAGAACAGAAGGGACATAGAAGATGAGGAAAGGAGGAGCAGAATAGAAAGAGAACACTAATGGAGCAAAAACTGGAGCTAGAGTAAATGGCAACATGTACACAGCATTCCTAGCTGCCACTGAAAATTCCTCCTCCTGAAACCCAAAGATTACAATAGCATATGAAGGAGAAAAGGCTAATGCCTTTTCAGGCTGACATGGTGCCTAGCACAGCAAATCCTCCTTTCCCCCAACATGTGGAAGACAAAGGCAGGAGGTGTGCAGCCAGGCATTCCACCCCATTTGTGCCTTGGTTTTACGGGACGAATTTCACATCTCAAGTGCAAAGTGCAAAGGCCATCTTCTCAGACTTCGAGTAATGGCAGTGCATTGTGTTACATTGTCCCAGATTTCCTTCTGATGTGCTGTGCGAATCACCAGACTCATTCAGATGCCTTGATCACGAACGGTTCTCACACAGAGAATGGAAACTCTGAAGGCAAATATGCTCTTGCCACTGCGTTTTATGCAGCCTTCAACATAAGGATCAGGAAAACTAACAAAGGAAAGACAAAAGTTAACAGAAGGCAGGTGTAGGTTGTTTGAGGCCTGGGTGTGTTGAAGGGCGTGGAATTTGTGTGAGTGGAAGTGTGTTGAGTGAGTGGAATCTATTTGATGGGTTTTGAGGTTTTATCAGGGTGCTGGGATAGTATAGGGGAGCTGGAGAAAGAGAATGGTTGCAACTGTCAAGAGCAGGTTTCATTGTTTACTAGCATTTTGAGAGTTAATTTCATTGGCCCCTATTATGTTCTAATGAATTACTGGATGCTTTTTTATAGAATCATAGAACTGTAGAATTGGAAGGTCCAAAAAGGGTCGCCTAGTAGGACTCCCTGCCATGCAGGAATATTTTGCCCAAAGTGGGTCTCAAACCCATGGCCCTGGGATTAAAAATCTCATGCTCTATGGACTGAGATACCGCTTCAGTCTGTTCGATAAAACTCATTCACTGCAGGTTTTCAAGCATCTGTCATGGATGCTTTAGTTGAGATTCCTGCATGACCCTCAGGGTCCCTTCCAACTCTACAAATCTATGATTCTATGACAGAGCATCTTTTTTATGTGGAGAATGTCCTTGGTTCAATCTCCAGAAGACTGCTAGCCAGAAAGCTAGATGGACCCATGGTCTGACTCCCATGCCGCTATCTGCTTTATCATTCCATATACAGTAAGGTAAAGATAAAGGGACCCCTGACCATTAGGTCCAGTCGTGGCCGACTCTGGGGTTGCGGCGCTCATCTCGCTTTATTGGCCGAGGGAGCCGGTGTACAGCTTCCGGGTCATGTGGCCAGCATGACTAAGCCACTTCTGGTGAACCAAAGCAGCACACGGAAACACCATTTACCTTCCTGCTGGAGCGGTACCTATTTATCTACTTGCACTTTGACATGCTTTCGAACTGTTAGGTTGGCAGGAGCTGGGATCGAGCAACAGGAGCTCACCCTGTCGCGGGGATTTGAACCGCCGACCTTCTGATCAGCAAGCCCTAGGCTCTGAGGTTTAACCCACAGTGCCACCCGCGTCCCTTCCATATACAGTAGTGTGTTATTTAATTTTGCTGCTGGGTTTCCTTTGATTTGTAACCTTTTTGGATGAAACGCAGCCAGTGAGATTGAGCTTAAAGAAGAACGTTTATTGACTATATAGAAAATAATGGTGTAAAGCTGAAAGCGCTGGCAGCATTAAGATTAATTCTACAGCGTAAATAGGTTTTGATGGATGCAATAATGGAATACTGAATGGTATAGTTTTTGTAAAATATGCAGGGATTTATGATATGTAAAATGAACCACAGGAAGAGAAGAAGGGAAGTCACTGATATCTTAAGGATGTAAAATGAGCATTTTTAATTGTCAAACAGAACATTTAATAAAAATTGTGTGTGTGTGTACTTTTGTCCATTTACTGTATTTATGTTTCCTGATTTGAACTATAAAATGGTGATTTTCTTGAATCAAAATGAGAGTAGCCCTAAACATTTTTAAAGGAAAAAAGCACTGTACTTTTGTGTGTGTGTGTGCATGTGTGTGTACTGCATGTGGCTGGTTATTTTGCAGCATTCAAGCCAGGCTGCATAGACAGGCAGCAAGCAGTTGTGTATTCCAAGGAGTTGCAATGCTTAGTATCAGGGTGGGAGTGAGGTGCTGAGTAGAATATGACTGGATGAAGTGAACATACAGCAATACAGGATGAGCACCCTCCATTCCCCACACTGGGTGGATACCCAACCCTCATAGTTCTGAACTTCAAGGTGAAACTGCCACTGTACCAGGTGTAATCTCTCAGTTGGTTAATGCACACATGCCTGCGCGCACACACATATATAGCACGAAGCTCTTGGAGTACAAAAGATCCTTTGCTGTTAGCACAGGGCAAGCTACGACTGTGGCTGGCTTTCTTGCTGTCTCGCCTCTGGCTGCACCTTTAACATGTGTGGGCACAACCTTAAAGAATCCGCAGAACACAAGCAGCTGCTGAGTCCCACGTTGGAAGAGAGGGCACACTAAGGACCTATGAAGAGCCTGCTGGATCCGGCCAGTGTTCCCTCTAGTCACCGTGGCCTCCCAGATGCCTGGGGGAACCTGCAAGCAGGATTCGAACGCAAGAGCACTCTCCACTCCCTTGGTCTCTACTTTCAATAGAAGGGCCAAAAACTATGAACCTATCCTTCCCTAGGAGTAGGGATGAGGGGTAAATTCAATTCAATTCACATTTAAAGCCAAATTTATTCAATGTGCACTTTCCGAAATAATGTGAGAACAGCCATCCTTTTGAAATTCACACTGATCTGAATTTCATGATGCGGTTGCTTACAAAAATGCATACATTGGGTAGAAGTGTGCATAAAAATGAATATGTTAGCAACAATAACATACAGAAATGCATTATATTAGGAGAAACTGCTTGCAAAATTGCGTACATTCGTCAAAAGTGCGTACAGAAAAGTGTTTATTGGGAGACATTTCTGCTAAAATGCAGAAGGATTTCCAGGAGGATTTTTTTAAAAATGAAATTCGCAGGGTGCTGCAGAAATGTGGTTAACCAAATTTAAGTTTGGAAAAATGAAAACTGAAAGAAACCAAAATTGGTAGATTCTTCCCTCCCTCCCTGGGAGTAAGACACCCTTACTTCTGTGTCACAGGGTGGCAGTGGAAGCATCTCAAGCCTTCTGCCTAGGGCTAGGCCACTTCTAAAAAGGCAAGGACCAGCATGCAGGAGTGATTCTTTTAATGCCTTTTAAAAAATGGAGCTATGAAGGAGGCAAGGGTCACCAATTTCAAAAAGGTGGAGGAGGAAGAAGAAGAAGAAAAAGAGGGAAGGGAGTCATTGGAACGATTAGAACTCAAGCAAAACTTGGTCTATTAATGTGTCAGGAACCGTTTACCAGCCCTGAGTAAATAGCAATAATAATGTCATAATGTAAATAATGTCATAAGCTGCTGTGACTGTGTTTTAAAGATGTTGACTCTTTTTCATTCTTTCAAAATGTTACAGCAAAACATTTCATTCCTTGTTTACCCACACCATAAATACATGCAAAACACACAAGTTTTCATTCCTCCTTGTTTGCTAACAAGTTCCCTCTTGTTTGTTTGTTTCTTAAGCCAGCCGAAAATGTTCTTGTTCCCATGCTTTCTAATTTGTTGAGATTTTGTTGCATCTCATCCTCTGCCCCTTTGACAGTCAAATGATGGTTGAGCAGCTCTTGCAGACATGACTCCACCTGCTTCAAATTTTTGCCTCAAAAGCTATTATTATTATTAATAATATTATTACGACTATTACCATCTAGTTTTATTTCAGAGTCAACCAACAGGGCACCCTCCAAAGGTGCTGGATCACAACTCCCAAGAACCCTGACCATTGGCCATGATAGCTGGGGCTGATGGGAGTTGTAGTCCAAAACCTCTGGAGGTCACCAGGTTGGCTATCCCTGTTCTATGTATCTTGTGCTTTACAGAGAACAGGTCTGGCAAGTCCTCACCACAAGGGAGCTAATTTTTAAAAAGACATGAGGGAAAGAGTAGAGGAAGTAGAGGCGGGGGAAAGATGCTATTATTTCAGGTACACATACATAGTTACAATAGGTTAGGTGTGGGGAAACTGTGACCTTCCACGTGTTGTTGGACTATAACTGCTGTCAGTAAGGCCTATGACAGGCATAGGCAAACTTGGCCCTCCAGATGTTTTGGGACTACAACTCCCATCATCCCTAGCTAACAGGACCAGTGGTCAGGGATGATGGGAGTTGTAGTCCAAAAACATCTGGAGTTTGCCTATGGCTGGTCTATGAGTAGTCAGGGATGATGGGAATTGTAGTACAGCAGCACTTGGAGGGTCACAGGTCCCTCATCTCTTCAGTAGAGTATTAGCACCTGGGAGTTGTTCCAGAGATGTTCATATGATTAAATCATGTCTGACGTTTTTAAAAAATCCCTCTTTCTATCTCCCTCTCCTTTCCTATTAAACAAACAAAATCATACTGAACATGGTAGCTGAAGGACAATACCACTGAAAGGCTGCTAAGGAACACACCTGTTTGAAGACGAGGTCCCACCAGCGTTGCAGCTAAAGAAAACCCCCAACTCTGGTATGGATAACTGGGAATAGCTCGTTTGAATGCAAGGATGTGTGTCGTTGTTTAATTATACATGCCCTATAAAAATCTCTGGGGGGAGCTCTTCACAAACAGAGGCATGCCAGTAACGGAATCCTTCAGATATGCTGAAAACGGACTCCTCCTGTTGCATTTCCATGATAGAATCATAGAATCATAGAATCACAGAGTTGGAATAGACCACAAGGGCCATCGAGTCCAACCCCCTGCCAAGCAGGAAACACCATCAGAGCACTCCTGACATATGGTTGTCAAGCCTCTGCTTAAAGACCTCCAAAGAAGGAGACTCCACCACACTCCTTGGCAGCAAGTTCCACTGTCGAATAGCTCTTACTGTCAGGAAGTTCTTCCTAATGTTTAAGTGGAATCTTCTTTCTTGCAGTTTGGATCCATTGCTCCGTGTCCGCTTCTCTGGAGCAGCAGAAAACAACCTTTCTCCCTCCTCTATATGACATCCTTTTATAGATTTGAACATGGCTATCATATCACCCCTTAACCTCCTCTTCTCCAGGCTAAACATGCCCAGCTCCCTTAGCCGTTCCTCATAAGGCATCGTTTCCAGGCCTTTGACCATTTTGGTTGCCCTCCTCTGGACACGTTCCAGTTTGTCAGTGTCCTTCTTGAACTGTGGTGCCCAGAACTGGACACAGTACTCCAGGTGAGGTCTGACCAGAGTAGAATACAGTAGCACTATTACTTCCCTTGATCTAGATGCTATACTCCTATTGATTTATCATTTATCTGCAAGCACAAGATTTCAGAAAAAGAAGTGAGGACTTCCCCTTCTCCTCCGATGCCATTTTAAAACACATAGGCATATTTATTAGCAGTAGGGTCTCTTAAAACCCATGGGGATTTTCACATAAAGGCATTTCACTTGGATTGTAAGAAGAGCCTTGATCATTCTAACCCTCAAACTACGATCCCCGAACATATAGAGGTAAGATGAGTTGATGCATTCTGCCCTGTCCTGATCTCTTCTGTGAACTGAACATTCTGTGGAAGGCATGAATGGACTTTTACATGCATGCAACTATATGCAGCTTCTTCCACTTATCAGGAGCTTTGCACCATCATGGTTGCACTTACAAAGCAAAGGAGTGTGTCCATGTGCAGCTCCATTCACACCTTAGATGCATGGGAAGGGGGCCAGGAAACACAGGCAGTTGCCTTATACAGTACCAACCCCTTGGTCCATCTAGCTCAGTATCATCTATTCTATCCAGGGTTCAGACAGGCAACATTCCTAGTCCTACCTGTAGATGCCAGGGATTGAACCTGCAACCTTCTGCGTGCAAAGCAGATGCTTTGTCACTGAGCCATGGCCTTTCCAACCCAAACTCCCTTCACTCCTAACCTTTATGCAGTCTGAGGCAAAGAGCAGAACTCAGGTCTTGCTCTCGTAGGGGGAAAAACCAACATGTTTTGGGTGTGTCATTGGGCTGAATGCCACACCCGTAATTTTAAATACTGATTAAATCACCACAATGATTAAACACAGGTTTTAAAAGATCAACTGGGTAGTTGTTTCTCCGGTCCAAATTTCACCCATGCAGAGTAGCTCTTCTTGTCTTAAACAAAAAAGTCAGCGGGACTCTGCTGCACACATTTGTTTATAATATGTCATTATGCCCTCAGACACAGCCGCCATGCTGTGATATACCAGGATGTTCAAAACTCATTTTTTACAAAGCTCATTTCCTTTCTGTTTTTTTGTACCAACAGTTTTGCTGGCTTCTACACCATCTGCTAATTTAATTTATGGTTCCAGAATAATAGATGTGTAGTCTGTTTTCATATATTACTTTCCAGTGCATTTTATTGTGTTTTTAATATTTTGTTGGGAGCAGCCCAGAATGCCTGGAGAAACCCAGTAAGATGGGCAGGATATAAATAATAAAGTAAAGAAACGTAAACTCATCATCATCATCATCACAAATGGTCATCTCCCATGAACAACACAATGCTGCTGAACAGAAGTTACAGAATTCAACAAGCCAGCTTCAGTGAGCAGCGATGGCTTGTGTTTGCACATCATAGTAAGCCATGGTCAATGGTTTGCCATGAATGCAGATTTCTCCCCTCATCACCCCATGGGAGCAAGATCCTTGACTTAGCATTACGTTGCAACTGAGGATCATGGTTTGTTTCACTGAAATAAATCAATGACTGGCAAGCCAAGAACAATTATTGGCTTTATGCCATGGTTTGTTTGGAATGAAAAAAACCACCATCTCCAGTTCAGACATAGAGCCAAGCAAAGCATCATGGTTTGCTGCTCCTGCTCTCTAGCAGGGAGGATTAAAGCAGGATAAACTATTAACCATGGTTTACCATCGTTTGTGAATGCAGCAGACTAACTGAGTTTGTACTCTAATATGCAAATTTACTTGAAAACAACCCCCACCATTTTCAAGAGGGCTTATTCACCAGTAAAGGTATGGAGGAGTGCAGCCCTTAATGCAAAAGACGGCTATAGAATGTAGCCTATAAACAACTTTTGAAGAATCACCTGTGAAGAACCTCTGGTTTCCAGAGGTTCAAAGAGCAGCACAAGGCTCTTTGCAAAAGAGCTTTCAAACAGCCCTCCCACTCTGCGGTGCCTGTGCATTCAAGGGACCAGGTGCATATAGCCAAACTGAGCAGGATTGAACCCTGGTGAGCAGAGGGTTCAGTCCTGCTGGCTGCAGGGATTTATTACTCCAGCACATTTTCCCAGGGAACAGGTTGGTAAAGAAGATCCCAGGCAAATTGAGCCACAATCTTTAGTTGAAATCAACCAGTGTGCAGCTATAAACGGTCTGGTACATAGAAGAAAATATCTTTGGGATGTCAGAGTGCATAACTAAGCCTCACATTACATTGATTAAGATTAAGTAGAGAGGGAGAAACATGAAAAGTTAAATAATGGAATTTTTTTTTAAGACTAAAAAAAAAGGACTACTCCAGACAGTCTTGTAATGAGGCTTCACATATGTGTGCAGTTGCATGGACCGCTCATGAGTTTAGAGATGATGATCACTGGAATGTTGGAAGATTCAGGATGGACAAAATAAAGTCTTTTTTCATGCAGTACATGGTCAAATGACAGAACTCTCTCCCACAGGAGGCAATGATGCAAGTGACAAGAGGTCATGTGAGCAGGGGTGCTTCACCACATGGGACCATTGTACATGCCCAGACACCACCAGAGTAATAAATAAATAAAGACCTGCCATGCCTTCTGTGCAAGCTTTTTCCTACATGGATGCAGGAAATGTGTCTGGTGTGAAGCAACTCTGAATGTTTCCATCTGGAAGATCTCATTTTTGGGTGGGGAGTGCGAGTCTCAGAGAGCAAACGCAGCTCTGAGGGTTTTCTTTGATCTGGATTAAGTCTACGCACACCAAGTCGATGCCTGTATGCCAGGTTGAGGATTAGTGGCAGTATTTCAGCTTTCATCCAGGTAGATTAATTCTGATCTTGCCGGTCTCAGCTTTTATTTAAAACATTTGAAATCATACATTTGAGGTTAACTGTATTTGTCTTTGGGAAGGTTTTTTTTTTTAAGGTTTTGGCTGGAGTAGGATGAAAACATTGGGTTGCAGCCAATGGCAGTCGTACATAGAGTCGTGTTCATTAACTCCAATGGGCCTACTCCAAGTAGGACTAGCATTGAGTATACCACATTATATTATTTGGCTGTCTTCCTAAACAGATACAGATAGGTAGCCGTGTTGGTCTGCCAGAGTCAAAATAAAAAAATTCCTTCCAGTAGCACCTTAAAGACCAACTAAGTTAGTTCTTGGTATGAGCTTTCGTGTGCATGCACACGATATCTGAAGAAGTGTGCATGCACATGAAAGCTCATACCAAGAACTAACTTAGTTGGTCTTTAAGGTGCTACTGGAAGGAATTTTCCTAAACAGACTTGTTTCTCTCCAGCCTGACAGATGCCAGCATGGCTTCCTGTCAATACCATTTTTCCAGCCTAAGCAATATAGGGGTGTACATTGGCTCTGTGTGGGCCCCAAATTATGAGGCAAATTGGTGAAGGTTCTCCAGTTCTGAAGTCAGAGTACGCCAATAACAAGATCAGGAACAGCTTAAGCTCATGAGTAGCTCTGTGGCTTCAGTTGTCCAAGAATTTTCACTGTGACCTGCTGTTGCATCCTCTGCTCTGAAAATAAACCAAGCTGTTTGGGGAAATGATTGGAGTATGAGCAAGGAAAGAGAGGGAATCCTTCATTTTGATAGACAGCTCTCAATCACAGTGTTTTATTTTCTTCAGGGAGCTTCAGTTACAGAGATTTGGGGAAGGGATTAAAAATGGTTTTTGTTTTTCATGCAGATCCATGCCTTCTCAAGCAGAGAGCCTTCTCAGTAGTGTTGCCCGCCCTGTGGAACACCCTCCCATCAGATGTCAAGGAAATAAAAAGCTATGTGACTTTTAGAAGACATTTGAAAGCAGCCCTGTTTAGGGAACTTTTTAACGTTTGGTGTTTTATCGTGTTTTTAATATTCTGTTGGGAGCTGCCCAGAGTGGCTGGGGAAACCCAGCCAGATAGGTGGGGTATAAATAATAATAATAATAATAATAATAATAATAATAATAATAATAATAATAATCCTATGAAAGTCAATTGAGAGGTTTTCATTGTATCCCAAAAACCCACTGGGGTGGCAAAACCCCAGCCTTCAACAATGACCATTGGGGGGGGGGGAAGTGTCATTGCTGGGAGGGTGACATATCACTCACTCCAGTCTGAGGATTTATGATGTTTTCCATGAGCCCCTTCCCTTAGGTAAGTAAGGGATTGATCCCTATGTAAGGAAGGCATCAATCCATCCCAGGGACCCCAGAAATCTGTAAGCAGGAGCCAGAACTCCACTCCCTACCAATGACCATTCTTCTTGTGGAGAGTGACATTTCACCTATCCAGGTCTTTCTTAGGGATCCATGCTTTTCCCTCCAACTCTACCTCAGGCTATGATTCTCACTGTATTCTCCCCAAAACAGTAAAGTCTGTTCTTGCAAAAGAGTGAAAGCAGCAGCTCTAATCCAAAATTTTGCAAGCTTCATTCCCTCAGGAGGAGTAACAATGCCTGAAACTTGCATCCCATTCTGACAAGTAATGAAGTTATAGACTTATTCTTTGTCTGTTTTTTTTTTTAAATCTCTTCTATGTCTGTCAATAACATCATGTCTGTTTTATATTCCCTCATTTTACTGAGAGGTGGTGGTGGAAAGAGCTCCATTTCAAATTTTCTAATTCAGCCTTGAATGATGACTCAAATGCGCAAGACACAGAGCAGCTCTGAAACATCAGGCTGCTTCTCAAAGCTACAGATACAGATACAAGTTGAATCTTGTAAATGGTACACACATCTAAGCAATATCCATACATGCAACTGGTAATACACTATCTCACTCTAGAGATGTCAAACCTTTAAACTTGTAAAATGACAGGAGCCTATTTAACAGGTGAAGGTTTCCCTGGCACAAACGGCTTCACCCATTTCCTACATTTCCACTATTAAAAGCCCAGAAATGGTCTTGGTTTGTTGTTGTTGTTGTTTTTTTAAAAAAAAAACAGTTGTCAGCTACATAGAAGTCTAGCATTTCCTGGGAATCTCATAACTAGCAACTGAAGAGTTCTGCTTCCTCCTACTTTTGAAATGTCCTCCGGTATACAGCTATGCCACACACAAACCTCTGAAATATTAGTGAGATGTCATACACCTGAGACAAAAGAACATTCAAACATAATTTTAATTATCACTTTTGAGACATGAAAAGCCTGAACAAATCAGGAAACAAGTCGAGCCTGCTGTGTGTGTGTGTGTGTGTGTGTGTGTGTGTGTGTGTGTGTGTTTGTAGAGTTCTTTTAAAGTCTGTACTGTTTCTAGAGTTATACACCTGCACATCAACATGGTCATTTCATTTCCAGTTGCAATGAACCCTCACCATGTCGCTGATCTCTGCTACAGAGTGCCATGTCGACTTCACAGATGGGGCTCCTTAGAAAGTAGCCTTTCTGCGATTACGGTAACTTCTATGGAGAGGGCAGTTCTGTGATTACATTCCCTTCATACACAGAACTGTCCCTATTATTGAAAAGGGCAATTTTAAGCTCTTGCCAATGCCATTGAAAGAGCACCAGGACCCCTATATTTGCAAGGATCACTGAATACATTCAGGCAATGTGACAATCATAGTAGAATCTACTGCAATGAACCACAGGATTGCATGTTCCCCTCTCCATTTCTTTCCCTTGTGCAAGAGTGGAGATGTAAAGTGTCCAATCTTGGTTCTATAACAGACCAGTTTCCCACTTCATCCGAATACAAGAAACTTCATTTTGTACAACCATGCTTAGTTTCAAAAACTCGTTATTAATCCATAGTTTGGTCCTGGTTTGATTTTCTGATTTCCTGGAAATACAACAGGAAATGGAACTGAACATAGGGAACTGCACATGAACTAGTGGATATATAATGAAAGAGAGAAAATATGAAATACTGGCCTAACATGTGATCCCGTGGAGGCTTTAAATGGACATGGATGGAAGAATTTATTATTCAATAATAAGTAATGGTGGTGAGAATTAATGGAGGTACGGTAACTAACAATTAGGAAACCTATCTTGAACTTTTTTGGGGGGGTGAAGACGATGGATGTTAGCATGGACTGAATGTTTAAAATAATCATTTATTTGTTGTTTAATGTAATAGGTAGATAGAAAATTGAAAGTTTTCCTTTTGTATCTTTTGCTGATGTTTCTTTTTCATTCTTCTTTTTGTCACTCTCTTTTTCCTTTCTTTCTATTGCCACTTTCTTTCTTTTTTCTGTTTCTCTTCTTAGTTTCTTTTTCTTCCTTCCTTCTTTAGAGTCCTATGTCTGGGGCATTTGTTAAAGTCGAGAGATTGTATACTCATCAGCGAGGTAGATGGTTGGTGGAGGATCCTGGGAAAAGTCAGTCTCCCAGGGTGAAAGGCTGGAATGAGAAAGGAAAGATCCCAGCTGGGAACTGGGAGGAGCTATTGTCCCCAGTGGGTAGTAAGGACCAATAATTACTTTTAAGAGAAGATTTTACTTATTTGATTTGTATTTTCTGTAGTAGTTGTAATCTTACTATATTATGAAAAATCTTAATAAAAGATTTCCAACCATCAACTCTCCCTCCCTAATAACGGTTTGCACCAACCACAATTTTGGTATTCTAATGAAATGCTGTTTGTTACAAACTCTGAACAGAAGTTTCTTTTCATACATGTTGCAGGGGAAAGAAGGATTCCTCAGATCTGAAGCTTGTTGCAGCACGTTTTTCTCACAACAAACCACAGTTCGTTGTCATTGGATCAAGGTACGTATAACTGAGCACGGATAACTTATAAAACCATATTGACGTAAACATTTATTTTGAGAAACTGCCCGCATGTCACTGATGAGCATAGTGCATAGATTTGGGTGCAGGCGTTTGCTTGTTACGGAGAATGCATATTTATCCAAGAACTTGGGGTGAACTAGATGTTAGCAACCACGCCTGAGTTTAAGAAATAATAATGCACAGGTAGTTAAAGGAGCAAGACAACCGAGAGATTGTCAGAATGCAACTTGGGATATGGAAATATAGAAAAGGGACAATTTGAGGGAGGGAATTAACCCTGTCATCCACCTGGTTGATGTAGCAATGTTTAGCTTAGTGACGGAGGATATTTGGTTGACTGACAGAGGATAAGGGGGAAAGATTAAACTGGTCTCATTTTCAAAAGTTTCATGTAAATATATCCCCTTAACTGATGTCTGGCTCAGACAGTTTTGACAGCACCAATCACTTGCCTGGATTGGTGGTGAGATTGGATTTGGTACCTTCCACATTACATTCACACCCAACAGGTGTTCAGTAATGTCAGCACAGATGTTACAACTGTGTGCTAGGGGATGACATACAATTTTCTGTTCCTCACATAAGGCTGACTTACTGCCTCAAAGAGCTAACCTTGAAAGTTCCTTTTCCTCATTTTTCCCCTTACACCAACCTTACGAGGTAGGCAATACAGCAACTTGTATAAGAGATTCCCACAGGCTCCATTGCTAAGTAGAGATGTGAATTCAGGCCTTCCCAATCTGGCAGTCTAGTTACTACACTACACTTACTCTGTCAGTTCTTTATCAGGAAGGCAGACAGTGCAGTGCAATGGTTAGAGTGTTGGATTAGGAATGGGGAGAGTCGGGTTTATATCCCTACTCAGCCATGAAGCTGACCTTTAAAGCCCTAAACGGCCTCGGTCCAGTATACCTGAAGGAGCGTCTCCACCTCCATCGTTCTGCCCGGACACTGAGGTCCAGCGCCGAGGGCCTTCTGGCGGTTCCCTCACTGCGAGAAGCCAAGTTACAGGGAACCAGGCAGAGGGCCTTCTCGGTAGTGGCGCCCTCCCTGTGGAACGCCCTCCCACCAGATGTCAAAGAGAACAACAACTACCAGACTTTTAGAAGACATCTGAAGGCAGCCCTGTTTAGGGAAGCTTTTAATGTTTGATGTATCATAGTATTTTAATATTCTTTTGGAAGCCGCCCAGAGTGGCTGGGGAAACCCAGCCAGATGGGCGGGGTATAAATAATAAATTATTATTATTATTATGAAGCTCCGGCCTGTCACTACCTCTCAGCCTAGCCTATCTAGCAGGGTTGCTGTGAAGACAAAATTGGTGCAGATAACCATGTATGCACTTCCTTGAACTTCTTGAAGAAAAGGCAAGGCAATAAATAAACAGAAGCTTGATAGTTTGCTTCAAGTCACAGCTATACTTTTGCTATGACTCTGCAATGGTGTGCTGTTGTTCCAAGTGAAGCCCTTAGCCGCTTAGTCCAAGTTTTTCAGCTGGAATGGAAATTCCGAATTGCCTCGTACCTCAACCACACCGTTTTCACACAGGGGATCCACGTGCAGAAGCCTGTTTCCACATGTGGGTAATCCTTGATGGATCAGAATGCTTGTATTTTGTCTCGGTCGGCTTCTGTGAAGGTTGGCCAGTTAATTATCATTTCATCGCTGATGCTTCTAAGATAAGTTTGCCACAAACCTCACCTTGTGCCTACTTGTTGCAAAACATGGAGACAGCTTGAGTAAATGTTACGACGTTCATTGAAGCCTCTGTCACATTCTCTCAGTATCATATAAAAATGCATTTACTCATAATCCCTTTATAATGTGTATCCCGTTAATGAATTGTTTTCTACCTG